>NW_024881636.1:0-600000 GCF_019059575.1 Amphibalanus amphitrite
ATAGGTTTAACTCCAGCCGACCCTGCTCCAGCCGAAGCGCCAGTTCCCTAGCCCCCTCCATTGCGCCATTGATGTGTTTGTGTATTTTGCTCTCGGAACGCTATTCCTGTCTGTAGGTGAATCTCCGTGTTTGGAGAATGAAACATTGGACAGCCAAAGCTGCGTTATGTATGGTATTTCTATTTGCTTGCTGTGGACCGTTAATGAGTATAGCCATCTTCTTTTTGTTTGTGAAGCTTAGAAAGTTGGTTCCTAGAACTTCTGTTAATCTACGAGATAGGTCAGATCGCTGAGTGTTGAAGAGAGGACATATGAGTAGAAAATGTTCGACGGTTTCTTTTGGAGCACCACATCGGCAGATGGCTGAGTTGCTTTTTCCTAGAGCATATCTATGCTCGTTTAGTTCTGACGCTTGGAGCCTGATTTGGGTATGTAGCTGGTTACCTACTTTAGAGCCTTCGTTAAAGCACTTAGCCGGTCGGCTAAGTGTTGAAGCACTTAGCCAACCGGCTGCTGGAGTTCAGCACGTCGAAGAGGTCGTTCAGTTTCATCAGTGCTGCCGCTGTGTCTGCTCTCTGGAGCCAGGATGCCTGGAATGGTTGAAACATTGCAAAGATCATCATCAGACACTGAAAGGTCACTGAAAGGACACTGAAAGGCACATGTTCAGCATGGAGTAGCCCTTCACGTGAGGACAGGAGGGGCTCTATTTTTCAAAATTTACATAATTTTTCAGGATACTGCAAAACGCTCCCTATTTGGTGGTGAGGGGTGCGGGCTACCAAGTGCCAAACCAGTCAAACCGCTCATGATATTGACTGCTGTCTAATTAAGATATCATGACAAAATTGCGTGTATTGTTTCCACAATCGAGCAAAAAATACTGGTAATGCACGCGACAAATGAATGGAAGAATGGGTCAGCCACCAGCAGTGAATCTTACCGAGTTCAGAGTAGAGAGTCATTGCAACAGCAACTGAACGGCTCATGACCTGGGTGGCCAACTTAACGCTCATCTTTTTGAATGGTGTTGGTCGAAGGTGGAGCGTTTTCAGCTTCGGTGCTGCTCGCAGCTTCCGGCAGCGATCCCAGTGGTACAGAGCCATTAGGTGGTTCCAGCTGACGACGTAGCCGTCCACTGTGACGTCGTACTTGAGAAGAGCGTTCCGCAGGCATTTGAACAGGTGCGGCACGTCGAACAACGCAGCCACATCCTGACCACCCACTCGGTAGCTTCCGTCCTCGCGCCGAGAAGTCGGTAGGTCTGCTGGTTCGTGGCGCCCATGTCACACACACAAAGAGGCCACTACTGTGAGACCAGCTTCCTGCAGCTTGGTGACACATTGCACCAAAAGCTCTCGCTGGACCTCTGCCTTTGTAAGGCCTGCCGAGAGAAAATAACCCATACTTTGTTTCCATCTCTTTGTGATGCCACGCACCATGAGTGGTTTGCACAGGCCCTGGGGCCTGGACATTCCAAAGGAGCCGAAGTCCTTTGTGCCTTCAATGGCATCATCTCCACGCAGGTATGTGATCTTTGACCTGATGGTCATTTCATCAAAACTGATGACACAGAGCTTTTCAGAGCTACTGGCAGTCCTGAACACTTCCTTTAGAACACACAACACAGACTCATGAAAGCCTGGATGCATGCGGATCCGTTCCATGTTCTTGCGCAGCAGGCGAGTGCTTGGTAAAACGAACTGCTTTGCAAGGAAGCGATATGCTCGTGGCCCCTGGAAGTAGATTGCCAGTGCATACATCAACTCCTCATCAGTGTAGCGCCTTCCATGGGGTTTTTACCAGCTACACGCACCTTCAACTTGAAGAATGACTTTGCTTGCTTGGACATGTTCTTGCGTGCTTCTTCCAGAAAGTTTCGTCGCGATCGGCCGCTTTTTACGCAAGTTATTCGCGAAAAACCTTAGGGGGGGGGTTGCATCAACCCCCCCTGTGCCGGCGAGGGTTAACCCGCGCGGGGCTGGGGTCTCCAGCCGAACGCGCGGGGCTGGGGGGGGGTAAATTTTACCCCCCCCCCCCTGTTATCTCCCGAACTAATGGTCCGATTTGGAAAATTCAAACGCCAATCGAAAGATCTCATCACGAACAACTAAAAATATGTACTTAATTTTAAGTTTGAGGTCAAGGTCAAGGTCAGGTCAAGGGTACAAATTGCAAGTTCCTACAGTATCGGCCTTGCACCGTAGTTGCCGAAGAATGGAGTCATGGACTGAGACTGATCGCCCAAAACGTGTTCTTAGGCTACCAAGACAATATTCGTTGCATACAATATCATTCAGAGGTCAAGGTCAAGGTCAGGTTAGGTCAGGTCAGGTCACCAAAAACAAAATATAGAAAGGGGCATGTGCGACACATGTTTTATGGGTCATTTTACTCATAGAATTCAATAGGCACACTCAATAAGTGATATGGACCACCTCTGGATGAATTTCAGGTCGAGGTCAGGTCAAGGTCAGGTCAAGTGAGGTCAAATTTTGAAGTTGGTTGTTAAGGTCTAAAAAGGTGTCTATCTGATGCAGTTTTTCACGGCGAATCGAATGGTGCTATTTTTGTTTCCGTACGAGGTCTAGAACTTCCAAAAAAGTCATTTTTTCAAAAATTTTGTGTGTTGTGACGTCATACAATTTTGAATAACTCCCACATTTTTGAACCGATTCTTCTAAAACTTGGTATGTAGGTGCACATAGACCACTTCTCTGACATATATTCCGGTTTTTTCGATACACTCAAAATTTTGGATTTTATAGTTATTTTCCCAAAAAAGTCAGTTTTTTGAAAAAATTTGGGCCAAAATCCAAAATTTTCAAAAAACCGAGATAGCCATTTGATAGACCAAGTAGAATTACGTAAAACCTTTTTTGTTACGTCTTGATTCCTTTAAAAATGAAGATGTTAGCGGCGTTTGAACTTTTGCCGTTTTTGAGGCGAAAATGGCGAACATGACGTCACTAAAACGTCAATTTCTCAAAAAATTTCCGACGGATTTCGCTCAAATTTTCAGGGAACGTGTCAAATTGATGTAAGAAAAGGTACTGAAAGTTTGGCGGCGCTGCGCGCCGCCGTTTTTGAGATATTGCAAAAATTCGCGAGGGGGGGTAAAATTTACCCCCCCCCCCCCAGCCCCGCGCGGGTTAAGGACGTACGCAGACATGTGCAATGTGCATGGATCCGAGGGATGGATCTATGATGTCAGTGGATCTCGAAGCAAACTGCAGGTTAGGATCCGTGATCCCACCGGATTCGGCGTGAAAAATGTATCCTGGATCTATGATCTCATATGATCTGACGATAAACCAATAACATGGATCTCACAGTCCGGTCTGGCACGCCACCGAACAGTTCAGCCAGCCGCCGTTGGTCCGCCAGGTAGACGTCGGCAGATTCGCCCGGCTGAAGACGGCGGCTGATGAGGGCGTCGTATGCCGCAAAACCGTCCAGAGTGAACGCTGCGAAAAGGGCCGACTTTACGGCATTGAGGGAGGCTCGGTGATCGGGCGAGTGTGGGTGGGTACATAAGAGTTCCGAGCGCACACCTTCGCTACTCACGGCTATCTGCTGCGCGGTGAAGATAGACCGAACTGCACCCACTGTGGGGAGCAATTTTCAGTGGCCCATGTGCTGCTGACGTGCCGCCGGCTTGCCGGGATGCGGTCACACCACCTCCGGCATCTTGCGCCCACAGTAACTCTCCTAGATCTTCTCTCAGATAACTCGCGCTGGATCCATAACGGTAGCTTTATTTTCCTTTATCCGTGCAGCCAACTTTCCCGTTACTTTCCTTTCCTAAGCAGTTGATGGCAGTTGCTCGAGTGGAGGCATGGGGCAAGGAGAACGGCTTCCGGTTCTCCTCTGCAAAGACGGTAGGCATGCAGTTTTCCCGTAAGCGTCGCCCCACTGCACCCATGGTGGTGAGGCTCTACCGTGAAGCCATACCAGTGGTTGCGGAGGCCAAGTTCCTTGGCATGACTCTTGACTGCCGACTCACATACCGAAGTCACATAAAGTGTCTCCGTGACAGATGTCTTAAAGCTCTTGACATTCTGAAGTGTGTCGCTCGCATGTCCTACGGCGCTGACCGTAGTACGCTACTCCTTCTTTATCGGTCTCTGGTGCGGTCCCGTCTGGACTATGGATCTTTTATCTATGACAACGCTGCATCCTCATCCAAGCTTATCCTTGACACTGTCCACCACGCAGCGATTCGCATTGCGACTGGTGCTTTCCGAACTACTCCTGTCGTCAGCTTGTTAGCTGAGGCGAACGAGCCCCCTCTGGCCTTACGAAGGCAGATGTTGGGCATGCGATACGCCATCAAACTTCGTCAGTTCCCTTCCCATCCTGCTCACGGACCGGCTTTCTCCAGGTCGGTCTTAGCAGTCTTTGATGGCGACGAGAGGAGCCGCTCTCGAGTTTTCTGCACCCGAACGGCCGATCTCCTCCGAGATTGTGGCCTAAGCACTCGGGACATCATGCGAGTTGTTATCCTGCCTGAACCGCCTTGGAGGTTATCTGTCCCCTCTGTGGACCCAACCCTATCAGGCACACGGAAAGACCAAATTCTGCCTCTGGCCTTCAAGGCGAAGGCATTGGAACATATTGAATCATATTCAGGCCATGCCGTGGCATACACCGATGGGTCCAAGTCGGACCTCGGTACTGGCTGTGCCTTCGTCTGCGGCGACGCTGTGCGATGTTTTACTTTATCTAAACATGCATCCGTTTTTACCTGCGAATTGGTCGCCGTCCTCAAACTTCTATGTTTTATGCAGATTCATCCCGCTCGGTCATATCTTGTCCTCTCCGACTCATTGAGCGGACTCCAGTCCTTGACACAATTCTATCCACTTGACCCCCTCGTACAGTAGATTCTTCTCCGTTTGACGGCTCTCGACCGAGAGGGTACCTCAGTGACTTTTTGCTGGATTCCCAGCCATGTTGGTATAGCTGGCAATGAGCGGGCGGACCGTGCTGCGAACCATGCGGCGCGGCAGCCCTGCTCCCGCCGGTTCCCTCTACCGGCCAGGGACTTTTTCCCTATGGTGAGCTCATTCTTCCGCGGAAAGTGGCAGGAGGCTTGGAGCAAATGTCAGACAAACAAGCTGCTACGCATCAAACCGGGTTTGGCAACCTGGCTGTCTGCGTCACGCAAGTCGCGTCGAGAGGAGGTCATCCTCTGTCGGCTTCGCACAGGACACACTTTCGGTACCCATGGACACCTTATTGGCGTCGGCCCAAGACCTGTTTGTGCGAGATGTGGCGACAGACTTTCCGTCCGACACGTTTTTCTGGAGTGTCCAAGACTGGAAGCTGAGCGGCTGAAGTTTCTGGGCCTGCGCGGAGCCCAACTTTCTTTGAGAGCAGTCTTAGGTGACGAGTCCTCTTTGCTTGACTCTTCTCGCCTCTTTTCGTTTATTGCGGCCTCCGGCCTTCAGGTGATTTTTAACGCCCGACACTGAGGAAGTCAAATAAGAAATGGGCGCGATATAGCCTCGCAGCTGGTGCGCCCTGTCACTCCAAATCATCATCATTCCTTTCCTAAGCATAAAACGTAAATAAGTAAGTAATTAAAGACGTATTTAAAATCTCTGTTATGGGCGCAAAATGACCTCGCAGTCGGCGCACCCCTAACCCTCAACAAACAAACACACAAACGGGTCCACCACTCCACTGTGTCTTTGGTGCCGTCGTATTCCGCGATCACGCGGACGTCTAAAGTCCCCGCACTCGCGGACACCGATCCCACCTCGTCTCCGGCCATGGTAAAGGTCGAAATAGCTTGTATTCACCGCGAGCGCTTCACCAACGTCACGGTATGTACACCGCGGGCCACACGGCGCGACTCCCGCCCGATCTGCCCTCTCTCCGGACCCCCTGTCATACCGCCTCTGCCAGAGTCCCGGTGCAGACTCCGGCGCGTACAGTCTGTGACATAACACACTCATGGCTACTGGGCGCCCGGTCGGGGCGCCGGGGACAGGACACAGGGCGTCACGCTACGCATGTTATCACACCATCTTGATCACACCACAGGAAGCTCGGGCTTCTGCAATAAAGCTCCCACTTCAATGGCAGCCACACTAGGCGATTAGCCTGTCCGCGGTGACCTGTCCCGGGCCGGTGACCGCGGTGACCTGTCCCGGGCCGATGACCGCGGTGACCTGTCCCCGGCCCCTGGTAACCCAGTGACTGGCGGCTGGCCGCTCTGCCGCCAGGATGCCCGTGCAGTACATCGTGGGCGAGTGGGAGTTTTGCGACGTGACGGTGTCGGTACGTCCGCCGGTACTGGTGCCGCGGCCCGAGACGGAGCGTCTGGCGCTGCTGGCCGCCGACCGGCTGCGCCCGCTGGCCGCCGCCGGCGAACGGAGCCCCCGGCTGCTGGAGGTCGGCTGCGGCTCCGGAGTCATCACCCTCGCCGTCCTGCACTGGCTCAAACAGGTGACTTCATTAACGAGTCCCGTACGCAGGCTGGATTACTAAACTCGTCAGTCTCTCGTCATTGGTGCTGCGTCATTTCAATGTCAATGCGTCAATGCTGCGCGCTTTTTGTTCTCAACTTTTTTATTGCAAAGTGCTGGCTCCAGTCACGATTGATCAGAATACACGTCATTTCGGCGTCAGCGGAACATTTCCTGTGATGAGATTCGCTGTCATCCTACCTCGTAACTACAATGCCTGAGTGAGCTATACGCTTGTGTTGCTAAATCACCGACTGGGAACTAAGTTCAGGGCTGTGGAGTCGATGAATTTTTCATGACTCTGACGGCGACTCCGGCAGAACTGTCGACTGACTTACTCCTACTCGTACTCGCAGCCCTGGAAATAACCGCCATCGACTTCGAGACGTAGATGACAATATACGACGTAGATGACAATATACAGCGGCGCTGTCCGGTGGATCCCCTGAAGCTGAGCTTCTGTCCTCCGCCGCCAGGTGTCAGCGGTGGCGGTGGACCCGTCTGAGGCCGCCTGTCTGCTGACTGAGGAGAACGCCGCTCGGCTGGGCGTCTCTGAGCGGCTGCACGTGCACCGCGCGGCGCTCACCGACGCCGGACTACCCTGTGTGGAGGGTCAGCGGTTCGACATGGTGGTCAGCAACCCGCCCTACGTGCCGACGGCCGACCTGCGGCGGCTGCAGCCGGAGATACTGCTGTGAGCGCCCGGCACCGCCGAAACTGGGAGAGGGGGCGAACTTCATGGCTGAGTAGGGTCGGAGTAGAGAAAGCTCATCTGTTCCGTCGTTTCCATCCTCAGGACAGCCAAATCCTTCTTCACGCCTGCACCCCCTGCTCCAGACTGAACGGGCAACCTTATACCATGCCGAAAGCTACCTAGGAGCAATAGGTGGGGGAAGGGGGGAAGCACCGGGGCACCGTGCCCCCATCGATTTTGCCATTTTAACATTAGCCCTATGGGCGTTGCATGGAAAGAATGGGACCAAAAGTCGGCAGTGCTCCCCCCCCCCGTTAATTGAGGAGGTTCCGCCGCTACTGCCTAGGAGCACGCCCGTAGCCGGGTGCAGTGAGTGTTTTGGGGCTGGGCGGCCTGTCCACTGGATGGGCTCAGCCCGACGACCCACTAGGGTGCCCGTCCAGACCAATGTCTCCCCCTAATTCCTATCATCCTTGAGTGGTATCTCACGAGTCTGTACACTGGCTTTGCAGCGTGCAATGATATTATGTAGTGGGACTTAGGGTAGACGGCTGGATGCTGCCGCCTCAATTCACAGTTTTGTAGAGCATTTATCGCTGTATCCTGTGTTAAGGCTCCGCAGTGCAGTGAAATTCTGTGATCCCGTGCCGTCTGTATGAGGCTGTCTGTGTGTCTGTCTTTGTTGCTGCGCGTGTGACCGTGTGGTGCGGTGTGTTTCCTGTCACAAGGACCGGCGGCGCTCTCCCGTAGTTTTATCTTTCCGGCGTGTGACCCGTGTGGTGCCGTGTGTTTGCAGGTACGAGGACCGGGCGGCGCTGGACGGCGGGCGGGACGGCCTGGCGCTGGTGCGCCGCCTGCTGCGCCGCTCGGCCGGCTGGCTGCGGCCCGGAGGCCGCCTCCTGCTCGAGCTCGGCCTCGGACAGCCGGAGACTGTAGTGGCGCTGCTCTCTGAGCCCGGCACGGGGCTGACGCGACCCCAGGTGCACCGGGACTTCAACGGCCGCGAGCGCTTCGTGGAGGCGCAGCGGGAGTAGGAGAGAGGGAGGGAGGAGTGACCCGACTCGTCGGTCGTGTGAGGTGCGGTGCAGCAATTATAAGTCGATGTAAGGTCGGTTTGTGACGCCTTTTGTGAATGATTCGATTGATTTTTATGGTGAGAGCGTGAGGAGTGTGCGTGATTGTACTTGTAGTGTTGTGAACTGCATTGAAATACATTGTAATATAAACAAAGAACCTGAATTTTGAGGGATCTGGAATCGTATATAAAGCATGAAGTATGAATGTGAAGTACAAAGACGTGCTATGATGATCGGACGGATCGTATTATTTCATGACACTCACGCTGTGCCGGTAACACCGCTAAGTCTAGCGCCAAGGGTATCATAGGGTCAGCGCTGTAACTCGGCACCCGTAATGGCTACGTGCGCTGTCAGCTGGTTGGGAGCCCGGCACTTTGCAGTGGGCCGCCCGGACCCCTCCCCCACCGACAGCCGCTGGCGTCGCGCCAGTGCCGCCGTCAGTGCACGCAAAAAACGACACGCACACTGGCCTGGAGAGGCGAGTTGTGGCATCATCAGACAACCCCCTCCCCCCCCCCCCCCTCCCCCGAGGCGGACCAACGGCACGCACACTGGAAAAATGGTTAGAGCCACCCGCTCAGGGGGTAAGTACGTTTTCATGTGCCACACGGGTTATATCTAAGTGGATCCTTTCTGTTTTGGATACGTTGAGGAACATGCATTCGCGCAGGCATTGCATAGCCAGGGATCGGGCATCGGCTTATTTGCAATCTATCGGTTCGAACTCCACTGGCTCATTATGCATCGGTAGGCCAAGACGGTGCCCGTGACCGCGCTGGCCGACGCCCGGTGAAGGTCACCCCGATCTGCGTTGTATACATTCGGGACCGGGCCGCGGCTCTGGTGTGTCCTGCCGGTCTGGTCGGTGTGTCTCCGGGCCAGCGGCTGGCCCTGTCCGCTGTCTGGCGCCCCGGCCGGCCGCGGTTCGTCCCTCACTCCCGGCGCTGGGGCACCGACGGCGGCTGCTCCGGGGATCGCGGCTGAGAGGCGACATCGGAGGACGTCCGGCGGTGCAACTCTGCAGAGATGACGGTGAGTTGCCGGCGGACCGCCAGCGGCCGGTGCCGCGCTGCTGCAGAGCCGGGGTTGTTTATTTCGGGCCGATGCCCATGGACGGCGGCCAGCGCGCCGGCCTCTCCAGCCCCGGGTCGTGTCCTGTCGTCACCGGTCAGCTGGCCGTGGGGTGAGCTGTGCAGTGTGCACCATGCTCTAGGAGGAAATTGGAGATAAGACGTGAAAAAAGACGATATGTTTGCTCATCAATGTTATCGTAGCTCAAAAAGTCAAAAAGTATCGTAGCTCTTCTAGGTTATAGGGCCTTGCCGATAAAAAGGATGTCAATTTCATGGGGATACTGAAGCTTGCTTAGGTTTTATTTTTTCAGTGAAGTATGGCAATGGATCAAAAATGATTATCACGAAACCACCTATGCAGGGGATGGTGCACGCAGGGGTAGCCAGTAACAGTTGGTAGCATTAGGCCAAATGGGCGCTCAAAAACTACTACCCCATAGGGCTTCCATGTTAAATCGACCTTTTTCAAGCGAGCCCCATACGTAAGCTAATAGATAAAATGCCAATATTATTGTGGGGAAAGGTAGCCTCAAGCTTTCTCTACAACCTTTCTATCTAGCGTTTTTCGATGCGGAGGCCATAACAGGTCCAAAAAGCATTGGGCGCTGCCCGAGGTACCAATAGCCCCTCCATGAGAGCACAAGTTCCTGCGCATGCGCACATTGCCTCAACCCTGTACAAGCGTAAATTAGTGATACTGCTCACGGACTCGCTCAGCCAATCAGCATCCACGATTACATTCATAGATGTCGCTAGCATCACGTAAATCCTGCTTGCGAACACATTTAAAGAATGAAACAGCTGCGCCATTTCCGCCTTCCATTGATTCCTTCCATTTTAGTATCAACTATACGCTTTTCAACTAACTTTAGACTAAGTTTTCAACTATGGTAAGTATGTTATTTCTGGTACATATAATTTAAAAATAACTGCTTTATGAATTTGGCTTTACTCTTCAGAATGGAATACTCTATTTTTTCGATAAACAAAAAATATATCACCTACCCTGTAGCTTGTCCAGGTAAAATGGGCGCTTTCCGCGTCGTTGGTGTACCCGTTGTTCTATATACCCTGGGTGCACGTTTCGCATAATCTTGGTTGTCGAATCGTTTTGCAGTTGTTTATCCTTGGTTTATCGTACGAAGCTATCTGAGACAGCTATGGCGGAGCTGCGACGGATGCTGCGCAGCGGAACCCAGCTGTTGATCGCCACTTGCCGGCTCGCGCTCAAGCTGTGTGGACTGTGGGTTGTCGGCGGGACTTAAAGGAAATAGTTCACTTTTTAACATGGGTTTTGAACTGGAATAGCAGTTCCGTAGCCTGGGCTGAGACGAGCATAAATCAGGAGCTTTTACAGCCCAACGATCACCCTAGGCAAAGATATTCTATTTCTCGTCCCGAAAAAGGTGTCGATGTGTGCCTTGCATATATTCGCATCCAGTATGAAAAGAGCATGGGTACCGAAAATTCTTCAGAAACTAGAGAAATTATCTACGAGAACTCTAGAGAAATTCTCGTACTGATCAATAAGGACATTCAGCAGCAGCAGATCGCCCAAATGCCGGTGGCCGCGATAATTTCTCTAGTTTCTGAAGAATTTTCGGGACCCATGCTCTTTTCATACTGGATCGCCTGTGCCTTACAGAAACTGAAAAGTTCTTCCTATATCAAAATATAGAAAATAATCTTTTGTTATAAATAGGTTTTATTTTCTTTGCTGATCATTTTGAACATAAAAAATCATAAATCCATTGCAAAAAAAATAATTTCGTGAAAGTGAACTATTTCCTTTAAGCTGATTGAAGTGTTAATTTTGTGTTTTAGCTGAGAATTTGCACATTCCCCCTGCTGGAAATTTATTTTGCCTTTATTCTTAAGGCACTTTGTGTTGATCTTACGTTTTCGTGTGGTCACAACCTTACCTGCTAACAGTTGTTTAATTACCTACTAGTTTGTTTTTTATATGGAATTGGATCCTATGAGCTGTACTTGTATGGGAATTGAATTGGTTACTCAAGCACTGTAGCCAGAAGAGACTTGAAAAAAGGACATATATCCCAAGTTGAAAACTTGAAAAGTACTTAAGATGATTCGCTTGTTTTCTGTGTCTGGTATGGTTTTACGGAACAACTTCAACAGGACATTTTCTACATCAAGAGTAAGTTTGTTTGTCTTCATGTTTTGTATCCATGTATCAGTATACTGGAGTGTTAAGTCTTGGTTGGTTATGGTTCTTTCATTACTTCTTTCATTGCATCAGAAATTTGGCTCATAAACTTGTGTTTCTGAATGGCATCCTTGTCAAAAGTTATATCCATGCAGGGTGCTTACCTATGTTTATGAAATACTTAAAGATCAGTGGTTTGCCTAGATTTGCTTGGAATCCTGATTGCATTTTTGCCAAACTGACCAAGTAATCTAAGAGATAATTAAATTGTGTCCACACCAACATATTTCATTTTTGGCAATGAATGAGGGCATATGGCAAATATTGAAAGGGATGCAATGTACACATCCAATTATTAAGGCTTTAACTGCTCAAAGAGGTGCACTATTCATCTGACAGACTTTCCAGCTAATATTTTAGCTCTTGTTCTTTGCAGGACGAGCAGTTAGCTGAAACCGATGGCTGACTATGCCCAGGCAGAGCTGTGACTGTGCCTTACTATACCCTGGACTGACTGTTGGCTGTGACTGCCCCTGAACACTCCCAGGGCTGGTTGTTACCTGTTCCTGCCCCTGACTGTGCCTGGGCAGTGCTGTGACTGTGCCTTACTATACCCTGGACTGACTGTTATGCTAGCTGTGACTGCCCCTGAACACTCCCAGGGCTGGTTGTTACCTGTGTCTGCCCCTGACTGCATGCCCTGGCAGGGCTGTGACTGTGCCTTACTATACCCTGGACTGACTGTTACGTTGGCTGTGACTGCCCCTGAACACTCCCAGGGCTGGTTAAGTTGGCTGTGCCTGCCCCTGACTGTGCCCTGTCAGTGCTGTGACTACCCCTGACTGAACTCTGACAGAGCTGTGACTGCCTCTGGCCACTCCAACCCTGTCCAGCAGAGATGTAACTGCCCCTGGTTTTCCCCGGC
Organism: Amphibalanus amphitrite; assembly: GCF_019059575.1. Lineage (NCBI taxonomy): Eukaryota > Metazoa > Arthropoda > Thecostraca > Balanomorpha > Balanidae > Amphibalanus > Amphibalanus amphitrite. The sequence goes on from NW_024881636.1 coordinate 12,415, forward strand.
AGAGCTGTAACTGCCCCTGGTTTTCCCCGGCAGAGCTGTGAGAAGCTGCGTGTGGCCATCATCGGCCAGAGCTCGTTCGCCGGCGAGGTGTACAAGCTGCTGCGCAAGGATGGCCACACGGTGGTGGGCGTGTTTACTGTGCCCGATCAGGGCGCGCGCGAGGACCCCGTCGGTGAGTACCTTACGCGGTCAGTGGTACAGAGGGGTGGGCACAAACGTCTTTAGAGAGGGAGAGAGAGAGTCGGCTAGTGGCATGGTCATCGGTGATGAAAGTGGATTCATTATTGACATTCGCGTGATGGCGAGAGGGTGAGCGGGTCGGTCACCGGCTCTGTCGCTGAAGAACTCAAGCTGGAGGTGGCTGGTGTCGGAAATGTCGGTCGGTTGGTTGGTTTGGGTTGAGCACCATATCCGGTGGACCAAGGTGCTAACCGGAACTCTCACGCTGTTCCAAGCGGTCAGGCAGCGGCAATGCCACGGCATTGCCCGGGAATCGTGGGAAATGTCGATAAATGTCCGTCGTTGTAATTTACATGGTGATGTGCTCGCTGCCGACACAGCAGAGACTCCGGGTGTGTTCAGTGATATAGCCATCGCTCGCGACTCGCGAATTATCTTCATCTCGTATTACTGCCGTGGCTATGTTAATTCAGTATAACCTGCTGCATTAGTGAAGCTGTAGTGAGTTTTTTTTTTAATATTTTGAAGATTATTTGACATTTCCTTTTGCCTCTTTTGTCGAAGTTTCTACATGTTCGTTGCTGAAGTTCAAAAGGCATTTTTACATCAGATTGAGCATCATTGTTCTATGTTGCGTCCTCACACGTAGGGGAGAGTGGGGTGGGTTGTATCAGTTTTTACTCCGAGACCCATAACCTCGTAACTATCCGTGATAAACTCATTATTTCCATACTATCCCCTTCCTTGATTCTTCTGCTTTTTTGTGTAAAGTAACTTTTCCGCTACCTCTACCAGTTTTTCTTCTACGGTCTCCCGAATAGAACAATGTTTTTGATACAACTTGCCCCATGGCTTGGGTGAGTTGTATCACATGGTGGGGTAATTTGTATCACTATTTCACGTTTCAGGGAGTGTGCTTCCTACTGGTTTTGAACATAACAACAACATTAAATGGGGTTAATACAATGTATAGGTATGCTCAAAGGCTTCACTTTATTAGACCAAACTTAGGTCAATGCAATCCGAACGAAACATCAACAGACTAGACGCAAAAGTGGCCCGTTAAGAGCAAAAAAGCCAACACATTGTGCCGAAATGGAACGAGCATTGACTAGCTACCTACAAACGCGAGCCAGGGCTTAGCTTTCGCGATCAAAAGCAACATATCCATACATACATACATACATACATGTTACAACATACCCCACCCGGCTCTGATACAACATGTACCTAGCCACCATCTTGGAAAAAAAACATCCTCGTGCTAAAAAAACAGCGGACAGCTGGAGAAATCCGTTTTCACTCACGCAGCCTTAAAACCTACCCTCACCACCGCTACGGAGATCTTTCAAATTCGTGCACATCTAAATGCCCAGAACACACATTTTCTTGCAACTTATTTTTTTAGAATGACATTAAAAAAAACATAAAATCGGCTCTCACCTCGAGACGCGTCCACTCAGCCACAAGACAGAACAGGGAAAGATGGCGCCCGGAAAACCTCGTCGGCTGGTCGTGTCGCGAGCGCCATCCATTGGATAAGTTTGGCACAATTCGCCCTGATACAACTTGGACATGATACAACTCACCCCGCTCTCCCCTACCATGACATGAGCAATGAGCATGTGCACAGTAAAAACGTTTTCGAAAATAGAAACATCCGTAATTTTGCCCGAAACTTTCAGAGCTGGGTCGTCGCATTCCATCACATAAGAATATACGCAAGAACTAGTGTGTCTTGTCTCATCGACCCTGTCTGGTTCGCCCCGTACCCATAGGGGGATGCCAACCCTCCTAAAAAAACTCCCTCTGCTCGTGCCCCTGGCTCGGTACCCCGACCTGACTCTGGGTCCGTCCCGTAACCCCCGGGTGGACCGCCCGGCCCGGCCTGCCATGACTGTATGTACCCGTCGGCGGACCAGTCAGGCATGCAGTGGCCGTGCATGTATGTTTGGCTCTACTGATACGGTCGCCAGGCTGGTCCGCGAGGCGGCGCCGGCCATGAACCGGCTCTCTCCGGTAAATACCGGTTATAGCCGGCTGCGCCCAGAACCGAAAGCGGTCATGTCAGCATTCGGGCCGGCCATGAGCTGCCACGAGGGAGCTCGCCAAACGCTGGCGAAAGCAGGCCACGGGTCGTTGATGTTTGGAATAGTGTTTTGATATTATGCTGTCATATTATCGTTGCTGTTTTATTGCTGTACGGCATACGCACTCTATCTTAACCGATCCACTTCCATCTTTCCATGTTACTCCATTGCAGAGGAGCAGTTTATAATGTGGAGCTTAGATTTGTGCGGCCTTGTACATACATAGTCCCGGTCTGTGTCGCAGACAGCGGTCAGCTCCTCCAGCGCGTGTGGTCTGCTTTCTCTGGTTTACGGCAGTGCATGTATTTTGCGTTCGTGCCGTCTGCACTCTGTGGTGTACGAGAGTGCACGCTCCTGAAATTGACCTCCCGGCCGTCGGTCGCGGCCCCGCCGGACCGGCGCGCAGTGCAGCGGACGGGTGACCGATCCCCGCCGGGCCCCCGAGGGGTGTGTCCGTCAGAGAGGCCCCGAACGTGACGGCTCGCCGGGGGTGTGTCCGACTCTGAACGTTTATAAACACTGCCTCGCCAAGGTCGCCCCAGTACGAGCCAGAGTGGCTGACGTAGTTTCCCCCTCCCCTCGCCAAGGGGCCGAGAGGGGAGAGGAAGTGGCTACAAGATATTGTAGCCGCGTATTCGTTCGAAGCGCCGATGATACCGACGTTTCTTTACCGATAAAATGTTTGCAGTAAATATGCAAATTTTAAACTTTATTCATATACCTGCATACGAAAAAATATCACTACAGGAAGCTGACAAGTGCATGCGAGGACTCGCATTTTTATGATGACGCTTTTACACAGCTGTTTGGTATTTTATTAATTTAGGCTCATCCTGCCTTTTTGGCTTTCATCCCGACCTCACCGGCGCCCTGTTTTAGGCCGGTGCTCTTTGGTAGTTAATCGTCCCCAATACTCATAACAGGTGGGCTCGACATAATTGCCCCTGTATTATGCTCGTGCTTTGGTAGGTGGTCCGTTGTCATTCCTCCATCGCACATAATTTCACGTTGCACACCATGTCCATGGTTGCATCGCGCGTTGCGCACCATAGCCGTCCCAACCCATGCTCAGCCAGTGGTGGTAGGGTGACCTGGAACCCGACCTCTGCGCTTCCCTGTGCCCCAGGGGTCGAGGGGTCCGTCTGGTCCGTCTGACCCTCCCCCGGGGGGCCGGGGCCCTCTCCGGTCGCAGGGGCTCACCGAGTGTCTGTGGAGGAGCCGAGGCCTGGCAACCAGTGTTTGTCACCCGAGGTACTGATCATGGATCCGTTATTTGGAACTCGAAGTAAATCCCAACACCATAGTCGGTCAGATACATTGTCAGGGTAGATTTTGCCTATCTCCTGCTAGCTGAACTCGAAAACTATGTGATCATACCATCGTATGACGCAGTTTTGTTGGTGCGCCAAAGTCGTGAGAAGGAGCTGTTGGTCCGATTAGGACAGTCGTGATGCGTTGTGCTGCTTTTTACTGTTTTTTACATTGCTCGAGAATCGGGGCAGTTCTGGGTGTCAGAGCTATTTAACTGGAAATGATCTTTTTTTTAGAAATTTAGTCCAAACTTTTGAATGGAAAGATTGACAAGGACAGAGCCCCCGCTAAGCGAAGCTTGTTCCGTTGACCCTGCCCTCTACCCTCCGATCGCGCAATTCCGGTCCTATGGCAGAATTGGGAGTCCAAAGTTTAACGTGCGCACATAGCCGCGCACGGCTGGTCCCCTCACTGACTTCGCCTGGCTACGGCCTGCCACCAGCCGCAGCCATACCTATCAGGAGGCCCATAAACGTCAAGCCCCCGTCGCGCTTCGAACCCGGATTGTTATAACCGGAAACACGTGCTTTCACCACCCGGAGTCAAACGCTTACCGACTGAGCTTCCGGACCGGCAAATGGTTGATTTGCTTATTGAAATCACTCTCAAACATGGATTCGTATACCCTACCTCACCACCTACCTTCACCGTCTAAACCCGGCTTCCCCGTGTAACTCGTCCGTGTGCCTCCCTCCACCAGCCACGACGGCGGCCGCGGACGGCGTGCCCGTCTTCAAGTTCAAGTCGTGGCGCAAGAAGGGCGTGGCACTGCCCGAGGTGCTCGAGCAGTACAAGTCGGTGAACGCCGAGCTGAACGTGCTGCCCTTCTGCAGCCAGTTCATCCCCATGGAGGTCATCAACGCGCCGCGACACCAGAGCATCTGCTACCACCCGTCGCTGCTGCCCCGCCACCGCGGCGCATCGTCCATCAACTGGTAACCGCAGAGGATACTGAGCTGACGGGTGGAGGAGGGATGTGAGCAATTACACTTGGGACATTTCCGTTGCACATAACGTTCTACTGGCACATACTTAGTAAATTCAATTACTTCCTAACTAAGCCGATTCCCTTTGAAATATATTGCTCGCCCTCACACAGCAAATCCTCTTTTAACGATAGTTTGGTAGATATCTTCAGTTTCTTGTCGTCCATTCGACGTGAATACTTACGGAAATATTTGCGACTCCGCTACTTAAGCGCACTATGAAAGTTTTAATGCCGGGTTGGGAACCTCTGGGCCGCCCAGCGTCCAGAAGCGTGTTTTGTCCGCTCCTGAGCGGGCGGCTAGACTACTTTTTACCGGTGGACCTGTTTTTGCGCCGGTGTTGGTTTCTGGGCGGAGGTCCTGTCCCGTTCGGCATTTCCCAGGAGTTCCTATAGTCTGCAATGCAAATGTAAAGGGTCATTAAGGGGCACTGTCATAAAACACTGGCCAATGGCTATTGGCTTTGGTTAGGCAAAACCCATATTCTCGTTTTCTTTGTTTCTCGCTTTAATGCTTGTCTTCTATGACGTTTGACTCTGACAATCCACGAAGCGTGGCTCATGACCGGTCCGTTACCTCTGACATGTTCTCTGCGATTTGCCGTGACCTGCGACCTACCACCTGTGATATGCCACCTGTGACCTCCCGTGACCTGTGACCTACCACCTGTGACCTCCCGTAACCTGTGACCTGTGACCTCCCGTAACCTGTGACCTGTGACCTCCCGCTCAGGACGCTGATGTGCGGCGACAAGAAGGCGGGCTTCTCGATCTTCTGGGCGGACGACGGCCTGGACACGGGCCCCATTCTGCTGCAGAAGGAGTGCTCGGTCGACCCGGACGAGACGGTCGACACGCTCTACAACAAGTTCATGTACCCGGAGGGCATCAAGTCTATGGTGAGCAGCTGGGGCTCGTGGGTCGGTTGTTGCTGATGCTTTTTCTTCAGATCACAAGTGCACCGTCATTCTAAAGCGATTCATGCGATCATTTGAGTGCCTTTCCCTGCGAGTGCTTAGGGCCCGAATTACTGATGCCTTGGGTCCGATGTGTTTGAGGGCGAGTCAGGTGCCGGTAAACAGACGTTCGCCCCTGCCTATCTGGCGTTCGCCCCTGCTGCCACCCCTGTAACACCTTTTCACCTCTGAAACTCAATCTTGTTTCCAGTATGACACGCTCCTGACGCTCTCCTTCGACCGCCTTCGATGTTCGTGTTTGCCGCTGTTGACTGTCCCGTTCGTCACCTTTGACGCTCACCTTCCCCTCTGACGTTCGGCTTTACCTTGTTTCAGGCTGATGCGGTGAACATGGTGTCTGCGGGCACTGCGCCGCGGGTGCCCCAGACAGAGGAGGGTGCCACCTACGACCCCTTCCTCAATAAGAAGGAACTGGTGCGTCTGGACACCGAGAGACCGGCCGAGGACATTCACAACTTTATCCGAGGACTGGACAGCTCGCCCGGTGGGTGGGAGAGAGAGAGAGAGAGGGGAGGGAGAGAGAGAGAGAGAGCGAGAGAGCGAGAGTGAGCGAGAGAGAGAGAGAGAGAGAGCGAGAGAGAGAGAGAGCGAGAGAGAGAGAGAGAGAGAGAGAGAGAGAGAGAGAGAGAGAGAGAGAGAGAGAGAGAGAGAGAGAGAGAGAGAGAGAGAGAGAGAGAGAGAGAGAGAGAGAGCGAGAGCGAGAGCGAGAGCGAGAGCGAGAGCGAGAGCGAGAGCGAGAGCGAGAGCGAGAGCGAGAGCGAGAGCGAGAGCGAGAGCGAGAGAGAGAGAGAGAGAGAGAGAGAGAGAGAGAGACGGAGACGGAGACGGAGACGGAGACGTCTGTGGGAGGGGAGGGAGGGAGAGACGACGGCTCAACTGCCAAAGTCATGATTTGTTTTGTTTGGTGCCCGGCGTTGCAACCCTCCGTATGTGTTCAGAGTAAACAGTACCGACACTTCTCGTAGCTGTTTGTCGCGCCGGTTATTACGGAAAAGCCGAACTGGCTATGCCACGCCGGAGCCCCTCCGTCGTTTGGCCTCTCGGTTGTTGATAGATTCCCCTCATATGGTTGCGTCAGCATATGCCACATTAGTGCCCAATGACCCTATATCCCGGCTAGACGAGTCTGCAGGGCTGCCGTCCATAGGAGTTTGATTCATAAATGACGATGTCATGGTCCATCTCGCAGTTACACTTAACCGTTTTACTCCGCTGCAATTCAACAAAGTCGAACACAAAAGACGAATGTTTTTTAGGCCTAAAAAGGTTACCCTTCCATCCGTCTCCATCACTGATCCATCTGCCTTCCCTGTCTCCAGTACTGACCTTTTCCTTCGCTGCCCTGCTCACCCCACCGCTGATCACTTCGTCTCTTCATTTCTGAAACTCATTTCCTCCCCGTTCTTACCACTACCCCGCCCCGCCCCTGCCTCTGTGAATTTCCCCGTCTTCCTGTCCCCACTGCTGACAGCTCTCCCCCTACCCTGCAGGAGCCTGGATTATGATGGACGGTAAGGAGACCAAGCTGTACGGCTCGAAGCGGTTCTCGGGGCCGAAGCCGACCGGCACCGAGGTAGCCATCGAGGGCTGTGACCGGCCGGGCGTCATCTGCTCCCACGGTCTCGTCATCACCGGCTCGGACGGCAAGATGGTGAGCGAGGCTGGGGAACGGGCTGCCGGCCAGGGACTGGGTGGTGTGCAGGGTCCCTGGAGGCTCTGGCAGACGTAGCGGGTCGAGTCGTGTGATAGGAAATGTTGACCTTTCCCGCTGCCCGTCCACCACCATCGCCGTCGCTGTTCGCACTGGTCCTCCCCTCCCGTCACCGTCTCCCGCGCCCGCCCCTCGTAAACCGCCCTCCCCCTCTTCGCCGATGGCTAAAGAGAGTAGCAGTGCCTCGTGATCGTGTCAGCTGCGTTTTCTTAGAATTGTGAATTGCTTGCGATGGGAGGACATTCAGTAGAAGATAGTGAGAGCTACTGTTTATTTGCTTTGTGTGACTACTTCGAATCTGCAGTTAGTTTTCCTCAGTTTGCATTTTTCGTGTAGCCAGCCGTGGGTGGTAGCTGTGTTCTGATAGATCTCTGCCGGCTGCCTATTTTACTGTGGCGATCTGACACTGGCCGTGCCTCCATCAGGTATCGGTGGCGCGTCTCTCGGTCGAGGGTAAGTTCGTGCAGGCGGCCAAGTACGGCCAGGCGGAGGAGACCCGCGAGCGACTCGAGCTGACAGCCGAGGAGACGGCCGTGGCAGACGACCTCCGGAAAACCTGGGCCGACATCCTGAAAATCGACGTCAGCGACGAGACAGACTTTTTCGTGGCCGGCGCCGGCAGCATGGACGTCGTCAGGTAGACTGAAGGGAACGGGGAGTGGGACGTAAACTGCGAGATGTTTTTGGCCGGAGTTTTATTCTTTTTGTTTAGTGCTTAGCCTCCGTGCTATGTTTTGTGACGGGCTAGCCTTACGATGGCATTGGTGAGACAAATCAGACTTTTGTGTGTTAGTTTTAATTCTGAAGGACTACTTTCCCCTTTCCCCTTTTTTGTGATTTAACATGAAACATTTTTCGTGAATGATTTTTTTTTTACAATCATGAAAGCATAACGATATGACTATAACTATAACTATATGACTAAGAGGTCTATGTCATAGACCTCTGTACACCAGGTTTACAGAGGTCAATGGACCTGTCAATGATCGACGGAATGAGATGCTTCTTAACAATGGTCGACAAAATGAGAAAAGTCCAAACGCTTCTCCTGGCACCATAATGCGCCAAAGATCGCGCCCCCTGACCTGATCACCATGCCAGACCGCCCTGCCGACCCGTTCCCCCTTTCCGCCCTGATGTGACCCCCTCCCTCTCGTCAGGCTGCTGGAGGAGGTGAAGATGAAGTCGGGTGTCGAGCTGCAGAACGAGGACGTCTTCATGGCCTCCAAGTTCGACGACTTTGTGCAGACAGTGGTGTTTGTGTCTCGCGGCGGCAGTCTGAAGCCCGAGTTCACCTATGACGCCATCAAGATGCACGTCAACAACATGGACATCTCGTTCCCGCACCAGGTCAGGGGGCCGAGAACCGCGATAGAGACGGACGGAGGGAGCGGATTCAGTGTGCTTTGGGTCATAATGCCTCGTATATCGGTTCATGCTCAATGGGTTTACTACATATTGCTCATTTTTGATATCTTTTTCTCTCGAAGGGTGACTAGAAGTCTTTCACAATGTTATCGCTGCTCGTTGAATCAATTTAATTAAGCCTCATTGCCCGGCCTAAGCTCCGCCAATGGGATGTCTTGTTCAGTAATTAGTCGGTGTATGCGTGTTCCCTGAATGACAATTTTCAAGTATTCCAATCATCTCATCAGCAATATTCTTTTCAACAATTTTCGAAATGTTTTTTTTTTTATTATGTGCAGTGTGCACACTGCATGCCGTCCTTGGCTCAGCTAATCATTTAGCATCCATTGTGACCTGTCACCACCTGTGTCCACAGATCTTCATCAACAACGAGTTCACGGAGAGCAGCACGGGTCGACAGATTACCTCCATCAACCCGGCCGACGAGTCGCCCATCTGTGACGTAAGGGCGGTGTTATAAACAGGGAAGGGGGGGGGGGGCAAACACCAGATCACCCTCATCAACCCGGCCGACGAGTCGCCAATCTGTGACGTAAGGGCGGTGTTATAAACAGGGGAGGGGTCTAACACGGTTCGACGGATCACCTCCATCAACCCGGCCCATCCCGGGCCATCTGTGACGTAAGGGCGGTGTTATAAACAGGGGAGGGGTCTAACATGGGTCGACGGATCACCCTCATCAGCCCGGCCCATCTGTGACGTAAGGGCGGTGTTATAAACAGGGAGGGGTCTTATCTCACACGGTTCGACGGATCACCCTCATCAGCCCGGCCCATCTGTGACGTAAGGGCGGTGTTATGGGCAGCGAAGGGGGTCTCACGGGCGAACGATTCCTGCATTTGTGACGTAGGTGCTGAACGAGAGAAAGGCAGGTGAGGGGCGGTAGCAGCAATTGCATTGGGATGTCAGTTAATGGAAGTGATTATAGTCGAGGTCTCGACATCGTTATATGCACCAGCGATGCTGGTCCTTTCTGGAGGGCTAAGACTGCTCGTGTTTGGCTGGGTGTGCGTCAGACTAGTTAGCTGAACCACCTTTTCCCTCCAGCTGTCTCCAATAGCTGACCTATCCGTGCTTCTATCCTCAGGATACTGAAATCCTTCTCCTCCAAGCCGCAACCCCCCTCCGGGCTGGACAGGCAACTTTAACTCATGCGGGCTGCTCCCTTGGAGCGGCACCGCTGCTCCTGAGGGAGCGCACCCCGTAGCCGGGTGCAGTGAGTGCCTTGGGGCTGGGTGGCCTGTCCTCTGGACGGGCTCAGCCCCGGCGACTCACTAGGGTGCCTGCCCAGACCATTGTCTCCCCCTAATTCCTATAATCCTTCCGGCTCTGCAATGGTCTTGTCGACCGAAAGGGCCTAACCCAACAAAACAAACAAAACCAATAGCCAACGTCCATTGAGCTGCTCCGGTGACCTCAGTTCCGTCCGTTGCCGACAGGTGGCGCGGTCGTCGCCGTCCGATGTGGACCGCGCTGTGAGGGCGGCGCACGAGGCCTTCACCGAGGGCGAGTGGGGCAAAATGAACGCCAGGGACCGCGGCGCGCTCATGTTCAAGTGAGTGTTTCGTCTCGGGGAGAACCGAATCCCTTGCCACTTGTCGGGCCTGACACTGAAATCGTCACAATTGCTGAGGTCCATATTTCCTCTTTCAAATGTGCACTTTGCAGTTCCTATACGAGATAAACCAACCCTTATTCCTTCATTGTTCTGCATACTGCTCCGTTTAGCGCCAATCTTAGAGGCTGGCCGAGTGGATAAAAGCGCCGGAGTTCGACGCTTATCCGGAAGTGAGAGCCCGGTTCAAGCCCCGGTGCGGGCGGCTACATTTAGCTCCTACGTGTAATGGCGTGCGTGTCTGTGGCAGGGGCCGCACAGAAGCCAGGTAACGTGAGTGAGCGGAGGGGACCGTGTCCAGTCGTTAGGGCACGTTAAACGTTCGGACAAAATTCTGCCATACAACTGGAATAGCGCGATCGGGTGGTGGGGTCAGGGTCAGCACAACAAGCTATGCTTAGTGCGGGCTCTGATTCCTCAAATCCACCCATTCAGCCATTCGGACTAAATTTATAAAAAAAAAAAAAAAAATCCGCGTACCCGCCCCTCAGACTAACCCGTGCCCGTATTATTTGAGGGGCGTCGTACATGCCCCTCTATCGACTGGCCGACCCATCCCAGCCTCTAACAGATTGACTGGCCCTCCCACTTCTCTCTCTCTCTCTCTCTCTCTCTCTCTCAGACTGGCCGACCTGATGGACCAGCACAAGGAGGAACTGGCCACCATCGAATCCATCGACTCTGGCGCCGTCTATACGCTGGCACTGAAGACGCACATCGGCATGTCCATTGACACGTGGCGCTACTTCGCTGGATGGTGCGACAAGATCCAGGGCAAGACGATACCGATCAACAACGCCCGGCCCAACCGGAATCTGACCATCACCAAACGCGAGCCCATCGGGTCAGTGGGAAGGCAGGGAGGGATAGAGCGAGCCTCGAGAAAGGGAGGAAGGGAGGAGCCTATATGTGGGAATGGAGGAACTTGTATCTCATATATGTTTTCAGTTATTTGTCCGCTAGCTAGCATAAGTGACATAAATAATGTCCGATTCCGTCCATTTTCATGAAAGATAAACAGTCTAGGACTTGTACTTGTCCATTGAGCTGACCCATCCCTGCTCTTCCCTCAGTCTGACTGACTGATCGTCCTACTTCTCCCTCAGACTGACCCGTCCTCTCCTAGACTGGCCGACCCGTCTCTATCAGTCTGGCTGACCCTCCCACTTCTCTCGCAGACTGGGACCGCGGCGCGTTATCTTGGCTGCCGGGGGCAGCTGGTCAGGGGCGGCAGAACAGTCCTGCCGGTCCCCTGCGGGTTCCGCAGGGATCCATAGCCGGGCCGATCCTCTTCAGCCTGCTAACGAACGACCTGCACTGCCTTCTTTCTCGCATTCGGTACTACCGGACTGTCGGATGATCGCATATGCTGACGATGACGATGCCCAGCTGCTCGATCACTCGCGTCCTGACCCTCAAAATTTAGCATCACTAAAACAACGTGTCGAAAACTCCTTGGATGTCATGAAACACTGGTTTAGCTCAAATTCTCTTAAAATGAACCCTCAAAAGACCGACTTCATTCTCATCGGAACCCGCCAGACTCTCAGCAAGGTCGAAAACTTTCATATCTGCATAGCTGAGTCAGTCTTAAAACCGTCACCAACCATCAAATTGTTGGGGGTGACTGTCGACTCGTGTTTGGCCTGGGACGCCAACATCAGTCACATCGTCAGGAGGTGCAATGCCCTCCTCATATCCCTCTCCAAGTTCCGCCACCATTTTGACCAGGAAACGCTAAAGTTACTCATTGAGACCCACGTGTTCCCTCACATTCTGTACTGCATTTCGGTGTGGGGCGGAACCACAAAAAATCAACTCACTCGGATCCAAAAACTCATCAACTTCAGTGCTCGGATCGTGACAGGCGTGCGGCGTCGGGAGAGGATCGGGCCGGCTCTGGCATCCCTGGGCTGGCCCAGAGTGGAGCGGCTGGTGTGGGAGAGGGACCTACTGAAGGTGTGGAAGGCGCTCCACATACCAGCTTACCCTCTCTCCATCCGCCGCATGTTTGTGTCCCGCTCTGAGGTGTCTGGCCGGGTCACACGCTCTGTAGAAGCTGGCGCCCTGGAGCTGCAGAAGTGTAGGCTCTCTTCCACACAGAGAACGTTTAGTTACCGCGCTGCTGCTGCGTGGAACCGGCTGCCGCCGGCCATCAGGGAGCAGCCCACGCTGACCGCGTTTCGCCGCGCAGTGGCGGCCAGCGAAGCCTGAGATCTTGGGGTGCTGTGTTTTATTCCGGTTTTAGTGCAATTAGTTGTCTTATTTTATCTGCCAGTGCCTATTGCCTTCTTGCATTTTACTGTATTGTGCATGACGCTGAATCCTGAAAAACCATGTTATGTGGATGGATTTTAGATCAATACATACATACATACATACATTTTCCTACAGTTTGTCGACTCCTACTCGACTCTGATGTTACCTCTGTTGAAATGGTTGGCCGTTCTGACGGACTCCCATCTCCCCCGCAGTGTGTGCGGCCTGGTGACGCCCTGGAACTACCCCCTGATGATGCTCTCCTGGAAGATGGCCGCCTGTCTAGCGGCCGGTAACACTGTGGTCATCAAGCCCGCCCAGGTGTCCCCGCTCACGGCGCTGAAGTTTGCCGAGCTGGCGGTCCGGGCCGGCTTCCCGCCGGGCGTCATCAACGTGGTGCCCGGATCAGGTCAGTCTGCTGCCGATCAGCGGTCGGGTCAGGTCAGTTTACTGCCGATCAACGGTCGCGTGAGGTCAGTTTGCTGCCGATCAGCGGTCGGGTCAGGTCAGTCTACTGCCGATCAGCGGTCGGGTCAGGTCGGCGCTGATCAGCGGTCAGGTCGGGTCAGTCAGCCGATCAGTGGTCGGGTCAGGTCAGTCTGCCGATCAGCGGTCGGGTCAGGTCAGTTCACTGCCGATCAGCGGTCGGGTCAGGTCAGTCTGCCGATCAGGGGTCGGGTCAGGTGGGCCAGCGACCGCGTGACGCCGTTTCTGCATGTGAACACCGAATACTCATGTTTGGTAGATGTAGTTGCTTCGCCATGTCTACTGAATTTCACCTACACTTTTGTTTCATATATCTGCAAATCAAAGCTCGTCAAGTATCGCAGCTCCATTTCTCGTGGCGAATTAATTGCCAACTCTTGCAGATAGGAGTCACGTCGGTCCGCGCCTGCTCTCGGCTCCACCACACTCAGTTCCGCTTACCTCTCTCTGTCTATTCGCCAGGCGGCGAGTGCGGTCAGGCGATAGCTGACCACCCGCTGGTGCGCAAACTCGGCTTCACCGGCTCCACTGAGATCGGCAAGGTCATCATGAAGTCGTGCGCAGAGTCCAACCTGAAGAAGGCCTCGCTCGAGCTCGGCGGCAAGTCGCCGCTCGTCATATTCGCCGACTGTGACATGGACAAGGCCGTGCGCATGGTGAGTCGCCGTCGGCACCGGCGGGGGTACTGGAATACGGCGGAAATGGGGGGACCTCGAGCCTCAATGTCTCTGACGCTCGATATTGAACTTCATGATGAACCTTGTTTTTTTTTTTTTTACTTGTCTGTCGTCTTTCGCTGATTGCAGTAATTGTCTGCGAATGCTGTGATTTGACAAGTTGATTGGAAAATTTGATACTGTCTGTAGCGTTAGCTTGGCTCATGTGACGGAAGCGCAGTCGGCTCTTTAATAATATGGGACCGATATGGCTCTCAGTCTCTGACTCTCTAACGAGCTGGTACAGTGTGTAAATACTGTGTATACCTTAGCCTGTGCTGTTACAGATCGCAATCATGCTCCATTCTCTTCACAGGCAACTAGTGAATGTGGGGCTCCTAAACCTAGGCTATGCTTGCTTATTTCCACTACTTTTGTTATTGATTAGCTGATGAACAGGTATTGAAGTCATTATAACTTCGCAACCCGTTCACCGCCGGCAAACATTTATCCATCATCACCGGCACTGTACAAACAGTAGTGGCTGTCCGTACTGCAAGTCACGATATAAAAAAACGTCATGTGTGGCGGATGAGTAAAAAAAAGGCAGAACACACTCAAAAGACTTACCCCTTACCAGTTCCTTTCAGCCTTTCCTTTCCCCTCTCTGACGTCACGTGTCGCCTCTGGTGACGTCAGTGGCTGATTTGCGCCCGTGTGACCGACTGGGCGCCAGCTGCGCGCACCACAAGTGTGGGCCGTCGGCGGCGTCAGCGGAGCCGCTCCCCACGGCGACACAATACCCGCAGACTCAATATCCGCCGGCGAGCTGTTTAATATCGCCCCCGATGGGACGGCGACGGACCGAGGGCCGCTCAGGTGGCTCGTTGAGCTGCGAGAGGCCCCGGGCGGCAGCGGCTCAGCGGCTCATTGAGCCAGGAGTGGCACCGTATCGGTCAGATGAGGGCGGCGGAGGAGCGCATTCTGCATATTGTAGAGCGGTATCCATGTGGGAGCTTAGTTTGATTGGTTTTGGATCTGATCGGGGTGTATGTCTTACTCTTATGATCCATTTTGAGAACAGTACCTGTCTGCAAGAGGGCATGTCTGAGTGAGAATCACTCGACATATTGGATATTCAACTAGTGGTTGGAGTATCGCACATAATAAATAGATTGGCTTTGTATGAACCAAAGTGAGACGGGGCTGTCTCCTCCTTTTCGTGGTGATTTCGTGTGTAGAGAAAAGATTGACCTACCCTCAGCCCACCGTTATCCATTGCATTGCTGTCTACCGCCACCACTGCTCTGATTCGACTCTGTCTCCCCCTCAGGGTATGAGCAGTGTACCTCAGTGAACACCAAGGACTCGACCCCATGACTGGCCTGACCCGGCCCTGTCCCCCGCAGGGTATGAGGAATGTATTACCCTACAAGACTGCCATGTCCCGACCCTGCCTCCCCCTCAGGGTCTGAGCAGTGTGTTATCCAACACCGGCTCGCTGTCTGCTGCCACCATGACTATCCTGACCCGACATGTTCTCCCCCTCAGGGTATGAGCAGCGTCTTCTTCAACAAGGGCGAGAACTGCATTGCGGCCGGCCGTCTCTTCATCGAGGAGTCCATCTACGACGAGTACCTGCGCAGGATTGTCGAGGAGATCGGCAAAATGGTGAGTGAAGTCGACAACCGTGCCTGGGGGAGAGGTAACAGCTTCGCGTCCTCGAGGGTAATGTCTTTTGGTGTCGGCGACGGGCGATCTTCGAATGACCGGTTCTGGACAAAGTTTGCTGGTGGAATACTTGTCGGATATTGTAAGTTATGGGGAGAGTCCACTGCTGGGATGCTCGTGGCGGTAGTTTGCTCTTGGAATGGCTAACCATTGGGCTGGTCGTGAAGGTAGTTTGACCGGGGGCATTGACAGGTTAGTTGTATCTTGTAGGCTGTTTCGTGATAGTCGACCGCTGCCTGAACTGCCATCGAGCCCCTATGCTCGTCCGGGGACCGACAATATCTGTTCAGTTCAACAATGCAGTTCAACAATGCAATGTTCGACAATGCAGTTCAATATCTGTTCGTCCGGTGGTCGTTCGGCTCTGGGCCTTTAGTAGCCTGTCTCACTGGCCTCTGACGGGCGGCGGGCGGGGACCACTCTCTGAGATCCCTCGTGGACACTGGTCACTGGTGACCACCCTCGGCCCGTTCCCTGGCATCCGTCCACTCCCGTGACTCAGCACGAACGTATCAGGACTGGTAGAATCGGGAACGGGTAACGGGGACAGGGACACAGGTGCTGCACATTCCGAAAAACGGCTCCGTCACCGCCAGCCACCCGCCTGGCAAGGCGAGCTGCTACTGCTGACTAGATACGATCGCTGGCTAAGGCCACTGAAGGTCAAACAACATAAACATGTATATTGTGTGGCTTATGGATACCGTAACTGGAGAATAACTGGAGCGTGACGTATCGTCGATGAAATCGCTAAGCATTCTGAGCGTGGGCCGTCTTCCGCTAGATCATATGTGGAAAAGAAAACTATCGGAAATGTCAGGTGTATCGCAACTTTAGCGTTGGGTCTTCGTTACTACGAGTTTCCAAATGCGGTGGCTTTTTGGCTATTCTGAGAATATCTTGTTTTTCTCTCCCCATTCACGATGGATAGCAGGAAGTGGCAGCTGGACTATTATGCACATGCTCACTGTCTCCTGCCGCTAGCACCGATGCCCGGTCGGTCCCCACCCGGCGCATGTCCAGTCCCCCTGGGCCATGGCTCCGTGCCCCTTGGTGTACGGCACGGTGCCGGAGGGTTTCCTGGGCTCTCCGGCTGTCAGCGTGGCCGCTGGGTCATGGTTTCGCCTCAGTACCGGCCCGGCAGCGTAGCCGGTTTGAAGTTGGGGCTGTATATATGTACAGTGAATTGTGTGTGTTTTTTGGGGGTGGATTTGGTCTCAGTGGGTGACATTGTAGCTGATGTGCGAGAGTGGTGGCACGATTTTCGGTGGTAACAGTATCTTGTACGAGTATGTGGACGGTGGGTGGTGTTCAGCAGTAGGTCTGATGGCGATGGGACATTGAGGTCTGAGGATGAAGTTTCGAAACTTAGACCGCGGCAGGATAGACATTGTTTGGACTTTTGGGAAGCTCATTAAGTCTGCAATGACGATTCAGGTGCTCACGGTGTAGGATCTGCTGGTGGAAAGCTTGTTCACCTGATTGGCAACAGGTTAAACGCCTTGGAATAAAGAACCATTTATCTTTGGTTTGATGTGGGCCTATCACAGCAGTGACGTAGCTCTAGTTCCATCAGCTGGTTTTAATGCCCTTTTATGCTCGGGCCGCTGCCGCCTGCAATCGACATCTTTTCAAACTGGCTCAACTTGAGACCTACGTTAGTGGCCTTTAATTACACATTAAGGTCACTGGATAGAATCTTAATTAATCTCTGCTCGACGGTTCATGAGAGATCATTGTTGGCTGGGATTGTTCCAGCAAAATTACGGCCTAAATCTGATTCACTGACGAATGACGATATAATGTGCACTTCAATTGTAGTTATTGATTCCAACGATCAGGGCTGCGGAGTAGGAGTCGGAGTCGGAGTCGGAGTCGGTCGGAGTCGACAGTTGTGCCCGGAGTCGGAGTCGGAGTCGGAGTCGATTTTAGAAACCCGAGCCGGAGTCGGAGTCGGAGTCACCGAAAATCTGTCGACTCCGCAGCCCTGCTAGGTCTGCGGAGTCGGAGTCGGGAGTTGGAGTCGGTCGGAGTCGACAATTCTGCCCGGAGTCGGAGTCGGAGTCGGAGCTGGTTTTTGAAAGCCGGAGTCGGAGTCGGGGTCGGAGTCGCCGAAAATCCATCGACTCCGCAGCCCTGCCAACGATGTTGCCTTTTCGGAAGCAAAGGCACTTAACCCTATTCCTGGCGGGCTCCGCCGGGACAAGAAACTGGCGGGGGGGGGGCCGATTCGGCCCCCCCCCCTGAGATCTCGAGAACGAAGCAAGATAGCGACAAGCGGTAAACGGCATCGGATACGCATGGACAAGGTCTACAATTTTTACTAAGGTCATTTTCAGGTCAGGTCAAAGATGACGTCACAGGGGTCGAAAAAGTCAAAATGGCGGCGCTAGATATGGAGAGTTTTTCTCGAATAAGTTTCGAATTAGTCAAGATAGGAACAAACTAAGGGCATCATCGTGATCCTCTCGTCAATCCGCATCGAATGATATATATGTTGACCTCGAAAGGTCAAGGTCAAAGGTTGACCTCAGGTCACGTGACCTCGAGGTCATCATGTATATCATTCGATGCGTCTTGACGAGCTGAACACAATGAGACCATCCACGCGTCTGTATCTTGTTCCTGTACGGAGTTATTGGCCAAAAACCTTTGGTGACCTTTGATGACGTCACATGACCTCACAGCTGCCCAACAGCAAAACAGACCTCAAGGTAGTGAAGGTTGATCGTATATGAAGTCATGTATGGTATATGGGGCCATTCCGACCCGTTTTAGTGGTAAAAACAGGGAGTTGATTTTTCCCCCATTGACTTATAATGGGGAGGTCGCGAAACTGACCTGACCTTAGGTCACCGATATCAAAATTCCGAGATATACAAATTGCACATACTGGTACCCTAACTAAAGCCTGAAGAGAAGAAATTGATCGGTTAAAAACTCTAGCTCTGGCGTGATTGCAAACTTTTCTGAGGTAGGGTCACCAAACCGCCTCTGGTGACCTGACCTGAGGTCAGATCAACTCAAAATTTTCAGACATGTTGCGTAGAAGCCTTTTAGGAAAAGTCAGAAAATTTGAGCTTCCTAGCTCAACGCGTTTGGGAGAAATAACCAAAAAACCTCAGGGGGGGGGGGCTCCTGAGGCCCCCCCCGCCAGGAATAGGGTTAAATGGTATATTTGGAATAGGGTAGGGTCTTGTAGACCTGTCTGTATAGTATGCAGTCTCACTTCACAGACCACGTAATGAAACATGCTCGGGGCTGGTAGAAAACACAATATCCTGTGTTGGTGTAAACTTGTTCTGTAACGCCGTCTTAGAATAATGGTGTTTCATCAAACAGTAACCTTTCGGCTGTATGTGGTGATGCTCACTAGTCGTCGGTGTAGTGAGGTCAGACATTGCGGACGGAGCTAGGTAGCCTGGGGGATCCTGTTTCGTCTATGTCTATGGCCCATACCGAACATTGTACAGTCGTGTACAGGTTGATGGTCCCGTACTCTTTATCCACCGGGTTCCTATGGCTCAGCATTAGCAGCAGCCGCCTGGTACCGGTAGGCTGTGACGCATGACCCGAGAGTGAAGCGGCACAGTCTACCCACGCCGTTTGACATCGGCTCGGGTCGCTGGGTGGAGCGCTTTGTAGACCAGCTGTCGCGTCAGACCAGCGCGGGGGGAGGGGCTCGTCTCGGTGGTTGGCGTGGGCTGGCGAGTGGTGTGGGGCGTGTTGGTGGACCATGGGGTCTGGGCGGGTGTGTATGGTCACTTGCTGCATTGCACATTTTGCGTCGCTTAACAATTGCATTCCTGTTTTTGCTAAGCACAATGCACGGAAGACCCAGCAAATATAATTTACTTGTGCATTGTGCAAAACGTGATTTGGCACGGTATCGAGGCAGCCATAGGTCTTGTGTCACATATATGCATGATATTTAGGCAATACGCTTATGAAAATGGTAAATTGATCGGATTGATCCTGGATGTCAATTCGTATGCTAAATGTCGACATGTATTAAATGAACGAATGAATGAATCAATCAATCAATCGACAATCGACATGTAGATATAAAACCGTATAAATGGCTCGCAACCACTAAAATCAAACCAGATCCTAACTCGGAAAAGTAGCCGGACCCACGATGAGCCTCGAACCGGGACTCCACGTTGAAAGTTTTGCCAATGATCCATCATCATTCCACCAAGCTAGAGCGACCGGCACCCGAGACCACAAAAACATTCATTGACTTTGCTGCCGACTTCCCGGCCCCGCCGCCCGCCCGGCCAGACTTTGCCCCGGCCGTGGCCACCATCCGGTGTAGCTCAGCGTAGGAGTGTTAGACTGTCAAACTGACCGGTAGTGAGAGGCCCGGTTCGAGACGCTTCGCGTGCTGGATGTTTATTTCTGTGTCCGAGGCTATGCGATTAGTCCACTTTTCAGAAAGATTATTTGGTGACAAGTCTGTTTTCTTTCTTTGCTGCAATTCATGAGGAGACCGTATGGACCCTTACCTGTCCTTCCGCACCCCACTTGAGAGATGGGTGTTTGAACCCCCATGGGTTTTGTGAATATCTCTAAAGCGAATTTTTGGAGGGTGGATTACGATCGGTTCTATGCGACAAGTGACCACACACACTCAGCCCCAGGTCCGCTCACTCCCTCCCCACATCACCCCCGCCCCACACCACACTCCAGCCCGCCTCATCCACCGAGCCGAGCCAAATAGACAGGCCTGACCATTACATCCCCCCCCCCCCCCCACCCCAGCCGGTGTAACGCAGCGTCCGGTCAAATCGCTCTACCAGGCGACCCGAGCCGGTGTCATACAGTGTGGGTAGGCTGTGCCGCTTCACTCTCGGGTCATGCGGCACAGCCTACCGGTACCAGGCGGCTGCTGCCAATGCTGATTGCTGAGCCATAGGAACCCGGTGGATAAAGAGTAGCGGACCATCAACCTGTACACGACTGTACGGTTTCGCGTATTGTGTAGATTAACCCGCGCGGGGCTGGGGGGTAAATTTTACCCCCCTCGCGAATTTTTGCAATATCTCAAAAACGGCGGCGCGCAGCGCCGCCAAACTTTCAGTACCTTTTCTTACATCAATTTGACACGTTCCCTGAAAATTTGAGCGAAATCCGTCGGAAAATTTTTGAGAAATTGACGTTTTAGTGACGTCATGTTCGCCATTTTTCGCCTCAAAACGGCAAAAGTTCAAACGCCGCTAACATCTTCATTTTTAAAGGAATCAAGACGTAACAAAAAAATGATATACGTAATTCTACTTTGTCTATCAAATGGCTATCTCCGTTTTTTGAAAATGTTGGATTTTGGCCCAATTTTTTTTTTTAAAACTGACTTTTTTGGGAAAATAATTATAAAATCCAAAATTTTGAGTGTATCGAAAAAACCGGAATATATGTCAGAGAAGTGGTCTATGTGCACCTACATACCAAGTTTTAGAAGAATCGGTTCAAAAATGTGGGAGTTATTCAAAATTTTATGACGTCACGACACACAAAAATTTTGGAAAATAACTTTTTTGTAAGTTCTAGACCTCGTACGGAAACAAAAATAGCACCATTCGATTCGCCGTGAAAAACTGCATCAGATAGACACCTTTTTAGGCCTTAACAACCAACTTCAAAATTTGACCTCACTTGACCTGACCTTGACCTGACCTCGACCTGAAATTCATCCAGAGGTGGTCCATATCACTTATTGAGTGTGCCTATTGAATTCTATGAGTAAAATGACCCATAAAACATGAGTCGCACATGCCCTTTTCTATATTTTGTTTTTGGTGACCTGACCTGACCTGACCTGACCTTGACCTTGACCTCTGAATGATATTGTATGCAACGAATATTGTCTTGGTAGCCTAAGAACACGTTTTGGGCGATCAGTCTCAGTCCATGACTCCATTCTTCGGCAACTACGGTGCAAGGCCGATACTGTAGGAACTTGCAATTTGTACCCTTGACCTGACCTTGACCTTGACCTCAAACTTAAAATTAAGTACATGTTTTTAGTTGTTCGTGATGAGATCTTTCGATTGGCGTTTGAATTTTCCAAATCGGACCATTAGTTCGGGAGATAACAGGGGGGGGGGGGTAAAATTTACCCCCCCCCCAGCCCCGCGCGGGTTAACTAACCTCCTGCCCTTTTGCGGACAGACGATCGGCGACCCGCTGGACCGTTCCACGCAGCACGGCCCGCAGAACCACCTGGCCCACCTGCAGAAGCTGCTCGAGTACGTCGACATCGGCGTCAAGGAGGGTGAGTTGCCGCTCCACCGTGTGTGACGTCATCTGCAGGCGTGACGTCACTGGATGGTAATACGGCTGAGAGCTTTCGGGAAGCCATTAGTGGGCCGGCTTTCGTCTCGTTGAGGGATGACTGCCCGTGCTCCTCGCATATTCCCCGGTGGGGTGCTCTCCTTCTTTCCTCTTCGCTCTGTCATCCGTGGCCTACCTCAGATGGGATTTGCGAGATCTCTCTACATGATGCCTTTCCTGTTAATGAAGTTCCACTCACCTCGTGGTCAACCTTCCTATGCCACTCAAGTTAACACCCGTGAATTTTCGTAATTGTTTCACGATCCGTATCTTCCCCAAATATTTAATAATAGCCCACCGGCTTCTTTCATTTTGCGGTTTCAGATTATACCAGTACCTACCAACAAGTGTCAGCTTAATGGCATCGATTCGTTTCACTGCACCTGTCTACAGACCATATTCCTGTTATAATCCCCCCCCCCCCCCCCACACACACACACACCACCACACGCACTCACGCACTGACGCATCTGTCCCTTCCCCGTCCGGCCGTCAGGCGCGCGTCTGGTGGTCGGTGGGAAGCGCGTGGACCGGCCCGGCCTGTACATGGAGCCCACCGTGCTGGCAGACGTCGAGGACCACATGTTTATCGCCAAGGAGGAGTCGTTCGGACCCATCATGGTCGTCTCAAAGTTCGCAGAGGGGTGAGTGGGGGGGGGGGGGGGCTCGACACTAAACTCTGGCTTCTATTTGTTGCGCGAACTTACGTCCTTTGACAGACGCTTTTGTGTGTTGGGCTGTTTTCGTTCAGTGTTGTTGCACTGTTTTGATAAGTGCGTGGTGCGGACGCTGTTTTACACTGTTTGTTCAGATGTTGATACCTGTGTAGCGCGAAGGTCGCTGTTCAGTGTTTTGCTGCGTTTTATTCAGGTGTGATAACTGCGTGGCGCGGAAGCTGTTTTGCGCTGTTTGTTCAGGTGTTGATAGCTGTATGCCGTAGAGGCTGTTCCGCGGTGTTTGTTCAGATGTGTGTAACTCGGGGCGAGGTGGCTGAACCGCTGCCCTGCCCGCTCCTCTCGGAGCTCAGGCGCCAGTCGTGATGACACACTCACGGCGACTGTCGAGTGGCTCACAGGTGCGGCGTGTGTTAGGTACGGTGTTGAGAGAGAGGTTGGGCAAGATAGCGTGGGTGTTGTGCGTACGCTGCAGCTGGGATTTCCTCGCGTCGTGTGTCCTTCCCGGCTGCCCTCCAAGCGCCGGGCCCGGGCAGCTGTGTGACGAGGGACGGATACCGACCTGTCATTTTCCGGCTGATCGGCTCTCTGACCAAGTCTGCTAGTACTGCCCGAGCCCGCTGACAGAGACTGTTGACCGAGACTGCTGACCTGCTGACCGAGACTGCTGACCTGCTGACCGAGCCTGCTGACTGATTGCCAATTTCACAGTGACAGAGGGTGTAATCCTACCCCCTCTACTCAATAGTGACTTGGAGGGTGTAATCCTACCCCCTCTACTCAATAGTGACTTGGAGGGTGTAATCCTACCACCTCTCTATTTCTCAGTGACGTGGAGGGTGTGATCCTACCCCTATTTCACCGTGACAGAGGGTGTGATCCTACCCCTTCTCTACTCCGCAGTGACGTGGAGGGTGTGGTTCGACGCGCCAATGACACCGAGTACGGCCTGGCCTCTGGCGTGTTCACGCGCGACGTGAACCGCGCCCTGTACGTCTCGGACCGGCTCGACGCCGGCACCTGCTTCGTCAACACCTACAACAAGACGGACGTGGCCGCCCCCTTCGGTGGCTTCAAACAGTCCGGCTTCGGAAAGGACCTCGGTACGTCAACCATTAACGTGCTCATGAACATTGATCATGTTATCATTCAGTTTTTTTCCTTAATATTCTCACTGCACTTATTGTTTTTATTGCCAGTCTTTCAGGGCAGTATTGATAGTTTACAGGGTGTCCCATAAGTTCGTCTCATATTATATTCGCGTGTAAGGCGAAGTATATTGCGTTTTGATATATTTATGACACGTCAATGTGCTCCTCATTTCATGGGCAAATGCATGAATACATGCTGCGGCATGCCAACCGGCATGTTTGGCAGCGTAGCAGGCTTGAAGTTAGCCCATACTGACTTGACATTCGCCGTGAGCTCCTGGAGGCTGGAACAGCGCTTCCCTTCGACGAGCCACGATTTCAGTATCCCCAACGTATTTTCATGAAATTTGGATCCCATTAGTTGCCGACATGTGATCTTGCGACAGATGCCTGTCACAGTCTCCTGGCATCATCTTCATGAAGAAGCATTCTGCGTCCCAAAACTGTTTCTAGAGTACCAACCGCATCCTGGGCCAAATCTTACCAATGCCGTGAATAGGATTTGGCAGCAGGGCGGAGTTTACGGCACTGATATCAAAGACATCCTTTTTATTTACATCCAGCTAATCTTGGCCAATGATTTTGATAGCGTGAATGATTATGAATGTTGCCTGAACGAATGAATTGGTGAATGTGGATTGTGGAATAGTTCTGAAAGTTACCAAATGCCGTGAATGCGCATTCACGGCATTTGGGAAGATTGGGCCCTGGTCAGCGTCTGGACGCCTATAACCCCACAATACCGTGACCCTGGCCTTTTTGCATAGGAACAAAGCGGGACGAAACGGTGACCTTCTCTTTCGCCTTTATCGGACCGTTTTAGGGTTTGGTCTCTGGCGGAATATAAGAGGATTGATGATTGCTTACATTTTAATTAGGACAAATTTTTGTTTCAAGAATAGTATCGAAAGGGACTGATCTGATTAAATCTTGTGTTTGCTCCGTTGCGGGATAATGTCTACCCTCTCCGATCGAAAATAATTGCCCTTCTCTAATTAGGCCTTGAAACAGTTTTTTTATATACCAAGGCCTCAGTCTATTCAGCCAAATCACTGGTCTCAGCGAACTGGGTCATAGGCAGGTGTGTCGTTTGAATAGACAGTGAAGTTTTTTGCCGCCACTTGTGAGGCGCGTCCATATGTGTCCAGTCAATGAGTAAGTGTGGCCTGAGCTCCACGCTGGCAGCTGAGTAGGTACAAAGGTCAGGCCACTGACGGTAAATGATAGAATTCAGCTACCGTTATTTCACCCTTGAATTTACGATATCTTCCTGTGTGATTGCAAGCTATCCTGACATTGCGTCGACCTTTGTCGCCATTTGGCGTTCGGATAGTGATTTGTCATGTACGCATCTAACGGAACGGCTGTTACTGACAATTGTAGAAAGGTGTATGTGATGGATGCAGGATTTATTGTTCACCTGAATTGGCTCGAGCCAGCGGTTGATACGCAGTATCCTAGAGAGCTTGTCCCGCCACGAGACTCCTTGTTTCATTACGCAGTCAGTTTGTATTCTTTGTTTCTATCTTATATATGTAATTTGTATAACGGCACCAGTCATCGATACACTAGCCAAATGTCTTTCCAAACCATAATTCAAAGGACGGCTCAAAGGAAGACGAAATAGAAAAACAGGTTGCACTTTGGAACAGAGAAGGATCCTAATTATGGTTAACGTTCACCTCCTGCGTTACCCAAGGGAATACGATACAGTCCATACGTCAGTACTGTTTCTGTCTGACGGCTGATTGGCTGTCGTCGCGGACGGCCGCGACGCTGATTGGTTCCCGGTATCGGTCACGTGACCATGCTCGGCTGACGACAGCCGGCTGAGTGGGGTGATCAGCAGGGCTGAGCTGTAATTTTGCCGTGCTCCCGTCTGTTGAATGTAAATACCTGCGTCAAACTTCATTTGTCAGAGATTTGGGACTTCACCAGTAAGCAGAGTACCTTGTTGGCAGTCATGTCAAATAAACAAATCAACGTTGAACATCGAATGTTTGTGCCATTTACGACCGACGAATGGTCCTTTCGATCCCCAGGTGAGGAGGCACTTAACGAGTACCTCAAGACCAAAACCATCACCTTCGAGTACTGAGTCGGCGCCCGGCTGATGACGTCCCGGTTGTGTGATGACGTCATGACCGTGTGATGACGTCATTGCTACCAACTGAAGATCACTGCGCCGGGCGGACCTAGTTACGCCGCCAACGGACTTACAGGGTGATTCAGAAAAGTGTCCCACATTTGTTTTCTGAATTATTTAAAAACTTGGTAACGCAGACACATGTTTATTGCATCAAAAGAAGCAGCATTTCATGGAGATTTGTTTGGAAGCAGCCAGCATGGCATAACGTGACAGGTGCAGTCAGTGGAGCACGTGCTCCAGATGGCGTCCATTTCGCGACAGGCACAGATCAGCCCTGTGCTTGACTTCTGCTACCACTCGGGCGCAGGTGGCAAGAGGAATCCTGCGGACTTCACGCCCGATGGCAGCCTTTAGATCTTAGAGGTTTTGGGGGCTGCCTTGGTAGACGCGGCTCTTCAGATATCCCCAGAGGTAGAAGTCGAGCGGCGTTAGATCCGGGGAGTGCGCCGGCCAGGGGTGCGCCGTTTTCCGGCTGATCACGCGGGCACAGAAGTGCGTCTCCAGCCACTCGAGGGCGATGTTGGAGGTGTGAGGCGTCGCACCGTCCTGCTGGAACCAGAAGAAGTTTAGCTGTGTCTGGTGTTGAGCTTGTAAGCGTTTCCAGAAGCGATTGAGCGTTGTTGTGTACCGCTCTTTGGTGATGGTGGCTGTCGATCCGTCTTGGTTCTGGAACCAAATGGGTCCGATGATGCCTTTGACGCTGAAAGCGCACCACGCCGTGACCTTTTGGCTGTGGAGTGGCTTTTCCATCACGATATCAGGTCGCTCAGCGGCCCAAATCCTGCAGTTCTGGGTGTTCACGTAGCCATCAAGGTGAAAGTGCGCTTCATCACTGAACCAAATGTTCTCCAGAAAGGCTGGATCGGATGTGCACTTTTCAGAAAACCATCTGGCAAAGCTAGACCGCTGCTCTTGATCGCTTGATGTCAACTTGTGATGAATAGTAACTTTATAGGGCGTAAGTCCAAGGTCCTTTCTAGCGATTCGCCACACAGAGCTGTAGCTACCGTTGACCTCTTGTGCGAGCTTTCGCAGTGATTTTGAGGGGTCGTCGTTGATAGCCGCCTGGACTTTTGCGATGAATTCTGAAGTTCTAGCAGAAGACTTTCTTCCACTCCGACCCTTGTTTAGGTTTCCGACCGATCCCTCTCTCAGGAGCTGTTCACAGAGTCGAAGTATTGTCTTTCTATCTGGAGTTTTCCTTGTTTGAAAATGGGCCCGAAATTTCCGTTGCGTTAAGACGATTGATTTGGTCTCCCAGTAAAACTGCACGACCTTTGCTTTTTGTTCCTTACTCAAAGGCGACATGATTAACAGTGTTCTCACCTACTTCAAATAAATTTACATTGCACGTGCTTACTTTCACAGCAAACGAAACGTGTTTGTGTCGTACCATGCGCTTTGAATTTGAAGATGAAATGTGGGACACTTTTTTGAATCACCCGGTATGTCAAACTACCGAATGTGCTCACTGGCTTAGTAAAAGGTCGGGCGTGTCGAATCGCTCATTGACTCGGTGAAATGTCGGGAGCCAGTGTCGCTCAGTGCCGTCGGAAAGTGCCATCATGCTGATCTGATCGGTCTCATTGCGAGGGACGAGTGACGCGATGAGCCCGTCACGAAATGAACCTCTCTGGTGATCTGATTGATACTTACAAACATCCCTGGCTGTTGGGATGTGTTTAAAGATGTTGTATATAAAGGTCACTAGCGGGCCATGCGTGCTTCCTGAAACCATTCGGGTACTCTGGATCAGGGTTTGACTCTGGACCTATTTTCACCAGCGATGGTATCGCTAACTGTAGCTATTTGTGGACATATAACAGGGATAAAAACTGGTATGGTGCGAATTTTTAGGATATTGTGCGCACCGTGGAAGTGATCGTTGGACCTTGTGTGTGGCCCCGTTTTAATGGGCTGCGCAATATGGGTTAAAGTCGCGTGATGCAGGCTATTTGAGATCTGACTTTTGTTGATATATTTTTACGACGTGTGTCGTTTTCAATGAGTGGTGCGCTAATTTAGTGACTGTTGTTTACTACTTACAACTCTGTTGCGCTTTGCCGTGCATGTAAAGCGCCTTCGGAGGATCGCTTAAGTATTCAGTCATCTCCGTGGTAGCTCACAGTCTGATATCAGTAAGCACAGAGGGGTAGTGAATTTCAATAGTCTCTGAATAACAAATAGTTGTCAGACATCTCATGGATGTGTGTAGGTTTGTGTTTGTTATGGTGCTGCCAGGCGATGGCTGAATCTCGTCTCTGCTACGACTGCCACCGTGTGAGTTTAGACTGGGTTAAGAACTGCCGAGCCGTTATGGGTTTAAGTCTTTTGCTCTATCCCTGGTTGATGTGGAATCCATGGTTCAGAGTATGCTGGTCTTTGTACGTAGAGCTTTCTCCATATGTAAATAAACGGAATATCTGGTTTAGTATTTGCTGTCACGGACAGTTTCTATTGCCAAACGACTGTTTGATTAAAACGCGTCCTAAATATGACGCCTCGTCTTCGCTAGCGTCACTGCTGCGTAGTTTGTAAACTGCGTGATACAGCTATCGTTTTCAGTGACACGTGAATGAGCGATGGCCTCGAGTGGTTTTCCCTTGTTCCTCGCCCATCGACAGCACGTCGTCTTTAGCAACAATGCCTGGGATGGGGTCGTAACAGGTAACTTGTAGTGTATGATGCTTCACGAGTGGTTTGAATAGAATAATTTTGTTCAGGTAGTAGTTATCTTGTCGTTTCTAAGTGAATTTCTTTTGAACGTAAGGTCACATTTGGTGTTCACTTTATTCAGTTTGACGCTTAGCTTGGCATGTTACAGCTACTCTTCATTTCAGGACTGAAGTCTGGTAAAACAGATTTATGCTGCGTTTCTCGGGCGAATATGTTGCTTATTCACACAACACTCGTCCAATCGGTGGGTATCAAGCCTGCTCCACATTTGCCGTAGTCCGTACTTTATTAATGAGTGTAGCCAAACTGTATCATTATGTCAGGGAGGGGCATATCCACAAAACCACGACACGAACGGATTGTATCCACCACGGCACGCTTATTGATTGACGTCACAACCCATCCACTTCCGCGCGCATACCCACGCAAACGTAAAAACACGGTGCTTTTCGTGCGGCTGGCCCAATGCGTTTTTGTCGGATGACTCCGTCGAATGCCTGGCGTCTCGTGCGTGTCCCGGGGCTCTGAGGGCGGAGGGAGGGTCACGTGACCGGCGCCGGAGGCTGTGCCCGGTCACGGGTCAGGGCCTGGGGCAAGGTCGTGTCTGGGGGCGGGTCAACGCCGGCGCCGAGGTGGCAGTCGCCCTGCGCGGGCTGGGCGGGGAGGGGCGGCGGTGCGCACTGTGTGAACGTGCCACCTGGGCCGGCCGTGTGCGCCCTATCTGCCGCCGCGCGTGCTTTTTCTGTGTGACCTCGCGGCCGAGCTGCCACTACCGAGGCCGAAGCGAGGCCAGAAGGATAGCGACGCAAACAACATTACTGCAGTGTTATATCGGCACTTCTCTGCGAGTTTTTTCTGTGAGTTCGCTTTGTGCTGCACCCGTATCTGCGAGTTCTGGCGGTTCTGCATCGTTCTCGGTAGAGTTCTCTCCGTTCTGCGCCACTCGCCGGGCGCCGCGGTGACGGCTGAGCCGTTCGCCGGCACAGTTGTGCCGTGTTCGGACTCTCGACGACCGGTGACAAGTGTGCTAACCCGACCGGGGCGCCGACACGCCCGTCGAACGCGGCACTGCGCACGGCGCGCACTGACGGCTCGGCCCTGCGGCGGCGGCACCACTGCAGCGGAGCGGAGACGCGGCTCAACGGGCTCAACGAACGGTGAGCGAACGGCTTTGGAGGGTGCGAGGGTGGGGAATTACAAACTTCGAGCCATTTGTGAAATTCATCCGGTCCAATGGAATTTAAAACCGTCTTCAGCTCCGAATTCAGAGCTTCTTTTTAGGACAAAAAAAAACTGTTCGTATGGTATGTCGCAGCAGCATGAGCCAAAACTAGTTAGTGCAAGTTCCACTTTGCATATTTCATTGTCAGACAGCCTCACACGTGTCGCCAAAAGTGTGTCATGCTTCGTAAATTGGTGACCTTAGAAATAGGCACGGTTGGTAGTTGAGTCTAATGTTTTTTGCAGCTTGCATATACCTAAATGGATTATGAAAATGAATAAGAATGGAAACCCATTTCAAAAGTGAAGAAAGTCAACCGGCGTTCTCTCTTCGAGTCCTTATGTCCTGTCTGAGAGTGGGATACGGTTTGAAAGGCACCTACCCGGTCGAGGGGGCGGATGCCATCCTCTCCCAGCCCTCCCCCCCCCCCCCCACCCCCATCCCGCCCCCACCACCACCGACGTATTTGTTCGCGAATCGCGATTGTTTGGAACGCGCTGGCCGAAGGGCTGTAAGCTAGCATACCTTGCCCTTGATTCAGGCGAAATCTGGAGATATCAACCACATTTCTGGGTCAGGTCGGGTCACTGACATATATGACGTCAAAAGGGAACATCTGTAGCCTGCACTATATCCTAAATTTCCCAACTGCGCAAGATGGCATGCAACGCCCTCATTGCCAGTTAACATTTCACAGAGAAATAAAAGTTTCACGACTTGGCGACCGCCCAAGCTATCAACTTCTCGCATCTCGGGTTTTCTTGTGGTCACCGCAACCTGAGGTCAGGTCGATCACATGGCCTCATGCACCATTACATAAGTCGGTTGGGAAGATGCCGAAAATACTATTTTGAGGCCGCAAATGAGCCAAGATTTTTTCAAACACATAACTAGTTCATACACTCCTTGTAAGGTTCGATGCTTATGTCCCGCCCAAGGTTTTTCGTGATATGCTCCGAACGCGCCGGCGATATAAGCTGAAATTTGGCATACCTGACCTTTTACTTAACCCGCGCCCCGTAGGGCTACCGGCGGACCCTACCACCTGTAGGGGGGGGGGGGGCCGTTTCGCCCCCCCCCCCCCTAAGATCTCGGAAAGTTACCGGCCGATTTTCAAAATTCAAACGGCATTCGATAGCCCCACCCGGGAACTACCTTGTGACCAAATTTCATTGACCTAAGTCAAACCGATGACGTCACAGGTCAGGTCAAAGGTCAGATTTTCACCGTTCACAGGCAATTCAAGAAATGTGCTGTGAAAGCGAGTAAATTGGTAATTTATTGAAAACCATCGATGGTACATTGTTCGTCAAACACATACTTTGCTATCTGAGGTCACTGATACCAGGTCAGGTCACAGCGAGGTCAGGTCACCGGGGGTCACAATATGAATGTGTCGTGTGATACATGTTTTATGGTCCATTTTACATGACAAATGCGATTATGTGGGTTAGGCAGCCTTTGGGGCCAGCCTAGGTCACGTTTTGGTGAAGGTCAGGTCAAGGTCAGGTCAAATTAGGTCAAATTTCAAAGTTGATGTTTTTGCATAAAATGGGTATCGATTCGATGCAGCTCGTCACGGGGAGTCTAATGGTGGTCTTCGTTTTGCTCTACGAGTTCTAGAATTGCCAAAAATTGAGTTTGAAAATTTGACGTCATCATTTTTGAACAGTTTTTTCGCTATAACTTGGCCAAAAAACGAGGTATCGATCTGAAATTTGGTATGTTAATAGAAGACGGTAGGCACTATCACATATATTCTGGGTTTTTTCGAAACTCAAAAAACTTTTTGGATTTTTTGGCGAATATATCCAAAAAAATGCTTTTTTGATTTTTGGGGGTCAAAACTCAAAAATTTCAAATATTCGAGATAGCAGTTTTGTAGCCCTGTCAATTCTACACCTTTTATGTCATGATCATTTTTCTGTATCTTCAAAGCTGTAGTCCTGACAGGTCTTCTCGCGAAGGTCTTTTTTCGGTCGAAAATGACAGAACATGACGTCACTCTGACGTCATTTGTGGCCAACCTATCATAGCCTCTGGAAAAATTTTTGGTCACAATGTGTAAAATTGATGCCCGGAGGGGTCCTGCAAGTTTGGTGGCGATATCTCCAGCCGTTTAGGAGATATCGACCGAAAAGGACAGGGGGGGGGGGGGGCGCCGTTTCGGCCCACCCTACGGGGCGCGGGTTAAGCCGGATCTTGTGACACCAACCGTATTTTCGGATCAGGTCAGGTCACTGACCTATGACGTCATAAGTTAACTTCTGCACGGTCCTCAGATGTCGCAACTTCGCAACGTCCTCAGTACCAGAAGAACTTTCACAGAGAGATGAAGCTACAAGACTTAGTATCCTTCAGATGTCTCACAATTTGTATATCTCGGATTCTTCCAAAAGGTCACATGAGGTCAGGTTGGTCACGTGACCTCACCATTATGAGTCAACGAGGGAAATGAAAACTGCTATTTTGGCGCCGGGAACGATCTCAAACTACCACAAACACATGGAATCATGATTTCATGCACTCCTTGCAAGGTCTGATGCTCACGTTTGCATTGTTGACCTATTGCGACGTCATTTATGGCGTCACTAGAGTCATAAGAGTTTTTCGTCAATAACTCCGATTAAATTGAGCAAGCGAGTCGGGAAAGCCCCCAATCGACTCAAAAAGAACTGCCAAATCAAATGATGTGCAATATGACCTCCATCAATCAACTTCGTGACCTGGGGGCTCTGGAGTCTGGCATGACCTTTACCCGAGGTCAACACCCCAAGTTGACCTCACTCAAATTAAAAGTATGCCATTCGACGCGCATGAGCGAGGCGAGCACGATGATGCCAAAATCGCGGCACTGCGACCGTTTTTTTTTTTGCGAAGTTATTCATCAAAAACTGAATTCGTGCTTTGGGCCACTTTACCTAACCTCAAGAGGTCACCGGTTGAGCTGAAACCCTAAAATCGGATACCAGTCGCTGCGTCTTGTAACGGCGAACACGCTCGTTTTTTCCGCGACGCTCTAGCTCCATCAGGAGGAAACGGCGAGGGGGTCGTACTAGCCCCCCCCCCCCGGCCGGCGCGTATGTAGAAAACCAATAGGTCCGGTGATGTTTAAAGCTTGCGGTAAGGCAAAATAACGATCTGATGCAGCTTGATGACCCGCAAGAACTACCATAAATTATGCAAAAATATGGGTGATACTGATGACTGAGGTATGCTTGCTGCTTGCATCTGAAGTCCGAGGTGTGAGGACACGGTTTTTGACAGTTTTTGGTCGGCTAAGGGACTTGGATCATGAGTTGAATGCGTTCATCCATGAACCTCTGTATACACTACAGAGGTAAATAATATGGCTCATCAAATCTTTGGTGTCTTTGGCTATCTTTGGTGTGTTCTTGTCCTCCCCCCCCCCCCCCCTCATCCCCCGCACACACTTCTCCAGCGATTGTCTATGTAAGGGCCGGGTGCCTGGAGGCCGTCAAACCAAAAAGAAGCACAAGAGTCTGCGGTTGTTTCAGGGTAGGTATACTGTGCCGCAGGGCGCCGGGGCTGTGCGGCGCAGCAGCCGCCAGAGGCGGCCTTCATGGCACGACAGCGGCATCCGTGCAGGCTGACAGTATGCAACCGTGGATTCCAGGACAAATCTTCGTATGGCATTTCTTCGTCGCGCAATTCTTCGTCCGCATTTCTTCGTCCGCAAATCTTCGTCGGCGCATTTATTCGTGTCGCATTACTTCGTCTCGCATTTCTTCGTAAGCGCAAAAATTCGTAGCGCATTTCTTCGTATCCGCATTTCTTCGTCGGCGCATTTCTTCGTCAAGCATTTTTTCGTCCACGCATTTCTTTGTCTACGCAAATCTTCGTCCGCATTTCTTCGTCCACGCAAATCTTCGTCTGCGCATATCTTCGTCCGCAAATCTTCGTCCCCGCAAATCTTCGTCCGCAAATCTTCGTCCGCATTTTTTCGTCCACGCATTTCTTCGTCTACGCAAATCTTCGTCCGCATTTCTTCGTCCACGCAAATCTTCGTCCCCGCAAATCTTCGTCCGCAAATCTTCGTCCGCAAATCTTCGTCCGCAAATCTTCGTCCGCAAATTTTCATCCGCATTTTTCGTCCATGCATTTCTTCGTCCAATCAAATCTTCGTCCGCAAATCTTCGTCCGCAAATCTTTTTCTGCGCCATCTTCGTCTCCGCCAACATTCGTCCACAAATGTGGTTCAATAAAACCATGAAGAAATATCAGACAGTCAAGTGAATGACGAATTTAATGCATGAAATAGATGATCGAAACTTTTGAAGTCAGGTAGATGAGGTCAGTCAGGTGAAGCTTTTGTATTTGGGAGCCGACAATTGTAGCATTTCATATCATTTGTGTCCCGGACATTCTTTTTTTTCGCGGTCGTTGAATGACAATATAATCTCTTGTACCCTCGCCTGCATAGGCGGCGGAACGGGGAGGGCACCGGGGCACCGTTCCCCTCTTTAATTTTGGCCTTTTAACAGTAGCCCTATCATGGGCGTTGCATGGAAAGCATATTGGACCAAAAGTCGGCAGTGCCGTGCCCCCCCCCCCCCCCCCCTTAATTGAAGATGTTCCGCCGCTACTGCCCGCCGGACGTATTTGTTTTCTACGGTACACGCCGGCCGAGGGGGCGGGACGCGGGTACGACCCCCCCCCCCCCATCGCCGTTTCGCCACTGGTGTAGCTAGCGCGTCGCGGAAAAAAAACGAGCGTGTGCGCCGTTACGAGTCGCAGAGATTAATACCCGATTTTAAGGCCTTCTAGGTCAGGGGTCGGCATACGCGGCTCGCGGGCCGGATCCGGCCAGGTGGGTGACGGTTGGATCCGGCCCGCGACCATCTGACGTCCGGCCCGCGGCTTGCAGCGACTTACATCGTGTTCCGGCCCGCGGTTCCTTCATAAATCGACTCCGATATAAAAGTGACTCAAATGTGCTTTGGCACAACAGTTCTTCCTTCGCACACTTCATGAGTTTATAAACACCATTTGCGGGTGTTTTTGTCTAATTCTATTTCTAGACAAAACTTGCAACGGTAAGATTTGGTCAGCAGCTTTTGCGCGCAGCATCAACGACTGCTGGCTGCGTGCACTTGGCGGCTTCACGTGGTCTACTCGCTTAACCTTCCAGGCGGTGTGTGTGTGTGGGGGGGGGGGGGTGGTCGGAGTCGCTGATACCAGCCGCGGGCCGGACGTCAGATGGTCGCGGGCCGGATCCAACCGTCACCCACCTGGCCGGATCCGGCCCGCGGGCCGTATGCCGACCCCTGACCTAGAAGGCCTTAAAATCGGGTTAAAATCTCTGCGGCTCGTAACGGCGCACACGCTCGTTTTTTCCGCGACGCGCTAGCTCCACCAGTGGCGAAACGGCGATGGGGGGGGGGGTCGTACCCGCCCCCTCGGCCGGCGTGTACCGTAGAAAACAAGAAAACAAGTAGGTCCGGCGGGCAGTAGCGGCGGAACATCTTCAATTAAGGGGGGGCACGGCACTGTCGACTTTTGGTCCAATATGCTTTCCATGCAACGCCCATAGGGCTACTGTTAAAAGGCCAAAATTAAAGAGGGGAACCCCCCCCCCCCCCGTTCCGCCGCCTATACCGGCGAGGGTACAAGAGATTATATCGTCTTCAACGACCGCGAAAAAAAAAAATGTCCGGGACACAAATGATATGGAATGTTACAATTGTCGGCTCCCAAATACAATAGCTTCACCTGACTGACCTCATCTACCTGACTTCAAAAGTTTCGATCATCCATTCCATGCATTAAATTCGTCATTCACTTGACTGTCTGATATTTCTTCATGGTTTTATTGAACCACATTTGTCGACGAATGTTTGCGGAGACGAAGATGGCGCAGACAAAGATTTGCGGACACTGAACTCTATAATGTGGAATGCGCATCGGCCGCCAAATGGTGTCCAACGGTGCCGCCATGTTGCGCAGACCAGAAAGCGGCTGCCGCCTGTGCTGGGGAATAGAGAATTCGGGACCTCGATTTACGTTTGCGGTCGCTGCATCCGTTACGCTCAAGCTATGTGGACACGGAACCCGGAATCTTACGCAGAATTGAGTGGAGAACAAGATGAAATCCTAAAAAATCCTCAGCTACAAGGAACTAATACGTTAAACCCTTATAAGTCAATGGGGAAATATGAAAATTGCTATTTTGGCGCCGAGAATGATCTGAAACTATCTCAAGCATATAGAATCATGATTTCATGCACTTTTTGCAAGGTTCTATGCTTCATATTTGCATTGTTGCCCTTGCGTGACGTCATCTGTGACGTCACAAGGGTCACAATTTTTCTTCAATAACTCCCGATCAAATTGAGCTAGCGAGTCGGGAAAGCCACCAATGGACTCAGGAAGACCTGCCGAATCGAATGATATGCGACATGACCTCTTTCGACCAACTTCGTGACCTGGGGGTGCTGACCTGACCTTGACCTGAGGTCAACACCCTAAGTTGACCTGACCCGAACAAAAAGTATATCACTCGATGCGCCTGAGCTAGCTGAACACGATGATGCCAAAATCGCGGCTCTACGGCCATTTTTGGCGAAACTATTTACCAAAAACCGAACCCGTGCCTTAGATCACTTGACCTGACCTCAGAGTCACCGGTTGACCTGAGACCCTTACAGCGGGTTCCTACCAGTCACTCTGCATTATACTTTGCCGCATACGACCACTTTACCGCTTAATTCTAGTTTAATTAGCGGTGCATTAGCGAGGTGGGTTCAATCAACCCCCTCGGCCGGGGCAAATGTAGGTCAGGCGAGTGAATTTGAGGAATTCTAAAGATACGATCGTGTTCCCCACTCAATTCTGCGTAAGATGCCGGGTTCCGTATCTACGTAACTTGAACGTAACGGATACGGCGGCCGCAAACGTAAATCGAGGTCCCGAATTCCCTATTCCTCAACACAGGCGGCAGCCGGCTTCTGGTCTGCGCAATATGGCCGCCACCGTTAGACACTACGGCCAATAGGGTTGAAGCGGCATTGCTCCCCTGTGTTTGCGGACGAAGATTTGCGGACGAAGATTTGATTGGACGAAGAAATGCGTGGACGAAAAATGCGGACGAAGATTTGCGGACGAAGATTTGCGGACGAAGATTTGCGGACGAAGATTTGCGGACGAAAATTTGCGGACGAAGATTAGCGAACGAAGATTTGCGGACGAAGATTTGCGGGGACGAAGATTTGCGTGGACGAAGAAATGCGGACGAAGATTTGCGTAGACGAAGAAATGCGTGGACGAAAAAATGCGGACGAAGATTTGCGGACGAAGATTTGCGGGGACGAAGATTTGTGGACGAAGATATGCGCAGACGAAGATTTGCGTGGACGAAGAAATGCGGACGAAGATTTGCGTGGACGAAGAAATGCGTAGACGAAAAAATGCTTGACGAAGAAATGCGCCGACGAAGAAATGCGGATACGAAGAAATGCGCTACGAATTTTAGCACCTACGAAGAAATGCGAGACGAAGTAATGCGACACGAATAAATGCGCCGACGAAGATTTGCGGACGAAGAAATGCGGACGAAATATTGCGCGACGAAGAAATGCCATACGAAGATTTGTCCGGTTACGGCAACCGTGCAGTGGCACTGCCATTCACCGAAGCTATCGTAACCGGCGCTTGGGTGCCAAGTGGCACGCCATGAAAAGTTGAAAACTGGTAACTGGTGCATTATTGAATTACTGTCGCATTAACGTGGAATGTGTTTGTTGCACGGAATACCTACCGTCCAGTACCTACCAACAACGGACGCTGGCTGGTATCTTAGGTTCACATCCGGAATTAGGTACATTCACATTCACATTCACGTTTCCCATGTGCATGAAAGCCTGACGATAAAATATATGCTATAGCGGACAGCAATTTTGGATCCACCGCGACCAAAAATGTAAGCTCGCATGTCACAATGCATTAAGCTGCAAAGTACGAGTCGTATCTGACTAGAAACAGTTACATCAGCAATAATACAGTGCGGCATTATGCAACGTGCAAGACCATCTATAATAATCGGATCGTAGATTGTTATAGGTAAAAACCTTCACTGACGGATCCAAGGGGCATAAGGGGGAAATCCCCCCCCCCCGGCACCTAAAAGTGACAATTTTTTGGAAAGCAAAAAGTAAACAAAACTTTTATGAGGAGCAAAGTGTTTTAAACTGCTCAGCAGCGCGTAAGGAATCGAAATCCGATGAGTTTGTAAAAATTTGGGAAACTTTTTGGGGGTATGCCCCCACAGCGTCCAAAACCGCCTTTCTGGATCCGCCAGTGGAAAGCATTCCCGACATTGTAATGTAATAGCTGTCATTGACTCATTTGCCATACGGCAATTGGCATCTACTGGAGCCGAGAAAACGGTCGCCACAGCAAATTTCATATTAATGTCAATCCCAGAGTTATGATTCTTGAACGCTGCAAAGCACCGATATGAAAAAAAAAAACATCTTGGCAGGCTACTGGCTCGTGATGATTCACAAAGTTGTTGTGCTATCTTTTCGGCGTCAAAAGACAGTATCTGGAAGAGGCATTCATTTACAGATGCTTACCCCTGCCACGTAGTACCTATACCCAATACGGATACCCGTAACCTGAGAAATGCTATTACCTAACTATTTTGAAACTTCGAACTATCCCCATGGTCTTTAGAAACGTCGCTTTACAGTGCATATATGCATTTTTGTCTTGGACAGGGAAATGCAACAATTAACTAAGAACGCAAAACGGTGACACCTTAAATGGATACAGCTATCATGAATTTCTCGCGTGTTATCTACTGGTATCGCTTCTTTAGTAATTTTTGAAGGACTGGGCAGTGGGCACGGAGACCTGTTCAGTTGGGGACACGACTTTACCTGTTGAATTCGAGGCATTGTAGTGTTTTGTAAAAAGAGTTAGAATCCTTTCAGGATGGCAGCTCCAATAAGGAAACCAGCTGGAATTTTCGTTCACTGACCCCGACTGGTCGTGCGTCTCTCCCCGCTGCCCCTCTCCCCTCCCCTCACGCACACACGCACGTGCACACACACGGCTACTGCTGTGCCCTGTCTCCCACTGTCAGTACGCACAAACAGATGACAGCCGGCTCGACCACATGACCCAGATGAGCGGGCCATGAGGCCAGGCCGGCCCAGACTCCGGCGGACCTCTGCCCCTCGGACCAGCCGGTCCGGACACCGAGTCGCACCACCACACCTCCAGCGGATGTGAGCGCGACGGCCGCGGCTGCTGGCTTTCGTTAGCGCCGCTTTTGGGCGCAGCTCGGGTGGACACGGCACCGGGCCGCCCGCCAGGAAGGCCGCGTCCGTTTGTTTGACAGCGGGGTCTTGGAAGTGTGTCTGGACAGGCGCTGTGGGGCGTCACCACGTCTAGCATGCAGACAGTCACGGATGATGCTGGTGTTGTGGCAGTCGGGAGATACGCTGGCGTGCTTTTGCCATACTCTGATACTCATGGGGCCGGGACATATGTGGATCCAGAAAAGTGGTCTCGGACACTGTGGGGAAGCACACCCCCAAAAAAGGTACTCCAAATTCCAAAAAATCGGTTTTTGGCTTGTTACGCGCTGCTGTGCAGTTCAAAGCACACTTTTACTCATAAAAGCTGTTTAGCTTTCCTTCTCCTCTAAAAAACGGCAAATTTTTTTTATCGATTTCGGGTGCAGCGAGTGCAGCGGTCAATTTCTCCAAATGTCCCCCCCCCCTGGATCCGCCACTGGGCCGGGATAATCTGAAGAAACAAATAGTAAGAAAATCAACCTCACTCTCATTCTTCCTAAAAGTCAAACAACTTGAAGCATATTGAAGCGTTGAAGCATATTCAAGTCTGAAGAAACACCTTACTTTTTTAACATAAGTCAAAAGGGTCCACTTTCGTTATAAATTAGGTCCCCCCAGGTCCCCCCAGGAAATGGAACTAATGGGGCCCGGGGGGACGGTCCCCCCGGTCCCCCCCCCCGGTTTCTCCGGCCCTGCCTTGGGTCGATTGTTTGAGCTCTCCGTTATGTCTTTTTTGTCATGTGTTCCTCCTTTTATCCGGTCTCAGGGTGATTGCTGAGGATAGTGCATATCGTAATGCATCGGTCAGGTGGCTAGTTAAACACGTTATGTAGAAGGTGTAACATTAACCCTCGCCGGCACAGGGGGGTTGATGCACCCCCCTAAGGTTTTTCGCGAATAACCCGCGTAAAAAGCGGCCGATCGCGACGAAACTTAAAGTACCCTCGCATTGGTCAATTTTACATCTGCCCTGAAAATCTCATGACCCTGACCGAAATGACCTTTGACCTGTGACCTCTTTTCCGAGACCATGTTTGGCCGGAATCGCGATTCGGCGTATGTCGGCTCGCACTAGCCGCGCGTTTGCAAGCTTTTCGTGGTTTCAAACGTTCAAACATGTGATTTGATGTTGTTCCCATACATCAGGGTGGGTGTCAAGGTCACCTGAAGGTCAGGTCAGGTTGTTGACCTTTGGTGACCTCGGGTGACCTCGGTTCACTTTTTCGATTTTATATGTTTCTAGGCTAGTTTTTGGAGCTGAATTCGAATTAAGCAACCATTTGAACATTTACGAAGTAGTTTTGGTGCCTTCGTAACATGTTACGAAGCTGTCAGAGGCGGTTGACACGTATTACGAATACCCATCACAACCCCTACCGGTTGACCTGACCTGACCTGACCCGACCTGGTCTAAATGCTTAAAGACATCATCTCTGATCAAAACTAACACGATATTCGTGATCAGCACCCCGGAAAACCACATGGCAGCCACACTTTACGAGTTTCTAACAGGTCCCGATTTTCCCTATTTTCGGGTCATTGACCTGACCTGGAAGGTCACCCGATGACCGACCTTAAAATTGGGTATCATCGGTTTTCTCTCGTGACGGGCAACACGCTCCTTTTTCCGCGAAGCTCTAGCTCGAGCAGGGGCCAAACGCGAGGGGGGTCGTACCAACCCCTCCCCCCCTTGTGCCGTCCCCCTTGTGCCCCCCGTCCCCCTTGTGCCCCCCGTCCCCCTTGTGCCGTGCCGACGCAAAATGGCCTGTGCCGGCGAGGGTTAAGGTTTTTTTTATAAATTTAGTCCGAACCTTTTGATGGGAAGGATTCACAAGGACAGAGCCACCGCTAAGCGAAGTTTGTTGCGATGACCCTGCCCTCTACCCTCCGATCGCGCAATTCCGATTCTATGGCAGAATTTGGAGTCCAAAGTTTAACGTGCGCACAAAGCCGCACACGGCCGGTCCCCTCGCTGACTTCGCCTGGCTACGGCCTGCCACCAACCGCAACCATACCTGTCAGGAGGCCCATAAATGTCGAGGGCCCGTCGCGCTTCGAACCCGGACTGTCATAACCGGGAACGCGTGCTCTCACCACGCGGAGTCCGACGCTCTAACCAACTGAGCTACGGGACCGGCAGGTTTGTTTGTTACCTTCCCAAAGTTAGACGTTCTAAACTGAGTTCATCAGATTTTCGTTAGTGCCTATCAGCCTTCAAAGTGTTTGTAATTTCGTGAAAACCACGAATGGGTGACTGGGAATGTTATGGAGTAGCGTTTATACACCCTCCTGTCTAACTCTACAGGCTGTTCCGCACAGTGCCTTACAGAAAGACTAGAAAGGTCACGGAAAACTTCTATGAAATTATTCGAGTAAAAATAACAGCTTCTGGTTAAATGTTGAATTTGATTGACTAATTTTTGTTACTAGGTACGGCCCTCCAGCAAAAGAGTGGTTGGTTAGCCTACATAGGTGCTTTTGGTGTAATAACTTTGAATGACACAGACACCCCTGTAAAATGACTCAATAGAAATGTGAAGAGGGCCCGTGCACACACTTCGGCAATGGTTTTCAACAGCCATTAGACGTATTCATCAATGCAGATCGTTTATTGTGATGTTGGCAACCAACCACTAAATACCTGGAGGGCCGTACCTACTGTTACAGCTGATAAACTACACGTAGAGCCCCTAGGAAGGCCTTAAATTAATTATTCATTTGTTTTAACCCGCGCCCGTTGGGCTCTGCCGAGCAACGCGCCCTGTTGGGGGGTCAATTTGCCCCCCCCCCTAAGATCTCGAGAACCACGCAACCTAGCGACAAGCGGCAAACGGTGTTGGATAGCCCTATCAGGGAACTACCTTGTGACCCAATTTTGTTGACCTAAGTCAAACCGATGACGTCACAGGTCAGGTCAAAGGTCGAATTTTCACCGTTTACAGGCATTTCAAGAAATGCGTTGTAAAATCGAGTAAAATGCATTTCATTGAAAATCATCGATGGGGCAATGTTCTTCAAACACATATTTTGCTATTTGAGGTCTCTAATACCAGGTCAGGTCACAGAGGTCAGGTCACTGGGGGGTCACAATATGAAAGTGTCGTGTAATACATGTTTTATGGTCCATTTTACATGACAAATGCGATTATGTGGGTCAGGCAGCCTTTGGGGCCAGCTTAGGTCACGTTTTGGTCAAGGTCAGGTCAAATTAGGTCAAATTTCAAAGTTGATATTTTTGCATAAAATGGGTATTGATTCGATGCAGCTCGTCACGGGGAGTTCAATGGTGGTCTTTGTTTTGCCCTACGTGGTCTAGAATCGCTAAAAATGGAGTTCAAAAATTTGACGTCATCATTTTTGAACAGTTTTTTCGCTATAGCTTGGCCAAAAAAACGAGGCATCGATCTGAAATTTGGTATGTATATAGAAGAGCGCAGGGACTATCATATATATATATATATATATATATATATATATATATATATATATATATATATATATATATATATATATATATATAATATTTATATATATATATATATATATATATATATATATATATATATATAATATTTATATATATATATATATATATATATATATATATATATATATATATATATATATATATATATATATGTTACGAGCCAAGTGCGAAGGCTAGTCCGTTTGCGAACGGACTAGGCCGTTTGCGAATGGCGGTCCGTTTGCAAACGGACTAGTCCGTTTGCGAATGGCCGGCCATTCGCGAATGGCCTAGGCCGTTTGCGAACGGACGGGTTTGTGGCGTTGCACTTAGCCGCCGGAAGCATGGATCCTCGGATTGGGGTACGATTCCGAATGAATGGGGGACCGCTGGTCGATGCAGGGGCGTCGCCGACGGGGGGGTCGGAGGGGTCCGGACCCCCCCCCCCCCCCCCACACACACATTCTTGAAAATATGCCGGTCCGACGCCCCCCCCCCCCTCCCCCCCACACACACACTTTTGGCCACAAAAATCGATCAAGAATAAAATAAAATATTTTAAAAATGATTTTGGTGCATTCTCAAAATAAAATTGTCTAAATCCGAGGAGTTTTCAGTATTTGGTGGGGATTACTTTGACTGACCGCCCGACCAGATCCCCTAGTCGAAAATCCGTGGCGACGCCACTGCGTCTATATGTTTAGTTTGTTCTCCGGAGCAGATCTGCGAGCTGGCGCAGCTCTGGGTTATGGTCTCCACACACCTGGTCCATTCGGGATGCGACTTTCCGCCGAACCCTGCACAACGCGGAAATTATAGCAACGTGTTGCCGCTGGCCAGGCTTCGGCCACCAATCTGGATCTGGGGAGGTCAAATATCCCCGTGTCCTTCGAACAGCGGAGAGTCGCGTGGTGTGCGGAGACCATGACTGACCTCAGCATGACTGTGTAAGCATTTTCCGGTTGAGTTACCAATACTTTGCACGCATCATTTCACACGGGACTTTGCACATGCCAAGTTGACCTGCCAAGTTGATTCGCAAACAGTCCATTCGCAAACGGCCTAGTCCAAGTGCGTTATCGCACTTGGACTAGGCCATTCGCGAATGGACTAGCCTTCGCACTTGGCCCGCAACATATATATATATATATATATATATATATATATATATATATATATATATATATATATATATATATATTCCGTGTTTTTCGAAATTCGGATTTTTTTT
Source organism: Amphibalanus amphitrite (assembly GCF_019059575.1). Classification (NCBI taxonomy): domain Eukaryota; kingdom Metazoa; phylum Arthropoda; class Thecostraca; order Balanomorpha; family Balanidae; genus Amphibalanus; species Amphibalanus amphitrite. Next base: position 56,069 of record NW_024881636.1, read on the forward strand.
ACTTTTTTAGTTTAAAAAAAACAATTTTTTAATTTTTGGGGGTCAAAAGCCCAAACTTTTGAAAATCCGAAATAGAAGTTTTGTAGCGCCACTTTTTGTCTACTAGACCACATAAAGAACTTTGAAATTACTTGGTAACTGAAGATTTGGTAAGCGTTTCAAGATTGCATGTTTTTTGCTCATTTTTGCTCGAACATGATCTCAGTTTGACCTCAATAACTCCTGACCTAAGGTGACCTAAGGCATTTAGTGTGAAGGTGTCAAATTGATGCCCGGGAAGGTACTGAAAATTTGGCGGCGCTTCGCGCCGCCGTTTTCTTGCTATTAAGGAAAATCACGGGGGGGGGGCAAATTGGCCCCCCCAACGGGGCGAGGGTTAAACTAAGACTGGAGCTAAATGTTCAGAAACTGAGGTTTTGCCCGACGTTTCGCATTTATTGCCAAACTTTTTCGAGACGTTTTGCATTTAATCGAAACGTTTCGCAATAAATGCGAAACGTTGGGCAAAACCTCATTTTTAAATAATTAGCTTCAGTCTTGTTTAAAACAAATGAATAATGAATTTAAGGCCTTCCTATACGCTAAGCAACACCACTTGTCAATTTATATACTTATTAAGTAGAGCTCCGTTGAATGCAACAGACGGCTTCTTACTCTATTGAGTGATGTGCTGTTAGTTTCAACCTCATACCAACTATTATAGTATTGTATCCCGAGATCGGATTCAGTCCAAATATGGGTACATACATTTTCACGAATTCTGTTTGCGTCTAGCTTCTTTTTCGAAAATAAGTTTTGCACGGTACATGCAATAGTTTCAGGATACGCGCATGTTATTGCAGTAGGAATCATTTGGTTGCCAGGTAGACGTGAAACTGCGCTGCAACCTACCTCACGGATGAATCTTTACATGGTAGCCAGCTACCGACTACAAAGAAAAAAACACGACACGTCTGTGTTCTGTCTGACCCGTCCCATCACGCGGCACCTCCCGGACAGCGTGGTGTCCTGAAGGACAGTGAGGTGTCCTGAAGGACAGAGAGATACATTGAAGGTCACGGGTCACATTTCCGCCAGGGGCACCGGTTCCGTTTGACCCACTACCCCACTCCGACAACCAGTGAGCACCAGTTGTCGCGCGGTCAAGGTCGAGCCGAATCGGTAAGACGCAGAGAGAAGACATGGCACAGAGCGGATGGAATTGACGGGCCCTTGACCTTGTCGCCAGGGAGCCGGCGCTTATGACGGCAGATGTGATAGACCAATAAACACAGGGTGGTAGGGTATGACTCAGTATCACCAACCCTGCCGATAGAAGAGTGACTCCTGATTACTGGCAGCACGAGAAGCTTCACCCGCGCCGGGCCGGACAATGTGTCATTTTTACCTACAAAATGATGTTTGAGAGTATTTAGAACGACATTCTTCCAAAAGAGACGCATTTCAGTTTTCTCTCATTGACGTTTAATTGAGAGGCCGTGAAACTGACCTGACCTTAGGTCACCGATATCAAAATTCCGAGACATAAATTTTGTATTTATTGTTATTTTAATCAATCGCTGAAAGTTTCAAGGCGATCGTTCAGTTGGCGTAACTATATGAACACATCTAAGGCGTTTTCAGCGCTCTATAGCACGCCTCTATCAGAAGTTATTAGCGAAAAACTGTTAGATTCTCTTCGTGACCTGAGATGACCTCGGGGACATAACGAGGGGTCACAGTTGCCATTTCCCGGTTCAGTGTGTCAATTTTACCTACATCTCGATGTTGGAGAGTGTCTAGAATAGCGTTCGTGCAAAACAGACTCTTTTCAATTTTCTCCCATTGACTTATAATGGAGAGGCCGCAAAATTGACCTGACCTTAGGTCACCGACATCAAAATTCCGAGATTTTATAGATCGATCAATCGGTGTAGCTTATAGCTATGATTCTTTTTTTCTGAGGTGAGGTCATTGGCGTGACCTGGTGACCTGACTAAGGCGACCTGGGTCTGAAATTTTCACAACATGTGCGAAAAAGATGCACAAAGAGGTGTGCCAAAAACGGCGCGTTTTTGAGATATCTGCGAAAAACCGCAGGGGTGTTCAAACACCCCCGGCCCAGCGCGAGTTAAGTGACGGTACCCCTAAAAATAAGTAATTATGTCATTCCTACAGCTGCTCTCCTAGAGGTTTGAAACTCAGAACATTGCATGAGGGAGTCAGTACTAGAGATGTCAATCGGATACCAACTTTTTGGTATACCGATACCAAATCGATACCAACTTCGTATTTGGTATTTCAATCCTAGTGTAATCGGTATTTTGTTGGTATCATTATCCCTCACTAATGTATAAGAGGCTAAAAAAATTGGTAAAAAGTTGGTATTTTCATCATGATTCCAAATTAGTTTGGTTTCGGTATTTCTCCACGGTTTTGTTTGGTATTTGGTTTGGTATCGGTATTCCGATTTTCCGTAATTGACATCACTAGTCAGTACCATCAAGTTTGTAATTCAGAATTTTGAAATCGTTGACCGTGGGTCAAGTCAATTTTGCGGCCTCTATTATATCGCAATAGGAGAAAATTGAACTGCTCTTTTTCGGACGAACTTCGTACTTAGCTTTTCAAACATCAATGATACAACTAATCATGACACAGTGATTCGGAAAAGTGCCCCCGTGGCCCCCTATTTATGTCTCTAATGTCCAAAAACTGCAGGTCATGAAAGGTGCACAACAGTTTTTGGATGATGAGTTTAGATAGAGGCATGCTAGAATGATCGAAACACCTTATTTCAGCTCAACGCCGCAAATTGATTGATAATCAAACTGACCTTTTCCGTACTCTTGACCTGAGGTCAAATTTTTTTACATCGACAACTTTATAGGATCCATTCGAAGCGTTTCAACGAGAGAAACGTTATGCCGGTGACATTAACCCTCGCCGGACCTATTGGTTTTCTACAGTCCCAGAAGTCTTGAAGCTTTTTTATTTTTGTCGTGTGACCTTGCTATGCCACCGATTAAGGCTAACGTAATACAAGCCTGAAGTCAAACGTCATTGAAGAGAAAAACGTCTCCCGCAAAAAATGTCAATTTTTTAGAGTTTTCATTTTGTATGCTAAACTTTTTACTTTTTCCCTTTCGGTGACCTCAAGTCATCTTAGAGATGACCTGACCAAAAATGGCCTAAAAAACTTAAATAAACTTAAATAAACTTAAATAAACGATAAAAAACTTAATTTTGAAAAGTCTTATAGCGAGCTATTTGTTTCGGTTTTCCACGTCTTTCTAGATTTCTTAGTTTCCAAGATAACCGGGTGTGGCCAAATACCCCAAATACCAACGACTGCCCCCGCCACAGCCCACAACCACTAATATTTAACCCTCGCCCCGTTGGGGGGGGGCCATTTTGGCCCCCCCCCTGTGGTTTTTCCTGAATAGCAAGAAAACGGCGGCGCGCAGCGCCGCCAAATTTTCAGTACCTTCCCGGGCATCAATTTGACACCTTCACACCAAATTTCAAGTCTCAGGTCACCTTAGGTCAGGAGTTATTGAGGTCAAACTGAGGTCATGTTCGAGCAAAAATGAGCAAAAAACATGCAATCTTGAAACGCTCACCAAATCTACAGTTATCAAGCAATTTCAAAGTTCTTTATATGGTCTAGTAGACAAAAAGCGGCGCTACAAAACTGCTATCTCGGATTTTCAAAATTTTTGGTTTTTGACCAAAAAAAATTCAAAAAATTGAAATTTTTAGAAAAACTTTGAAAAAAATCCTAAAATTTTCCGAATTTCGAAAAAAACCGAAATATATGTGATAGTTCCAGCGCTCTTCTATATACATACCAAATTTCAGATCGATATCTCGTTTTTTGGCCAAGTTATAGCGAAAAAAACTGTTCAAAAATGATGACGTCAAATTTTTGAACTCAATTTTTAGCAATTCTAGACCACGTACGGCAAAACAAAGACTACCATTGAACTCCCCGTGACGAGCTGCATCGATTCGATACCCATTTTATGCAAAAATATTAACTTTTAAATTTGACCTAATTTGACCTGACCTTGACCTGACCTTGACCTGACCTTGACCAAAACGTGATCTAAGCTGGCCCCAAAGGCTGCCTGACCCATATAATCGCATTTGTCATGTAAAATGGACCATAAAACATGTATCACACGACACTTTCATATTGTGACCCCCCCGTGACCTGACCTCTGTGACCTGACCTGGTATCAGTGACCTCAAATAGCAAAATATGTGTTTGAAGAACATTTCCCCATCGATGATTTTCAATGAAATGCATTTTACTCGATTTTACAACGCATTTCTTGAAGTGCCTGTAAACGGTGAAAATTGGACCTTTGACCTGACCTGTGACGTCATCGGTTTGACCTAGGTCAATAAAATTGGGTCACTAGGTAGTTCCCCGTTGGGGCTATCCAACGCCGTTTACCGCTTGTCGCTATGTTGCGTGGTTCTCGAGATCTTAGGGGGGGGCCAAAATGGCCCCCCCCCAACCGGGCGCGTTGCTCGGCAGAGCCCAACGGGGCGCGGGTTAAAGTTGGTTCGGACCCCCACCAGCGCACCTTCTGTACTAACGTTTTACAGGAGATATGCATGGGAGATAACTTCACCGTGCAATTTCAGGTCTTTTATTTATTAAGTTATTGTTCTAGGTGCGCTTTCTAGGTGTTCTTTCTAGGTGTTCATCATCCAACTTATTAAGTTATCTTCTTCGCAGTTATGAAAGAAAAAAATGTGAAAGAAAAGTTTAGCTGTCCGTGAAGCCAGCTACGGAAGATGGAGGATGCGCTCTTACGCATGATAATGACTCGATTTTTAACCCGCGCACCGACGGGGGGGGCGGATATCCGCCCCCCCCCCCTGAGTTTTTTTTTATAAATTTAGTCCGAACCTTTTGATAGGAAGGATTCACAAGGACAGAGCCACCGCTAAGCGAAGCTTGTTGCGGTGACCGTGCCCTCTACCCTCCGATCGCGCAATTCCAGTTCTATGGCATAATTTAGAGTCCAAAGTTTAACGTGCGCACATAGCCGCGCACGGCCGGTCCCCTCACTGACTTCGCCTGGCTACGGCCTGCCACCAACCGCAACCATACCTGTCAGGAGGCCCATAAATGTCGAGCGCCCGTCGCGCCTCGAACCCGGACTGTTATAACCGGGAACGCGTGCTCTCACCACGCTGAGTCCAACGCTCTAACCAACTGAGCTACGGGACCGGCAAAGGTTTTTCGCAGATAGCGGGAAAACCGCGAATTTGGTACGACTATTCTCTCATCAATTTTACACATGGTGTGCAAGTTTGAACCTCCTAACTTTTAAGGTCAGGTCACCAGGTCACTTTGAATGACCCAACCTCAAGTCACTTTTTTGCAACTTTGTCACCGTGCCAGAGCTACAGTAGATGTCGGAGGCCTTTGAAAGTCGCAGGATGTTATAAGGTCATTAGTAGCTACAATTTGTGTATCTCGGAATTTCGATGTCGGTGACCTAAGGTCAGGTCAATTTCGCGACCTCCCCATTATAAGTCAATGGGGGAAAAATCAACTCCCTGTTTTTACCACTAAAACGGGTCGGAATGGCCCCATATGCCATACATGACTTCATATACGATCAACCTTCACTACCTTGAGGTCTGTTTTGCTGTTGGGCAGCTGTAAGGTCATGTGACGTCATCAAAGGTCACCAGCGGTTTTTTGCCAATAACTCCGTACAGGAACAAGATACAGCCGCGCGGATGGTCTCATTGTGTTCAGCTCGTCAAGACGCATCGAATGATATACATGATGACCTTGAGGTCACGTGACCTGAGGTCAACCTTTGACCTTAACCTTTCGAGGTCAACATATATATCAATCGATGCGGATTGACGAGAGGATCACGATGATGCCCTTAGTTTGTTCCTATCTTGACTAATTCGAAAGTTATTCTAGAAAAAACTCTCTCCATATCTAGCGCCGCCATTTTGACTTTTTCGACCCCTGTGACGTCATCTTTGACCTGACCTGAAAATGACCTTAGTAAAAATTGTAGACCTTGTCCGTGCGTATCTGATGCCGTTTACCGCTTGTCGCTATCTTGCTTCGTTCTCGAGATATCAGGGGGGGGGGGGCGGTTATCCCCCCGTCGGGCGGTCATCCCCCCGTCGGTGCGAAGTTGGCGCAGACCCCCGTCGGTGCGCGGGTTAAGTAGTCGTGATTGCCAAAATTCGACTCTGGAAGGCAAATGGGGCAAATGCCAGGGGGTGTCACTACTTTGCTTCGCCATGGGTCCAGTACTGCAGTCATTGGTTTCGATTCCGGTGACGTCAGTGCTGTCTATGTAGGTACATCCGGGAACTTATTGCACTTGTTTCTCATTAGAGGTGGCCACAGGCCATATTGTTTTGTCCCGTGACGACACATTTGCGTCATCGGGTTCGAAACTGGCTGTAAACAAACCGCTCAGTGTCGCTACTCCATTTATATATGGCCTTGGGCAAATGTGTTTAGGGCACATAGCAGGAGCATGTCCTTCACTGCAACTCGCTCCTACAATGCTATATATCGTAAATGCTGATGTGATAAGATCAACTAGGTAGGGATAATGTACCGGGTCACGGGTGCAATACTGCATTGGTCCCTCTGGTTTTAGACACGCTTGGATATGCATGCATTTTTGTCTATAGCGCACCTAATTGTTAAAATTGCCACAAATTTACTCCTCACATTGGCGTAGCAATAAGCAACTATTAGATCTTTGGCCCTATTTTAACCGGTCTGCCAGTAATATTTCTATCGCCATCACTTGTCACTCAGCCGAGCATGGAAAGAAGTGTTATCAGAAGCGTAGGCATGTACCCAATGCTGTCAAAGTTAATCCTTCCAAAAAAGATGATCATCTCCAGACCGTTAAATTTCATCAGACATCCGGTGATCCGGTCGCCATCCGGCCTGCCTCTCCGCGCCGTCCCTCGAGTGTGTACGCACGTGCACTGGAAAGTTCGCCCTGGTCCCATGTCACGTGACTGGTGCGGCCGGGGTGTCCGCTGACGAACTCCAGACGCACCGGTGACCCTCGGGGGGGGGGGGGCGTACTGCGACCACCTCTGTCACCTATATAGGCTGGCGACGGCCTAAACAAAGTTTCAGTCCGAACCGGGCGGCAGTGTGACGGTGGTTTCCCGGCGCCGATCTGTTTGTTATCTGCTCCAAAGTGCCCCAGCCGTGCCGACTTGGAATAGCTGAGAACGCCGCTCATCGGTGGGGGAATAAAAGTAAGTTTTGAAGTTTGAGTCCGGTAAAAGCAAGTTTCTGCACTTGGGAAGTAATGTTGAAATATGATGACAGAACATATACCTATAGTGCTAACGTCGATATCACAATCACTTTCTTGGAGCATAGTTTTCACCATGTTTCGATGCTCATTTCTCTCCATGCCATAAACGTAATGTTGAAATCGAAAGGGTATGACTCATATTACGGGCGGATTTGTAGTTCAGGCCTGACTCTGTGGCTTAGTGCGGGTCCCTGCTTAGTTGAGTGTGAGCTCCGATGAGCTTAAGACGGAGATCAACCATTAAAATATATTATTTAACTAATAATGAGCTGCACGTTTGGGCTCTGTGCTGACAGGGGTGTCTGTTCGTTTGTGTTACTGCGGCGATTCCCGTGAACGATGCAAGAACTATTCATTTATTCATTATTTTTTCTGCATGGGATCCGTTTGTTTGGCATTTGATCATGTGAGCTGGCACTGATCGTTCGAAATAAGCTTATGATGCAGCTTAGTGATATCAGAGATCTCGGTACCTAAAAATATTACAATAGTGAAGTGTTTCCTTGAAGTTCTTTTGAAATACATCAGCTGTAACACGCATAAATAGCTGTTTAAATTGGTAGCTGCTGAAGCAAATGTATACTGCACCTTTTTTTAAGAAAACAGCTGATTCACACGTGTTGATGGAGCACCCGATACCAGGTCCACCATTTGTGTTATTTGTTTGTGCAGATATGTGAGAAATAATGCTTAGATAAAGCATACCTGCTCATTCTCATACCAAGGGACAGATGCAAAAAATTCAGAAGCTAATCAATTTTTCGGCCAGAGTTGTAACAGGGGTTAAAAAACACGAGCACATCACATCATCTCTAAATTCCCTTGATTGGCCGAGGATCGCGGCCCTGGTTGCGCGCCGGGACGTCACCAAGGTGTGGAGGCTGCTGCGGACGGACGGCGCACCCTCCAATGTGCGAGAGCTCCTGGTGCCCCGGAGCGTGGTGTCGACCCGGGAGACGCGCGGCTCCGATGGCGGCGACCTGCATGTGCAGCGCTGCAGACTGTCATCGAGCCAGAGAGCCTTCTCATACCGCGGGGCGGTAACCTGGAATGGACTTCCACAGTCTGTCCGTGGCATGCCCACCCTCCGCGCCTTCAAGGCGGCGGTCAGAAAATGTGACAACACTTAGTGCTCCACTCATTTTACTCACTCGCTCATAGGCCTCATCTTCTTTTATCTGGTGTTTTAACGTGTTTATAGTGTTTGCCTACTGCTTAATTTACTTTACTTTTAAAATGTAATGGCCTGGTGTTTTAGGTATGTGTTTTAATCCTGTGTTTTAGTAATGTATCATCGGACGTGAGATCAGAATAGCCACTGCGTGGATGGTCTCTACAATAAACTCATACTCATACTCATTCTGGGCAAACACTTTGACATGGAACGAGTCCCTCTCCTGACACACTTTCTGGTAGGTGGGTATCATATGCGCCTTGTTTTGTCCATTTCTGAGAGGCGGTGGATCTGACCCTGGCCATCCGCGGCCAATCTGAGCCGAGCTGCGCCGAGGCACAGGTGTCGACTACTGTTTAGTGCGGCAGCTGTGGCCGGCGGGGGTGGGGGTGAGGGGTGGGGGGGTCAGGGGTCGCTGAGTGACAGGCAGCTGTATCAGCCCGTCGTCGGACCCGTCAACACTGACCTTAGCACGCCCCTCGCCGGAGGAGGAGAGCTGCGCGAGTGAGTGCTGCCGCGGTGAGCTGAGCTGAGCTGAGAGGGCAGGGCTGGGACAGCTCACAGCGCTGGGAGGGCAGGGTTGGGACAGCTTATAGCGCTGGGAGGGCCGCGATGGGACAGCTTATAGCGCTGGGAGGGCCGGGCTGGGACAGCTTATAGCGATGGGAGGGCCGGGCTGGGACAGCTTATAGCGATGGGAGGGCCGCGATGGGACAGCTCACAGTGCTGGGGCCGGGCTGGGGCAGCTATCAGCGGACTTGGGGGATTGAACTGTGACACTTCACAGAGCGTTGTCTTCTCCCTTGCCAGAAAATGCAACCATGATTTTAATGGAACTAATTGCAGGGCCTGAGCAAAATGTTTTATTTCGAATATGGTGCACTTTGGTCCTTTGAATTTGAATATGAGCGGTTCTCTCAGCCTTCTTGCCGAGTGGGACTTTGTGCTCCCAACAGCACAAATGGCTATCTTGCATTTTGGCTATTTGATTTTTCATTTAGGACAGACATTGGGTAATGGGTATAACTCCTGTCCCATTTTCCTTTCGTTATTTTAGGGGAAGTTTCGGCCACGGGAATGCTTCTTAGTGATGACGACACACGCAATTTCTGCACGACTAAACAATCTGAAAATCGGCAGCACAGCTGCTCGTTGCTTCCACAATGCTTCCGGCACAGAGGAGCCCTGCCACCTCCCGGCAGCCTGCAGGTTGTCAGCGCGTCTCCTCAGCCAAAGCTAACAGTGTGTCTCCTGTTACAGGTGTGACATACCAACTCGGTTGACACGCACCAGCCAACACAATGAGGCTACTTGGCGATAAGAAGAAAAAGCAGTACGAGGCGAACCTGCGCCAGGGAGCTGTGGAGAGCGGCCTGAACCAGCAGGGACAGAAGCAGAAGAAAAAGGCCGAGAATGGCTTCAAGCCGATCGATCCGACTCCCACCAGCCCGCCAGGTAAGTCCCAATCATCGGAAAATGGAGTGTTTCGTAGATCAGCGAATGATAGGTAGTTGTGAGTTTCTGTGTGTCGCGTATCTGGCGCCGATGATAATTTCTTATTGAATGGAGGAGTGAGCAGGACACGCCATGTTTCAAACTTCACGCTGTAAACCACGTTTGAAAGCTTATTTGTCGGCAAGAAGGCAAAACATCAGCTGATATTTTTCGGACACGTCCAAGTCCTTCTTTAGAATGCAAGCGAATACCCGTTCCATAAGAGACAAACGGCAGCGATCAAGACAAGCTTTGTCAGCTTGCATTTTAGTTCGAAACTCGGGCAGCCTAATTCATTCGAGGAACTTACGACTTTTTGTGAAATCCGATTATACCGACTACCGAGAGTCCTTTGGATCTTGCATCGCACCTTTTGTTTTTAGAATGATGGATGCATTCTGTGAGCAGTGATCTTGCAAGCTCTTTTCTATGGGCGCAGCATAACCCTCGCCCGTATTGGTGTTTTTCCAGCCGCGAACGTATAAGGGGGGGGGGGGGTCCGTTGGACCCCCTTGCCGTTTCGCCCCTGATTGAGCTACAGCTTTGCGGAAAAAAACGAGCGTATTGCCCGTGACGAGAGGGAGCCGATGATACCCAATTTTAAGGTCCTAGGTCATTGGTTGACCTTGCAGGTCAGGTCAATGACCCAAAAGTCGGGAAAATCGGGACCTGTTAGAACGTCGTAAAGTGTGGCTGCTATGGGATTTTTCGGGGTGCTGATCACGAATATCATGTTAGTTTTGATCACAGATGATGTCTTCATGCATTTAGTCCAGGTCGGGTCAGGTCAGGTCAGGTCAACCAGTAGGGGTCCTACCGGGTATTCCTAGTAGGTGTCAATCGCCTCTGACAGCTTCGTAACATGTTACGAAGGCACCAAAACTACTTCGTAAATATTCATATGGTTGCTAAATTCGAATTCAGCTAAACAAAACTGGTCTAGAAACATGTAAAACTCGAAAAAGTGAACCGAGGTCAGGTCAATGACCTGCCCTGACCTTCAGGTGACCTTGATACCCACCCTAATGCATGGGGGCAACACCATATCATATGTTTGAACGCTTGAAACCACGAAAAGACTGCAAACGCGCCGCTAATGCGAGCCGACATACGCCGAATCGCGATTCTGGCCAAACATGGTCTCGAAAAGTAGGTCACAGGTCAAAGGCCATTTGGGTCAGGGTCATGAAATTTTCAGGGTAGGTGTAAAATTGAATAACGCGAGGGTACTGAAAGTTTCGTCACAATCGGCCGCTTTTTACGCGAGTTATTCGCGAAAAACCATGGGGGGGGGGTCCGTCCGACCTCCCCCCTATACGGGCGAGGGATAATCTGGTTATCAATGCGCTTATAAGCTGCAAAAATAAAAATAAACAAATAAAACAAACAGCAATCGAGCAAACAAACAAACAAACACAAATTCGCAAAGACATTTATTCCCTTCGAGGTCTTCTGAGCTTCAAATTTTTTACTTGCAAAAATTATAAAATGGGTAAGAACATAAAGCTCCGAAAAATTATTATTTCATAGCATTAGCTCTTCTCGATATGGTATTGATTTCTGCTTATTGTCATGCAAGTGAACTCTCGCTTTTAAAGCGGTCAATGTTTCTTTGTCGTAGGTAAAGGGTAACCTCTTGCTCCTGCAATGATTCCAGCGCTGTTACTTTTACTGTTAGCACCACCCCTGCGCGATTTAATGGTTGACAGGGTAATATTTTTATGGTTGAAATCTAATTAGTCGATCAGAGGAAGGGCTGCGACTTGCAACTGCGATTTGATGTTCACACGTAATCTAAAAACAGACAGGTCTCCAGAGCATTGTGTTACCATTCTCTGGCATGGACCTGTTTCATCGATTGGGCAAATAAGGGATGTCTTGTCTCATTCTTAACTTCACTCCATTGAGTCCATTCCACGTAAAAGTCTCGGGGATCATCTTTCCATAACAAAAATAATATTTCTTTTGACCTTGCACTCAACAATTACCAACTCAAGACGAATGTTTTTGAAGCGCTCAGACCTTATCACAGTTTTTGTCAAACTGTGGCAACTTATCGAATTACTTTTGACCGACAGCAATATGTCGTACGTAACGAGACGAATAACCCAGGTCGTTGCCATACTCTGATCAAATTCTTGGCAAATCTCTCGCCGCTGACTTCTGCATGGTCGGCTCCTTTGGCGAATGACGATATCATTTGAGATTCTGGCTGCCGTCCTCTGCTCCGGCGATCGATCCTCCGCACTCTGCCGGCGCCGCTCCGCGCTCTGCCGTCGGTGACGTCGGCGACCCGACACAGTCGCCGCCGGCGGCCACTGGCGGTCCCAGGGGGGGGGGGCCACGGGGGCCATGGCCCCCCCTTTGGTGCTGAAAGGTGGGGCCATACTATCTTTTGGCCCCACCTTTCAGATCGAACAAAAGTACTAGAAAAGCTTTTCGCATGTTTCATTTTCTTTCTTGCGCCATCAAAGGACGTAAATTTCACTCATGAGTGGGCTCAGTTTCGTATTCTGTCAATTTGGCGGTCAGCGTCGCTGGCACCGGTTCACGAGTATGGCCGGATCTTATATGGAATATCAGCGTGGGTTTACTTGAGGCTCTCGTAGGCCCAGCAATGGCTGGCATGAGACCCTCTTCGGCAGTGGTGGGTGGGCCCTGCTAAAGGAGATTGGCTCTAAGACACTAAAGTAAGACCTCATGGGTTGGTGCTGTGCACCTCAGAAGCCCGGTGGTGACGCCGTATGCCGGCTTGGTTTCTTAAGGATTAGCGTGGGAACTCCGGGGCCTGCATAGAGTTTGCATGAGCTAGTATGTAATCTCAGAGGCATGTGTGTAATGTGTACACAGTGGCGGTCGCGGGGGGGGGGGGCATCAGGGCCATGCCCCCCAAAGGTCAATAAAGGGGGCCATCATATCATTTGCCCCCCCCCTCAAACAACCAATGGGCCCCCATATAGGTGTATGGGGCCCTGGCAATTATTCGATCGTCACGAGGCTCAAAAACCCACGCCCAGCTATTAATATAGCTCCCACACCGGTCTTTGAACGTCCTACACTGACCTCTGAGGGAAGTTCAGTGCCTGTCAAGCGCCCACGTTGACCGCTAAGAGCCTACATCAACCTCTGAGACCCCACATCTGGCCTATGAGGGCCCCTAACCGGCCTCAGGAGTCCCAACCGGCGTCTGAGGGTCTCACACCGGTCTCTGGTGGCTTTATTTCTGTCTGTGGTGTCCCAAGACGAACCTTTAGGTGCCAATGAGGGCCCCGCACGGCGCACTGGCTGCTGAAGACCCGATGCCGGCCTCTAAGGGCCTGCATTGGCCTGTGAGGAGGGCCCATCTTGGCCTTTGAGGGCCCTCTGCTGGCCTCTGGGGTCCAACGACGGCTCATGCCGGTCTTTTAGGGCCCCACGCTGACCTCTGAGGGCCCATGTTGGCCTGTAATGACCCACATTAGCCTCTGAGAGCCCAACTCGGTCACTGATTGTCTCAAACTACTGGCCTTTGTAGTTTGCAGGCCCTGTACTGGTCTCTGAGGGCCCTAAACTGGCCTCTACGTGAAAACATACATGGGTGGGTTTCTGAAGATCAGAGGGCTCACGCAGTCTCCGGCACAGCCTTACGTTGGTCCTGATCGAGATTACTTTACGTCCTGATGGTCCCGCGCAGATTCCCTCATATTTCGACGTCGGGACCCCATGAGCCGGTGTGGGTCCTGGGGCTGGCAGAGACTGATGAAGTCCTTAGGGCTCAGGGCCAGTCTTTTTAGCAGTAAGACTAGGCAAGTTGAGTGAGCCCCAATAGAGCCGTTTCGAAGCCCCGCAGGAGTCGCGCGCGGCCCTCAGATGCCAATTTTGAAAGCTCGGAACCTGTGGGGGGTCTCCAGAGGTCGGTGTACCTACTCTCTCCCGCCGCCACACAACTAGGTATGTTACCTATATGGGTAAATGTCATAGTCTGAAAATGCTCTCTGGGTTTCACATGCTTGTTCAAAGCAAGAGGTATCTGTACTTTTCCGAATTGTTTTATAGTGGTAAGGTCATGAATCCGCGTGCCTGACCTTCCAGTATACCTATGCTACACCGATCCGTCGTCATGGTGCAGTGGGCCGACCGGTGGAAGCACCGTGGGACGGGAAATGGAACTGGTGATTTTGCCCTAAATTGAGCTTAAAGATTTCACGCAAGAATCAGATGGATGAAGCATAAGTAATGCCAACTGCGCGGCACCTCGTGGACGTAAAAATTAGCCGATCACCCCCCCCCCCTCCCGGTGACGGATAAATGTTATGTCCCGCGAGTGTGACATTGGCCCCCCCTTTTACTAGCGGCTGCGACCGCCAGTGCCGGCGGCCCGTCGACGTGACCGGCCGAGCGACAGCAGGGGTCGCATGCCGACGCGACAAGGTGCGACGACCACCCCGAGACGGGCTCCGGACGGGATATAAGGATTGCGGCGGCGAGATAAGATGATGGGAGGTGTGGCTGATGAAAAGAGAAGGAGAATGGGTAGGCTACCCCGCGCCGTGCTGGTGGTATGAGCTTTCCATGTCCTGCCCCACGCGGTGAGCGACAGGCATTCGAAAGATCGTCAAAATTAATGAAAAAACATCTGCCATTTTTAGGTCAGGTCAAAGGTCAGGTCACCAGAGGTCATTAAAGGTCAAATTTTGCCTAGTTAAATATTTCTGACAAACCGGCGCATACCACAGGAACCAGTAGAGCTATAGCGCCGCGGAAAAGCGCCTTCGATAGCTGTTATAATGCTCTTTCTCTGACAGACCTTTGATTTTATCTAAGGTCAACGGCTTAGCCTCTAAAAGGTATAAATTGTAAAAATGCCTTTTTTACAAAAATGTTTTAAAGGTAGTGTGCCACCTTTGAAAGATTTCCCATTTTATTTTTCCTAGGATAAGAAGCTTCTGTTTTTACCTAATATCGCAAAAAAAATCAAAAATGGGCCTGGAATAGTGCCTTTTTCGCCTAAAAGTTTATCGGTTTTTCGATATGTATAACAACTGTAGTGGGCTGAACTGCAAACAGGCGTCGGCAACAATCGCGAATGCGGCGCACATGTGACAATAAGCAAAGGTCATTATAGAGTTACGACGTACGGGAATGAGTTATCAGCTGTCTAATCGTAGACAACACAATGTCGAGCCTTAAACTGTAAGCCTGTATTGGTATTGTTTCTTTTATTTGGCTGTCGAACATTATTTATGGTTTGAAATATGATTTTATGTAAAATAATTGATATGAAAAGGCCGTCTCTAAAGCTATGACCCCATTTCATCACACGCAAGTGGCAGAAATGAGAATGATCAGCTGACGCATTTTTCTTGGCCGAAGTCAGAGCGCGCGGCCCGACGCACCACCACCGCACCACAAAGTATGAGCAGAAGCCGCGCCCAAAGCCAGGGCCCCGGTAACGTGAGGTAGCCGAGTCTGGGCAGCGTGCGCTGACCCAAGCCGGGGCCGCAGCTTTGGGCGCGGTCTACCGCATCCCCGCGGGCAGCCCCGGGCTATCACATGACACCGGGAGGACGCGCGGCCCCGGCTTGGGTCAGCGCACGCTGCCCCGACTCGGCTACCTCACGTTACCGGGGCCCTGGCTTTGGGCGCGGTTTACCGCACCACCTAACAGGCGTGTTCGAAACCGCAGGAGATGATGATGAACGGGTTTATCGAAACTTGATTGGATGAGCATATCGGTAATAGCGATTTCAGTGTGTGCGTTTATTGTTCATAGTGGTGTGAAATGTGGTTGGGGTACGACCGACAACCCGTCGGGGTGAATTTCGCACTGGGGTACTCAAAATTTGAAGAATTTAAGACGTTTCCATGAGTTTTGAAGGTATGGATAAGTTCTAAAAATCCGGTTCTCCTTATCTGGGCCATTAACTCCATACGGTCCAGGAAAGCTGGCACACTACCTTTAAGTGTAATAAGTTTTGACTGAAGAAAGGCACGACGCTTACTTTGCCAACATCATGTTCCTCTCGTCGAAACGCGTCGAATAAACTATAATTTGACCTTGAAAGGTCATTTTGAAAATTTGACCTCACTCGCAAGGTCATGACCTGACCGCAAAAGGTCCTATTGCATCAGTCGATCAGTATCGTCGAGCTGAATATCACCCTGTCGATTACGATTATTCTGCTAATCCTGCTGACGCAGCCAGCACTCTACAATATTCTCCCGTTGAATCTCTTTTAGAAGCGATGTCGTCGCATGAATAATGGATATGCTCTTACGTGATAGATCCCCTAAACTTTTGGTCCTGCATTGATGGCAGTTGGTATCGGCCGGTATGTGCAGCAGCGCCTCTCACCAGTCGTGGCCCCGTCAGGTGAGGTGTCCGGCTCAGGAAGGACCCCGTACCAGTGGCCTTGGCTTTCGGCGGTGTGCCATACTGACCGGCGCTCGAGCTCAGTTGTCGCGCTGGAGCTCAGTTGTGGCTCGGACAGGGCGGCGATGCGGATCGCGTCGTGCCCAGTGACCGAAGTGGTACCCATGGACCGAAATAGTGATACCAAGTGACCAAATGCGTGGCACCCAGGGACCAAATGCGAGACGTCCAGTGACCGTTTGAGTGGTGCCGCCAGTGAACGTCCTCGAGTGACTGCGGGTGGCTAACGTATTTTTAGCATGCGTTGAGCTCATCCAACGCGTCTAAATGGGTCCGTATGCAGAGTTCCTTCTGTGGGGATTTGCCCAGGCGCGAAGTACTGCAAAACAGCGAGGAGATGACCGTCGGCAAGGCACGGGCAGCCGCTATGGATACGAGCCCCTCCTATGTGAGTGTTTCTGGTGGAATGGATACGAGCCTCTCCCAAATTGTGAGTGTTCCAGCCACTATGGATACGAGCCTCTCCTATGTGAGTGTTTCTGGTGGAATGGATACGAGCCTCTCCTCTGTTAGTGTTCCAAAGACGGTACTTCCGGTCCGGTATAAGGGCTGCTGTTACTTTGCAGAAAGCCCTATTTGGAAATGAATAATTGAACATATAGTTGCGAAATACGAGCTTTTTTCCTTGAATTCGCAGCCTGTTTTATATTTACTCAATAACCGAGTGCTAAAAATACGGAAAAATATACATTGCCTTCCGAGCGCATCGGAATTTTATTTCATTACTAGATTTTAGTGCCCATACGACATGCGTGCATGCATATTTCCTTGTACAAAGGATGTTGTATACCCCCGTTGTGTGGCGTGTTCCCAGAATACCTACATCTCGACAGGCGGATGTGCCTTTTATTGAGGTTCGTTGAATTCTTTCATTGAGTTAGAGCTAACACAGTTTTAACAGGCACATCTATCTTTAGTCCCCAGGCTGCTTCGCATAGACGATTGATTGGTCGCCCATTTAGCAGCTTGTTCGCCAGTTTCAAAGTTGTTACGTTTCGTTATACCATGGTTATACCCTTTCAACAACAAAAATGCCTATCAGTGTTTTTTTTTTTCTATTTGCATTAATCGCAAAGTGTCAACTAATAAATTAATAGACCACGCACTAAAGAAAAACATATAACAAATCTATCATTTCTAGAATGAGCTAATATTGTTGTCGCATGAAGCCGAGACACAATTACGTGAGGTGTGGGTGTAGCTGAGTGCAAGGCGATATGTATAGTTGTGTAGGTGAGACGCGGCGGGTCGCGTTGAACCATCGAGTGACGTCTCTGTTACCGGCGCGCGGAGGCCGCTCGATAAATGCTCACACTCGGCAAATACGATTGACATGTTGCCTCGACCGATTGGCAGAGCGCCGCACCGCTCGCACGGAATTCAGTAATAGTGTGGCTCCTCGTGCATCACGTGCTTCGGTGCTGAAGTTCTTGAGATAGTTTTGCCTTATTCAATTTACCGATGCATGAGTTTTACTGTCTGTCTTGTTTCGGTAGAAATAATAATTTATTTCTTAGTTTCTTCTCACGCCCTCGAACGACCATAAAGGTATGGACGACACTGACAGCGGGAATCGCTATGCCTCGAAGAAATCTGGAATTAATTGGCACTGCCTTACATGCTAGACATACATCCTATTAAACTTGACTTATGATTACGTTTAACCATAAGAAACCCAATAGTACTCGAACTCAAGCAACTAAAGTGAACAAAGTAAAACGTGATTAAATGTTGACGGAGTAAACGTTTTCTTCCAGTGCCGGTGCTCTCACGTTTCCCTCCGTGATCCGTGATGATGTCTCTCTATCTCGCTTCTGTCCCGTCCTCTCCTGTTTCTGCCCTTTCTAGTCGTGGCATCATTCCACAAATGTTTGTGGCCATCCTTCGGAACAACAATTTCATTCCTCGTTCCTGTATGTCTCAGCATTTACATGAGACGTTGTGGCGCTGCGTTTCCTTGTCCAACGCATGTTCCCTGTGGGACTCTGATGTCCCCCAAGATCTCCCATGTCTCGATGGGACTCAAACGCCTGAGACTCCATTGCCTCAGCTGAGGCCTAAGTTCCCCTTAAGGACTCCGTGTTGACACTCTGGCACCCCATATTCCATATGCTCGCCCTGACCTGCCTTTACCCCTCGTCTCTTCCTTGTGGATTGTAGAACTCTGCCCACCGACCGCTGCGCTAAATCGACTCGACCCCCGGCGCAGTCGTGCGGGCCGCGCTGGTGGCAGCGCCGGAGAGCGGCGGCTCGACCTCTCCCAGTCGACCGCCGTGCTCGGGCACGGCCGGAGCACGGCTCGGGAACGGCCGGAGCACGGCCACTGGGAGCGGGGGTGGCTGCGGGGACCGGAGGCCGATCAGAGGGACCGGAGGGCGGCTGGAGCGACCGATGTACACAGGGAAGCTGAACCATCGGTAAATCATCGGCGACCGGCGTCAGCTAAACCACGATCAGAGGAAGGTCGAAATACGGCACGGGAACCTTGAGAACACAGCAAGAAAACGGTCAGAACACGGCAAGAGAACGGCCAGAACATAACAAGAACGGTCTGAGTACGGACACAGGACGGCTTGGTGCTACCTCAGAACTTTAAAAAGAGAGCTACATTGGAACTACGCATAAAATTTAGGAATGAAGAGCTCGTTTTTTGGAACAGCTTAGTGCTGCGGGGAACGGACTTGTGCCTAACAGCTGATACGGTTGAAAATTTGATCTAGAGGACTACACAGTCCCACAAGGTACAGCTCGGTTCGCAAAAGTCGCAGAGAAGCAGGCACTGGTTGTGCTCCCAACGAAATGATGACCTATTGGCCGGTGATTGGTGCGTGGAGTGGTGAGGTGATACTGCGGTAATTGGGTGATCGAGGCGGCCACTGACCCCGTGATTGAACAGTGCCTGTGACGGGTCACAGTGACAATGGAGCCTCAGCACGCCCCAGCCGCGGCTGTGGCCGGTGCTCCTACCAGGCCTCAGCGACCAGCCCAGCCCCCTACACAGCCCCCAGCCCAGCCCGCAGCCCAGGCCCCGGACCAACCCCCAGCCCCAGCCCGGAAGGCCAGCCGGCCGCCCCTGGACTATGACCAAGTGCCGTACTCACGAAAACCTCACGAAGTTAGTGTGTTTATCGTGCCAGGTGAGCAGAGGACGAGGGACAACGTGATGGCTGATTTTTTAAAATATTGTTTGTAATTTGATTACATTCATCATGCAGTTTTATTTATTGTAAAAACATTGCATTACTCTCCCTGTCGTATCGTTTTTGCATTTCCCTGAATCAGCTACCTATATCATTTTGCTCGCATCTGGTTACTTACGCAATTCAGAGTTGATAGTTGATCTAAACACACGGATTTGAATATACACTAGGGGACTTTGATAGATATTTGCTCACCTTGGAGATATTATAAAAACTAGTATAAAATGTAGTGTATAAAAGAAGAAATAGTTCCTTCGTGTCTGATTTTGAACAAAAAAAAATCCTTCAATGGTATTTTACCAAGATGGTCTGTCATATAACCTATCTAGAGCATAGGCGGCGGAACGGGGAGGGCACCGGGGCACCGTGCCCCCCTTTGATTTTGGCATTTTAACATTAGCGCTAGGGGCGTTGCATGGAAAGAATGGGATTAAAAGTCGGCAGTGCCCCCCCCTTAATTGAAGGTGTTCCGCCGCTACTGATCTAGAGTAAGCTCGACCTGACAATTTTTGTTACAGCTTCATTGACTTTCTGGCGCACACTGCACCCAAGTGCGAGACAGAATGTGTAGTCGGATTTCATTCAATCGCTCTGCGTATGACATGGAGAAAGTGCGCTATCATCGCTCAGCTGATCTTGACGGTAGTTTCCCTGCTCTCCGATCCTTGAACTCGGGAGGTGGGATATAGGACGTCCGCCGTTCAGCCTTGAACTGCGTGAGACGCCCGGGAGAGAGCGGGTCGGGTCGGCGTCTATTTATAGCTCGCCGCCGGCCAGGTAGACAAAAACGGGAGTCGGCTGGAACCTCGGCGACACAGGTGCTCCATTCCTGTTTGGTAGCCATGAGGCGAGCGCGACCCTCGCCTCGCCCAGGGAGCGAACGCACGAAGGCGAGCCACTCAGTACTCAGTGTTTGTGTGTGTGTGAGGAGGTGTGAATGGCGGCCGCTGGTCGGTACCAATCACAGGAAGATGCGGTTGATTGGATTTGTACTTGTAAGTTGCATATGGTGCATGATTAACTTTAATATTTTAGGCATTCAGTCAGCAAATTTTATGAACTTACGACAGCAACTATGTAATTTTGTGATATTAATCTTGTAATTTGGTGATGATTTTATGAACTTACGATAGCAACAGTGCTGCAGTGCAATTTGGTTTTTGGTAATTTTGACACTTTGCTGTAATCGATTTCTCTGAGATTGAAAAAATCTAAATAACAAGCAAAACGTAGTGTAATAAGGTGTATAGGCATGCTCTGAAAGAAAGATTGTAGACAATTTATAGGAAATTTAAACATAAAATGTGTTACATGAACACGCTATGCTCTCGAAAACATGAACACTCTTTAGGCATTTCTTTCATATCGCCTCTTGTTTCTTACATTTCTAGCTTATCTCGTTCTAGATCTACGAATTTCTTTGCCAAGGAATACAGATACGGCTCGTATAGACGCTACGTGCAGACTGCAGTGCCCACTGGTCACTGGCGTCGTGGACTATAATATTGACAGGTTGAATTTAGCTTTTCAATAGCTTTCAAAACTCAGTCTTACTGTTTTCTATATTTTTGTTGGGCAGCGTCAAGGCTGAAGAGCTGTTTGCATTATGCAACTTAAAACCAAATGCCCCATTTCGGTGAACAATCTGGTACCAATAGAAGGAAAAGCCTACGCCACGTTGTCATGCACGATACCTGTAAGTCGTAACGACATAACGACAGATCAGTATATGACTTATGGCCGACATATGACTTCGACATCATATTGTCGCTACCGTCCTATTCAGTGTGAGCACCGGTCGCCCTGATGTTAACCAACACAGCGATGGTTGTTGTCGCTCACCCATATCGTGTGCCTCCCGACCTCTGTTGCCGACGCCGGCCGGTTCTGTCTGGGTACGGTTATGCAACCACCTGTGTTACATGATCATTGGTCACGACTGATGGCTGGCACGGCCATTCTGCTGTCCGCCTGGTGGTCGCGGTGGGCCCCCTGACCCTGACGGGGACGGAGGCTGACCCCTCCCCCTCCTCCGTCCACAGCCGAGAGGAGGGTGCAGTTCTGGTCCATGTTCCTCAAGAACTGGCACGTCACCATCACCTACTGCTTCGTTTTCTGGTCGTTCGGCATGTGCGTGGCCTTCCTCGGACCCACGCTGGGGGATCTCGGTGAGTGGCGAGCGCCGAGCGATGACGGGATGAACGAAGAATAGAAAAAGCTACAAAGCCCGAGTCTGGATGCAAATGATAATAACGCTGGCCATAAACTTCTGTATACGGAGGTCTTCACGAGAGACCTATGCACTGGCGATAGGGAAAAAAACGTCATGTGCAGACCTATGACTTTTTAGACATAAACTATTGATAATGAAATTAGGTGGATAAAACATTTTGGTTATATTTTCAAAAATAACAATCGGTAAACGTTCTTAGAAAATTCATATAAGTAAGTATTCATCAAAAGGTTAGGTAAATCCGGCGGGACAATATTACAACCTCGATGCATCTGACGCGAAATGTTTGCGTTGGCAGGCTGTCAGACGGAGACGCCGTTCGCCACCATGAGCTGGGTGTTCTTCGCTCAGGCTCTGTTCACACTGCTGGGCTCCATTGTGGGCGGCGTACTCGTACAAAGGTGAGTTCACAGCCTGACAAAGGTGAATGCACAGACTGGCAGTCCTTACAGAGCCGGGTAGGGCTCTGTAACGGGCGTTAGCAACACTCGCGTGTGAAAACGGAAACCGGTAACCGTTTTTAGGCGGGCATTCGAGGAAAGCGGGTTTCATAATACTGGTACGTTCATGATGTCACTCGATAAATCTCGTTCCTTGTGACCCGACTCGGCGATAGCTCCCTCGGTTTCTGTGTGTCCTTGTAATCCTGATAATCAGATAAATGTCCAGACCTGATTAATCGTATCATTAAACGTGACATTTTGAGGCGCAGTAGATTTATGTAAAAGTTTGATTACTAATTTATCGATTCTCCCAAATGAACTAAACCAGTTAGGCACCAGATGCTGATCAGCGGATCATGGGCACACCGAAGTCTGCTGGCTCTCGGGTCCGGATGCATACACAATCTCGCAATCCACTGATCCGTCTGGCCCCCGCCCGTTCCCTTTGTGCGAGTCGCACCCCACCGCTGCCCCGTCCATCCCTTCCAGACACCGCAGCCCCGTCCATCCCTTCCAGAGACCGGACACCCCGCCAGGCGGAAGGAAGGCGGGCCCCACACCCCTCCTCCGCCCCTCACACACAGGCCCGATCTTCCCTCTCCCCCCCCCAAACACACACAGGTCCGACCTCCCCTCCCCCCCCCACACACATACACACGTTCGCCAGGCTCGGTCCCTCGGGAGTGCCGGAACGCCCAGGTTCAGAGACCCAACAGCGGGCTGTCTCAGCCGGTCAAAGCCGAGATGACACGCGGGATATGATCAAACAATCTACGCAGTCCTGGCTTTTGTATGATCAAAGTGAAGTCCATAATGCCACACGTTGAGGCTGTAGAATTTGACTGTGTAGTTCCTCTGCATTAGTTGGATGAATACCTAGTTGACTTTTCATGTAATAGGTATATTTGCTTATTGTAATGTATCTTGTATATACATGCTATATCTTGTATAATACATGCTATTTTTATTTTTGTAATGCGCTAACACTCACACATTTGGTTGATGGATGCATAGCATGCTTTTATTGTTGCCCTGACTGTTGCACTGCACCTTCACTTGAATAGAGCGCTAAGCTGCTTAGTGTTTTGTAGCTAGCTTATCGTGCAAACATGTTCGTTGTTTTACGCACCGCCTCGTGCCTCCTGCCACAGCAATGGGCACGTGTGTACGTTATTCGCTACTTACTCTCTCACTGTTTGCTGCCTTACTGACGCTGACCTGACGATCGCGAGCTGCACCCCTCACCCCGCCCCGTGGTCTGTTTAAGAATCATGGACGGCAAGTCCATGCTACCCGGTATGTCCTGTCTGCCGTTCTGTTCCGGCTCCGCCCACTGGAGGTGAGCTGTGACGTCAGCGTCACGTGACCGGCTGCCCGGGCATCGCCTCAGGGCAGGCCGCTGCCTGGGGGCTCCGCGTCGAGGCGACTTTGGGTGGACGGCGCCAATGCACGTGGCGCTGAGAGTGGGGTGCTTGTTTTGGGTTTGTTGGGTCGTCGTCCAGACGAATTTCAGGGAGCTGAGTTGGCGTGTTTTGTGGATAGCTTCTTAGGTCAACGAAACATCCTGGGTTTTAAATTGTGAACATTGGATAATAACACGCAAGCATGCAATCCATCTACATATAGGGCAAGAAAGAGACATAGTTTGCCGAGAGGACCGACTGTGGCTTGCGGATTCTGCTTCCGATGGCAGGAGAAGTCATGCATGGTCTAAATGAGCACTAATGGATTGATTCGATCAACTATAGCATCTGGTCAAAATGCTTGGAGGGTTACTTAACGCATCGTGGGAAAATGAAGATCTGCCAGCTATGAGACGTAAGGGATAAGTTGAACCTATTGCGCGAGTTTTCGACTCCATTCGCTCCAATTGAACCTGCATGACGGACATTACACATAAGCATGGTTGTGTCTGCGAGACCGACCCATCTGGGAGCCAAGAGGTCGATATGGCGATCACATATCAACATCTGCAAGGGTAAACACAAAGTTGGAAACCGAGACGATGCAGCGGTTAGCTTGCAATGGTACCTATGTAAATGCATTACCAGCCCAACAAAGATCCGCTTCCGCATGCTAAACCGGCACCAGTTTTGCCCGTGCATCATGCCATGAGTGTGTGCATTGTGCTTTTTGCAATGTGATTCGTATGCATGCGCCTGATATGCATTGCAGTGCTGTCGAGTTTTGTGTGTGTGCTGTTTTCGTGTCTGACTGTCTGACTGAATTTGAATCTGATGTGCAAGTATCCAAAGTAGGTGCTCGATCTTCTATTTTGTGACAAAATAGGCTCAGCAATGTCTAAATACACCGATACATGCGCACATAATTCGACGTTTGGTTTTGCGCACAACGAAATGCTCATTCCCTTTCGCTTGTCTTTGCTAGTCTCGTTGCCTTGATGTGTAGCTGTGCTTAATTTGAGTTTCTCGGCTGCAGTATCCCCTATTCAGCTTTATCCATTGTTGCGCTCGCCATTATGACATCAACCAGGATCTGCGGATAAATAACTATGGAAACTGATTGTCGGCGCCCAGCTGCTGTTGAGGTATGCGGTGACGAGCCGCTGACGCTTACATGGCAATGCGTCCACTCAGTAACGGGTGGCCGCCTTGGGGCGGTGGTGGCCGTCCCTCTCATGACCGGGCCACTTCGATCCGCGACCCCGCTGCTCGAGAAGACGGGCAGCTCCATTTTTGCCCTGCTAACGTCTCTGTCTAGACTGTAGCCGAAATGTCAAATATTACTCAAAATGGGCCTCAGCGAACTCAGCTTTTAGTAATGTTACCGTACTTGTAATCATATCCATCAAGAGGCCGTGATGCTTTTATTTCTAAGTCGTAACTATGCATTGATCAGTTATATCGGTATTATCTTTGCCTTTAAGGCACTGAAAGGCTGAACATTTGTACCAGTCCCGGTTGCTACCCCTGAGCCTCCACGCGGCCGGTCGTCTGTCCATCTCACGTCTCAAGACGGTGCAGAGGTTCAGACATGCTGTGTCGTTCTCGGTGGACCAGCTGAAGGCTGGGCAGCTGGTGGTCCCGAGAGTGTGAGGGTGGGTGACCAATGACCAACCGTTCACTGGCCAATATCCGACTCCAGACCCTCGGTCAGTTGGGGACTGGGCGGCTGGGGGTACCCTGGGCCAGTTGGAGCGGCTGGAGGCGTCTGGAAGCGGCTGAGGAAGGGGGGAGGACCCTGCGCCGGTTTGAGGCTGGGGACTGCGGAGGCTGGGGGAGGCTGGGAGCGTGGCTGACCGTGCCGCCGCCCCCGTATTGATCCGCCCACTCGCCTCCCGCGGCCCGGGCCCGTCCCGGCCGGAGCGGCTACACTTCCGCCGCTGGTCCGCCCACCCACGCCGCTCCCCGGCCGACGAAAAGCGGCCAAATCCTCCGCCCGTCGGCCGGCCGTCCGCGCCAGGACCACTCAGGGTCACCAGCAGTCCGGGGGATTCGAGCTGCTTGCAGATGCAGCCGCCTGAGCTCGGCGGCGACGGTAGCTGGCTCAGTTACAAAAAGAGAAGCTTCTCCAGGCTTTGTAAATTCATGAGCTGATGGGGTTAAAGGGACTATCCCACCTTTAACATGGGGTTTGAGTTGAGATAGCCAAGTTTGCGGCGAGGTTCAGAAACCACTATCTATCTAGGTTGCAACCCCGCGGCCTCTTGGTGTTGAAGAAATGTGTTCCCTTCATTTGAAAATGGGTCTTGTACAAGGCCCTATCTTCAACATGGAGCGACCGTTAGTGTGACGTCACCTCGTTTAGTCATTCTGATTTAAATGGGTTTGTTCGTTGAAAAATCGCTTAAAACTTGGTCTGAACTTTGTTGTGGTGCCTACAGAGCAAAAAGAATCAGCTTTATGACAGTACAGGGTGTCTCAAAAGTTCGCTTACACATTTCCCATGTCAATAAAGCATATAAGAACCGGCCAAAAATCTAAGGTTTTGGTGTCCGTGTGTACACTAGACAAATATGCATGCTTTGACAACTGATTCGGAAGGTTGGAAACCAAACCCTTTGCTGTATCTCCAAAAATATTTGCCCATACCGATATTCGTCACTCCGTCAGCTGCCGGAGGCTGATAAAAGGTTACCAGCTTTCAAGCTCTTGTAGGGGAATCCCCTGCAGTTTCTGCGTCGGATTTAGGTTTGACGAGCTCCCCGGCAACATCCGCTTCTCCCTGAAAGCCGACAGCTTACATCGACACCATCCGTGAGTATTTTGTAGGTCTTCTCTGGCGCTAACTCCTTCATGAATGACTGGCGCCGACTTCCCAAGCACCATTTTTCTTTTCAAAACAACCCCATTCCTGAACAAATGGGAAGTGCCAGGGGCAAATTTTTCGCAGCATATCGTAGCAGAATGTGTCGGCCATCTGTTTCTTAGACACATTTTGCAAATTTTGCAAATCCCGAACGCTCGTCATTCCCAATGCCAAGACCTTCGCTGGGTTCCGGAGTGTTTTCCTCAGGAGAGGTTCTGCTTTGTAAACGGCCAAAACCTGTCCATCGTGCGGTTTTGTCCGGATTTTGTGTGTAAAAGAAAGCTATTTGCTCCAGATCTGCCTCTTGAAACTTCGTTAGATAAAACTTTACATTAATTGACACTTTTGGAGGGTCACTTGTCCTCGGCATTGACGATTTTCGCATTATTTTCCCTCAAAATTTAGCGTTATAGATATTATAAACAATTTTAAATGATATTTTGTCTTTATTTTATGATGACCTGCAATTTTTGAAACTGGGTAACCTCTGTCTGTGAGCTTCTAGTCAGTTTTCAATAGTTAGGACTGCATTTTCAGCTGCTTTCCGGAGCACGAGTCTGCTGCGGTACAAGGGTCGTTCAAAGCGCTGTTAGTCTCGCATGGTTTTGTCCTTCAAAAATTTTAGCCACCGTTTTTATTAGATGACTAACATGTTGTACTCATCCTCGCCGACACTTTGCCATGTGTCATTTCCGACCTAACCATTCCCATTACTCGTGAAGCAGAGAGTTTCTCAGCCGACCCGAGTATGCGACCTCCATTTTCATGCCTGATCCATAGTCAGAGGTGAACCCTTTTGTGAGCTCATGAAGGGTCGAATGCGCTTGAAAACAATGAAGCTGCTTGAGGAAGGTTGTTACCAATGCCCATGCAAAATTTCGACTGTTAATTTCTTGTTGATTCAGAATTATTGACAAAAAAGCATGGCTGGTACCTGTAAGCGAACTTTTGAGACACCCTGTAATGTGGCCTGGGGAAGGAGGTAATTTTGGGCTGTGACGTCACATATTTGAAAGTTAATGTTTGGAATATGGGAAGCCTAAGATGTTTAATGAAAAATGAATGCCAGAACCGTGTTCCTGGTCATCCAATCTATAAAGTCGGGCACAATTTAACTGGTTTTAACAACATTTTAGAAGGTGGGATAGTCCCTTTAAAACGAGGTCGTGTGGTGGGATCTTGCTGTGGTCCCAGCCGCTGGTGGGGACACGGTGCGCTGCTGTCCGAGTGTCGGATGTATACGTTACGGTTGTCAGCCGAGCAGCTGAGAGAATTGCCATGTCTCCGGATGTCCAGACGCCCGATTTCCGGGGGACGTGCTGGTTATGTCATCTGTCCAACAGCGGAACTGTTTGGAAATGTGTGTGCCGGCCCGGCCGGGCCGCGGCCCTGTCACACCCACAAAGTGTGGCCTCCAGTAACGGGGAAGACGAAAGCCGTTCCTCACCTTCGGACAACACTGCCTGATGCATAAATCGCCATCCCCAAGTGAACGTTTCACCTGGGTTATCTCGTGCCATGTTGTCCGATATGACTCATCGGACCAGCCGCGGCTGCTATCGGCACATATTGGTGCTCTGCTGATCGGCCCGCCGCCCTATCCGGCTGAATAAAACCCGCGAGTGTCTGAATGAACCGGTGAATAGCCGTCCGATATTCGAACGGTGTAAACCTTACATGGAATGCGTATGGACTGTGTATATCTACGGACTGCTGTGGCCTAACTGCGTAACTGAGTTTTGCAATTGCTCATGTGACGTTCCAAGCGCTGTTGACCTTCTGCAGTGGTCTGGTAGCGTCCTGGCGCGGCGGTAATCAGCAGCGTCTATTAGGCAGATGCGGTCTAGCCCGTGCCGCCAGCCGACACCATCAGTGCCCTGTCGGCTTTGATGGAACGGCTCAGAGGGGAGAGGGCCGCGGCGGTCCGAGGAGAGAGGGCCGCAGCGGTCCGAGGGGAGGAGAGAGGTCTATGGTCCATAGAGGGGAGAGGAAGGGGGCTGGTGGTCGCTGAGTGGTCGAAAGAGCAGCGGGTCAGTGGGTCCGCCGCCCGAGCCGCCACGGCCTTTCCTTCACCTCCAGAGTATGATGTTGTCGACTTCTACAGCTCAATTTGTCGACGGCATCCTGCATTAGCTGTTTGAGCCTCTTAGGTCTACGGAGCAAGGTTGTTGAGCATTGAGGCTTCCCATGTCTGAAGCGTGAAGAGTCATATGCGTGAGAATGCCACTTACCCGCTGACTACTCTCTTCTGGTCAGACCACTGACTCACCCATCTGTATCTAAATAGTCGGGACGTCGGCCACTCCCCCAGCCTCTGGTAGATGTCAGCGACTCACCTATGTGCGCTGCGTGATAAGGACGTCAGCTCAGCTGACCCTCCCGTCTGCTCCCACCAGGACGTCAGCAGCTGACCCTACCCTCTGCTCCCACCAGGACGTCGGCAGCTGACCCTACCCTCTGCTCCCACCAGGACGTCCGCAGCTAACCCTCCCGTCTGCTCCCACCAGGACGTCGGCAGCTGACCCTCCCCTCTGCTCCCACCAGGACGTCGGCAGCTAACCCTCCCGTCTGTCCCTGACAGGACGTCGGCAGCTGACCCTACCGTCTGCTCCCACCAGGACGTCGGCAGCTGACCCTACCCTCTGCTCCCACCAGGACGTCGGCAGCTGACCCTACCCTCTGCTCCCACCAGGATGTCGGCAGCTGCTCCCACCAGGACGTCGGCAGCTGACCCTACCCTCTGCTCCCACCAGGACGTCCGCAGCTAACCCTCCCGTCTGCTCCCACCAGGACGTCGGCAGCTGACCCTCCCCTCTGCTCCCACCAGGACGTCGGCAGCTAACCCTCCCGTCTGTCCCTGACAGGACGTCGGCAGCTGACCCTACCGTCTGCTCCCACCAGGACGTCGGCAGCTGACCCTACCCTCTGCTCCCACCAGGACGTCGGCAGCTGACCCTACCGTCTGCTCCCACCAGGACGTCCGCAGCTGACCCTACCCTCTGCTCCCACCAGGACGTCGGCAGCTAACCCTCCCGTGACCCCGTCTGTCCCTGACAGGACGTCGGCAGCTGACCCTACCTTCTGCTCCCGCCAGGACGTCGGCAGCTGACCCTACCCTCTGCTCCCTGGCAGGACGTCGGCAGCTGACCCTACCCTCTGCTCCCTGGCAGGACGTCCGCAGCTAACCCTCCCCTCTACCCCTGCCAGGACGTCGGCAGCTGACCCTACCCTCTGCTCCCACCAGGACGTCGGCAGCTGACCCTACCCTCTGCTCCCACCAGGACGTCGGCAGCTGACCCTACCCTCTGCTCCCACCAGGACGTCGGCAGCTGCTCCCACCAGGACGTCGGCAGCTGACCCTACCCTCTGCTCCCACCAGGACGTCCGCAGCTAACCCTCCCGTCTGCTCCCACCAGGACGTCGGCAGCTGACCCTCCCCTCTGCTCCCACCAGGACGTCGGCAGCTAACCCTCCCGTCTGTCCCTGACAGGACGTCGGCAGCTGACCCTACCGTCTGCTCCCACCAGGACGTCGGCAGCTGACCCTACCCTCTGCTCCCACCAGGACGTCGGCAGCTGACCCTCCCGTCTGCCCCTGGCAGGACGTCCGCAGCTGACCCTACCCTCTGCTCCCGCCAGGACGTCGGCAGCTAACCCTCCCGTCTGTCCCTGACAGGACGTCGGCAGCTGACCCTCCCCTCTGCTCCCACCAGGACGTCGGCAGCTAACCCTCCCGTCTGTCCCTGACAGGACGTCGGCAGCTGACCCTACCTTCTGCTCCCACCAGGACGTCGGCAGCTAACCCTCCCGTCTGTCCCTGACAGGACGTCGGCAGCTGACCCTACCCTCTGCTCCCACCAGGACGTCGGCAGCTGACCCTCCCGTCTGTCCCTGACAGGACGTCGGCAGCTGACCCTACCCTCTGCTCCCACCAGGACGTCGGCAGCTAACCCTCCCGTGACCCCGTCTGTCCCTGACAGGACGTCGGCAGCTGACGCTACCCTCTGCTCCCACCAGGACGTCGGCAGCTGACCCTCCCGTCTGTCCCTGACAGGACGTCGGCAGCTGACCCTCCCCTCTGCTCCCACCAGGACGTCGGCAGCTAACCCTCCCGTCTGTCCCTGACAGGACGTCGGCAGCTGACGCTACCCTCTGCTCCCACCAGGACGTCGGCAGCTGACCCTCCCGTCTGTCCCTGACAGGACGTCGGCAGCTGACCCTCCCCTCTGCTCCCACCAGGACGTCGGCAGCTAACCCTCCCGTCTGTCCCTGACAGGACGTCGGCAGCTGACGCTACCCTCTGCTCCCACCAGGACGTCGGCAGCTGACCCTACCCTCTGCTCCCACCAGGACGTCGGCGCACGGCGCCATGTTGGTGTCACTGCTGATGCTGGCAGTCACGCTGGCCATGGTGCCGCAGTGCTGGAGCCTCTCCATGCTGGCACTGAACCTGGCCGCCATGGGACTCTTCATGGGTATCATCGACACCGTGGCCAATCTCTGCATGATCCAGCTGTATGGCTCCAATGTGGCGCCCTTCCTGCAGGTATGTACGGCTCGAACGTAGCGCCCTTCCTGCAGGTTGGTGTTGGTCGGCTGAGGCCAGGGAGAGGAGGAGAGGATTAGTCAGCCCAGAGTACCTGCTGGTCTGAAGGGGACGGAAAACGATACAGAGGGGCATGGTGCGTCATGCAGAAGGGTCTTGTCGGCCGGGGGTGCTGTCAAGAGGTACTAGTATGAAAAGCGTGGGGGTGGAACTGTTGGTACTCTGTATCCTTTACCCTGCACGGTAAGCTTTTGAGTGTTCATTAATATGCATCTCGAGTACCGCTATGCCCGTGAAGCACAGGCAGTGAGGCGTCATTTACCCGCTTGGTATTCTGGGCTGCTGCAATATCCGACCTACCCCAACAAAGTGTTACTTTACGATGTAATGAATAGAAGAGCGCTCTTACATTCTCGTTTATAAGGTGATGAGTCGGTAGCCGCTAAATTATGTCTCCTGTCATCATTATGCGCCTCAGGGGTCGGGACTCATCGCCAGCCATCATTCACTGGGTGATTGTGGCGATCTGCGGCTCAGGCCGATGGCGGCAGTCTCACGTCATCGGCTCGCCGCCCGAGCTGCTCGGCAGAGCGTCCCATCAGCCCGAGGGACCCCCGAGCCCGAGCCGCCCTAAGCCCCGCTGACGGTCGTGCCTCATTCAGCCGCCGCGCTAAGCCTCCTCTGACTGGCAGCGCTCTGCCCATGCTGGGGCTGCTCGAGTCGAGAATCGTCTCGTCGATGTCTAGTCGATTTCCTTGTAAACTGACTGACCTCGCCTGGTGGTAAGAACTTGAGTTCTCTCTCTCTCTCTCTCTCTCTCTCTCTCTCTCTCTCTCTCTCTCTCTCTCTCTCTCTCTCTCTCTCTCTCTCTCTCTCTCTCTCTCTCTCTCTCTCTCTCTCTCTCTCTCTCTCTCTCTCCCTCTTTCCCTCCCTCTAACGCCCATTAATCTCATCACTCTTCTCTGATCTCTTATCTCCACTCAGTTCTATTTCTCTCTTTCCCATCCGTTCCTCTCCCGGGCCTACATGATCCTCATCCTCCCTTATTCCGACTCCAGACGCGCAGTAGGTACGCTAGTGTAGGTCACACGGACATGAAGTGCCGCAGCCTGCTCAACGCCTGCCGGACGGAAGGGCTGAGTCCGTGAGCCGCGTGTCGCCACTGCGGCGATAGCACGGACGGGACATTAGTGGCGCACTAATCGGCCGCCGCGGCGACTGCGGCGCGTCAGTGACGAGTCGCAGGCGCGCTGCCGCTGCCGCTGCTCTCTGAGATCGATGGAGCGGACGGCTCAGAGGGCTCAGAGGCGCCGCGCGCGGCCGGCCGGCCAGTCTCCTCGGGCGGTGACACTAATGTCTCTATCGGCCCCGACAGCGGCCATCGATCGGCTCAGTGGCTGCGCGATCAGCGAGCTCCCTCGGCGTGAATGATGCCAGCGTGCGCGCTTAATTACTCTCTGGATGTCATCGGCCGCGACTCGTGCCAGTCAGCCCGCCTGCCATGGCTGGCGCTCCGTCGGTCATGGGTCGGTCTGGAGACGGAGAGGGGTCGCCTATCATCCGCTGCAGCCACAAATGGTGCAGCGACACGAACTCTCGAGTCGTAAACTGAGGTTATATACGTCCCGTCGCTTATCGTTGATGACAACTGCAGACGGCACAGCTAGCATCTGCACGCATGGTCAGTCACAATAAAGATGTTTTCGTCAGTTATTTCCGATGTCGTCGGCTGCTGGCCGATGACTCTGTCCCGGGGTCTCGACGCGCCCCAGTCCGCCTCTCTGAAGCACCCATCGGAGTAATATGTTGAGCGGAGTGACGGCAGCCGGACCCAGTATTCTGTTCGGGGCGTGTCACTCGAGTGGGGGTCGGTGTACGGCGTCGGAGACATACCTCCGCCTCGACCAATCGCATTTGTTGCCGTGTTCGGTGGGCGGAGCTACAGGGGCTAACTCCGGGGCAATGTGATGTGACGTTGTTGCTCGAGCAGCGCGTATAAAGTGTTCGGGCGTACGTAGTGACATGCCAGGCGGCCAGTAATAGGAGACATATGTGTAGGAGGAGCGCGACGCCACTAATAAAGGTTTATTGCAGCACGTTCTCATTCGGAAACTGTTCTTTATTTAATTCTTCTGACTTACTGTGATCAGCAGGCTGAAGCTTGTTTGATTAATTTTGCTGATTGCTGGTTGAATACATTTGTTTATTGTGAGATGAATTTTATGTTATGCAGCATTTTGCTAGCACCAACCACAAATGTAGACACTGGTCCTTCATCACCTACCGTCTATGATTTCTCACAACCCCATTGACCTCTGGCCGTCTCGTGTCCTCAGGCGCTGCACTTTTTCTACGCGCTGGGGGCGTTCGCGTCTCCGATGATTAACGAGCCGTTCTTGCTGAAGAACCCGCACCACTGCTTCGCGCTCATCGACGACATTCTGCAGGCGCGCGGCAACTCAACCGAAAACGAGGCAGCCCTGCTCGAAATTCTGCAGCACTCCAAGATCCAGTACGGCTTCGAGATCATGGCGCTGCTCCAGGTAAATGCGACCGATGAACGCGAAATGGCATTCGACAAACTCGATTGCTTTTAACCTGATGTAGCTGTTTAGCGCGTGGTGCTATTTTTATGCTTGAATTGGTCATAATCAGTACGGTTGCGGATGACCTATCATCTAGGTAACCTGGCAAAGCTCTGACCTGACCTGATCTGATCTGACCTGACCTGACCTAACCCGCCCCCCCCCCCGCCGCAGATCCCTGTGGCGATCCTGGTCATCACCGTGCTACTGCGGAAGCGCAAGGGCTCCAGCTCGGAGACGTACGAGATTGATGAGAGCGGCGGCCTGACGGTCCACCACGTGCCGTCTGAGGGCGTCATCGACGACCACAACGCGGCCTCAACGCGCCAGGTGGCGCTGGTCACCATCTGCGCCATCGTGCTCTGCTTCATGTACGACGGACTGCAGGTGCGTGGAACAATAACGCAGTGTGGTTTTTTATATAATTCAACATAGTCAAGGCATTTATTAGTCACGAATGTGCTCTCTTATTCCTTCAACACTTCAGCATTTTGGGCTGGTCGCGTACGCTCTCGCCCAACTAACCCCGCCGCCGCCCTCGGCTGCCAGGGTGCCTACGGCGGCTACATCTACAGCTACGCCCGGAAGATGGTGTCGGATCTGACGGCCACCGAGGGCGCCTACCTGACCTCCTGCTTCTGGGGCACATTCGCCGTCGGCCGGCTGGTGTCCATTGGCGTGGCCACCAAACTCTCACCGGCCTTCATGATCATGTTCAACATCGTGAGTGCAATGGTGGGCTGATAGGCAAATTAGCATCATCCTTACATTTTTACGAATAAAAAACACAGGCACTGTATCTTATGACTGGTTACGTGACAACCAGTGCCTATCTACCAGTATAGCGCCTTTAGGGGCGACTAACGGAGCGAGCGAGGGGGTGAGTCTTGCACGTGCGAAATTTCGAGGGGTACCTCCAACTGACTTGTGCACGGCACCCTACTGACCGGTTTCTAGCGATGTGCCAAATTTGAGCACAATCGGCCCAGCCGTTCTCGAGATCTGGGAGCGGCACCCTGCACGTGCGCACGTGCAAAATGGGTCCCAACTGACTTGTGCACGGCACCCTACTAACTGGTCCCTAACCGTGTACCAAATCTGAGCGCCATCGGTCCAGCCGTTCTCGAGATCTGGAAACGACCCCTGCACGTGCGCACGTGCAGCAGCACCCCAAGTCTGGCACATGGATATGCAGTGCCTAGTGGGTGCCTACCTACATGCCAACTTTCAGCGCAATCGGCCAAGTAGTTACCGTAAACCAGAGCAACTTTGGTCCATCGGTGCAACTTTGGTCCACCATGGAAAAGATACTTTGCTGATTTTTTAAAAAATCCATCGTAATATTTGGGACATTTTTTCATGCAGGCAATATAGCCCAATATGCGCCCTAACTATGTGTGAACAGACCTGCTTTTGTTATGTGACCTTGACAGCAGCAGAATTTTTATAATAAAAGCCTTGATTTTGGCGCAAAAAACAGAAGTTGCTAGGATGATGTAAGGAGCGGAACTGGTAAGAACTGGAGCGACACTGGCTATCTAGACAGTAAGTACATGAGTTCTCCAAAGGCTTAGAGGAAGAAAACCCCCATTTTCTTTTTATGGTCATTTTTTAGGGGTGGTGGTCAAAGTTGCAAGCACTTTTTCCGTCAAAATGCTACAACTTTGGTCCACCAGGAAATCATTCTTAGGAAGCTTCTGATCACTATAGCATACCTTTTTCGTCATTTATGACAGTCAATGCTGGAAGTTATTGATGTTGATAGTCGATTGGTTATGCTGCTGCGTCTATATTTCATTTTTAGCCCTCCAAATCCAGATTATTTCCCCGCCTGTTGTATTCCATACCTATCCAATATGATTTTTCCTGTTTCAGGTCCGAGTTGTGCCATACGATCCTTTGATCCTGCTTCACTGTTAATGCTATGGGAGGAGAAAGTGCAGGAAAGTCTAGAAAAAAAAAGTGGGAGGTCGCACCTATCAGAGGTACTCCCAAGAGACACCAGCCTCCCATCCCGGTTGGCACCCGTGGACAATTCACCTTCATTTGTTAGAGAACTGTCAAGTGACTTCTGAAGGTGCTGAGTTTTGTGGTTCTTACTCAGCCGCTCATTTAAAAGCCAGAGTGCTCATGTGATTTTACTCCATCCAAAGCCCGGAACAGCCGTTCACTGTGAATCTGTTGCCCCATTGTAAACCAGTGTTTCTGTGATTGTTTTCAGCCAGTTGAAGTCCTGGTGTGTCAGGATATTTTTTAAAAGAACTTATGTGGACCAAAGATGCTCTGTAAAATACCATTTTATTCGTTAGCATTGAATAAAATAGGATTATAATCAGTGGTACAAAGTTGTAAAACCCCTCTACAACTTTGACCACTTGTTCAATAAAAAAATAAAATAACTCAAGATGCTAGGATTCTTTTACTCTAGAGCAAACTGTTGACAAAGGTTGTAGCTTCCACCTTGCAAAAAAACTAGCCAGATTGGACAACAGTTAAAAAAGATATTCAACAAAAACCTAAAAAGTGGTACAAAGTTGCTCTGGTTTACGGTACCGAGATATTGCAACAATTACAAAACTGACACCTCTTCGTTTTGCACGTGGCACGTGCATAAGGGGTCACCCACATGCATCGGGAATAGCCCAATACTTGGTAGAAGGAATGAAGCTACCCTACAAAAATTACCGCATGTAAATCGGTCAAGTGGTTGCTGAGATATAAGCCTCGCAAAAGCGTCCGCACGGCCGGCCGGCCGGCCGGCCGGCCGGCCGGCCGCTCATACTCAGAAATTTCCGTTATTCTACGTAAGACTCCGCTCGCTTCGCTCGCTCCGTAACAACAATTTTGGGTATTTCTTGCATTTTTATTGGCAGAGTTGCTCATATTTAGATTGCATGAATTCTTATCATCTAAATGCGTAGTTGCACAGTTATGCAAAGCTGCAACTAAGTTACATTGAATCTAGATTTCAACCTTACCGCCTGGATTTTTGGGGATAATGAGCTCATCTCACCGTAATCCATCTGTTTTGGGCCAACATTATTCGCATCAGCTCTAACGGTTTGCGGATTAAACGTAAGCTGAATCTGCAAAAGAAACGAAAGTTTAGACAGTTTGCTTGCGAAACACAAGATTTATTACAGACATCAGCTGCCTGGTTGAAAGAGATAAACGTTACGAGCATACCTCAACAAACTCTTTGTTGATGCATCAGCTGAAATAACTTCAAAACCATTTATAACAAATTGCAGTGACCGTCTATCTTCGTGTTTTCCGGCAAAAGTCTTCTCCAGCTTATCAGGATATCCTTTGGGTGAACGCGAGTTCTTCCACGGCCGCCTCAGACGGGCAACACGATGCTCCTTTAGATATCCATCAGCCGAGCTGCCCAAAAGCCTTAGTGGCTGGCTGGGCGCGGCAGTCTGCCCCGCCGTCGGCGCCTCTCCCTCCTGGCCGCTGCCCGCTGCCCGCTGACTGCCCTCCGACCGCTGACCCCGGGCTGACCTCTAAGAAGCGGGTTTTGCCGCGGGCAGTTCGGTCAGCGGAGTTCAGTCGTTTGGCGACCGGAGCGCTCTGTTAGCGCGGATCGATGACCCGTTCGCCGGGGCGGTGGATAGGGACGGCCGCCGCCCGGTTACTGGAGCCGGGCGGGCCTGGTCACCGTGTCCGTCCTTATGACTGTGCCGATCGTCTGGGGTAGAGAGGCGTCCGGGTAGAGCGGGGGAGAGTAACGAGTTGTTGACGGCAGTCGGAAACGGGCTGCTGATCCCGGAACGTCTCATTAGTTCAGCTGAGAGGTCTCCCCTAACATGTAGTGGTAAGGCGACCTGAGCTGTTTTTACCGACCTACAGACACTGACTCGTCTCTAGTTGACCTCACCTAACCCGACTCGCATTGATTGGACCGGTTCTGACCTGACCTGACCCGACACGCGCTGACCTGGCCCGCCCTGGCCGGCAGGTGGGCTGCGGTATGGCAGCACTGCTGATGCTCATCTGGCAGCACAGCCGCCTGGTGGTGTACGCCGGCACCTGTCTGTTCGGCCTCTCTCTGAGCAGTATCTACCCCACCACCATCTCGCTGGCTGAGACATACATCGACGTTAGCTGTACGTGACAACAGATGGCGCGCAACGCGGCCACTTTCTAGAGCTGCAGGACGCTGAATGTTTTGTGTAACATTTTGCACAGCACGTCGTGTTTTTAGATGGCGTTTTTAGATCACAGTTGATTAGAAACATGCCAGGAGCATGCGTATAGCTTTCCGTTAGCAATAACCGTCTAATTTTTGGTCGATCGGACCGAATGTTCGGTATCATTTCCACCTACCAGTTTATGAATTGTAAACGGCAAATGGCACTTATTTTGTTCACTCTCCAGCATGCAGTTATTCTGTCAGCGACTGGGCTGGTGACGATACACCCTCTGTTACAGCGGTGATCACCAGTCTGATTGTGGTCGGGGCAGCCGCCGGGGAGATGGTCCAGCCCGTCGTGGTCGGACACGTAAGTCAATCTTCTTTTACCCTACTTCATCTAGACTTTGATTCGAAACGGCTGACTGCGCTCTGCTTTACAGTCCACCAGTATGCGTGGTATACTGCTTGTGCGGAAGCTTATCCCCCGCCCATAGATGGCAGCAGGGTAGACGCCTGAAGTTATGCTGTGCCGCATGACACAAGAGTTTAGACGGGCGGGCCTAGCCGTTTTTCTCAGTCGCTATTTGACGGATGGGAATGTTTGGGATATCGTATTGGTGGGAGCCGTTAATTGTCGATGACTCCGATAATTGGAATTGTGTCAGTGCGCTACACTGGCAAAATGGGGGCGTTTACCTTTAAGCTTTGTCATATAAAACTGTGCAACTGAAACTCTTGACTGGAACTGTACCTATGCTGAATGCTGATTATGGAAGTGGTTTAGTTAAACTCCTGTGATTGGTGACAAGTGTGACATATTTTGTGCCTTTTCTGCAGGAGTTCGAGTCGGTGGGTCCAGTCATGTTCCAGATCAACGTGATTCTGGTGGTCCTCATCTCGATCATCGTCGTATTTGTCCTGTTCGTCGTGGGTGCTTCGATAAAGAACCAGGCTGGTAAGTGAATACAGATGGCCCCTCTGTTAGAATAAATGGGTGAAAGACGTCTACCGTACAAATGATAATGATTTTTTTTTCTCATTCGATGACACCAGTAGCGTATATCACCTAAGATAAGATGCTACTGCTTGTACTACACATTATACACCACGATGAAGAAATCTCATTACCCGTTGACCGACTCTCTCCGTCAAAGCACCAGGCATCCTCTGACGGATCTCCGCCCCCCCCCCCCCGCAGGTCTATTCCGTCTGTTCCGCTGCTGTATGGGATCCGGCAGTGACCCCGGCGAGGACACCGGTCTGATGAGTCAACACGTCACCTACTACTCACGCATGCCACATGAGGTCAGCTCCAGTGAGCTGCACTTCAACCCCAACGGCAAGGGCAGCTAGGTCGGCCTCCCGGTCAGCTAGATCGGCCACCAGGTCAGCTAGGGCGGCCTCTGGGTCAGCGGGGTCAGCCTCCGGTCAGCGGAGTTGGTCCGTCTTGCTGCTGTGGGGCATCTGGGTGTGTGCCGCTCCAGAAAGATGATTTGGTGAGGTCGTGAGGCGCAGACCGGTTATATGAAGGTGGAGGTATACCAGGACGGTCCGGCCGAGGTGTTAAGTGGAAGTGTGAAGCGATGTCTTGCGGAAGTTACGAGTCTGTCGACCGATAGGTGGCACTGGATGATTGGTTGTCAGCATCGGGCATTAGAGGAAGATGAGAACGCGCTGAGAGAGCGACTAGAAAGCTCGAGGACTTATTGCTGTTATTTGTCGAACGCTGTGCGTCAAGTGTTTGTGTAAGAGACAGTGGAAAACCGAAGAGAGGACGTTAAGTTATGATGGAGGGCGGAGCACAAGCGCTGATGTCGATGGACTGCTGGTGATTTCTCGGCGAGCCAGGGGCGTCCGTGGATACTATGTCGTGTGTGTAGGAGAGACAGATGCGGCGAACACTACGGAGAGAGTGTGATGTGTGAAACGAACTCTGGCGAATGCAAGTGTCGAGTATGATAGAGGGCGTGTGTGGAGCTGAATGAGCCGGCCGTAAGAGGCCCCGAGGTCCGTGTGGTCACCCTTTTGGGACACGACCGAGTGCACGACAGTACGCCATTCATTTACGGGAGGCTGTTGAAATGTTACAGGACGGATGTTGTTGTTCGGATGTTTATTATCATTTATCGGGAAAGGGCTGTTCGTACACGTAGCTGCTGGGGTATATAGCCATGAAAACTGTCTACGGAATGGAAGCGTTACGACTGATGGGGCTCCAGCAATAGTTACGTTTTGTTATATATTTCCTCCCACACTGGAAGCATGCGCATCATCGCATGAAATGGTAAATTGGAGAACCCTAGGGACTTTGTTTTCGATCGCAGCCCCTTACGCGCTCAGATGTGGACAGTGGATGAGTCATTTGGTTTGGTCAAGACAATTCGGTTTTGTTTTTGTCCACAGGTTATTGGAGCTGTGAGTGTATTTATGTGCCATGACAGATGTGGCATACGATTCAAATGTTCGCTAGCGTAGAATGGGTGTTCTCGTGTATGTCTATCTCTTGAATTCTCCGACCTTTCCTCTCCAGTCCATGTGCGTGAGTTTTTTTTTTTTTTAACACATTTGGTAATTATTTTGAAATTTAGAATCATAACTTTATTTCAATGAATCTTAAAGCAATTTATACTTGTTCCACCAGTGCTTCCTAAAGAATAGAGCCCTTTTCTCGCACGTACCGAACCAAAATTGAGGCATATCATTTTATTCTAAAACGGCACGCGTTCGCTTTTCCCGACTACTCGAAGTTCGTAGCTGGTCCGGGCGCTGCGCCTTGGCACTTGGCGTGTACGATTCCAGTGGGCTGCCATGGTGTCTGGGTAGCGGTGCCGTGTTCAGCTGTCGAGTGTCTGCCCTTCCACGATTCCCTGATCCGTCGGTTTCCTGTGGCGGTAATGAGATATGCCTCCCGAGCCGCTAATCGCTCTCTGAACCGCGGGGGCACGGTCTCCGAGTCTTTAGCCGCGGGGCGTACGGTCCGGCTCCAGCCGCGTGGCTCGCCGTCCGGCCTCGGCCGATCGGCTCTCGATGGTCGGTCACCGTCTCACTACCGGCTACTGTTCTCCGTAAGACGTGTTGTCAGCTCGCTGTGACTGTGAATGTCTCGTCGATTTCAACATTCTCGTCGATATCTATGCCTCTGGCCACGTTTTGCGGTCGAGTTTCTCAGTCTTTATCTAGAGCTGAATTCTCCGTCTCTCGGCTGACTGCCGCCGTTCGAGCTTAGGAATAGGGATAGATTTAGGAAAGGAGCGACTAGTTCGAATTGTTCGATGTGCTTTCAGGAACAACTAGACAGAACTGCACTCTTTAGGCTTCGGTCCGGTTTTGCCAACACTGCGCACAGTGTTTTTGCTACTCCAAAAACAACATGTACCTATTATCAATCTCACGGTTTTGACTTCTATTCATCTGTCGAACGGTTGTACTATATTTGTGTGTTCGTACTGTCCTTATGGTGTTTGTATGCATGGATGTTGTTTGAGTGCAGACTGCAGAGGCTGCAGATATTTATTTAATGGAAAAT
Source organism: Amphibalanus amphitrite (assembly GCF_019059575.1). Classification (NCBI taxonomy): domain Eukaryota; kingdom Metazoa; phylum Arthropoda; class Thecostraca; order Balanomorpha; family Balanidae; genus Amphibalanus; species Amphibalanus amphitrite. The sequence goes on from NW_024881636.1 coordinate 97,413, forward strand.
GCTAGCAGAGACGTTGTTTGCTTCGGGTGAACGAATATGTAGTTGAACAATGCTATGTTTCGATGTAGGCATATGTTATCTGCGATTGAATGTGTTATTTGTCGTTTCTTGCTCCTTTCTTTTGTGCAATCATCTGTTACCTAATTTATTGTCCGAACTCTCGTCTTTTTCTGACTGTTTTCTGTGTGTTGGGGAGTGACTGCTGTTTAAATATAGGAATCATACATACAAGCGCATAATTATGTCATGTGATATAGGCTTAACTCTAATGGTAGCGCCCTTGTATATGTTATAATAGATGTGCTCAAATGATACTACTGTTTCTTTTTTATCGGTGAAGTGAAGACCGAAGAGAGTCATGTTCTGTAGGTATTCACGGGCCAAGGGACAAGAATATTACACTATAGTATTCGGACCTCGGGCAGTGCATAAGAACACCCAGCGGTCCTCGTTTTGTCACAAACTTTTTTGTCTTGGCACTTACCGGAATACTGACATTCGTCCACGCACACTTAACAGGAAAAGAGCGATAAAAATGTAATGAGGCCGAAGAAGTCCGCATTAAAATTACAGGCAATATACAAAAAGTCAATAATGGTAATGAATTAAAAAATGAATATATTAATGAAAGAAATCTGAAAACGAATGGATAAAATGATATCCAAACGACTGATCAGTATAATGACATACAAAGTGGTGATTACACTTGGCATGCGCTTATGTAGCCTGTCGAGGGCTCAGGTTCTCGATGTTTTCGTACGGCGATAGATAGGCGATTCAAACGGACTTCCACTTTCTCTGAGTGTCTTTCAGAAAACATTTTAAGGCCCGCGCCACCGTAAAAACGTATGGTTAACGAGGGACCGACGATGTGTGCTCCACTCGAAACGAACTTCGTCAAAAATGTTGCATAGCTTGCTTCACGACAGTAAGGTAGTTTGGTGGGCCTTGGTTTGGTGTAAATGAGCTTCAGACCAGTTGTCCAGTTGTAGGTAAAGTAATTTTCAAGTCTTTACTCGAGCTTTGAGGGAGGCCGTGCCTCCAACTGAGTTTTAAAATGTTTGATTAAATGTGAAGGGATCTGTTGACCAGCTACGTGCGCTTTTTTGTTTTTACTTATTGCAATTTGCACTTGTGCTAATTAAAGAACATTTTCAGTGAGTAATTAGGCCATTTATGTAACGCATCACCCAATGCATTCTTACTATAAGGTAATAAGGAAAAACTGAAATTATAGCAGTTTCTAAGGTGCAGATAAACGTATCAAAATGACATTATGTTCAAATATTTGTGTAGTTAGCGGAACATTGTTGTAAACGAATGCACGCGATTATTTGGTATTTGAAAAGTTTAATCAATAAATATGCAACGACAGGACAATTCAATCGACTCTCGCACAAGGCCATAAGCAATGACAGCGATGTTGAATATTGCTTCCAATGTATATATTGAGACGGGTTACACAGCACATTCGGGTGGACGCGTTTCGTCTAAATGACTTTATCGACACCCTCTCGGAAATTAAAACAATACAAACAGTGTTTGTATTGTTTTAATTTCCGAGAGGGTGTCGATAAAGTCATTTAGACGAAACGCGTCCACCCGAATGTGCTGTGTAACCCGTCTCAATATACACATTTGTCTATCGCTACTCAACATTGCTTCCAATGTGTCTGATATTGTATTTAACCGAATTACCTAAATACCTAGCTAGACTCGCCGTTCATCACATAACGTTTAGGTTTGCTGGATAACATCTCGACATGTTCGGTGTTAAGCGGATCTCCTGTACACCTAAAACATATTTCTACTGTAACACCTTGTCCTATCCATAAAAAGCTAACAGCGAAGGAACGCATCCGCGTGCAGCTTCAAGCCTGACAGACCATTGTGAGATTCGGTGAGTAATGATACGACTCAGATAAGACTGATTGGAAAGTCGTTTTTTTTCTAAGTTTGCAAGGGCACGCGCAATGCCAGGCTGGTGGGCTCTTATTTTTTTTCAGTTATTCTGCCCTTGGGTAAAGTAACGTATACCAAATGGGTGGCGTGGGTAGGGGCTTTACTACATCAAACACCACAGTTTGTCGGTTAGAATTGAAATGAGGGCCATTCGTTGATTGTTCTTTCCATGCAACTTCCTAGTGTTTTTAATGGTACCTACCTATTATTTGGAGGAGTGCCTTGAAGGAGTGACGTCGCTTTATGGATACGGCCTGTCCACGATAAAATAGCTGCTTGTACTTTATTTGAATAAAAAAGTTAAAAGGGCTTCAGTGTCTCTAGTCAATTTGAAAGAAAAAGCGATACGTGGCATGTGCGGATATCAAATTATTTACGCATGGTTCCAACGGAATTGATTAGGTAGGTACTAGGTATTTATGAACTCTGGCTGTTCGTCGGCAGCAGGGCCGACGGAGAAGCCCTGGTGACGTCACCTGCCCGCTGTGACGTCATCAGTCGGCTGCTGACGTCACACAGAGCCGGTCTATATTAGCGCGGCCTGCCGCCGGCGGCGTCAGATCGTTCTGCGCCGTCAGAGTACGGACGAACGGTGGACGGACCTGCCGGTGACCGGTGACCTGACCCGCCCGCAGCGTGACCTGTGACCTCTGAGACACACACTGACCTGGAGACACGATGGCGAGCCAGTGCCGCCAAAACTACCACGAGGACTCCGAGGCCGGGGTCAACAAACAGATCAACATGGAGCTGTTCGCCAGCTACACCTACCTATCCATGGTGAGCAGAACGCAATCGCAGATAACCAGTGGCACACTGCTTATGCATGTGATTACGTGCTTACGTTACTTACGTACTTACGTAGCTTCGTAGTTCATCGTTCAGAAGCAATTGCATTGCACTATTGCACGGCTTGCATAAGCCTATGCTCTTACTTAAAAGAGTGCGAAAGTGCGAGTTACTGCGAGTTCCGGCTCTTTTCATAGGGTTTATCTTTTCATTCGGCTTATCTACCGGCTTAATTGTATCTCGCGTCACATATCCCTGTATTTACCAGTAGAATCAGTTGCATAATGCATAAGTACGGTGGCCGACCCGTCGACCCGCGGTAGGTCTCCCCTCTGTGGATCGCATTTGGCTCCCGTCGCTGGCAGCTGTGCGCGCCGAGCGGCACTGCGCAGCGCCCTCCCCCCTCGCCCCCTCCCCCCGCCCTGACCGGAGCTCGGTCATTCAGCGTTGGGGGAGTACGCAACTACGCAACGGGGCCGGACGTGCACTGCCTGAATCGGCGGCGGACTCTAAAGAAATGACGCTAGTGCTTCACACGATTCTCACTTCCCTTGGAACCCACTGTATAGGTATCTAAAAATTCGAAAATATAATTTATAGTGTCTACCTTTTGAAGCATGTTTTAAATAGAGACGGTACAGGGTGTCCCGAAAGTTTTGCAACATCCCTAACGTTGTAAATTAAACACTTCAGAGTTGTCGTTTCCGCTTTATTTAACAACCAACATAGTCACCGCGAAGCCGGGCACACTTCTGGACACGTGATGGCATGCTGGCCACCAGGCGGCGCAGTGTGTCCGCGGAGATGTCTCTCCAGGCCTTCTTCAGCCGGCGCTCGAGCTGACCCAGGTTGGTGGCGGGCTCCTGCTGGTCGAGGCTCTCCTTCATGATTGCCCACACATTCTCTATCGGGTTTAGGTCGGGGGAGTTGCCAGGCCACTCCCCTTTACCCCAAAACCCTGGGAGGTGTTCCGCACACCATTCTTGTGTCCGCTTTGCGGTGTGTGCTGGTGCGCCATCTTGCATAAAAATTCCTTCTGACCTCCGGTCGACGATTTTCTTCTCCGTGACACCGCCATTGCTGCTCTTACGGTTGAACGCCGGCAGAAGTGAGCCCTCCAGAATCTCGGACACGTAGTATGCGGTGTTGACAGTCTGGTTTTTTGGCACCACGTGAAGTTCAGTCAGGCCCTGTGCGGTCATTCCGCCCCACACCATGAGTTTCGCGGGGTGCTTGATGATTTCAACCGGGGGCACTTCGTCGCGAGATTTCGCCCAGACTCGATCGTTTTGCCGATTTGGCGTGTGCTGGATTTCGAAGATGGACTCGTCGGACCAGATGACGTTCTTGAACTCATCGAAGCCCCAATTTTTCCCCTCTTGCAAAATTCCAATCTTGCAAGCTTCTGTTCTCTTGTCATTTTCGGCTGTTTTGATCTTTTGTACGACCGGAAATGCTTCGACTGGGTCATGAACCGATGGACACCCGACTTTGACACCGGGTAACCCTTTCGCGTCAGCCGCGTGGCCAATTTCCTGACGCTTTAGCCACGCTTGCCAGCAGCTTTGGCACAGACGATTCTGGCGACGTTGGACACGGCACGCGGCCGGCCTGAACGTTTCTTGTCGGCTAACGGTTTGCCGTCGCGAAAACGTTTCCACCACCGGTAGCCAGTGGTCCGATCGACGCCCAGCTTCTCTGCGACAACCCCCTGCGCCACGCCACCTTCCAGCAACCCGATCGCGCGGGAGCGCACCGCCTCTCTGCGCGTTACCCGTCCGGCCACCTTCATGTCTGCGACTGACCTAAGGTCAGACGGCGGCCGCCCCAGACGGGTCAGCCGTGCCCCGCGGCAATAACCGCCGCTGGGTCGGGTGGGCAGTCGCGCCGTCTACCCGGGACAAGCGGAAGGTTGCCAGTGGAACGTTGATTATAGCGGTAGAGACAAAACATATGGGAAAACGGATGTTGCAAAACTTTCGGGACACCCTGTAGACGGCCATTCAAAGGAAACAAATTGTCACTTAAGGACAAGGTAAGGTCAAAGGTAAGGTAACAGAGGTTATTTTGGGTCAAATGTTTTATGTTGCCGATTTCGACTTTCTTGGCCTCATAACTCGAGGTTGCAATAGGTACCATGGGAAAGCGTTCGATTCGACAGCTTATTATTAAAAGCTCCTTACATTTACAGTTGACCACGGTTTGTTAATTGTTTTAAAGTTCAACGGTTCGGTTTACAACGGGCAGGAATCGTTTGCACTGACTTAATCGATACCTACTTATACTTTTTGCTTAGGTGAAGTCAGCTCAAGGTGTTAACTTCAGGTCAAGGTCGGGTCACACCGTCTTAGGTCACGAAGCTGGTCGAAGGAGGTTATGACGCATATAATTCGATTCGGCAGGTCTTTTCGAGTCCATTGCGGCTTTCTCGAGTCCCTACTCCCCTGCTCAATTTGGTCTGTCATTATTGACGAAGTATTCTGATAGTGATGACCCTGGTGAGGTCACCCAGTCAACAGAACAATTAACAAAAGTGAAGCATCGGAACTCCCAAGGATGCCGTGAGCTTGAGGCAGTCATAGATAATTCCCGATGCCAGAATAAAAGCATCCATATATTCTCATTGACTTAAAATGATGAGGTCACGTGACCTCACCGACTTTACCTCGGGTGACTCTTGGGAAGGTTCTGAGATCGAAGCTTTGAGAGCTCGGGAGTTAACTAATTACTGTAACTTTCATTTCCCTGTGGAAAAAATATCCTGGCACTGAGCGCCTTGAGAATTTGCGACATTTTAGGACCGCCCGTAGATTCATTTATGACACCATGGATCACTCAGTGTGAGTGACCTGACCTAATCTGAAAATGCGATTGTGTAAAAAGATCCGTCTTGAACCAAAGGTCAGGTGCGCCAGCCTTCAGCGCTATGTGACCACTGCGCTCCGAGCAATTGCAAACGGGCGGCACCCTTTGACCGGGGAGAGCTAATCTACATTACCGTTACACCGTACATACATAACGGTACGGAGTCATCTCCCCTGCTCCGCATCCCCCCACAGGCCTACTTCTTCGACCGGGACGACGTCGCCTTCCCCGGCTTCTTCGACTACTTCAAGAAGGCTTCTGACGAGGAGCGCGAGCATGCGCAGAAGCTGATGAAGTTCCAGAACCAGCGCGGCGGCCGGGTGCTGCTGCAGCCCGTCATGAAGCCAGCTCAGGACCAGTGGGGCTCGCCGCTGGCGGCCGCACGCGCCGCCCTCGAGCTGGAGAAGTCGGTGAACCAGTCGCTCCTGGATCTACACACGGTGGCCGGCTCCCACGGCGACGCCCAGATGTGCGACTTCATCGAGAACGAGTTCCTCACCGAACAGGTAAAGACCAAGAGCTGAGGAGAGGGGAGTGGAGAAAAAGGAACTATTGGTGACCGCGGGTCACACAGCTGAGAATATGTAAATAGTAATTCGTTGGGGGTCATGCATAAATGGGTAGTGAATAATGAAGCTACAGCGATGGGATTAGTGCAGCTGTGGACAGTGCGGTAAGAAAGACCGACCATGATGACCCAACCATGCCGAGCCAGCCCGCTGACCAGCCGTCTGTTTCCAGGTGGAGGCGATCAAGGAGCTGGGTGACATGATCACAAGGATGGAGCGCTGCGGTCCGGGGCTGGGAGAGTACCTCTTCGACCGCGACCTCAAGAAGGAGTGAGCACCGCCACCCGGGGCTGGGAGAGTACCTTTTCGTCCGCGACCTCAAGAAGGAGTGAGCGCTAAGCACTCCATTTCTTTTGCCGGCGTCACCGATGTAGGTCGTCGTCAGCCAGTGGTCGTCATATCCGGACTCCGGAGTTCGACAATCGTGTACGCTTGTTTCAGTGGTGAAATGTTGCGTGCGTCATGTGCATCTAAAAATTGTGCGTTTAACGCCACAACCTTCGGAAGTCGCCGGCAGGCGGGTCTCGTTGATATTGTCAGTTAAAGTGAGTACAAATAGCAATAAATCCAGACCAACTAACGCACTCTTCTTGTAGTTGGACCATCCGCCACGCTTAGGAATATTTCGCTGAACTCAACAGGGCAGATGACCCCCCCCCCCTACACACGCAAACACGCACCCCTCTCCCCAACGAACACTCCCCAATGACCCTCCCCCCCACACACACACACTCCACCCCTCTCCAACGAACACAAACGTTTTCCACGACTCCAGCATTTATTAATCCACTTTAAAAGGCAGAACATTCGTACATCTATTCCGCATCTGATTACGGGGAGCGTCTCAAAGCAGCCGTTCAAACTTCAGAAGTCTGAGGCGGCCACTGAGAGTCGCTCCGGCCCATCCTGCCCAGTCATATATCGCAGTACTACACGAAACAATCCGGAGACAATCCTAGCGTTCACCCAGAACCACACTCACGTCAAAGACGGCTGTTAGTCAGTGCTTAAAGACTAACAGGATCAGAACGCCGGAGATTTTCGGCGGCCACTCGGTACAGGCGGAGCTGGCTCACCAGCCCCGACCACTGTGGTTATTTATCTATCGCGAGCAGTATATGTATCGTCACCAGTTTCTACAATATTGTCAGCATCACAGCGGGGTGTTGAACGGTGACGGCGGCGGCGTGGGGACCGGCGCACGCGCTTCTGTCATGGAGCGGACACTCGGAGACTCTGAACCACCCGAGTCTGGTGCACGGCGGCGATCGTCCGACCTGCACACCGTCACTGATATTCGTAATATGAGACCTACATTGACCGCCCCGCTCGGCAGGTTAGACACTGGGAGCCAGGAGAGGGTCAGAACAGCCCGACAACACCTCAGCGGGCAGCTGTATGCACCAGCGTGCCGCCGACTGTCGACCCCCTCACAGTCACCGACCTGCCACCGGCGGGCCCGGCACTCGGATATCCTCTGGCCGCCGTTCGACAGGCCGACTCGAGCTACCAGCGGCGCCAGTGCGGCTCGCACGACACGGGACGGAAGCACACCAACCTAGACCAGCCTTACGACAATTATAACTCCCAATACACCATCGCTCTGTCACTACTGTACGCATAAACATTCACAACTGTTCAGTCTGGGCTTAATCAATCATTCCATAAACATTTATCAATCCCCAACGGCAGCTGATATCTGTCTGCGACGTCTAATTCGGTCGCAGTTAGTGCATCATATCAATTGCACGATTGAATAAGCGGCGACTGAGTCGCCCTCCAATATCTACCCAGAACGCAAACCAATGAGAAATAGCTCTGTCTCCCCCCCCCCCTCCCTCGACACATACACCGGACCTCTCAGGCTGCTGCACTTCTCACATACGGCCAATCATATCCGCCCTAGGTTAGAGTTAGTACGCGAGAGGAACTACGTCGGGCGATACTCACGTCTCCCATACCAATGCGTCGGAACATTCACGTCCGCGTCCGCCTACATTATCGGTCAGTCACGTCTCCCATCCGCCTGCGGCGGCGACATTCACGTCTCCGTCCGCCTGCATCAAAAGCCGAGAGCTTCTTCTACCCAGCGCGACCGTACACAGCGCGGAGCTCAGCATCTTCTGACACAGAACACATCGTGCCGACGGCCGTCCGAGGGAGCGAGGGCCCACTGTCCTCTCCCTCTCCACACTTACAGCTCAGTCCACGGCGTTCTTAAGCCGCGCACGGCAGGCGCCGCCAGGAGGAGCTCCAGTCCAGTCAGTCAGACAGGCCAGTCTCCGAGAGTCTGTCGGACTGCCAGTCACAGACCAGTGACCAGACCAGTGACCAGACCAGACCAGTCAGTCAGACAGGCCAGTCTCCGAGAGTCTGTCGGACTGCCGGCCACAGACCAGTGGCCAGACCAGACCAGTCAGTCTCCGAGTCTGAGGGACAGCTGGCCAAAGACCAGTCCAGCCAGTCTCCGGGATCTATCCGACTGCCGGTCACAGACTCTGCCAGCCGTCCGGCAGCGCTCAGAGTCTGTCGGACCACCGGTCACAGACCAGTCCAGCCAGTCTCTGAGAGTCTGCCCGACTGCCGGTCACAGGCTCTGCCAGCCGTCCGGCAGCGCTCAGAGATTCTGCCAGTCTGTCTGACTGAACGAGTCCTCCATGAGGCGGGTCACCTCCTCGGGGATGCCGTGCGCGATCCACAGCCGGTTCAGCTTGTCGTACTGCTCACGCCACAGCGTCAGAGGGTTGCCTCGGTTCAGGCCCTGGTCCATCTCGCCGAACTTGTCCACGTACGGCGGGGGGACGCTGGCACCTGGAGGGGACACCACCGAAAGATGGAAAGTGTTAGAGATGCCTGGGTTGGAGCCGACGACAGACGCTGATATTCGAATGGTGGTGCAAGGATGTTTTCAAGCAATTAACTATGCTCAAATGGTCTTGGTATTTTGACCCCGAAACCCCCTTGTAACCCTCCCCCATTGTACAGTTTCCTCTGTTCCATCCTCAGAGTATGCAACCTCCTCCATCCTTCATTCGCCATACCTCTAACCCCTTTAATCCGGGGCGGAAAGTCACCTTCATCCTCCTCAGGAGCAGTTTTACGTGCGGTGGGGTAACCGTTAGAGGGCTGGGTGGCCTGTCCATCGTCACGGGCCGCCCAGACCAATGCCTCCCCCTAATTCCTGCAATCCTCCCGGCTGGTCTGAAAAGGCCTCATTAGACCGAAAGGTCTAGCCTTACAAAACAAAACAAACAAACCCCACCGTGATCCGCTCGCTGTCCTCTGCTCTAACCTGTGCCCTGAGCTGCTCACTGGCATGTGCTCTTTGGTGCCCACCGCTCATTGACCTGCGCCCTCTCCACTGCCCTGCTCTAATCTTGACTCGTGTCCTGCCGCGCCCTCTGACTTGTGCTATGAGCTATGACCTCTGTAGACTGAACCCTGTGCCATGCCCTATTATTTGAACTATGCCCCGACCTCTGCCCCCGATCACTGACCCGGTACCCCTGTAGTGACCCCCGTTGACTGACCTCGGACTTTGTTGACCAGCAGGTGGACGCGACACTCGCGGATGCGCAGCATGACGCCGGAGCCGGCGCCGCAGCGCATCAGGTGCGCGTTGCAGGCGCCGATCTGTCCGATGTGCTCCACCTGCACCTGGCAGCAGTACGACTGGGAGCACAGCAGCTCGCCGCACGCCAGACACATGGCCGGCACGCGCGACTCGCCGTCGCTGCTCGGACACGTGAAGTCAGATACCTGGTGGAAATAGGGGGAGGGTCAGTTGGGACGGTACAGTTCGGTGAGCCAGGAATGGTGGCGTGCCGCGTCGAGCAGCGGATCAGCTTGGAATTGAGTTGAGTCGTGACAGATACACGTCCTAGGGTTGATAGATGAACCGGACAGACCCATCGCTACACACTTGGCGACGAGTCTGGCCAGTCCATCTCTCAATTCATAATTCATCTTGGTGATAAGGTTGAGTGCCAGTGAGCTTATCATGCAGTATGCTCTGTCAGTTGGATATGAACGGCTGTGAAGTAATTCTTCAAACTGCATAATCTTTTCGATTTAAAGCCCTCAAAAACTGCTCCGAACACCACCACAAACTCTGAGCACAGGTCGCTAAGGGCGATCTTCCGCCGCGTCCTGTGGTCACCACCGACCTTGTTGATAAGCTCGGAGAAGTCGACGGGCAGCGGGATGAGTGTGTTGACTGACAGCGGGTAGCGAACGATGGGTCCGCGGCTGCCGGCCAGGTACGGCCCGATGTCCGGGTGGCGGCACCACCTGAGGGACAGACGGTACAGGTCAGAGGTCAGAGGGTACACAGGGGAGGGTCACAGACTGCCGGCCAGGTACGGCCCGATGTCCGGGTGGCGGCACCACCTGAGGGAGGACAGCAGACGTCAGAGGGCTCGGGTCGGGTCAGAGCTCAGCTATCAGCCGTCAGAGGTCACCGTAAGAGTCGGATATCAGCTGTCAATCCGTAGGGTGCAATAAGGGAGTCCCGATGGTCTACATGGGACCGGAAGGGTTACTCGTCAGAATTCACACGTCAGGGAGGCCAACAGTCGCGACAGCCGGGCCCAAGGCCTACGTGATAAAACTACTCGCCAGAATTCACACGTCAGGGAGGCCAACAGTCGCGACAGCCGGGCCCAAGGCCTACGTGATAAAACTAAAAAGAACAAGAACCACCGATAAACATTAAAGCGCTGCAGTAGCAAATCCGAAAAACCTACCCACAGCCCGCGTCCTCCCCGGCGGCGGCCACTCACTTGGCGATGAGATCTTGCAGCACGCTCTGGCAGTCAGTGGCCTGGGGCACGCAGAGCGAGTCCAATCCCAGGTAGCGCAGCAGGTGCGGGTACTGGGCCGCCAGCGGCAGCGGCTGCAGCAGCTCGTCGGGCGCGCGCACCCCTGTCAGGAAGTGAAAGTAGAGCGCGCAGCAGCGCAGGAACGGCGTCACCGCGCCGGCCACGTACTGGCGCAGCAGCGGCGGGCTTACATCGGCCACCTCGACACCGGCGGCGGAGCGGACCAGCGTGTAGAGCTCAGCCAGCCACTGCTGCTCGTCCTGGTCACCGGCGGCCGGCTCGTCGTCCGTCTCCATCGGCTGCTGGCGCGTCAGCTCGGCCACGTCCAGCGTCAGCAGGATCTGCACCAGGTGCAGCAGCAGCGACAGACGAACACACTGTAGGTCCTGGGGACGGGAGACGAGACCACAGCGTCAGCAGGATCTGCACCAGGTGCAGCAGCAGCGACAGACGAACACACTGCAGGTCCTGGGGACGGGAGACGAGACCACAGCGTCAGCAGGATCTGCACCAGGTGCAGCAGCAGCGACAGACGAACACACTGCAGGTCCTGCGGAGGGGAGGGACAGCACAGCGTCAGCAGGATCTGCACCAAGTGCAGCAGCAGCGACAGACGAACACACTGCAGGTCCTGGGGACGGGAGGGAGACCACATCGTCAGCAGGATCTGCACCAGGTGCAGCAGCAGCGACAGACGAACACACTGCAGGTCCTGGGGACGGGAGACGAGACCACAGCGTCAGCAGGATCTGCACCAGGTGCAGCAGCAGCGACAGACGAACACACTGCAGGTCCTGGGGAGTGAGACCACAGCGTCAGCAGGATCTGCACCAGGTGCAGCAGCAGCGACAGACGAACACACTGCAGGTCCTGGGGAGGGAGACGAGACCACAGCGTCAGCAGGATCTGCACCAGGTGCAGCAGCAGCGATAGACGAACACACTGCAGGTCCTGGGGACGGGAGACGAGACCACAGCGTCAGCAGGATCTGCACCAGGTGCAGCAGCAGCGACAGACGAACACACTGCAGGTCCTGCGGACGGGAGACGAGACCACAGCGTCAGCAGGATCTGCACCAGGTGCAGCAGCAGCGACAGACGAACACACTGCAGGTCCTGCGGAGGGAGACGAGACCACAGCGTCAGCAGGATCTGCACCAGGTGCAACAGCAGCGACAGACGAACACACTGCAGGTCCTGCGGAGGGAGACGAGACCACAGCGTCAGCAGGATCTGCACCAGGTGCAGCAGCAGCGACAGACGAACACACTGCAGGTCCTGGGGACGGAGACGAGACCACAGCGTCAGCAGGATCTGCACCAGGTGCAGCAGCAGCGACAGACGAACACACTGCAGGTCCTGGGGACGGAGACGAGACCACAGCGTCAGCAGGATCTGCACCAGGTGCAGCAGCAGCGACAGACGAACACACTGCAGGTCCTGCGGAGGGAGACGAGACCACAGCGTCAGCAGGATCTGCACCAGGTGCAGCAGCAGCGACAGACGAACACACTGCAGGTCCTGCGGACGGGAGACGAGACCACAGCGTCAGCAGGATCTGCACCAGGTGCAGCAGCAGCGACAGACGAACACACTGCAGGTCCTGGGGAGGGGAGGGAGACCACAGCGTCAGCAGGATCTGCACCAGGTGCAGCAGCAGCGACAGACGAACACACTGCAGGTCCTGCGGACGGAGACGAGACCACAGCGTCAGCAGGATCTGCACCAGGTGCAGCAGCAGCGACAGGCGAACACACTGCAGGTCCTGGGGAGGGAGACGAGACCACAGCGTCAGCAGGATCTGCACCAGGTGCAGCAACAGCGACAGACGAACACACTGCAGGTCCTGGGGACGGGAGGGAGACCACAGCGTCAGCAGGATCTGCACCAGGTGCAGCAGCAGCGACAGACGAACACACTGCAGGTCCTGCGGACGGAGACGAGACCACAGCGTCAGCAGGATCTGCACCAGGTGCAGCAGCAGCGACAGGCGAACACACTGCAGGTCCTGGGGAGGGAGACGAGACCACAGCGTCAGCAGGATCTGCACCAGGTGCAGCAGCAGCGACAGACGAACACACTGCAGGTCCTGGGGAGACGAGACCACAGCGTCAGCAGGATCTGCACCAGGTGCAGCAGCAGCGACAGACGAACACACTATAGGTCCTGCGGACGGAGACGAGACCACAGCGTTAGACAGCCGCACACACTGCAGGTAAATCTGGCGTCTGCGGAGGGACGCTATAGCTGCGCCAGTCAGTGCCCTCTTGCTCTACTTCACCTCCTCCTTTTATAAGACCTCTTGCTTTCTCAGCTTACCTGCAGTGATCCGGACGGCGCCCTCCTCTCCCCTACCTCTCTCCCCTCTCTCTAGTCCCTACCCCTCTCTCCACTCACCTGCAGTGAACCGGAGGGCGCCTGGATGCCGTCTGAGCCCAACTCCTCCTCCTCTCTGCCTTTCCCTCCCGTCTCTCTCTCCCTCACCTGCAGCGATCCGGAGGGCGCCTGGATGCCGTCTGCGCCCCCTCTCCTCTATATCTCCCATTCTCTCACCTGTAGCGATCCGGAGGGCGCCTGGATGCCGTCGGAGCACCCACCCTCCTCTTCCCCTCTATCTGTCTCTCTCGCTCCCTCGGCTCACCTGCAGCGATCCGGAGGGCGCCTGGATGCCGTCGGAGTGCTCGGCGAACAGTGTGGTGGTCAGCGAGCACAGGATCACCACCAGGCCGAAGGCGTCCATATCGGTGACGGGCGGCCCGCCGGCCGGCTGGTCCAGCAGCAGCCGCAGCAGGCCCAGGCAGCTGGCCTGCGCCGTACCCAGCTCGGCCACCACCGGCAGCATGGTGGCACACACGTGCGTCAGCTGCGTCAGGCAGATGTCGCCGCGACTGCCCAGTTCGGCCAGCAGCGGCCTGCCCGTGTGGCGCAGTAGCTGCTCCGTGGTGTGCAGCGTGTAGGCGCACGTCTGTAGGGTTAGCAGAGGCACCCGGCGGTCGCCCAGCTCCACGCGGCCGTCCAGACCCACCTGAACGGAACGGGACGGGACGGAACGGCGGTCAGCCGGACTCGGGACGACACGGCACAGCAATGTCGGTAATGAGCCAACAACTGTTTAGGATACGTATCCCCTCATGATCTCGTACATCAAAAGTTTGATCTGCAGTTCATTTTAGTTGTGTTGAGCTGCAAACCGCAACACGACCTTACAGCATCCAATAGACAAAGAAGCACATAAAACTCCTGAGAGAGGCAGGCTATCGGTGCCGCACGGAGGCGGTTCTATACGAATCACACCGCACATACGTACCATACAGGGAACCATGGCGAATGTGATCATCATCTCGCGAGTGGAGGTGGGGATCTCGGCTATGCGGTCACCGAGACGCACCTGGGCTCGGAACTGGTTCCCTGAAACGGCACACAGACAAGGTTTGAGTTCGGCTTCAAGTAAAACAATGGATCTTCTGAAACAGAGGCTCAAAGTAACAGCAGGGAGCCGATTATGAAACGTGTAGTGATGGATTATATGTCACAAATGGATTAAAAAAATAGAATAGTTATACTAGTTTAGCATTGAAATCAAACCTCAAGGAGACCAAAGATGACACATACGATACACAGCAACGTCTTATACAAAATATGAATGTGCAGTTATTCTTCAAAAAATTTGAGCTGGTCGAACCCCCCAATCGCCCCTCGCCCAGCGGTCTGTCGTACCTTCTCGCTGCGTCATGTGTTTGAGGACGGTCTTGAGGCCGGGGCTGCGGTAACGGACACGGCGCTGCTCCACGCTGTGGTCCGCACCGGGCGACTCATCCACCTGCACCACCTGGATGGGCAGACGGCCGTCAACGGACGGTCAATGATCGGCCAGCGGGTGAGGCGGGGAACAGCGGAACACAGGGCGGCCAACGGTCAAATTAACAATACTCAGTGTTTGGTGTACGATTGCAGCTAAAAGCAGCGTTAGGTTAAGGCTGACCAATAACTGGTTTCTGTAAACGTGTCTCTCAAATGCCTCAACGGGTTGATAATCCATTTAAACCGATTATCAATTAATAATCCGACTACCTGGTTCCCTCCTTCCCTCCCTTCGTCCCTGCCACCACCCTTTTCCACCCACCGTGTGCGCGCAGGCCAGCTGGAGTCCCTTGACCCAGACGTTGATGTTGTCGGCCGGCGGCCGGTCGTCTCCGTCGAGCGCCACCATGCGCGCCGGCACCAGGGGCACCACCGTGTTACTCAGACACTGGCACAGCGGGCAGAGGAACTCGCGCTTCTGCACGTCGTAGCTCATGTTGTGCCGCAGCCTGCCGGCGTCAGACGGGTAGTGTGTGAGAGGTGAGAGGGCGGACAGGAAGTGGTGGAGAGCTAGGCAATAACGGCCACAACAGGCTGGCAAGAGGCGACATAATTTAGCTGAAAGTCACAAGCAAGAAGGACGTGGCTGAACAACACATCATTCACGTATACAGTGATTAAGTCACTTTATCGTTCAATACCGTTCAGTGTCCGGTGTCTACTGCTGCTGAGATAGCCATATCAAAGCCCATAGGCCCTAATCCATAAACCGGCGG
Organism: Amphibalanus amphitrite; assembly: GCF_019059575.1. NCBI lineage: Eukaryota > Metazoa > Arthropoda > Thecostraca > Balanomorpha > Balanidae > Amphibalanus > Amphibalanus amphitrite. Next base: position 112,994 of record NW_024881636.1, read on the forward strand.
CATTGCAGATGTAGGCTACAACAGCCGGCGCTACTATATCCTCCTGCCTTGCCGTCAGCTGTCTCTGTACCAGTCCCGCTCCCCGTCTACTGCCGGCGGTGAGTCCCACCTATGCGCGCGGCGCCGCTCGCGCTGGCAGACGTTCTCAAAGTGTCGCTGCCAGCAGGCGGCGTGCATGGCGTGCCCGCAGCTGGAGGTGTGCGGCAGCCGGTGCAGCGAGCTCGGCACGTACAGCACCGGGTTGGCCGCCGTGGACGCCCGGTCTCGGGACAGCACCGTCGACAGCTGCACGAACGCCGCCATCACCATGGCCGGCCGCGTGCTGGACACCTGCTCGGTGGCCTGGCACAGGATGCACGTGTACTCGGCGGGTGCGGCCGGCCGCGCCGACTGCCGCGGGCCCAGACACACGGGCCACCGGTCCGGCTCGGCGCCCTCGCTCAGGTCCATGGCCGAGCCGGTGACGGCGGCCGCCCGCTCGGCCGACAGCGCGCCGCTCGGCTCCGCCTCCTCCGGCTCGGCCAGCGCCGTCATGTTCTGCGTGATGAACTTCTTCTGCTGCGCCTGCATCTGGCCGAGGATGCGGGCGCGGCGGGCGGCCGCCTGCGCGCGCCGCTTCTTCTGTTCGCTGCCGGCCTCCTCCGAGGTGGACGGCTGGCTCTCGGGCGCCGCCGCCGTCCGGCCCAGCAGACGGTTCAGCTTGGCGTTCACCCAGGCCAGCAGGTCAGCGTGGGAGCTCACTCGGGGATTGCCCACCTGCGGCGAGAAACATCACATCAGTGACAAGACGACGGAACATTACACAACAGTCTGGATCGGAATAAATACAAGTCACCGTTTTGTACCTACTGCGTAGCATTAAAAATTCTTTGCTGAACACCAAATAATCTACCCTGTAGCGCTACTCTTTGCTACGCACCATGTTCTGGAGGGCGTCCACAATGCCGCACTGCTGCGCCGGCTGCGAGAAGCAGAAGGCGGGCGGCTGCTCGGGCGGCCCGGCGTCGGCCGTAGCGCCGGCCGCCGATCGCTCCTCCTCGTTCAGCGCCAGGCCCATCAGGAACAGCGCGCGCTGGAAGAGTGTCTCGGAGAACACGCGCGCCGTCAGGTCTGCCGATCTGCCGGGAAAAGGCGGGAGACAAACTGTCAGATAATGGAGAAGGACGAGAATGCACTCATAACACGAATCAGTCAACCAATTGGAAATGTTGGGGCAAATCCTGGTGAGAAATTGAAAGGCAAAAGAGAGCAGAAACATCACAGGAAACGATGTAATTTTACAAACAGCAGCTTAAGCATCCCTTTAACTTTCACGCTCCCTCCAATCTTTACCACCTTCGGCAAACAGGAACAGTGGCCCACCGCGCCTTCACATGATAACCCAAAGTCCTATGCAGGCACAATGTCAGGATAAATGTCACAGCTCCACCATCTCTACCCCTCCCCCTCCCCGGCACCCACCCTAACCCCACTCCTCTACACAACTACCATCATCTCCTCGGTCCCCCACCTCCTCAGCACGGTGAGAAGCACGTCCAGCATGGCGCGGCACACGGCCACGTTGCGCGCCGCCCGGAACTCGGGAGTGAACGGCGGCAGCTGCGGCGGCGGCAGGCACGCCGGCTCGTCGGCCAGACGCTTCCGGCGCCGCTGGGCGCCCTCGGCACGCGACTGCTCCTCGCGCGTGTAGTGGTACCAGAACGGGTTGTAGTCCGAGTACAGCTCTGCGGGCGGACCGGCGAGGGCACGGGGCGGGGTCAGTGTCAGTGGACGTCCATCGCCGACGCTTAATTACATCATTTCAAAACACTTCACGGACAACAGCATTTCATCAATAGCATAAAGAGCTAATTTTAACGAAAAGGACACAAACCCAACAACTCCCTTCCAAAACAGTGCTTCTCTTATGTTTCCTTTCCACCCTTTTTTACACAATCCAGCCATCCATCCTTCAACTCAGTAACTCTGGCTCATCCCACCCCTCTTTGTCGGCCTCATGAGACCATCCTCACTGGGCCGACTCTTCCCTTCCACAGACTAGCGGCGTCTCACCCGGTTTGAGCTCGTAGACGCCCTTGCCGGTGCCGTTCTGGGGCAGCTTGAACTCTGCCACCTGGTCGGCCAGCTGCTCGATGCTCACGTTGTGGTTCTCAGCCACCACAAGCTTGGAGAGCTTCGAGTGCGGCGTCGGCTCGATGCACAGACACTGGATGATCTGGAGGCGGGACACAGACACTCAGTCATGATCTTGATTCGGCGGTAGGCGACCAGGGTCAACGGGTGACATCGGAGACTCGAGGCTGGGACGACGGGCGAGACGGTGTTTGATGGCAAAACAAACCGAAATATTACTTTAAAAATATAGGTTTAATTCCAAACAATACATGATAAGACAAACGTTGGCAGTCATCATCACCGCATCATCCTTCCATCCCGGTGATAAGCCTCTTCTTTAGACCGTTCTCGCTTCTCCCATCCGTTTTTAGACAGACCTCTCCTCTCCACGCGACGTCAACTCACCTCCTTTTTGAGGCAGTCCTCGCGAGTCACCTCTCCGACGCCGGGCTGGTAGCGTTCGCCGAACACGTGTATCAGCACGAGCATCATCTCCTCCAGGTTGTGGGTGAACTCTTGCACCGTCTGCACGAAGTTGGTGACGGTCTTGCCGCCCTCCCGCACCGTCTCGACAAAGTAGGTCACCGGCTCACCGTCCACCTCAGTGGTCTGGTGGCGATTAAGGAGGGGTTATATCGGCTGGTGGGACAGCGGGGTATACAGGGTCCGGCGGAGTGCAGAGGGTCGGGTGACTCTCGAATGAGCAGCTCCCAGTGATGAGCGGCCTCAGCGAATTACGTACATGTACTAGTGAGCGAATTATGTACTAGTGAGCTGGGCTCTATAACTGGTCTAGGCTCACCCTCGTAGAAAGTACTATAATCGCCCTCAACACACCCCCTCCCATAACTTACCCGTCTCATGACGCCCTCGAAGTCGGGCGCCAGCCAGTGGTGGATGCCGTAGCGCAGCATCAGCGTCATGATGAACTCGTCCGGGTCCTCCAGCGCCGCGGCCATCTGGAGGATCTGCGGCGGGCGGAGACGCGGGGGCGGTCAGGTCGAGGCGCGATTTAAACAAAGTGGGTACAGAATTGCACGATCAATTTCAATACTTATTCATATTAATCAATGCTAGCCCGTTACAAGCACAAACAATTTTAGACATCGGCTTTCACACCTTTACATCACCAGTATAACGCCTTTTGGGGCGAATAACGGAGCGAGCGAGAGGGTGGGCCTTGCACGTGCGAAATTGCGAGGGGGTACCTCCAACTGACTTGTGCACGGCACCCTACTAACCGGTCTCTAGCGATGTGCCAAATTTGAGCACAATCGGCTCAGCCGTTCTCGAGATCTGGAAGCGGCACCCTGCACGTGCGCACGTGCAAAATGGGTCCTAACTGACTTGTGCACGGCACCCTACTAACTGCTCCGTAACCGTGTACCAAATTTGAGCGCAATCGGTCGAGCCGTTCTCGAGATCTGGAATCGACCCCTGCACGTGCGCACGTGCAGCAGCACCCCAACTCTGGCACATGGATATGCATTGCCTAGTGGGTGCCTACCTACATGCCAACTTTCAGCGCAATCGGCCCACTAGTTACCGAGATATTGCAACTATTACAAAAGTGACACCTCTTCGTTTTGCACGTGGCACGTGCATAAGGGGTCACCCACATGCATCGGGAATAGTCCAATACTTGGTAGAAGGAATGAAGCTACCCTACAAAAATTACCGCATGTAAATCGGTCAAGTGGTTGCTGAGATATAAGCGTCGCAGAATCGTGACCACGGCCGGCCGGCCGGCCGGCCGCTCATACTCAGAAATTTCCGTTATTCTACGTAAGACTCCGCTCGCTTCGCTCGCTCCGTAATGATGCTCCGCGGACCTCGTCTGTGCATTTTATGTAACTGCATAACATGTGTCTCGTTAATCTAACCTGCACGTCTCTGTCCTGGATCTCGGAGCGGATGCGCACGTTGCTGTAGAAGTGCACCTGGCTGACCAGCGAGGTGCCGTTTCTACGCCACATGCCCGCCCGCACCTGCACGGCACAGGACACGTCAGAAAAGGCGAGAGGCGGGGGATAATAGCAGCCTGTGGCGCGGGAGTGATGGACAATATATTGGGGATATTTATACACGTTATCATGTGCAGTGCGTAACTAACCCAACTCATTGGCATTGAAAAAATGCCGCTTATAACGAGAAGAGTAAACACTGAAATTGAGACCGAAATTGAAGATTAACTAGCGTCACTATTGACACCAAAATTTTACATCGATCGAAATAGCCACGGCTGGGAACCTCCAACCAAGAATGAACCCGTAAGCTCCCCCATTCGGTGAATCCCAGTTTCCGATGTCGCCCATCTCAGTCTCCTCACCTGTGTGGTCAGGATGACGGCGCGCAGAGAGGTCTCCATGATCTGCTGGATGGTCGGCCGGTCCTCCATCTCAAACTCGGGGGAGCCGAACTGCAGGCCGAACCGACCTGAGGTCGCGCCAAGGGTCAGTCGGCACGATACAGTGTGGGTGGGCCGGGGAGGTTTTAAAATTTAACTAATGTGTCAGAATATTTATAGTGAGGATTATATTGAGGATTTATATTGAGCTAGAGAATATATCTATGATGAAATCCAATCCAAAAATAAGGGAGGCGAATCATGTTAATCCACTAAGAACATACCCCGTACATCGATAAACCAAGCCATGTCTGCGGAATACGAAACGCTCTCAGCGTCTCCCCGTAACAATGCCACTCTTATCCTCCCTTCAGGAATCCTCCCTTATCCACAAGACAGCAGACATCCACTCCCTCCAAACCCCATCCATCCTCCCCCAGGCGCGCTCACCAAGATGCAGATGCAGCCCGGCCAACATCCTGGTGAGTGGCAGGTGCAGCGACACCGGCTTCTGCCACATGTCAAACTCGATGACACGGAACGTCTTGCCGGCGGCGGTAACCGTGGCAGACGGACGGAGACGCTCCTCACTCAGCTTGCCGTACAACTTCCGCAGCACCGCGCTGGTGGAGGAAGGGGGAGAATTAGCGTGGGAGACCATTGATCAAACACCGGTCAGACCAGCGCTTAACATCGTGTCCAGGCTAGCGGATATTTTCAGGCAAATAAAAAAGAGTTCTCAGTAGGGTGAGTTGCCAGGACAAGGCGCACACAAATTTTCCCGAATCCATCTCAATGGGAACGACTAGGCAATATCACATGCAATAATTAAAAGGCAAATACCTACTTACCAATGTTGATAATACAAATCGCTATCCTGCCCTTAAATGCCGTACCAAACAAACAAACCGTACCACACCTCAACCAAACAACGCACAGCACGAGCATTTGGGGAACCCAAGCATAGTATCGCACCATGCCCCTTTCCCCCCGTCCCAGACCGTCCCCTGTAGCCACTCGCACTCACCGGTAGGCCTTGACGAGCACCATGCGGTCGGAGCTGCACCAGTCCATCAGGTGGTAGATGACGATGGACAGCTTGCCGAACAGCGTAAAGGCCGTCTGCCACTCGGGGTCAAACTCCAGGTGGTTGCCCATCTGACGGACCGACGAGTCCATCCCCTGGCGGCGGCAGAGCGGCGGCGGTTAGATAACACACTGTAATTGGGTGGTACGATACCCTTAGTTCTACACAGGGTAAACACAAGTATATAAACGTTTAACATTGTTTACTTAGACTGTAATGATCTATGATGATTAGACTGTAGACTAGACTTAGACTTAGACTGTATGATTAGACTGTAATTGATACTTAGACTGTAATTGACGAACTGACATCGCTGAAAACAAGCACGCATATTACATTATTACTTATATGTATAATCATTAACAAGTAACAATCTACTACATCCAGATGAAGGTCACTGCACCTTCCCCACCAATGAGGCCACAATCACGGGGGGTGATGGCCCAGCCCCTCCTTTCCCCATCGCATCCCGCACCGCCACCGACCTCCATGACCGCCAGCACGTCCAGCAGGGCGTTGAAGCCGTGCAGGAATCCCTTGCGCAGCTGGTCGGTCCACTGCGGCGGACGCATGTTGTTGAGCAGGTAGCGCAGGTCGTTCAGACAGTAGCTGATCCGGCGCCATGTCGTGTTCGGACTGCGAGCGTCGAAACTCAGCACGCCCTCTGTGGGAACGGCGGGGGGACAGCGTCAGAGGGAGAGTTGGGGCAGACAGGGCAGAGGGGAAAATATACAGGACAGACCGGGTAAAAAGCGCTAGGAGACCGCGCAGAGAAGGATAGAGCGGGAAAGTTAGGGGAGTCAGGGCCAAAGAGGGGAATGTAGGGGAAATGGCACAACGGGGACCGCACCGAGAAACAAACAGAACATGTAAGAATTGAAACCCATCTCCAAGGCTCGAATGGAAGAGCTTCGGCGCTTGACCTGAAAGTCACTACCTGTCATCTCAGTAGTATCGAGAATGATCAATGACAGACTGTAAACGTCTGCTAAAATCCGATCACTCCACCCGCTGCCCAGTAACGGCCTTCTGGTACGGGCCCCACCCCGCTCAATCGAACAACGAGTCGCCACAGCGACACAGCCCCTCCCCCTCACCCCCCCCCCCCCCTCCTTCGTGTGCCACTGACGTGCGTTCCGTCGGTTGATGCACTCGTCGTAGAAGGTCCTGGTGACGACGAACAGGCAGTCCTCGTCGGTGATGAGCATGTAGGCGATGGTGGGCACCGTGTAGATCTGCACCGACAGTGACGTCACAGAGTCCGAGTGGTTGTGGTCGTCACACATGAAGTCGCGCATCAGAGCCGGGTACAGACGCGTGAACGTCTGTGGACAGACAGAGGGGTCAGAGGGTCAGATGGGGCCAGAGAGCGGTCAGAGAGGTCATCAGCGCCGGGTACAGACGAGTAAGCGTCTGCGGATAGACAGAGGGGTCAGAATAGCGTCAGACAGGGATAATACAGGGGTCAGAGGGGTCATCAGCGCCGGGTACAGACGGGTGAACGTCTGCAGATAGAGGTAAGACGGAGGCCAGACAGAGGGGTCAGAGGGGTCATCAGCGCCGGGTAAAAGCATGGGGACGTCTGCATACGGCCGACAGATCCAGATGAGCTGTCACAAAAGTCAGACAGAGGTCATGCAGATGATCGCAGGGGTCAAATGGGTTCCGGTTGACGACACTTACGCAGTGTAATTAGTTAGGTACTCTGTGAGGCCAACCCATCCCATCCCGGTCCATGCACTAACCACTTCCATCGTACCTAACACGGCCTGTCCTCCCTCGATCCACGGTGCCTGCTATGCGAACAGTACTAACCTTGGCGAACACCTTTTTGCTGTCGTGTTCCATGAGCATGCCCTGGATGAGCAGCAGGTGCCACTGGTTCCTGGCCAGCTTCCACAGCTGGGTGTCAGACTTCATCACGCGCTCCAGCACCGGACCGTCCGCCGCCGGCTACCGGACACACGGGGTCACAGGTCAGGTGAGGTCACAGGCCAGGGTAGAGGTTATAGGTCACGGACCCATCCGCCCGCCGCCGCCGGCTGACGTACAAAGGGTCACAGGTTTGTATAGGTCAGAGGTCAGAACTCAGAACAGAGGCCGACGGTCACAAATCAGGACATATAATGCATTAACCGGGTCAGAGGAGAAGTTACAAGTCCAATGTCACACGCGCCCGTGACCAGAAAAGGCCACTAAGTAGGAGAAACGAAACACCACGGGAGATGCTGCCAGTTTATTTGCGGAAAACTGGCAGCTCTTTAGCAAAGGGTGGAATTTTTGACGGCGCAGTGAAACATTGCCGGTTTCAGGGACGTATTTCGGTAAAAACTACGAAGACATCTATATATATAGCATAAAATATAGCCATGTGTCACCCGACGGCGCCATATTTGTACTGTTACAAGGTTGATGGACCAAAACAATCCAGAAGATACGATCGCAAGTTTTCCGGGAAGAGTACCATATCGAACTAATGCAACCGCCAAGCCACACCTAAAAATACTCCTCCGTGATTAAGCCCACCCTACAACCGTCTCCGCCCTGACTGGCTTTCCCTTGTTCACGTTCCGGTGGTCAGCGTTGTGTGCTGTGCGAATGAAAATGCTCGCAGCAGATTTACATGACCCGGTGAAGAGTGCCGTTACGGAACCCGCTGATGGTGGGTGCGCTGATCTTCCGTTACGGAACTGAGGGTGGGTGTCCGGCGTCCGCTGATCCCCGTCACGGGACCGGCTGAGGGGTGCTCGCTGATCCCCCTGTGATGCGCTACCGTCGGCCGACATTTCCATTTCCAAGGCCGTGCTCCCGACGCCGGGCACTTTCACTGTTTCCGGCGGCGGCGGCGGCGGGCGGGCGGCGCGGGCGGCTCGGTGACGTGAGAGCGCGCGCCACACGCCCGCGCCCGGCGACGGCGGAACGCGCGCCCCGGAACCGCGGGTGGAGATCGCAGCTAAACTGGATTAGAGCGGGCTTCTCTGGAAGCTTCTGTGATTTTTCGGTGAAATCTAACAGGGGAAAGCAAGGTGAATACGCGATTTTCAAGCTTGATACTTGATAGGAATGATTAATTATTTCGCGACTATCGCAGAAAATGCGAAACAAAGAACGACAAAAAACTTCATCAAACCTAGATGCTAAATAATCAAAATATTTTTTTAATAAGAATTCGAAGTAACAATTATTACTACGTTGTTATGTGATTTGCAGTGTCTAAATGCGTTCAGTCGAAACGTAAAAACGACCGGACGCTCCAGATGTTTACACTACAGTACTGTTCTGATAAAACACTGAAAGCACAGGTCACATATCCACAACATTTCACCCCGCTAGTGCCATGAGTTGCATCAGCGACACAGCAGCCGCTCGACACTGCGCCAGCCGCCAGCATCTACCCTAGCAGCGACAGTTCCACAAACAATAAACGAAGCCCATCTACGACATAATTCAACCGCGCATTTACGGCGCTAAAACAATAAGCCACGATAGACCGGCGTAAAACAGCCGCTGACCTCAGCTGCAACACTGAGAGCTGCCGCTGAGTTACAGCGTAAATATCTCGCTCAGCGACAACTAACCTCAGTGACGATCTGGCCGAACAGGGTGCGGAAGCCGTCCACCTCCTCGATCAGCTTTTTCAGCCAGAGAAGCAGGCGCATGGCGAACGTCTGGTGGGCCACCACGTGCGTGTGCATCACGTGCACCTTGTAGGGGCCACTGCTGTGACGGACCGAGTGGTGCTCAAACACCTGCTTCGCCTTGTTGCACGTCTGAGGGATGGTGCAGAGAGGGGCGTCAGCGGCTGAGAGGGGTACCGAGACGTAAGCGCGTCAGCGTCTGAGGGGATTGCACGGATATCTGAGGGGGTGGTACAGAGATGGCTGGGGGGAGGAGGGTACAGAAAGCGTCTGAAAGGACTCAACAGAAAGAGACGTGGTACCAAATGCCTGTTGAGATGAAACAAGGAGATAAAATAGGTTTAGCGGGGGGATCGCATAGACAGGGCAGATGCATCTGACACGTCTGTTGGTATTATACGGAAAGAGGCACAGTGTTACACTTAAAGAGCATTGCACAGAAAGGGGCGGGTGTTACATGTCTGTGGGGATCGCAGGTACGAATAACGGCGCGGAGTTGCAGAGGAGCGGCGGGAATCGTACCGCTACGGTGCTACACGGCCGTGGGGATCGTGTAGATAAGAGCTGGCCACTGTTACGCCATGTTCGTGGCACTCACAAACATGCACACTACATAGCTGGTCGCCAAGCCTTCAGTGTCATCACAGTAAAATGGAGTACTAAAAACACGTTACCGGCAAAATATCGCATACAATGAGAGAAAAGCGCAGATGAATATGCTCATCAGTCAAGCAGCGAGCGCTAGTTTCATAGAAGACGAAGCAATAGCTATCAGTGGACTGTAACTGCCAACGCTCCGGTTATGTCCCCCGTCGACCCCCAGTGTCGGACGGTGTCGGCCCAGTCCTGCCGCGGATGTCGCCCCGGGAGCGGCCGGCCAGTTGGCCAGCGCGCTGAATCACGGAACGGCCGCTCCGCCCCGCACGGCAGTCCACGAACACGGCCGAAAGCCGCCGCAAAAAAACGTGTCATCGCCGTGTCCAGTGGGCTAAATACGGAGACGGACAGCGGCGGCGGGCGGAGGCGGCCGGCCGTCCCCGGAAAAAAGGCCGCCAGCGCCACGGCGGACACTCGGTGGCCCGCAGACGGACAGGACGCCGCTGGTGCCGCTGGTGCCGCCCACCGCTGGTGCCGCTGGTGCCGCCCACCGGCCCAGCGCTAGTCGAGAGGGACATGAGGGGGCCGGGTGATATCCAGAGCACTGTGATGTATACTGGTCCAAGCACCCCTACCCTTAGCCATGTATCGGGTCCAGTCATGTGATGAGAACAGTGTTAAATCCCGTGCAGATCGGATTACTTTGCAACGCGTTTCTTTTGCCAATTTTGTCAACTTGAATATTACCTTAATGTGTGCAAGTCACGTAACCAGGGAATGTTTTTGTCCACACAACTGATATACCGTGTCGCTATTTTGCCTAAACAATCACTGACGCTATGTGAAGTTGTCAGATGACAGATCAGTAAACGGGCAGCACTAGAAACCACTAAGCCACCGCGTTTTGTGGTCAGTGGAAATCACACAAACACAATATTTACGCGAAAAGCAGCCGCACGATTAAAATGCAGTGACATCCCTAGACCCATCATTTCCATCACACCCATGAACTGCATCACCAGCTTCAATCCACATTCCTGAGAAGTCATCCCAATCGTGCTAATTCACCGCGCCGTACTGACTTTCTAAGACGTCACCACAAACACTCCACGGTACAACCACTGCCGTCCTGCAACCGACATTGCTCCGCCCACAGGGACCGCAGTCACACATGAACTCTGGTGAGTCTGGAGCGGCACTGGCGTGGAACACTCACACCCGACCCGGGACTGTCATGGAACCCTCACACCCGACTCGGGACTGTCATGGAATCACCGCACCCGACCATGTTCCGTCCGACCCAGGAATCACTGTCCTGTGTCCCGCCCGGCGCACTGCCATCAGCCGCTGCAACCTCGGTCGTGAATGAGCTGGAGGTCGCCGCACCCGGCCACCCTGCGTTCGACCGGCCCTGAAATCAGTCCATCCCCACCGGGGGCACAGCCCGATCCCGGCAGCGACTGACCTGGAGGTCGCCGTCCATCCCCACCGGGACACAGCTCGTTCCCCGGCAGTGACTGACCTGGAAGTCGCCGCACTTGACGATACTCCGTCCAACCCGGTCGATGATCGTGGCGTAATCGACGGCGTCTCGCTGCGAGCACTCCACCGCCCGCCGCAGGCACTCGATCACCTGTCACAGGGGTCACAGAGGTCACAGGTCAGCCTGGCTGGGATTAGACAGCTGGCAGAGGTCACAGCTGAGTCTAGCTGGGGCCGGACACAGAGAAAAGGAGAGGAGAGGGTACATGATACAACTGGGATACACATTATACAACGACGAGTTACTCATTGGAAGAAACCGACAAATGACAAGACGACAGAAAAATAAGTTTTGTTCTATAACGGTCCTGCTAGACCATTGGACACAAAAGACGCACCCATTTAAGCAATACCCTGTCCAATCTAAAAGAATAAATCAATTAAACTAGTCAATGAATTCAGCACTAGTACAATATAGGTGCTCGCAAACCTGATTCCTCACACACAAATAAAACAAGTCCTCAGCATTAAGCGTGCGCATCAAAACATCCACATCATCACTATCTAGCATCCTTTCGTATATCAAATCTCAAACCCTTGCGCCGCCCCGTCCAGCCCCCCCCCCCCCCACTCGACACTGCCAGCCGCGCTGACCTGTTCGAACGTGTGCGTCTCGTCGTTGTAGAACATGGTGACGTAGAGCGGCGTGCGCAGCGGCTCGGCGCCCGACAGCAGGTCGTCAGCGTCACCCTCCTGCTCCAGCGGCGAGCGCAGGTCGTGCGGCAGACCCATCGTGTTCTCGTGGGTCAGCATCTCCAGCGAGTAGTCCAGCACTGGGGACGGGTGTTGGGAGGGGTGAACGGTGGGACGGTGAGGGGAATCCGTGGCCGTTGCTCACCGGCAATGTTGGTGTCACGAGACAATAAAAACATAACTATCGGACACACCAGACAAATGAAGGTCAAGTAAACAGTGTCTCCAAAAGAAGTAAACAAAATCACAATTTACCTTTAAAACCCCGACAGAAACTTTGACTGAGCACGACCCCAACCGACCTTCCACACAGCGCTGTGCGCGCACGGCCCGCCCTGGCCCGACGGCCACTCACCGGCGGAGAAGACGGCGCGCGCGCGCTGCACAATCTCCGGCGGGAACTTGAGCAGCGAGCTGGTGCCGCCGCCGACGGCGTTCCGTTCGTGGATGCTGCAGCAGAAGCTGTCCTTCCAGGCCTCGCGGTCGCCGCAGTCGCAGTAGCCGCCGCCCACCGACTGATTCATCTTGTACCTGCGCGGCCGGACGGGGCCGAACACCACGCTGTCAGTCAGGGGTTAACCTATCTGGTTACGTTACTACTTCAGATATTATTGAATGGTATGAATGAATGAATGAATGAATGAATGAATGAATGAATGAATGAATGAATGAATGAATGAATGAATGAATGAATGAATGAATGAATGAATGAATGAATGAGGTATGAATGAATGAGGTATGAATGAATGAATCTCGGATTACCTACGTTTACGACCACCGAAGCAAATGCCACGTCAGAACATAGTTAGTCGCACTGGTAGGTTCACAAGTAACACAGCAATGGTTTCGAGCATATCAGAAATAAAAACAGGACCGAAAAGGAAAAACTGGTGATCGAGAGCACAATGATGAGCTGTTGACGCCGGTGGTTCAGCCCTGGTGAGGTAGGTTCTGCCCCGCGGAGATCGGGCCGCGATGTATCGCAGCGCGGTAGCTCGGGGCGCCACTCGCCTGTGCTGCTGGTGGGCGGAAGCGGCGAAACAGTCGCGGCAGAGCACGCACGTGCTGTCCTGGCCGCAGTCGCGGCAGCTGTACGTGGCCTCGCCCATGCGGAACACCTTGCCGCACAGCGCCGCCGGCGTGGTCAGCTCCTTGAGGTGCTGAGGAGGTCAGAGGTCAGGGGTCAGAGCCGAGCCGACAGCGACGCCGACGGCCGCAGCCGCGCCGGGTGGCAGCACACACTCACTGCCCTACATGTCCTGCATTAAAAATATCATGAGGTAGATGTGGTCAATATTACTTTGAACAGCATCTCTGCAGAACTGCTCAGCAACGGCCTGGACGAAGGGGGGCGGTTTGTAGTATGGGAGGGAACACGCGTCCTCTGTGATTGTGCTAGATATGCTTATTGCTCGACCTCAGCGCATTGATACTAAAGATATGGGTGGTAAGTCCATTATCATCGTTTCACAAATTTTCCAGGGCCTTTGCCATCAAAACTACCCAACGGAAACGCAGATTATCCACGTCTGAGTTTACATAGTTTCACTTCATAACGGCGAAAAACTACAACCAAACGATAAAAAAAATAGCACAGCATCCATTGAACCGCGCCCCAAGTGCCAACCAGAGCGGTGTTACGCGGACGCAGCTACCACGCTGCTAGCGCATTTCACGAGCTGACGTCACAGGTTGTGGTAGTATGAGAGCGGCCGAGTTTGTTGATGCCTCCATGGAAACCAAATTCGCTACGTGTGCTGACAGCGTGTTAGCAGCGGCCGTGAGACACCGCCCTAAACTTCAAATCCAAAGGAAAGACTAACCTTTAACACTTCGGCCGGGTTGTCGATGCAGATGAACTGTTTCAGTGTATCGAAAAGCAGCTTCTGTGCACTGTCGTCATCGTAGCTGATGTGCAGAAAGTTGGTGCTCTCGTCGGGGGCATAGATGGTCGGCACGTGCAGCTTCCAGTACTCCCTGGAAAGTGAAACGGCGATACATTAGGTCAGTATGATGGATGACAAAAAAAAAACTTGCTTTGCATTACTCAAGGGACTAATGAAGACTAACACAAAGAATATAACTAACTAACTAACTAACACAAAGAACAAAGAGTATGCTTGAAATCAGTGCAATGCAACAGCATGATACTTTACTTAAATACAAATTGACAAACACTGATGGGACTACTGTTGACCTTAATGAAGTGCAAAGAAACTGCTAAACAAATTACCATCTGATGCACATTACAAGAAAACAATAGTACATATGTGCCTAGGTTAGTACACCTTTTTGCATTTGAATTCGACCATTAGCCATGGCCACACCTGTTTGAGGAGCCATTTCGACGATCGGCATTGAGCACAACTATTCCGGCGTTGTGTCTCATTTCAGCTATTCAGCGAAACAGACTGAACGCTGAAATGAGCGATCCGCAAAACGGTTTGACACTTGGCCATGACGGCAATGAGGGAAACAGCTCGGCATTTGGTTATATCATTTCAGCAATATTCAAAACAGAATAAATGGATATCCAGGCTAGTTTTTCATCGACCACTCGCCACTTGAGCATGAACATTATGGGCATTTCTAAGCAATAAGTCAGCCGATCGTTATCGCTTCTTTCTACATTATCTAACCGGCGAACAATGCTAATCAATGCAGCCGAAATATTTGGTTTCAAACAGCTTTTGACATCATTCTAGCCAATGTCCGCGAAGCTCTATTTCGATCAGAGGCCGAACGGCAGGGGGTCCGTCCTCCCACCATACGCTAGACACTGTTAAAGGCAAATACGGGCGAGGGACATGTGCAATGTTTATAGCTTATATGCTTATAGGCAGTACTTTTAAAGACGAAAAAAGTGAGACACAAAAAGTTTTTTGGACAACCAAAGTGCGCCAGCAGGATCATGAGTTGGAAGATAGCCAAAAACGCAGTAACAGCGTCAGAAAGCTGGCAACAAAGCGTACAACCAACGCTTATTGAGTCCCTTGACCCTCGCACTCATAAGAGGCTGGAAAGGACTCGCAGTTTTTTCGGAATAACTCGCGAAAAAAGAGACCGATCGCAAGCAAACTTCTAGTACCATCGAGTTAAGTTCAATTTACACATATCCTGAAAAATTCATGATTCTGACCCAAATGACCTTTGACCTGTGGCCTACTTTTCGAAACCATATTTGGCCGGAATCGCGATTCGGCGTATGTCGGCTCACATTTTCCGCGGGTTTCCCGACTTTTTTTGTGGCTGTAAACGTTCCGTAATGCGTACAATATTGACAACGGTCCGTATATCTTGTAAACGTTTGAACAATATTGACATTCAACAGAGAAGCTCTGGTTTAGTAAGAAAAATGGAGCACCACGTCAATCAGAACAACAATGCCAAGTTTTTTTTCAGACTGGGCTGTAGGCATGCACCCCAGGCATGGGCGAAGGAACGGCTGGAATATTGTGGGTGCATGAGTGCATAAATCCAGGTATAGCCGGTGGAGCCGGGGGGGGGGGGGAGGGAGCAGAACCGGGCATCGAGATTCGTGTTCTCTCTGGATTTTGGTATCTGCAGGCACAGAAAGGCCAGCCTGGCGGCTGACGCGATAGCCTGACGACACGACACAGGTCCGCTGATATGACTCGCACAGCCTTGGTGATCGCTCTTTTCAGGTCACTGAGGCTTCCTGGACCTTCCTTATAGACCTGGCCTTGACATGACCCCACCCGGAAAAATCCACAGGGGTCAGGTCAGATCGGGTGAGCAGGCAGGCCAGTTCCGACTGGCACCGCGGGATTCCAGCCGGTCACCAAAGTGGTTCTCGATCTGAAAGTTGTTTTCGCGATGTGAGAAGGACGCGTTCCACCGTCTTATTGGAACCACATAAGGTCCATGAGACTGCCATACTTCGTTTGGGCTCGCTTTCAGAACTTCTTTAGCGTCGCCTGGTAGCGCTGTCGGTCGACGGTCACGGTGTTGCCGCTCCTAACCTCCAGGCTCCAGCCGAGGTGGAAGTGACCTGCCTTCTCACCCGACCTGACCCCTATGCATTTTTTTCTGTGGGGTCATCTCGAGGGACAGTTTACAAGGAAGATCCAGGAAGCCTCAGTGACCTGGAAAGAGCGATCACCAAGGCTGGGCGAGTCATATCAGCGGACATGTGTCGTCAGGCTATCGCGTCAGCCGCCAGGCTGGCCGCGCTGTGCCTGTCTTGCGAAGGTGGTCACTTCGAACATTTGATGTGAGAGACTGAAAATGAGAGAAAGCAGATTGGAAAGAAAAGATGTCATTATGAATGTCCACGAAATGTTCTCTTGTTTGGTACAATTTCCAGTCACCTGCATGCAATTATCCAAAAAGTTTCCATCCTTTTTGGTCCACCCTGTATAGCCACCGATACCTATTCGAAAATGGCTTCACGTGGGAGGCGCACTGCGAGCTTCCAGGGAGCACAATCAGCCGAAAAGGTACCAAAAATTCATTTTAAGTATTGATGTCAATAACTTACGCAACGGTGACTTGACTACCGCAAAATGCACAAAGGGTTGGCCGTTTTCGAAGACATCAGGCAGAAATTTTCTAAAGTGGGTCATCGATATGCGCTCTATCACAAGTGTTTCGTTTTTTAACCCGCGCCCTGCTGGGGGTCCTGGATTTCCACGCCCTGCTGGGGGGGGGGGGGGTGTTTGAACACCCCCCCCCTTGTAACTCGGCTCCTGGGCCACGTAGCGATACGCGGAAGGCGGCGTTCGAAAGAGCGTAAAAAATAATGACGAAATCACTTCGGTCAATTTTTTGGTCAGGTCAAAGGTCAGGTCACCAGAGGTCATTGAAGGCAAAATTTCGCCGATTTCCAGGTCAAATGTCGAAAATTTCCAAGAAGCCAACGCATAACTCGGGAACCAATAGAGCTACAGCGCCGCAAAAAAGCGCATTCGATAGCCCTATTAACCCTCGCCGGCCGAGGGGGGGGGCGGGTGCCGCCCCCCCCCCCATAGGGTTTTTTCACGATAGCTCCGAACACGCTGGCGATAGAGAGCTGAAACTTGGCATACCTGACCTTTGATCCAAGCCGGATCTTTTGACACCAACCGCATTTTTGGGTCAGGTCAGGTCACTGACCTATGACGTCATAAGTGAACCTCTGCACGGTCTTCAGATGTCGCAACTTCGCAACGCCCTCACTGCCAGAGGAGATGTCACAGGGAAATGAAACTTGCAGGATCTAGTATCCATTATGAGTCCCACAACTTGTATATCTCGGATTTTTCCTAAAGGTCATGTGAGGTCAGGTCATTTTCGTGACCTCACCATTATAAGTCAATGGGGAAAATTTCAAACTGCTATTCTGGCGCCGGGAACGATCTCCAACTATCTCAAGCACACAGAATCGTGATTTGATGCACTCCTTGCAAGGTTAGATGCGTCACTTTTGCAATGTTGACCTTGCGTGACGTCATTTATGACGTCATCAAGGTCATATTAGTTTTTCGTCAATAACTC
This sequence comes from Amphibalanus amphitrite, assembly GCF_019059575.1. Taxonomy (NCBI): domain Eukaryota; kingdom Metazoa; phylum Arthropoda; class Thecostraca; order Balanomorpha; family Balanidae; genus Amphibalanus; species Amphibalanus amphitrite. Next base: position 130,509 of record NW_024881636.1, read on the forward strand.
TTGATCAAATTGAGCTAGCGAGTCGGGAAAGCCACCAATGGACTCAGGAAGACCTGCCGAATCGAATGATATGCGACATGACCTCTTTCGACCAACTTCGTGACCTTGGGGTGCTGACCTGACCTTGACCTGAGGTCAACACCCCAAGTTGACCTGACCCGGACAAAAAGTATATCATTCGACGCGCCTGAGCGAGACGAACACGATGCTGCCAAAATCGGCGCTCTGCGGCCGTTTTTTGCGAAGCTATTCACCAAAAACTGAACCGTACCTTGGGGCACTTGACCTGACCTCAGAGGTCACCGGTTGACCTAGGACCTTAAACTCGGGTACCAATCTCTGCGTCTCGTAACGGTGCACACGCTCGTTTTTTCCGCGACGCGCTAGCTCCACCAGGGGCGAAACGGCGAGGGGGGGGGTCGTACCCGCCCCCCCCCCCCTCGGCCGGCGCGTATGTAGAAAACCAATAGGTCCGGCGAGGGTTAACGCCCTTTCTGAGTAATTCTCTCAGATTTGACCTAACGTCAACGGTTTTGCCTGCAGGGGGCAAAAACGGCAAAAATAGCCGATTTTTTTCGAAAACAGTTTTTCTGCAATAACTTTTGACCCAAGCATTGTACGAGCTTACTTTTACCGGCATCGTGTTCCTCTCGTCAAGACGCATCGAATGAACTATAACTTGACCTTGAAAGGTCAACTTGAAAATTTGACCTCAGGTCAAGGTCATGACCTGACCGGAAAGGGTCATGTTGCATATCAGTCGATCCGTATCGTCGAGCTGAACACATCTAAGGCGTTTTCATCGCTCTAGCATGCCTCTATCAAAAGTTATTTGCGAAAAACTGTTAGATACCATTCGTGACCTAAGATGACCTCAGGGCATAAACAAGGGTCACGGACACCATTTTCAAGTTCAGTGTGTCTAAACCACTTGTAATTCGGTGTTTGGGAGTGTTTATAATGTCTTTCATCCAAAAGAGGCGCATTTCAATTTTCTCCCATTGACTTATAATGGGGAGGTCGCAAAATTGACCTGACCTTAGGTCATCGATATCAAAATTCTGAAATATACATTTTGTACATGCTATTGCTCTTAGCAGTCTCTGAAAGTTTCAAAGCGATCGGTCACTCGGTGTAGCTATGGCAGACATTGAAAGTTTTTATGAGGTGAGGTCACTTCAAGTGACCTGGTGACCTGACCTTGAATGACCTTGGTCTGAAATTTTCACAACGTGTGTAGAATTGATGTATGATAAGGTGTACCAAAAACGGCGGCGCTCCGCGCCGCCGTTTTTGAGATATTCTCGAAAAACCACAAGGGGGGGTGTTCAAACACCCCCCCCCCCCCAGCAGGGCGCGGGTTAACACCTGAGCACAAATGTAAGTTTTAAAGACCATCAGAGTAGCAAATGCTTCGAAAGATAGGTAGAGAGCATGATATCCTGAATTCGTCGCTTAATATGGGAGCAGTGTTGATGAGAACAATGGTTTTTGTTCACAAATTATTGTGGGTGCAGGGCCCTGTTTCACCGGTGATAGCAGCACGCTGCTATCAAGCTGCTATTACACGTGTCAAATTGGGTTTCCATGGAGACATCAACAAGCCTATTCCTCCAACACTACCATAAGTGTGACGTCAGCTCGCGAAATGGAATAGCAGCGTGCTGCTACCACCGGTGAAACAGGGCCCAGATTGCGTTGCCTGCACCCACTGGAAAATTATTGTGGGTGCAGCTGCACTCACTGCACCCATTGTTTCTATGCTTATGATCCTAGGTTAGATTGAGTAAGATTAGATAAGGTTAAACTAGGATATAGTATCAGTGAAGCTGGTGTCACCGTCAGGGGTAGGTAGATAGGTAGGTTGTAGGTGGTAGGTAGGTTTAAAGTTTGGGTATCTGTAACCCTGGCGTCACAGGTAGTGTTTGATAGAGTTCAGTGGGTTGAGGTTTCCTGCATTAGGCCGCCGAGCCAGGCCGAAGCATGCTGTGACGTCATTAGGTAAGAGAAGATAACTTAGCATCCTATCAGTATCGACTGAGACTCATATATACTCAGACAGACTCAGGCAGACTCAAACTGTGTCGACCGACTCAAACCGATTCAGATCGACTCAGACCGACTCAAAACGACTCAAACTGACTCAGACCGACTCACCGACTTAAATCTATTCTGATCGACTGGGACCGACTCAGAATGACTCAGGCAGACTCATACTGACTCGACCGACTCAAACCGATTCAGACTGACTCAAACTAACTCAGAACGACTCAACCGACTCGAATCGATTCCGATCGACTCAGACAGAGTCAGGTCGACTCAGAGACTCAGGCAGACTCAAGGCTCAGGCAGACTCAAGGCTCAGGCAGACTCAGACCGATTCAGATCGACTCAGACTGACTTAGACCGACTCAACCGACTCAAATTGATTCTGATCGACTCAGAACGACTCAACCCGGCTCAGGCAGATTCAAACTGACTCGACCGACTCAAACCGATTCAGATCGACTCATAACGACTCAGTTAGACTCAGAACGACTCAAACTGACTCAAACCGACTCAACCGAATCAAATCGATTCCAATCGACTCCGACAGACTCGGAAAGACTCAAACAGACTCAGGCAGACTCAAACTGACTCGACCGACTCTAACCGATTCAGATCGACTTAGACTGACTCAGCTAGACTCAGAACGACTCAAACTGACTCAGACCGAATCAACCGACTCAAATTGATTCCGATCGACTCGGACAGACTCAGGCAGACTCAAACCGACTCAACCGACTCAAACCGATTTAGACCGACTCAGACAGACCCATCGGTTTGACCTGAATCATCAGACCTGAATCGGTTTGAGTCGGTCGAGTCAGTTTGAGTGTGCCTGATACGGTTTGAGTCTCTCTGAAGCTGTCTGAGTCGTTCTGAATTTGACTGAGTCGATCGGAATCGATTTGAGTCGTTTGAGTCGATCTGAGTCAGTTTGAGTCGTTCTGAGTCTATCTGAGTCGATCTGAATCGGTCTGCGTCTGCCTGAGTCGGTTCGAGTCTGCTTGAGTCGTCGGTTTGAGTCTGCCTGATCCGGTTTGAGTCTGCCTGAGTCTGTCTGAGCCGATCGGAATCGATTTGAGTCTGTTGAGTTGGTCTGAGTCAGTTTGAGTCGTTCTGAGTCTATCTGAGTCTGCCTGAGTCGGTTTGATTCTGCCTGAGTCGTTCTTAGTCTGTCTGAGTCGATCGGAACGATTTGAGTCGGTTGAGTCGTTCTGAGTCAGTCTGAGTCGATCTGAATCGGTCTGAGTCTGCCTGGGTCTGTCTGAGTCGATCGGAATCGATTTGAATCGATCAATTTGAGTTGGTTGAGTCGGTCTGAGTTAGTTTGAGTCAGTCTGAGTCGATCTGAATCGGTTTGAGTCGGTCGAGTCAGATTGAGTCTGCCTGAGTCGTTCTTTACATTATCTTCTCTTACCCAGTGACATCACAACATGCTTTGGCTTGGCACGGCGGCCTAATACAGGAAACCTTAAAGGTAGTGTGCCACCTTTGAAAGATTTCCCATTTTATTTTTCCTAGGATAAGAAGCTTCTGTTTTTACCTAATATCGCAAAAAAATCAGAAATGGGCCTGGAATAGTGCCTTTTTCGCCTAAAAGTTTTTCGGTTTTTAGATATGTATAACAACTGTAGTGGGCTCACCTGCAAACAGGCGTCGGGCAACAATCGCGAATGCGGCGCACTTGTGACAATAAGCAAAGGTCATTATAGTGTTACGACCATACGACGTACGGGAATGAGTTATCAGCTGTCTAATCGTAGACAACACAATGTCGAGCCTTAAACTGTAAGCCCGTATTGGTATTGTTTCTTTTATTTGGCTGTCGAACATTATTTATGGTTTGAAATATGATTTTATGTAAAATAATTGATATGAAAAAGCCGTCTTATAAGTTATGACCCCATTTCACCACACGCAAGTGGCAGAAATGACAATGATCAGCTGACGCATTTTTCTTGGCCGAAGTCAGAGCGCGCGGCCCGACGCACCACGCGTATTTGGAAATTCCGACCTCGACGAGCATCAGAAGCCACCTAACCAACACCTAACAGGCGTGTTCGAAACCGCAGGAGATGATGATGAACGGGTTTATCGAAACTTGATTGGATGAGCATATCGGTAATAGCGATTTCAGTGTGTGCATTTATTGTTCATAGTGGTGTGAAATGTGGTTGGGGTACGACCGACAACCCGTCGGGGCGAATTTCGCACTGGGGTACTCAAAATTTGAAGAATTTAAGACGTTTCCATGAGTTTTGAAGGTATGGATAAGTTCTAAAAATCCGGTTCTCCTTATCTGGGCCATTAACTCCATACGGTCCAAGAAAGCTGGCACACTACCTTTAACCTTGAACGAAAACGCTACCGGTGATGCCAGGGTTACCGATACCAAAGTTTGTAGGTTGGCAGATTGTAGCTTAGTAGGTAAGGTTAGGTCAGGTTAGATTATGCTTTTTATTTTAACTTCATCTACACATTTACCAAGTAGGTAGCAGTGACGGTGTAAGCTAGTTGATACCAAAGTAAGCTAGTTGATGATTGGTTAGGTTATGTTAGGTCTGAAACAAATAATAGTGTTTTCATTTAAGTACCGGGGTTACATGAGCGATCCGTTCCAAATACGCACTACGCTAATGCGCATCAGCTCCCCACAAACGGATCTACGGCACCGGTTACATGAGACTAATTCGTTTTATCTACGTCAAACGGATCTTGTTTGGCTCACCCGGGCTGACTCCTCGACGCAGGCCCATGTCACTCCACTTTTGATGACATCATATGGGGGCCTCAGGACAATAATGGCGCGGCGCGCCACAATCGCTTCAAAGCTACTTGCCAACAGTTGCCATTTTTGAAAATATTATTTTGAAATAAAGTTCCAAGTAATAAAAATATTGTAATAAAGTTGTTGAATAAATCGATACCATATCTAAAAACTTACTGAAAAATGATTTATTCATAGTAAAAATATAAGCTCGATGCGTTTCTACGCTGCTTTCCTGCAACTGCAGAGGGTTTTTAAATCGTCTATATCTTCAAAACTGGCCATTTCTTAGCATATTGCTGCTCTTTTTTATCGCTAGAAAATAAGTTGTACTTTCCAGTGACATCAATGGTTGAGCGATATGTGTAAAGTGTCACCAACAATCGTCAAATGAAGTTAGTCATTTTTACGTTGTAAAGGAATGGAGTACCCCTTTCGAGCATCAGGGGTGACGTCACTCAGGATCTGTCTCTGATTGGTCGGCGGGGGAGTGACTGTACCTTCTATAGATGGCCTTGCCTCGACGGCCGGTAATTCGCATCACAAACGGAATAGGATTAGCGTACAGTCATGGCGCAGTTGCGGCATTTACCGGGACGACTGAGCTAAATTTAAATACTTATATCATTTGATAGGCTCAAAAACATTTAAAATTAACATGAAATCAAAAAATGAAAACAAAGTTTTCTTGTTTTAAGTCAGTGGGCACTGATTCGCCATGCAGCGACAGCAGGGTGGTCAGAAAAAAATTATCTATCAAAATATTTCATTCATTTTATTTCACATGCAAAGACTAAACCAAAATACCAACATTTTTTTGCTATTTTCTACGAGGCAGCCAATAAAAAAATGCTTAGTATTTTGCATTTTGACGCTTCCAGTCAGCAAAGAATAGTTCTTGTGAAATACGGCCCGAATCGTGTGCCTCGGACGTTTCGGTTACATGAGCGATCCGTTCCAAATACGCACTACGCTAATTCGCATCAGCTCCCCAAGAACGCATTCAGTGCACCGACTACATGAGCAAATTCGTATCAGTGACGTCAAACGGATCTAGTTTGGCTCTCGGCCCGATGCGCATTACAAACGGAATAGCATACAAATGTGGCGCACTTCCGTAGCAATAGAGGTGACTAAATTAAAAATTTATTATCTTATGTCTTTTTTGCATTTAATCTGCTCAAAACATTCTCAATTAACTTAACAAAAAAAAGTTGAACATAAAGTTGTCTTGCTTTGACTCATTGGACAATTGCCTCTCTTGATTCGTCTGTAGTGCTGTCAGAAAAATGTTTCAGCTGAAATTATGTGGATATTTACTATTTGGTTTTCACTATATGTATTGTTGAAAACTTGACAAAATACTGACATATTTTTTAAATATTATTTCAAAAGAAGAGAATGAAAAAAATACCTATTATTTTGCATTTTAATGTTTCTTTTTGCGAAGAAATAGTTCCTGTAATACGTATCTTGGTCCTATTGGCTTCTAAGCCTCTTCCCCAGCGGATTTTGTTCGGACCGCCGATTCGTATTAGCAGGTGGATACATGAGTCGGTAGTACGCTCCTGATTCGCATTAGCGGTGAATCCGATCGTGATACGTATTTGCTTTGCTCATGTAACCGCGGATCGGATCGCCGATTCGTACTAGCAGGTGGCTACATGAGTCGTTAATGCGTTCCTAATTCGAATTAGCGGCTAAATACGTATTTACTGTGCTCATGTAACCCCGATAAAGGTTGAGGTTTCCTGTATTAGGCCGCCGAGCCAGGCCGAAGCATGCTGTGACGTCATTGGGTAAGAGAAGATAACTTAGCATCCTATCAGTATCGACTGAGACTCATATATACTCAGACCGACTCAGGCAGACTCAAACTGTGTCGACCGACTCAAACCGATTCAGATCGACTCAGACCGACTCAAAACGACTCAAACTGACTCAGACCGACTCACCGACTTAAATCTATTCTGATCGACTGGGACCGACTCAGAATGACTCAGGCAGACTCATACTGACTCGACCGACTCAAACCGATTCAGACTGACTCAAACTAACTCAGAACGACTCAACCGACTCGAATCGATTCCGATCGACTCAGACAGAGTCAGGTCGACTCAGAGACTCAGGCAGACTCAAGGCTCTGTTTTTTTTTACTGAGTCGATCGGAATCGATTTGAGTCGTTTGAGTCGATCTGAGTCAGTTTGAGTCGTTCTGAGTCTATCTGAAACGATCTGAATCGGTCTGAGTCTGCCTGAGTCGGTTTGAGTCTGCTTGAGTCGTCGATTTGAGTCTGCCTGATCCGGTTTGAGTCTGCCTGAGTCTGTCTGAGCCGATCGGAATCGATTTGAGTCTGTTGAGTTGGTCTGAGTCAGTTTGAGTCGTTCTGAGTCTATCTGAGTCTGCCTGAGTCGGTTTGAGTCTGCCTGAGTCGTTCTTAGTCTGTCTGAGTCGATCGGAACGATTTGAGTCGGTTGAGTCGTTTTGAGTCAGTCTGAGTCGATCTGAATCGGTCTGAGTCTGCCTGGGTCTGTCTGAGTCGATCGGAATCGATTTGAATCGATCAATTTGAGTTGGTTGAGTCGGTCTGAGTTAGTTTGAGTCAGTCTGAGTCGATCTGAATCGGTTTGAGTCGGTCGAGTCAGATTGAGTCTGCCTGAGTCATTCTTTACATTATCTTCTCTTACCCAGTGACATCACAACATGCTTTGGCTTGGCACGGCGGCCTAATACAGGAAACCTTAACCTTGAACGAAAACGCTACCGGTGATGCCAGGGTTACCGATACCAAAGTTTGTAGGTTGGCAGATTATAGCTTAGTAGGTAAGGTTAGGTCAGGTTAGATTATGCTTTTTATTTTAACTTCATCTACACATTTACCAAGTAGGTAGCAGTGACAGTGTAAGCTAGTTGATACCAAAGTAAGCTAGTTGATGTGATGTTTGGTTAGGTTATGTTAGGTCTGAAACAAATAACATCATTTTTGTTATTGTATCTGGTCACTGGTGCAATTGCGGTCCCATTGAACTGAACTGTCAAGGCCAGGTGCATTGGAAATGAATAATGGTGCAGCTTGGTGTACTGTCTGAGAGAAGCTCTAGAATCAATTTTCCATTGATTAAGGGTAATATGTTGCAGTGAACTCACAGAAATGTTAGAAAAGTGCATTACAGCATATGGTGACACTATTTAGATCTATTTAACCACAATTCCAAATTTTCTCTAAATACATCTATCATACAGCATGGAAGATACTCACCTAAAATCCCTTCCAACAAGGGTGTCCTTCTTGAATTTGGCTTCCCATATGGCAACAGCATCAACATCAGATTTCATTGCCTCACTGCTGTTGTCCTTCATCATAATACTTTAGGTTTCAAAAGGAGATGAAGAGAAATTTCAGCTAATGACTGTGCTATGACAGCAAGATGAGGTAATAACAACGACCAAGGTATATCACTTGATGATGCATTTCACAAACATGATGCTCATCTTGATTTATTTTGTGATGCTAGCTGAATTTCATAAGGGGTACAATTCTAGTCCGTTAGCACCTGGCGGACGAGGCGGAGTCGCGGACGGGACCTTGAGAAAGCACGGCCACAAAGGAGTGTCATTTGTCAAGGCCTCATTCTCTTCGATTAGCACCTCTAAGATAAAAGCCTGTGAAAATGCGATCTTGCTGGTGTAAATTTTCAGAATTGTGACAAGAAAATACGAAAAATCAACAGAAATTCAATCACAAATCATTCCAGTCACTATGTCATCCACACACCCTCTATCACAGATAATTTTCACGTCTCGAACGTCTCGCATCCGCACAATTGGCCGCTCTGCGTAAGGCGTTTAGAAATAGGCTACTAAACTGATGCATTTTGAATATAGCCAGCTGATCACAAATTATATTTTTTGCTTCGAAATTTCGCTGCTTGTGTATCGTGTCCATCGCCCATATCGACCCAGGCCATGAAATAATGTAACTTTATCATCCCACTCCGCCAGGCAAAAACAAAACTCCATCGAAAACGTTGTAACGATAATACGTTTGTAACGCATAATTACGTCACTATCATCCGTTTCAAGGCCATCATACTACCCTTAGTTGTTTACGCCAAGATTCTTACAGGATATTTACGCCTTGTCGTACGTTAGTTGTTTGAATACGTACGTTTTGTTGTTATTTATAGTCACCGTGGTTTACGTATTTATTTCCAAGGCCATATAAGTTTTTATTTCTATGTTGTTAACACACTGAAGTGTGGGGGATTGGGATGGGCGGGCATTGAGTGTGTTTTTATACCTTGACTTTGGGTTTTTTATGATCAAGGCCAAAATGCGCCCTAATCTACCAAGAAGATCAATATAGTTTGTACGGTTTATGGTTTATATAGCCTTGGTTTGTACCCTCGGTACCCTCTATAGTGTATTGATACAGCTGTTGATTATTTTCCTGTGTTTTGGTGTCTGTCTTTAGGTAGGTATGGTAGGTAATTGGTCAAATAGGGGTAGGTATATCTCAAGCTTCAAAGTTCAGCTTGATGCCCCATTTGTCAATGTGTCTTCAGTACCTATGCATATTGATATTCCCCCTCTCGCAGCACCCAAATTCAATTTATCTTGTTTTTTTTTAGAATAAAATACAAACTTAACAACTTTTATTAGGAAAAGCTTGTCTTAACCTACACAGCAGTGCATGCTGCATAAGGAAACTAAATGCTGGAATCCCCCACAGTATCAAAGACCGCCTTTCTGGATCTACCAAGGGGTGGATTTATACCTTCCCACATAGTTACCTAGACCTACTGATACAGAACAAGACCAGGGCCCTGTTTCATGTCACAATGCGAGTGCGCTACACTCCACTGCAGTATTGGTGCAGTGTTTGAGACAATTTTTTCACAACGAACTCAGGTGCTCCCTGAGTCTATAGATGGCTTTGGGCGCTCCAGTGTAGCGAGCATCCAAGTTTGTTGATGTTACCATGGAAACCCAATGTACTGATATGTACAGTGCGCTGTAGTATTGTGCCATGAAACAGAGCCCAGTGTGTGTGCATATGTTACAGAACACTGCAAAGCATCCTTATTCCTTTAACATGTTTTGATTTATTAAGCAAAAAACAAAATGTATTATGCAAATTGCAAAGCCTAGCATGCCTACTACCTAGCTATCAAGTATCAAAACATGCATATTTATGCACAATGTGGCAAAAAGTACCTAAGCTGTAAGCAGTATAATGTCTGTGAATACATCAGCGGTGTAACTTTCTATATGTATGGGGGTGCAGGTGCACCCCCATCCCCTGAAAGTGCACCCCCATCACGTCAAAGTGCACCCCCATAGGCTAAGCGGCGCCCCACACGCCGCCCGACACCGCTAAGCTCTTAAGCAGATGGCGAGGGTAATTTCTCGGCTACATTCCGTCTCGTGACCGGCGTCGTGCTGCTTGCGGGCTTGGGAAGCGTCCAGTCGTATCGTCCCCCAAAAATGGGTGAAAGGGGCACCCCGGCAAGAAGCGGACTTTCTCAGCAAAAGTGGAGCGCCCGAGGCAGAAGTGGGGCACCTCCAACGTAGGTTGGGATCGTCAAGCAGAAGACTGGCACCCCAGCGGAGGATAGGCGCCCCCAATAGGAATGATGCACCTCAAGCAGAACTTGGGCTCGCCCAGTAGAAGAGCGCCCTCAGTAGAACACGGGCGACCCCAGCAGAAAGGGGCGCCCCACCAGAAGAAGGGCGCCCCAACAGAAGAAGGGCACCCCGCAGAAAGGGGGCGCCCCACCAGAAGAGAGATGCCTCCAGCAGAAAAGAAGCGCCCTCAGCACAAGGATGGCTCCCCAGCAGAAAGGGGGCGCCCCACCAGAAGAGGGATGTTTCCAGAAGAAAAGAGGCACTCCAATATAAATGGAGCACCTCAAGCAAAAGTTGGGCTCGTCCAGCAGTAGTGAGGCGCCCCCAGCATAAGAGGAGTACCCCGAGCATAAGGGAGCCCCCAGTAGAAAGGGGCGCCACACCAGAAAGGGGCGCCCTACCAGGAGAGGGATGCCTAAAGAAGAGATGCGCCCCAATACAATAGGGGCACCTGGAGCAAAAGTTGGGTTCGTCCAGCAGCAGTGGGGCCGGGGGCGCCCCCAGCAGAGGTGGGGCGTCCCCAGCGGCTCCGGCGGAAGTGGGGCATCCCCAGCAGAACAGGGGCTCCCCAGCAAAAGCGTTATGTCCCCAACAGACATAGCCGAGCACCTTCAGCAGAAGTTGAGCTGACTGAGCAGAAGAGGGCGCTCTAGCAGAACAGTGCGCACCCACAGAAGAGGGGCGGTTCCACCAGAAGAGGGGCGCCGCCCCCAGAAGACGGGCGCCTCCAGCAGAAGAGGGACAGCCACGCAAAAGAGGGGCGCCGCCCGCAGAAGGGGGCGCATCCAATAAAAATGGGACACGTCAAGCGGCAGTTGGGCTCGCCGAGCACAAGAAGGGCGCACTCAGTAGAAAAGGTCGAGCGACTTAAGCAGAAGTTGGGCTCGCCCGGCAGAAGAGGGACGCCTCTAGCAAAAATAGGGCATAACCGGGAAGGAAATTGTCAGACTCCAGCACTTCCAGCAGAAAAGTGAGACCCCAGCAGAGGAGGAGCGCCCATCAGAAGTAAGTCCCGCCGAGCAGAAGAGGGGTGACCTCAGCAAGAGAGAGGCGACCCCAGCAGTAGAAAGGCGCCCAATAAAAAAGGTGATTCCAGCAAAAGTGGGTGTCACCAGCCGCCGAGCATAAAAAGGGCACCCCGATTCTATAAAGTTGGAATAAAAAAGTAAAATGCAATTTTGTTATAAATTCAATTGATTGATATTCGTGCAAACGAATTTAATGTCTTTTCGTACCTAATACCCAACTTTGTACCATTTTACTCTAACATTTGGGTGTTAAGTGTTCATACAATTAAAATTGTACATGAAAAAATATTCATTTTATTTCAAAAGTTTTTTGTACCTACAAGTAGAAGCCTTGAAATCCGTTTATCGGTGCGCCGGTTAGAGGGCCTTGGGTTAATATAAATGAACTGCAATCCCATTTGCAACATCAGACTGTGTTCAAACTAAATCGGAGGAACACAAAATGGTGATCACTCTAAATCTGAATTTCGAAATATACCAACAAAGCATTTTACCGAAATTGAGAGACAAAGGCGCACACAATTGGGGCACACGGACCCATGCCCCCCCCCATTCGAAAGGGGGATCATCTCAAATGGCCCTCAAATTGGCCCCTAATCTTAATACCACCGAAGACTGTCTAAAATGAGCTGAAATGACGATTAATAAGACCATGAGGGCCCATCTCGGACCCCAGCAGGCCCAAATGAGGTCATACAATGTCCAGCGCAGTCAAGGGGAAGGTAATAGATGTCAAATTTCAACAACTTTCAAAAGGCCTTAAAGGACCTTCAACTGGCGTCAAAGGGCCCTCAGAAGGCCTTAAAGGGCCCTCAGATGTCATCAAAGGCCCTCAAATGTCATCAAAGGGCACTCAGCCGACATCAAACGGCCTCAGAAGTCCTTGAAGGGCGTCAGAGGGCCCTCCGCCGGCGTCAAACGCCTCCGAAGGCGTCGAAGGGTCCTTGGCTGGCGTCAGAAGGCCCCCAATTGGTGTCAGAGCACCCTCAACTGGCGTCAGAGGGCCCTAAGCTAGCGTCAAATGGCCCTCCGAAGACCTCAAAAGGGCCCTCAGCTGGGGTCAAAGGGCCCTCAGAAGGCCTTGAAGGGCGTCAAAAGACCATGAGATGGAGTCAAACGGCCCTCCGAAGGCCTCAAAGGGCCCTTAGCTGGCGTCAGAAGGCCCCCATCTGGTGTCAGAGGGCTCTCAGATGACGTCGAACGGTCCTCAGCTGGTGTCACATGGCCTTCAGAGGGCCTCAAAGGGCCCTCAACTGGCGTCAAAGGGTCCTTAAAAGGCCTCAAAGGGCCCTCAAATGGCGTCGAAGGGCCCTCAGTAGGCCTCAAAGGGTCCTCAGCTGACATCAAATGGCCCTCAGCTGGCGTCAAATGGCGCTCAGAAGGCCTCAAAGGGCCATCAGCTAGGTCCAAAGTGCCCTCAGCTGACGTCAAACGGCCCTCAGTAGGCCTCAAAGGGCCCTTGGATTTTCGGGCCCTTTGAGGGCTTCTTCGTTGTGACAGTGCTGCTTTGTCGGTGAGGTGCGCGGTCGCCGTGGGTCCCTCGCACGCCGCCGGGACAGCGAGAGGTGGGTGATCGGGGCCGCCGTACGTGCCCTGGTACGGGCTTCCTGAATATCGGTTACGACTGGTACTAGGAAAGTGGGCATGCCGCCTCAAAATTGTGTCTTTGTAGTAGGTTTGTGGTATAAAAATGATAATTCATGTCGATGTGCATTAGTAAATGCGCGAATTGACAAAGGGGGTGCTGCCCCGCTCATACACATCCGGACCAACCCGTGACTAGCCTACGCTTCTAGCCAGGCTGGGTCGGTCGGCCGGCCGGCAGTCAGGCTGAGGCGCTACCCGCGCTGATTTCTGAGGGCCTTGCATCCACGCTTATTAATCGAATATTTTACGTAATTGTTAAGATGTTGATAATTACTCACTGAATCGTATGTGAATGAAATACGCTGCGTAAACAAAAATGGAACATTAAATGCTTTGAAAATTGAACGGGTACTGAAGTAATTGTTTTATCATGTATCGACAGAAGCTTAGTTTCAAGTCAACCGAAATATAATCGCGTTGGAGAACTTTTTCGGCTGGAGCCTGGGGCCCTTCGGCATGGAGGGCCCCAGTTTGCAGGTCGTGCCCCCCCGTTCCAAAATCCTGTGTGCGCGCCTATTGAGAGATATGCACCATCTATGCTCCTTGGAAGCGCCCCTACCCTCATTGAAGGTCGCCCCCATCACCATGTGCACCCCCATCTAAAAAGCAAAAGTTACACCCCTGGAATACATGCAGAACAATGTGGTGATTTTGAAGACCTTTGCCTATCAAATCACACATTTTCTATTGTCAGAATCTACTTCTCCATGCTAAATAAAGTGGAAACCAATGCTTATAATCATGTAATCTCAGACTATATAATACAAAACTGAAAACAGGATAAGAATCTTTGGCACGATATAGCTCTGTTGCTTTGCTGGTGCGCCCTAAAACACTGAAACATCAAGTGATTCAACAGACTGCCAGTGTCTCATTAGTTGGCAGTGCACTGTTCATAAGCATACCTATATTGCATAGTTCTTGATCGCCCTCATCTGTTCTTATGTCAAGAACATTCTAAAAGTCAAAGGCTACATCATGTAGCTCCGGACGTGGGCTCCACGGGAACTTCTCCATCTCCAAAATTCCTTGTGAACTCAGGCCCATCTTTCAGTGTGTAGTTGCCTTGTCTCGGGATTCTCCAGGTGAAATATGAAACATCCAGAAGAAATAAGATGTTGAGGAGGAGAACTCCAAGCAGGACGAGCGAGTACTGGACGAAGCCCCACACCAGGAGAATGGCCATTGTGATGACAAGTGAGATTATCCAGCAGGTGTTGAAGCCCAGCCAGGGTCGCATCAGAAGGCCTCTTGTCCGTCGAATCCCTACCAGAGACACTACTCCGGCAGCGGCCAGGCACGAGCAGGTGATCGCCTGCATGTAGAGTGTGGCCTGCAGCCAGGGCTCCAGCTCATCAGGGGTGAAGTCCAGCACGAGCTCCGATTGGCACGAATTGGTGATGTTCTCCAGCACCACGTCAGGCTCTGTTTTCTTCACGCTATTCAACTGACAAAACTGTTCAGTTGTGTATTCCGTATTGAGGAGATTTTTCACGGCGTATGCAGCGAAGGCCATGCCAATGACGGTGGTCAGGACCACTTCTGTGTACATTCGCACCCTCATTTTTGTGTAGAAAAGTCGGACGCATCCTTCAATAATCCTCTCCATCACGAATATTGCCGGACACTAACACCAGTAATTAAGGGCTCGTCTTCGTCACCGTTTTAGGCCGTTTATGCTTCGTCTTCTGCTCCGTGCGCGTCAATTACTACACTACCTAGCACCTACTGAGATGGTCAGTACCTATTCTTTGTTGTTGATCGGTCCATATTGCACCATCTCCTGCCATCAATGGGTGACGCAATGTGTCGCAATAAGCTGCTCAGCAGCAACAGATGACCTATTGGCAGGAGTGAGCGCAAAGCCTGCAACCGCACCCTTCAAACACAAGTGCTTCCTAAGTGCTCCCGTCTAGCGGAAGTCACTACGTCACGGATAAACGTACTGCGGCCGTGCAAGGCTATAGAACTCATAGCCGTCATCCGCGGGTGGTATTGACGGTTGTGGATACTTCGAGTTCGAGTGAGCCTCCGCTAGATGTCGTTGTCATCTCGTCTGTGCCCTTTATCGGAAAACCGCTACTAGTTGTCAAGCTAGTTGCAACGAAATGCTTGAAAGGACCAGAGATGACATGCATGACCGACCGTCGCAGTCGATTTTCTATCGTATGTGTTTAGAAAATACGGTGTATGTTCATCTTCATGTGTCCAGCCTGTCACGGGTAGGTATTAGGTACCTACGACAAGCTGGGTAGTGGACAATTATGTATGTAGATGACATTCCGTGCAAATCGGACAGCTTACTGCTTGCTTAGGTATTAAATCGCCAGGCAGTAACCACGCGACAACTATCGGCGATAAGGTGACCGATAGCGGCCGATAGTTTGTGCCGAGAATTCGCATCCCACTCCCGGAAACGCACTGTCTGCTCGAACATATCTAGTATCTACCCTCACGCCCTCAGCAACCTTGTGGTGGGCTTTGCTAATGATAGTTTCTCGAAGGCCAGTGAACTCAGATCAAATGATAGTATCTATTTCAAAATCATTTATGAGACGTCCAGTTGATGCCAGCCTTTTTTTCCAGGTCTCGGTCACCGAAACATGGAGAAGACAGGTCGTCAGGTTAGTACGCTATGACAAGTAGGTACAGCTAGCTGGTATGCCTATGTATAACTGGTACCCGTCCTGAAGTATTCAGTGGATGTGGACTGTACATTGTCATGAATGCAAATATGTTAGGCTGAGAATCTTCCCCAATCTCCAATGTAGGCGAGGTGGAATAGATAGTGCCCGCCTTATTCGTCATCTCCATGTGATTGCTATCCACTCACTGGCAAGGATGGATGTCTGAGTCAGCCTATAGCGGACGGTTTGGGGAATGCCCGCCCCCAGAGATCTTCAAAACTAAACGTCGCAGAGAAAAATGGCATAAGCGATTGAAAAGCTCGCCGAAAATGTCTGCCAATAAATGGCAATGATTCGTCCATTTTTGATAGAGTCGACATTACGTCACTATTTATAGTGATGTCGTCGATGGCCATTGTTCATTTTCTCCACTAGGCCGATAATAGACGCGTTTACATAGGGTTTGTTGCAAGCTTATATCTCCATCCGTGAAGTTGCAAAAGATGCCAATGGTGCTGATCAATTTACAAAATGATCCCCTCTAAATATTTGAAGACCACTGCATCGAAATTATCGCCAAATTAACGAGCTAGAGCCTCGTCAAATATGCTATGTAAACCGGGTTAAAATCGTACGTACGACGCCGAAACTGGCGAACTTAAGTTTCAAGATAGGATTGAAATAGCAATGGGTAGTTTATTCAAAGCCTCTTCTAAACGTTACACTGAATAACTCCGATTTTTTTGGGAACATCTTTTTAGTACCTACCTTTTAATGGTCATTTTCTTTACTTTTGAGTGAGGTAGAAATATTTTTTCAATGCAATAGGTACTTTGTTTTTGATTGCACAGATTTTACGTGTATATTGAAACTGATGGTGATATTTATTATTTAACCTGATGCATACAGTTCAAGCTTTGAATTGCAAATCTTGATTCATTGTTTCGCCAATTAAATATGTTTTTGCTCATTTCCCCGTAATTTTATAGATTAAAAGTTATTTGTGTCGTGCCGCCAAAAGTGAAAAATAGTTAGTTGTGACGCCCTTACGAAGTCTCTTTTTCCCCAGCGCAAATGTGCTCTATGTGGCTCCCATCATCCCAGCCTAGCGTCCCTGAAGGCCCATCTCAAGACTAAACACGACGGGGCCAAGGTATGTTGGGTGTCAAGGTACTGGGAAGTGGGGTTCATGGACATAAAAGTATGGTTTCCAGGCAGTCAAATAATTTATGCCCAGGCTCCACTAAGCGATTTTCCCGTGCGATTCTGCGACATTGCGATATCGCTTATCGCAAAAAAAGTTCAGAATGCTGAGCTTCTTTGCGATATTGCGTGGGCGATATTGCGTGACATTTCATGCGATAATGCGATTCCCGCAGTGTGACTCAGCGCATCCGTTTGCACTAGATGAACATTTTCTGGCATCGCCAAGGGCATCGCATTCTCGTATTATCGCAACATATCAGCGTTTGTCGAAGAACCATAAGCGAAATTTGGAAACAATGGTGACCTTGCGTAACTCTTGCCTTGGACAGTTTAATTGCAATAACTAGATCAAAATGCCCTTAAGGTACCTATGTTCATTAGCACGATATCGTCAGAGAAATGCTGGGCTTTGCTAAGCGGTGGACGTCAGTTTTAAACAACAGAGGATCGTGCCGAACTGCAGAGGTCAGATTCCTGCAAGGGGGGAGGTCGCCAAGTGTTAGATACGGACAAATAATGTTATTTTCTTAGCATTCACAAATACATCACAAGTCGACTACCTAGCAGTCACATGTTTGGAATACCGTAAAGTGGGGCTATTTGAGACAGTGGGGCTATTTGAGACAGTGAAGTAGTGGTTTAGTAAAATCGCTGTAAAATGAAAACCGTTCGATATTTTTTCGTCATTTTTGCTTAGGCTGATGTGGAATTGAACAGTGAATGACCTGAATAACCTTTTTGAAAAATTTCGAAAAGTTTTGAAAGAAATTTGGTCTAAAATACGAAATACAGAAAAACGCACAATTTAAGCTGCTCGAAAAAGACCCCCACCTGCCGCTTAACATAGTTGAAATTTTAACAGTTTCGGCACTGCATCTATCGTTACTACCGTTTTACTTATAGGCTAAGCATATTTTTCATGAAAATATTATACATTGTTAACGTTACTGCCGATTGCGTAACCCATTGTCTCAGAATCCCGATGATGCCCACCTGGTCAAACCTCAACCGATATGCCAAATAGCTACTGATAATGGTGATGCGATTGCACCCGAGAAGACTTACCACCATCTACTTGAAGTGCATCGAACGTTCGACATGAGTAACACCGATGAATTGGTCGTGGTCATAAACGTGCAGTGGGTTCATGGTATTTAGCAGGAAGCAATATTTACATGTTCGTAGTGTAACATAATGACCCTTTAGCTGGTGACCAAACTAGTTATTCTGATGAATATGTGCTTAAAATGTGCTTCATCAGTCACTTACTTAGTCGACAATAACACATGTCTACCTTGGTTGACCAAAAAACACCATTGAAGATTACTTAACACATGAACGTACTGTTAGGTGAGCCTATGCAAGTAGGCGATGTGGTAGGGTTACCGGCCAATTGATACAGCATGCAGCGATCGAGGAAAATCGTCATAAAATCAAAACCGCTGAACATTTTTCTGTTATTTCTTCGCATGAAGATGTGCAATGGAACAAGGAATCATGCAGACTATTCACTTAAATGTTTTGGGAAACCTTTTAGCTCGTTTGATTCATTACGGTGTGCTTCATTAGGTAGCGAGCCTGTCTCAAATAGCCCCACCGACTTTCAGTATGTCTGTTTTCACGCCACCAGGGCTATATACAAAAACTTTCTTTCAAAATTTTACTGTTGTTGTCTTTAGAATAGTCCTTGATGATCATTCTGCAAATTGGAAAGTTTAGGGTCACATCATATTGGTGGTCCAACCTCTCCCCAACTCTATGGGCGTCTTTCAAGGCTCGGCACTTGGTCCCTTACTCTTCACGGTATTTTCCAATGATCTATCACTTTATTCTGAGGATGCAGCAGTCTTCCAGTACGCTGATGATACTCAATTGTTGGTGAGTGGCCCTTTAAACGACCTTAGGGGACTCATCTCGCGCTTGGAAGCGTCACTGGCGTCTCTCGACCATTGGTTCAGTGCAAATGCTCTAAAAGTAAACACTGCTAAAACTCAGCTCATGGCTTTCGGCAGTCGGCAAAATTTGAGAAGCATACCTGCTTTCACCGTTTCTTTTCGCGACACCAAACTAGTGCCATGCAAGCAGGTTGGCAACCTGGGCGTTATCTTCGACGGCACCCTGTCCTGGGACGCGCATGTGTCCGAGCTCAGTCGCCGGTGCACGGGTCTCCTAATTGGCCTCTCCCATGTCCGCCACTATCTCCCCGACGGTGTCACCAAGACACTAGTGGTGGCTCTCGTCATGTCACGGATCCAGTACCTACTGTCTCTCCGTATTCGGTAATGGTAGCCAAAAGAACTTCGATCGCATTCAGAAAATTCTTAACTTTGCCGCTAGAGTCATTTTCGGTCGCCGTAAATTTGATCATGTCTCCCATCTCCGGGACCAACTCGGCTGGATGGCACCTAAAACAATGGCTGAATACCATACCCTTATCACGGCGCACAAGGCCATCCAGAGAGGTGAACCCGAGGAGATTGCGACCCTATTTTCCAAAAATTCCCAAACACGAGCAAGGTCTACTCGCCAAGACCACCTCTACCACTTACCGCGACCCCGACTAGAGACCGGAAAACGTAGATTCGCCCACCGTGCCGCGGCGCTCCTAAATACTCTCCCCCTCGAGCTAACGCAGTTGCCTCCAGCCAGATTTGCCCGTGCTGTAAAAAAGGAGCTTAAGCCTAGCCAGAGTAGCCATAGTAGCTAGCCTCATGACTCTTGGACTATGGAAGGCAAACGAGTCTGTGTGTATGGTTATGAACGCGGCTTCGTGCGGGTTACTCCAAGTATGTGCGTGTTCGGCGTTCGCGTTGTGCATTTTCGTATCCGTAAGTGTGTGCGTTTTCAGAGCTGGGCAAGTGCGTTCCTTTAGTGCGTTCCTGCGTTCTTCCGTACGTACGCACCGCCCTTTTTAGGAACGCAAGAACGCAGGAACGCAAAGTTTTTCAAAGGAACGTAAGTAAGAGGAACGCACCACCCGAAATTTTGAAGCGTTCCTGCGTTCTTGCGGAACCACCCGAAAAATCATATTGCTGCCAATGACCTCTGTGTCAAATGTTTGAAACTCGAGTACGTGTGTTTGCCGGTAGAGGCGCCACTTGTCGGTCGAATCGAGGAAGGCTTGTTTAGATTTAGTGGTGATGTTCACTATGCGATTCGGTTTCAGGCATCAAATGTGTAAAGTAAATATGATAACTTTTACTTAGATACATCTTTCAACTTAACTATTGTTTTTAAGCAGGTCGTATTTTTGTTGAAAACCCTACGGATGATATTGGTAAAACGTATTTCAGATATTCGATTCGGAAAAGAGATGTCGAGCTGCTTTTCGGCCCCGCGTCGCCATTCTGGGTATTCTGTGATCGATTCGCCCCGTGTTTGGTTGGGCCCGCGCCGCGTGGTTCGGCGGTATTTCTTTGTCCACGACTTCGGTTGTGAAGAACACGCCTGTAGTGTTGGACTGGCGCGATTTGCCTACTTTGTCCGCTACAGTGTTGCGTTGCACTGATTTTGGTATGATTTGCTGCTTGGTAGGGCCAGAATACAATACGGGATAACAGTTTGGGACGCAGGAACGCAGGAACGCTAACGCACCGAGCGAAAAAATTGAGGAACGCTATTCCAGGAACGCACTAACCGCGGCCGGAGGAACGCAGGAACGCTAACGCACTACCGAAAATCGAGGAACGCGCCCAGCTCTGTGCGTTTTCTTGTATAGGTATTTCTTGTGTTATCTTCAACCAGCTCGGACTCGGAGTGTAATCGCCACGCCGATTGTGGATTGCTCTTGATCGTCAATACATACATACATACATACATATTATGACAGCCTTAGCATATAGTGATGCAATTTTATAACCTACCGAAATGAAGCATCCTACGAAAAAGGAAAAGATTGAATATAAAGGAAATGTAACTGTCTTTGCAAAAACAATTTTTGCCAGAATGATCAAAATTTAATTTCCAATCACATGGCATTTGAGAAATTATCTCTAGTGTGACCGATTTTCTTCAATTTCTTCGTAACTAAAACTGTCTCAAATAGCCCCACACTATGGGGCTATTTGAGACAGGCTATAACTAAAAAAATATCCTTAATCATTATTACTAGCTGAACCAAAATGCACCTATATGAAAGAGCTTACGGAGAACTACATTTTTGCAATTTATATGCTATAAGAAATATGAACCGTCTTAAAGGGAGAGGCCAAAAACTGTAAAATCCGTTACAAATAGCCCCACTTTACGGTATCGATTTCCATAGACCCGAAAATCTCTTGCGACCCGAAAACGCGTACCTACTATCAGTCTTGACCACACATATTTCTAGCGCTTAACCCGCGCCCTGCTGGGGGGGGGGGGTGTTTGAACACCCCCCTTGTGGTTTTTCGCGAATATCTAAAAAAAAAAAACGGCGGCGCCGGGCGCGGAGCGCCGCTGTTTTTGGTACACCTTATCATACATCAATTCTACACATGTTGTGAAAATTTCAGACCAAGGTCATTCAAGGTCAGGTCACAAGGTCACTTGAAGTGACCTCACCTCATAAAAAGTTTCAATGTCTGTCATAGCTACACCGAGTGACTGATCCCTTTGAAACTTTCAGCGGTTGCTAAGAGCAATAGCATGTACAAAATGTATATCTCAGAATTTTGATATCGATGACCTAAGGTCAGGTCAATTTTGCGACCTCCCCATTATAAGTCAATGGGAGAAAATTGAAATGCGCCTCTTTTGGACGAAAGACATTATAAACACTCCCAAACACCGAATTACAAGTGGTTTAGACACACTGAACATGAAAATGGTGTCCGTGACCCTTGTATATGCCCTGAGGTCATCTTAGGTCACGAATGGTATCTAAGACTTTTTCGCAAATAACTTTTGATAGAGGCATGCTAGAGCAATGAAAACGCCTTAGATGTGTTCAGCTAGACGATACAGATCGACTGATATGCAACATGACCCTTTCCGGTCAGGTCATGACCTTGACCTGAGGTCAAATTTTCAAGTTGACCTTTCAAGGTCAACTTATAGTTCATTCGATGCGTCTTGACGAGAGGAACACGATGCCGGTGAAAGTAAGCTCGTACAAGGCTTGGGTCAAAAGTTATTGCAGAAAAACTGTTTCCGAAAAAAATCTGCTATTTGTGCAGTTTTTGCCCCCTGCAGGCAAAACCGTTGACGTTAGGTCAAATCTGAGAGAATTACTCAGAAAGGGCGATGATAGGGCTATCGAATGCGCTTTTCTGCGGCGCTGAAGCTCTATTGGTTTCCAAGTTATGCGTTGGCTTGTTGGAAATTTTCGACATTTGACCTGGAAATCGGCGAAATTTTGCCTTTAATGACCTCTGGTGACCTGACCTTTGACCTGACCAAAAAATTGACCGAAGTGATTTCGTCATTATTTTTGACGCTCTTTCGAACGCCGCCTTCCGCGTGTCGCTACATGGCCCAGGAGCCGAGTTACAAGGGGGGGGGGGGTGTTCAAACACCCCCCCCCCCCCCAGCAGGGCGTGGAAATCCAGGACCCCCAGCCGGGCGCGGGTTAAGTATATTTACTATTTACCCAACTTTACTCGATAATATCAATAATGCCAGCAGTGCGTGTTTTCATCTCATTAATTGCTAATCGGATACTCTTACATTCACTAATGTACGGCCCTCCAGCAAAAGAGTGGTTGGTTAGCATATGTGCTTTTGGTGTAATAACTTTAAATGACAGAGACACTCCTGTAAAATGACTCAATAGAAATGAGAAGAGGGTTCGTGCACACATTTCGGCAGTGGTTTTCAACAGCCATTAGACGTATTCATCAATGCAGATCGATTATTGTGAGGTTGGCAACCAACCACTAAATACCTGGAGGGTCGTACCTATGAATTGATGGGTGTCGGGTAACCTGAACTATTCTGTTTCAGGCCTTTTCGTGCGACAAGTGCACTTACAGGGGCGTTTCCAGGGACGCCCTGAATACGCACCGGTGGAAGCATCACCAATTCTGCGAGAGATCTTACGAGAGATCGGTGAGGATCCTTACAAATGCTCGTGATTATATAGTGTTTTTTTTTCCGAACTGATAAAATACATGGCCGGCTTATCTGTGGGCACTGGGCAGCTTCCAGCTTGTGTGTGCGTGCATGCAACCCGCGCAAAAAGCGGCTGTTCTCGACGAAACTTTCAGTACTCTCGAGTTGATCACTTTTACACCTACTCTAAAAATTTCAGGACCCTGACCCTGACCCTGACCTTTGACCTGTGACTTATTTCTCGAGATTATGTTTGGCCGGAATCGGGAATCGGCGTACGATGGGTGTTCAAAAAGTTTGAGGCCCAACCATGAAGGAGTTCGAATGCATCGCGGTGTGATCAATTATGTATTTTACTGGGATGTCCACTTACGTAGCCATTAACCAATCTACCTTGAGTTGTGATTAGCTCAGGCTGTTAGTTAATCGTAACATAGTTTGCCATTTTCGGCTATACGGTTCATAGTACTGCAGAAAAAAGGCTTCAAGCGTTATTCACGAAAAGTTAGTGGCAACACGTGTTGAGGTTTGTCTTTCTTACAGTAGCGTCAAAAAGTGGACATCTCTGTTCAATTTTGGTCAACAGACCATTAACCCTCGCATGTGTGCGGCGTTTGCCAGCTTCTAATGTGTAGGGGGGGGGGGGGGGCGGTTGGACCCCCCCCCTTGCCGTTTGGCCCCTGATCGAGCTAGAGCTTCGCGGAAAAAACGAGCGTGTTGCCCGTGACGAGAGGAAGCCGATGATACCCAATTTTAAGGTCCTAGGTCATTGGTTGACCTTCCAGGTCAGGTCAATGACCCAAAGTCGGGAAAATCGGGACCTGTTAGAAAGTCGTAAAGTGTGGCTGCTAAGGGGTTTTTCGGGGTGCTGATTACGAATATCGTGTTAGTTTTGATCACAGATGATGTCTTGAAGCATTTAGACCAGGTCGGGTCAGGTCAGGTCAGGTCAACCAGTAGGCGTCGTGACGGGTATTCGTAGTACGTGTCAACCGCCTCTGACAGCTTCGTAACATGTTACGAAGTCACCAAAACTACTTCGTAAATGTTCAAATGGTTGCTAAATTCGAATTCAGCTCCAAAAACTAGCCTAGAAACATGTAAAACTCGAAAAAGTGACCCGAGGTCACCCGAGGTCACCAAAGGTCAATGACCTGACCTGACCTTCAGGTGACCTTGACACACACGGGAGTAACATCAAATCACATGTTTGAACGTTTGAAACCACGAAAAGCTTGCAAACACGCGGCTAGTGCGAGCCGACATACGCGAAATCGCGATTCCGGCCAAACATGGTCTCGGAAAAGAGGTCACAGGTCAAAGGTCATTTGGGTCAGGGTCATGACAGGTAGGTGTAAAATTGATCAATGCGAGGGTACTGAAAGTTTCGTCGTGATCGGCCGCTTTTTACGCGAGTTATTCGCGAAAAACCATGGGGGGGTCCATCCGACCCCCCCCCCCTACACATGCGAGGGTTAACCTTCCAGGCGGTAGGGGGCATGTTTGCCCCCTTTAGTTTTTTCGACATACCGTAAAGTGGGGCTATTTGAAACGGATTTTACAGTGTTTGGCCTCTCCCTTTAAGACGGTTCATATTTCTTATAGCATGTAAATTGCAAAAATGTAGTTCCCTGTGAGCTCTTTCATATAGGTGCATTTTTGTTCAGCTAGTAATAATGATTAAGGATACTTAATTAGTTAAAGCCTGTCTCAAATAGTAGAGTGGGGCTACTTGAAACAGTTTTAGTTACGAAGAATTTGAAGAAAATCGGTCACGCTAGAAATAATTTTCTAAACGCCATGCGATTGGAAATTACATTTTGATGATCCTGGCAAAAATTATTTTTGCAACTACAGTTATATTTCCTTTATATACAATCTTTTCCTTTTTCGTAGGATGCTTCATTTCGGTAGGTTATAAAATTGCATCACTATATGCTAAGGCTATCATAATATGATGTTACGCTTAACTTTCAAAATGACAGGATGATCATTAAGGACCATGTCATAGTCAACGACAGTAAAATTTTGAAAGAAAGTTTTTGTATATAACCCTGGTGGCGTGAAAACAGATATACTGAAAGTCGGTGGGGCTATTTGAGACAGACTCGCTACCTTATGAAGCACACTGTAATGAATCAAACGAGCTAAAAGGTTTCCCAAAACATTTAAGTGAATGGTCTGCATGATTCCTTGTTCAATTGCACATCTTCATGCGAAGAAATAACAGAAAAATGTTAAGCGGTTTTGATTTTATGCCGATTTTCCTCGATCGCTGCATGCTGTATCAATTAACCGGTTACCCTACCACATCAAGTACTTGCATAGGCTCACCTAACAGTACGTTCATGTGTTAAATACGAAGGCACCGAAACTAATTCGTAAATGTTCAAATGGTTGCTAAATTCGAATTCAGCTCGAAAAACTAGCCACGAAAACATGTAAAACTCGAAAAAGTGAACCGAGGTCATCAAAGGCCAATGACCTGACCTGACCTTCCGGTAACCTTGACACCCATCCTAATGCATGGGAGCATTACCATATCCCATGTTTGAACGCTTGAAACCACGAAGAGACTGCAAACGCGCGGCTAATGTGAGCCGACATGCGCCGAATCGCGATTCCAGCCAAACATGGTCTCGAAAAGTAGGTCAGAGGTCAAAGGTCATTAGGGTCAGGGTCACGAAATTTTCAGGGTAGATGTAAAATTGATTAGCGCGAGGGTACTGAAAGTTTCGTCGCGATCGGTCGCGTTTTACGCGAGTGTAAAACCGAGAGAGGTCCGTTCGACCTCTCCCTCCCCTATAGGGGCGAGGGTTAAGTTGGGTATCATCGGCATCCTCTTGTCACGGGCAACACGTTCGTTTTTTCCGCGAAGTTCTAGCTCGATCAGGGGCCGAACGGCAGAGTGTCCAACGGACCCCCTCCCCCCCCCCCCAGTACGTTACACGCTGGCATAACAACAATACGGGCGAGGGCAGTAGGGCTACAATTTTGGGTATTATCGACTTCCTCCTGTCACGGGCAACACGCTCGTTTTTCCGCGAAGCTCTAGCTCGATCAGGGGACGAACGGTAAGGGGAGTCCCACCCCCCACCCCCCACCCCCACCCCCTCCCCCCTATACGTTAGCAAGTGGGGAAAGACCAATACGGGCGAGGGTATTGGTCCCAATGGACGATGCTACGGCTTAAAGCACTGATTTATAATAATGAATATTTTCTCAAGTAAATTGGGCATCTGCGTTGTCGTTCTGATGGTTGCACAAATGTCCGTCGGCAGAAATGTCTGGAGTCTACCCTGGTGGCCGGTGTGGAGACTGCGTGCACGGCCGCCGTCCCGAACAGCAGTCGTCTGCGGACCCACCTGGCCTCCGAGCACGGCATCTCGGACGCGCTGAGCTCCGAGACGGTCCGGCTGGACGCGCCCGAAGGCAGGTGACGCGCCTCTGCGCCGCAGGCCGGGCCGTGTCCCAGCCGGACACACTGGGCAGCGCTGGGCGGTCTAAAGGGCATCCCACGATACGAGGGGTATCGAAAAATTCTGATCACCATGAATTAAGTAGATGTGACAGAAATTTGATTTTTTTACATGATGTTCCTTACTCCTTCACAAGTCACCACACACGACTGCAAACTTCTTGCATCGTTACTTGAGCTGCCTCAGGCCACTGGCGGATCCAGGGGGGCATTTAGAGCCATGCCCCCCAAAGGCCTAAAGTGGCCTGTTTGCCCCCCCCCCAAAAAAAACGTCAGAAAAATTGCTAAGAAAATATACATTGATGGAGGTTTTTAGCCACTTGGTGAAGTAAAGCTTTCAACAGCATAATATGGAAGCAATATGGTAGCAGTGAGGGTCAGTCAATAGTTGCGCGAGCGGAGTCGTCCTTCAAAAAAAGACTGTTGTTGGCACGTGTTTATGGCGCGGCAGCTGGTAGTTGGCGGTGTTTCGCGTGGTGTGGCATCACTGGCGGATCCAGGGGGGGGGGGGCACGGGAGCCTGAGGTGCCCCTGACAGGCCCGTGGTCCCTTGCTAGGCCTGTGGTGCCTCTGGCGGGCCTAGGATACCCCTGCTAGGCTGCTGATGCCCCTGGGATCTGACAGGACTGTGGTGCCCCTGACAAGCCTAAAGTGCCCCCAACAGGCCCGTGATGCCCCCGACAGGTCCAAGGTGCCCCTGCGTGATGCCGTGATGCCTGCGAGGCCGGTGGTGCCCCTGCGAGGCCGGTGGGGCCCCTTACAGGCCCATGGTGCCCCTGCGAGGCCGGTGGTGCCCCTGGCAGGCCTGTGGTGCCCCTGCTAGGCCGCTGGTGCCCCTGCGCCCTGACAGGACTGTGGTGCCCCTGACAGGCCCAAGGTGCCTCTGCAAGGCCGGTGGTGCCCCTGTAAGGCCTGTGGTACCCCTGCTAGGCCTCTGGTGCCCCTGACAGGCCCATGGTGCCCCTGCGAGGCCGGTGGTGCTCCTGGCAGGTCTCTGGTGTCCCTGACAGACCTGGGGTGCCCCTGACAAGCCTGTGGGGCCCTCACAGGCCCATGGTGCCCTTGCTAGGCCTGTGGTGCCCCTGGCGGGCTGGTGGTGCCCCTGCTAGGCCGGTGGTGCCCCTGACAGGCCTGTGGTGCCCCTGGGCACCAAGGGGATCATGACCCATGTGGCCCCCCTAGGATCTGCCACTGATACATAATATATTGATTGGTACAGGCGTTATGGCTTATGCAATATGCAATTGCAGGCACTTGGTATCCCTCACTTATCCCTCATTGGGGGATCTGGCGGGCTCTTGAGGGCCCACGTCTATCTCCGGGAGCCCTAGACGGACTCCTTTGGGTCCTTTCAGTCCACTATAGCATAAGAGGTGTCCACTATAGCATAAGAGGTCTCCTCACGCGAGTCCTATACATCTGAGGGCGTACCCTGACGTCTGAGGTACCCAACTACAGCTCCAATGGTCTCTTACACTGGCGGATCCAGGGAGGGGGCATTTAGGGCCATGCCCCTTCCCAGAGGCCTAAAGTGGCCCGTTTGCCCCCTCCCCCAAACGATAATGAAACATAGTTCAATCAGTGCGTGGCCCAGGAGCCGAGTTAGACAGGGGGTGTTTTACCACCTCCCGGCCCGCAAAGGGACCCAAGCACTGACTCGAAGCGGGTTAACTGGTCGACAAAAGCAATGGTAAGTGCTTACAAAGTAACTTAAAGGCATGGGTCGGGTGGGCTACCATTTATATATTTTTCTTTTTAGTTAAAAAAAATTGATAGTGTCTGGGCTGTGACGAAAAATAAGTGGCCTAAATCCGATGAGAAAACAGGATTTGGGGGTACCCTAGGTTTGGCTCCTGCATGAGTTGCCCCCCCCCCCCCCAAGACGCAAGCCTGGATCCGCCAGTGCCTCAGGCCGTCAGTGTAGGACCTTCGTTCGCACTGTCCCGTAAATCACTCATCAATGACTTCATTTCTGTCTTTAAAATCACTGGCTGTACTGTGGATTCTCCATCTCCCGACTCCCGCAACAATCCAGAGTCACTTAATATCAGGCCAGGCGAATTCGTTAGATCGTGCAGATCTCAGCCCCCTCGTTGTACATGCAAGATTGTGTCAATAAAAACATGTACTTAAAAATCACTTATTAATACTTCTTAACATGCCTTGCAATGCAACAATCTCTTTTAACGGTAACTCCATGCCACGTTAAGAGGAACAGTAGACAGAGGCTATATGGGGCTAGAATTTCATAGGTTTTGTTTCAGTTTGACAGGGATTATGATGCAAGGAATCGGTCAGGCGGTCGCCTGCTTTGCGCTATATGGAGGGGAAACTCTTATAAGGTTTTTGGCGGGTCTAATGAATCTCGATATTTTTTCATCGTCCAAATCTTCCAGATTTCTTGTCATGGAAGAAGATGTATGAGGCGAAGACGTCATCCTCATACGTGGGCAGATGCAAGACGCCTACAGCCGATCACCCGGCTGTTCTCTTCAAATGCTTCCGCTCCGGCTTCCACAAGCCCTCAGGGAAGGGGCTCCGAAGACTGAAATCGCAAGGCTCGTGCAAAATGGGCCGCGATTGCACCTCCGAGATACGCGCCAGGCTGGAGGAGGATGGCTCCATCAGGGCAACTGTCTTCCACTTTCATTATGGCCACGGGACCGGATCGGACGGTGCTGCCCATCTGCGGATTCCGAAAGAGGACAAGGCATTGATAAAAGGTAGGTGAAATAGTACTGACCGCACGCGTGTCCGCTCTCTAAAAAAATAATCATGACGATAAACTGGATCGAAATAGCTGAATGATGTATGTATATTGTATTTGTGTATTGATATTATGCCGCATTGATATTAAAAATATGAAAACCCATTGTACAATGTACCTCCATGCGTAATCCTATAAAAGTAAAGTACTTGTCATTTTTAGAGAAACTGCTGAAAGGCGTCGGCGCGACGCGCATCATCTCCGACGTGCGGCGCTCGCTGGAGGCCTGCGGTGATCCCCGCTCCAGCCGTACCTACTGGGTCAATAAAAAGGACGTATTCAACATCGCTGCCTCCGTGGGACTGAACGCGTCGGGAGCGCACCCGGGGAGCGCGACTGAAACGACCAGCGTGGAAACATACGCGGAAAAGATCCGCGCGTCGGAGCAGGTAAGCACACACAGTTGATAAGCATCTGTTTATGTAAATGTGGGCACGGTGTAACGCGGGACGTACGTGTTCGCCGTCGAACAGCTTGCAGTTTGCACATAATTATCACCAGCTGGATCAGAGGTTTTTGTTAACGATGCATTAGATATACGGTCCTAACATAACAACTATAATGTTAACATTATGATATGCTGAAAAAATATTTTGGTCTCAATTTCAAACCAGCTTGTGAAATTGTCTCCGTTTATGAAGATTTTTCAATATCCATATACGCTTGAAAAGATGCGCCGATGTCCTACATATTAGCAGAAGTAATGCCATGTCTTTCAGCAACATCTGTTGGCCCTGAAAATGCCCGGGGAAGCCGACCCCGATGGCCGTCTGGGACGTGAAGATTTCATCTTCTCGTTCTGCACGGAATTCCAGCTCAGGAACTTCATCAAGCATGGCTGCGGCACCGTCTGCATCGATGAGACGCGAGGGACAAGTGGTAAGCGTCTAGAAGTGGTACAGTCAAGTAGGCAAATAATGTCCCCAACTTTTAGCGCGTTAAAGTTTCGCCAGTTTTAGTAAATGGTGTTCTATGCCTTTCTGAATTATGTTACCCATTGTGGGCAGTTGAATCCATTCTCCAGATGGACCCGCACTAGAAACGGCTCCCATCTCTTTCTTCCATTGCTTGTCATCCGCTTTCGCGGCGCTGCTGCTCTCTGAGCATTCATTTTCTCCCTTTAATACGAATGTTCTGTGGCGGAGGGTGTGTTTGATTTTCACAGAACACGGATTCAACCTGGTGACGCTGCTGGTCCTCACCGACCAAGGCCAGGGTCTGCCGGTCGCCTGGCTGCTCTCCAGCCGCGAAGACGAGGAAGCCGTCGCTAAGATGCTGCAAGGGCTGATCCGGCTCTGTGCTGAGACAGGCCGTGAGTTTCCACACGCAGAGTACCTGATGACGGGTAAAACCCAGACGTTGTTCAACGCCTGGATCGCCACGACCGGCCAAGACACCCAACATCGCCTGCGCTTGTGGCAAGTGAACAAGGCCTGGCGTGACAGGCTCGTCACGCTCAGTGTAAGTTTACAATCGTGGGAAGGGAAACCATAACTACTTTTATTATTTGTAATATAGATGTGAACTTTACCAGCTCCACAATCAAAGTATTTAACAATCAAAGTATTTGATGGTTTTTGAGTTTCTTACGTAATTTGCCGCAACGCTGCGGTATGATTACATGTGCCGATGCCTACTAAACCATTTATGAGAGCTGACACGTGTTTTCTCTCCGCAGCAAAGCTTCACTGACAGCGGAGAGACGTCATCTGGCCTACGTCACCAGCCTTCCAACCAATCACGGTGAGAGGGACTCTGAGGGAAACAGCGCATCGGCTGTCAAAACGGCTTTGTATCAGCATTATTATCATTTTTGCGTGAATATATAAGATCAACAGGGATCAGGGAGCGTGCACGCGAATTTGAACGTTTAAGGCTCGATCGACTTCGTTGTCTCGTCGTGACTGACTGGAAGGCTGTTAACGCTGACCGCATCTGTTTGTTTGCTTTGTTGGGTTAGGCCCTTTCGGTCCAATTAGACCATTTCAGAGCCGGGAGGATAATAGGATATAGAGGGAGACATTGGTCTGGGCAGGCACCCTAGTGAGTCGCCGGGGCTGAGCCCGTCCAGAGGACAGGCCACCCAGCCCCAAGGCACTCACTGCACCCGGCTACGGGGTGCGCTCCCTCGGGAGCAGCGGTGCCGCTCCAAGGGAGCAGCCCGCATGAGATAAAGTTGCCTGTCCAGCCCGGAGGGGGTTGCGGCGTGGAGGAGAAGGATTGCAGTATCCTGAGGATAGAAGCACGGAACGGTGAACCGCATCTACCATGATCCACAGGTGTATCGGAGCGCTTCTGGAGTTTGCCGACGAGCAGCTGCTGAAGGCTGGCCGCCGGCAGCTGTGGCAGCAGCCCGGCTTCAACCAGGTCAAGATGCGGCGCCGCCACAACGCTGCCGTGCGGCTGTCCGCGGAGACTGGGGCGACGGTCTTCAGGATCAATGACAATCTACTTCCTGCCTGGGTCGTACGGTCGAAGCCTGATGACCCCTATGGCGAGCCACACACAGTGGAGCTGGTGGACCAGACGTGCCCACTGTCAACGCAGTGCCGGCAGCGGTGCGAAGCGTGCAACATCTGCGGGCACATGATGCGATGCGACTGCCGTGAGTGGCTTGGCCAGAAGCAGATCTGTGAGCACGCCCACCTGGTCGGTCTGCAGGACAAGTTCGTCACCGTGCATCTGCTGCCAGCCGGGGAGCAGTCGCCGCAGACGGATTGGGGTGACGATGCCGCCGACTCGCCGCCGACAGAGCAGTCGCTGCCGCCGCCGTCTGCGGGTAGCTCGGTAGGCGACGCCTCGCCGGCCTACCTGGTGGCCAAGGCTAAGGAGTTTGCCGAGCTTATGCCCACCCTGCCCCTTACGATCCGAGAACAGATTGCACATCATTTTCGCCAGCTGGATGAGCTGGTATCGCTGGGAGCCATCCACCAGGCTGGCGCGCTGGCGGTGGAGGAGGATCGGCGTGCATGGAGTGCGCGCACCGAGCGACAGCCGTCCGACCGAGCGGTCGGCGTGGCTGATACCGCCGCCTATCTGGGCCGCGGCGCTGCGGCTCGGACCAGCGCCGAACGGACTGGAAACGAGAGGAGAAGAGAGGCTGACATCTTTCCTCCGGATCATGACTATTTATAAGGAAGTGTAGGCGCCTGAATGTGGCGATTCAAGTCCACCATCATCATTTTGGGTTGCGTTGAGCGAGACGAGGTGTGGACGATGAACATGGCCCTTGCTAAGCGGGAGAGATGATATTTGTCTGGACGACTACGATTAGTTTTCCAAACGTAACTTACGATGGGCTTTCAGCACGATTGTTACTACCATGTTCGCGAGTTGTGATGCCTTGTGTTGTGCATTTAGGGGCTTACAAGCGTTTCCGTCACTGACCGGTACGTACGTGCCGACGTTTGTACTTTGGTTGGCGTTGTGGCTCCAGGCTCAACTGGTGAGATATGCGCCCATGTGTCCCTCGTATGTAATTGTGTACCTAGATCTCGCCCTGCACTGAGATCACTTGGCCAATGAGTGATGATGGATCAATACAGAGTTCTCACTCTGCCTTTTATTTGTTTATGCGCTGGTAACCAACGTACAGTCAGTCTTGAAAGTACCGTGCATCGGTGCGGTGGATCCAGCTAGCCCGACCGAGGAAGGGCTGCTAAATTTGAGAGGCAGTGAACCATTTGACATCATCATCCATCCCCCAGGTCAAATGGTTCAGTGACTGAAATTTGGCAGCCCTTCCTCATGAGTCGGGGGCTTGATGGATCCACTGCCCGATGCGCGGCACTGCCAAGACTGACTCTACCCCCTAAAGTAGCCGCTACTCCCACGCAGATCGTCACGTGCCACCTTTGTATTCCAGCACAGCGGCCCAAATAGGTCACCAAGTTACGATAGTGACCTTACCACAGTAAAAGTAACGGCTCTCCCTTATGACTCTGAATGAGGGAACGACTCCTTAGGAACCTTGTGGCAAAGCTAGCATAGAGCGTGAAACCCAACCACAGTTGGCAAGTGTCGTGCGATGACCTAAGATCATTTGTGTGGCTTATGTCGAAAATATCTACATTGCGCAGCGGTTTTCGAGTGTAAGGATCGGCCGAATTCCAAGTCAAGGCGTACCATCGGGTGGCTCGTAAGCTGTAGTAAATTTTCGTGTAAACTGGAAACCTCTTCTCAATATGCAACCCCGTTGGACCTCCAGAGCATATTTTAAGGGAATTTGACTAGGGGACAACCTGGAAAATTGTCTTTAATAATCCATTAACCCTCGCCCGTATTGGTGTTTTCCAACTGCGAACGTAGGTATATGGGGGTGGGGGGTCCGTTGGACCCTCCCCCTTGCCGTGTCGCCCCTGATCGAGCTAGAGCTTCGCGGAAAAAAAAACGACCGTATTGCCCGTGATGAAAGGAAGCCGATGATACCCAATTTTAAGGTCCTAGGTCATCAGTTGACCTTCCAGGTCAGGTCAATGACCCAAACGTCGGGAAAATCGGAACCTGTTAGAGTGTCGTAAAGGGTGGCTGCTAATGCTAGGGTTTTTACGGGATTGCTGATCACGAATATCATGTTAGTTATGAATGGTTATGATCATAGATGATGTCTTCATGCATTTAGGCCAGGTCAGGTCAACCAGTAAGGGTTTTGCCGGGTATTCGTAGTACCTACCTAGGTGGCAACCGCCTCTGACAGTTTCGTAACATGTTACGAAGGCACCAAAAGTACTTCGTAAACGATCAAATGGTTGCTAAATTCGAATTCAATAAAAAAAACTAGCCTAGAAAGTAGAAACATAAAACTCGAAAATGTGCACCGAGGTCATCAAAGGTAAATTGCCTGACCTGACCTTCCGGTGACCTTGACACCCACCCTAATGCATGGGAGCAACATCATATCCCATGTTTGAACGTTTGAAACCACGAAAAGACTGCACACGCGCGGCTAATGCGAGGCGACATACGCCGAATCGCGATCCCGGCCAAACATGGTGCCATGGTGCTAGGCCGCCGGTGCATCTGAAAGAACTGTGGTGCCCCTGACAAGCCTGAAGTTCCAACGACAGGCCCGTGGTTTATAGTGGGCAAATCTCGACGACTGGGGGGGGGGGGCAATCCTGTTGAGTGCGGGGGCATTTGCCCCCCCCCCCAGTTAACATGTTAAAATAGGCCCTGGGTCAGGTCAACCAGTAGGGGTCGTGACGGGTATTCGTAGTAGGTGTCAAACGCCTCTGACAGCTTCGTAACATGTTACGAAGGCAGCAAAACTGCTTCGTAAATGTTCAAATGGTTTCTAAATTCGAATTCAGCTCTAAAAACTAGCCTAGAAACATGTAAAACTCGAAAAAGTGAACCAAGGTCACCAAAGGTCAATGAACTGACCTGACCTTCAGGTGACCTTGACAGTTGACATCCACCCTAATGCATGGGAGCAGCATCGAATCACATGTTTGAACGTTTGAAACCACGAAAAGCTTGCAAACGCGCGGCTAATGCGAGCCAACATACGCCAAATCGCGATTCCGGCCAAACATGACCTCGAGAAATAGGTCACAGGTCAAAGGTCACTTGGGTCAGGGTCATGAAATTTTTAGAGTAGGTGTAAAATTGATCAACTCGAGGGTACTGAAAGTTTCGTCGCGATCGGCCGCTTTTTCGCGAGTTATTCGCGAAAAACCATGGGGGGTCTATCCGACCCCCCTACACATGCGAGGGTTAAAGGAAATAGTTCACTTTTAGCATGGGGTTTTGAACTGGAATAGCAGCTTCGTAGCAAGAGCTGAGGCTAGCGCAAATCAGGAGCTTTTACGGCTCAACGATCACCCAAGACGAAAGCAGGGCCGCGGCTAAGGAACTTTGACTACTGGGGCAAAAGTGTGTTAGCCCGCGCCCTGCTGGGGGAGGGAGGTGTTTGAACATCCCCTCTCATTGCTGTTTTTCGCGGATATCTAAAAAACGGCGGCGTGGAGCGCCGCCGTTTTCGGCACACCTTATCATCAACCAATTCTACACATGTTGTAAAAATTTCAGACCAAGGTCATTCAAGGCCAGGTCACTACAAGTGACCTCACCTCATAAAATGTTTCGGTGTATGCCATAGCTACACCGAGTGACCGATCGCTTTGAAACTTTCAGCGATTGATAAGGGCAAGAAGAGCATGTACAAAATGGTCATCTCGGAATTTTCATATCGGTGACCTAAGGACAGGTCAATTTTGAGACCTCTCCAGGTATTTTAAGTCAATGGGAGACAATTTTACCGCCTCTTT
Source organism: Amphibalanus amphitrite (assembly GCF_019059575.1). Classification (NCBI taxonomy): domain Eukaryota; kingdom Metazoa; phylum Arthropoda; class Thecostraca; order Balanomorpha; family Balanidae; genus Amphibalanus; species Amphibalanus amphitrite. Next base: position 166,003 of record NW_024881636.1, read on the forward strand.
CGAACGAAAGTCATTTTAAACACTCTCAAACACTGAATTACAAGTAGGTTTGACACAATGAACATGAAAATGGTGTCCGTGACCCCTGTTTATACCCCTGAGGTCATCTCAGGTCATGGGTGTAGGAGCGCCAAAAATATTGGTGAAGGATGTCACCTGAACCTTCGGAGAGGGTGCAGGACCTTACCGCAGTGGAGGGGGGGGGGGGGGATTTCGCCAACTCCTGTTTTTTTTTTCTCGCAAATGTCTCACGCCAATCGCCATTATCATCTAATTAACGTCAACTTTTCAGTACACGCCTAAAATTGAATTTTTAGGTATCCAAGCATACCTTTGGATACCTACCAAAGGTATCCACCATCCAAGCATACCTTTGGAACCTAAAGGTATGCTCCACTGCATTTTTTTCGTGACCAAAGTCTTACAACTTTCCCACGAGTAAAAACAAGCCAATTTATTTCGATATTCACGGCATTTACTGAGACACATTTATACGTTTACCAACTTCAATACAGTTTTCGGCTTTACTGTATGCCTGGCCTATTCAAATACATTAGCCTGAGGGGTGTGGTAATAACTGGTGTAAGCAAAGTGACCACGGTCAAAAATGCATTACCAAGTCAACATTTTGGGATGGCCTCGTTCAAAAAACCGCTAAGAGCTTCGGTCTAGACAATTGTTTTATCATTGGCATACAGTAAAATACATACCAAACTCGGCCGGTGATAACTTGTCAAGACCTCAGTCCTTACTGATTTTTGAACTCGGCCTTCGGCCTCGTTCAAAAATTCAGTTAGGAATGGACCTCGGTCTTGAAAATTTATTTACACCGGCCTCGTTCAGTATTATATATTACCTATCATTTATTAAGAATTGTGAAAAAAGGTGGGCATAACGCTTCATAACTGAAAGGATGGGGTAATTGGGTACCTGTTGCCGTTTTAGCCTTTTTGTTCATCCCATTCGGCATTGCTTTTTTTAACATTAGGTCGACCGTCGAACCCAGTCGTTCCAGCATTGGTGAAGACCCTCACCTGCATTGCTCAAGATTGGTGAAGGATCCTTCACCAATCTAAAACTTTGGTGAAAGGTATCCTTCACCAAAGAGATACGTTGCTACACCTATGTCTCAGGTCACGAATGGTATCCAACAGTTTATTGAGATATACTTATTTTGTGGAGGCTGGGTAAAGCCTGCCCACTACTGGGGCATTCCTTGACTCTACTGGGGCATTTGCCCTAGTAGTTAACATGTTAGCCGAGGCCCTGGACGAAAGTATTAATCCATTCCGTAAAAAGTTCCTTGCAGAGGAATGCGTGCCTTGCTGAGGCAGAGGAATGCAGCACGTCAACGTCATTAGCGGCGGAACACCTTCAATTAGGTGTGTGTGTGTGTGGGGGGGGGGGGGCACTGCCGACTTTTGGTCCCATTCTTTCCATGCAACGCTCATAGGGCTAATGTTAAAATGCCAAAATCAAAGGGGGGCATGGTGCTCCGGTGCCCTCCGTTCCGCCGCTTATGGACTCATCTTCGGCCAATTAGCTTGCTGCTTGGCGCTTGCAGGCTGCAGCCAATGCAGCATGCGTAGGTAGGTTTGAACCCCCCCCCCCCCACGGTGGCGGAGCCCATGACCCCCGGTATCACCCCATCCTCGGCCCTCGCCAGTCGCCACTGCTCACCGCCGCGGGAGTCGCCGTATACGCCACACGGTGCTCGCCGCTCGCTTCGAGTAGTTCTTCAACCACTCGCTAGGTGGCAGGGGTGAGTGTTCCTCATTTTGGCGCACTCAGCTGTCAACGGAAGTCGGAACACGTGCGTGGGGAATCGGAAACGCGCGTGTGCTGCTCGTCTCCGGATAAACGCCGTGCCGTGTGATATCTTTTTGTGGTGTAATATTGGACAGAAGGAGTGAAACATTTAGCTTCACTTATCGGTGTTTCCACAATGGCAAAGTGCAATGAGTTTGCACTAGGACACAGCAAAGCCGTTGTGGAAGAATGAATGTGACACTGACGTGAGCACGTCCGTTGTGCGAGGACTTGGACATTGGTGACACTGCAGCGTTTCTTCTACCAATTACCTTTGGGAATTCAGGTAAGGCGATATATTCATAATTATTTTTGGAGAGAGAGAGAGAGAGAGAGAGAGAGAGAGAGAGAGAGAGAGAGAGAGAGAGAGAGAGCGCACGCGCTCGTATGGGCACGTATGATTGCTTTGATATCGCGTTCCTTGAGTCGCTAGCAGGGACGCAGCAACTTCAATAGGTGTTGGTGGGACTGGAGGGGCATTTTACCTCTCCTGGCGCTGCTGTCAATTTGCGGTTATTTGAGATGAACCCGCGCCGCGCTGGTGGTGCGAGTCTTCCGCGTCGTGCTGGGTGGGTTAGGGGAACGCCTCCCGTTTTCACGCCTCCGGTCTAAGTCGGCTCCTGCCTCCTGCCTCCTGGGCCACGTAGCAACACGCTAGCGGCATTTGAAAGAGCGTCAAAATTAATGACGGAAATCCTTGTCATTTTTTAGGTCAGGTCAAAGCTCAGGTCACCAGAGGTCATCAAAGGTTAAATTTTGTCTACTTCAACAATTTTCGAAACACCCGACGCATAACTCGGGAACCAATAGAGCTACAGCGCCGCGGAATAGCCCATTCGACAACGCTTTCACAGGCCTTTGTGAGTATTGTTCTTAGATTTGACCTTAGGTCAACGTTTTAGTCTCCAGAGAGTAAGGACTAAAAATTGCCGCTTTACGAATACTGTTTTTTTTCTCGGTAAAAACTTTTGACCCAAGAGAGCCACGACATTACTTTTGCCAGCATCGTGTTCCTCTCTTTGAGACGCGTCGAATGAACATTGAACTATATGTTGACCTTGAAGGGTCATTTTGAAAATTTGACCTCAGTTCAAGGTCATGACCTGACCAAAAAGGGTCATTCTGAATGTCAGTCGATTTGTATCGTCGAGCTGAACACATCTGACGTGTTTGCACCGTTCTAGCACGTCTATCAAAAGTTATAGTCGAAAAACTGTTCGTGACTTTTCATGACCTGAAATGACATCAGGGGCGCATAGAAGGGTCACGGATGCAATTTTCCGATTCAGTGTGTCGTGTTTACCGAGTAACCGCTGTTTGAGAGTAGAGGAGAACCGTCCAAAACGCCCCCTTAAGGAAAAGCGGTGTGTCACCACTAAACTGGTATGTACCTAATGACAAACCATGCGTCATTAGGTATTTTGTAATTCCGACTATTGAAAAAAATAATAAGCAAGGCACTGGGATGTTGCATTCCAGCAAGAATGAGCTTTTGCAAGACCTCTGCGAACGGGGCGTTTTACAGCACGGGTGTTGTAAAACGTCCCACTTTGGTTTTCACCTGTTGATGAGTTTCGTTTTTCATAGATATTGCAATATTCCATTTTCAGCCGTGCTACTCTGTTTAGGTAAGTAGAAACGTATGAAGGTCAGTAGCATGGCCTTCGGAGAATAGAGTTAGATCATGGAGTAGGTACCGTTACGAAAACAAACGATGCTTCAGCAATTGCAAGCAAAGCTGTCTCGCTCACGGCTCAATAAACTGACCCATAAACTGTTTTTATCACCTCTTTACCCGACGGCAACAATGCATCACAATTAAGCCACTTTTAGAATGTAAGACATTAAAGATGGTATGGGCGTTTTAGAAACCCGGCCGGGCCAAGTGCCGGTGCGTTTTGTGAATTTTACAATGCCTGCGTTTAGCGGCATATCTGCAAATCAGAAAATATTGCACAGTCATTTTGCACTGCTTTTGGTAAACTATTCTTGCATACCAAAAGCATAGAGATCTTATATACATAAGATGTATATAAGATCTCTATGACCAAAAGCATGGATGGGATAATAATGGATTGGTGTCTTCGCAGTTTTTGGCGACATTGACATTGAGCTCAGGTCTGCCATCTAGCGGGAGAATTATCGTAAGTTAGGAGCAAGCCGAGTGAACGCCGCTGATTAGCATTGTGACACACGGGAGTGCGGTGTAGTAGCAGGCTTGTTGTGCAATTTTTCTAAAGATTATGTCTTTATATGTCAGTAAAAGCGAAGAAATAATTAAATTTATGTGCAGGGTCAGTAATAAGATAAGCGGTTCCCTGTTATTTCCTCTTTAAATCATGAAACAGGGAGTTATTGGAGACTTCGCCAGCACGTGTCGTTTACGCGCTATTTTTCACACGAGTCTTTACTTGGCCTAAATCAAACAAAGTGTCCGATCAAAGAACAAATTGAACGTACGTAGGTACTATCTATAAGTCTAATGAAAAAGTTAAACGGAATTGCTAACGTCATTGCCGCTCAATGTCATTCAAGACGCTCTACGAAAAGGACCCAACCAGTGCTGCGTAGTCGATGAAAGTTCAGTGACTTTGGCTCCAACTCCGATTCCGGTATCCAAATATCGACTCCGACTCCCCCGAGCAGAACTGTCGAATCACACAGACTCCGACTCTGACTCCGACTCTGCAGCCCTGGTAAGTCTGTGGAGTCGATGACTTTTCGGTGACGTTCGACTCATACTCCGACTACAGCTTTTAAAAATCAACCGACTCCGAGTCGGAACAGAACCGCTGGCTCTGACTACAACTCCGCAGCCCTGGCCCAAGATAGCCGCCTAAAACAACTTTAATGTTTGATCTTCTTCGTACATTGTTAATGTTATTTTAAACAAGGAGTGGAAATGGGAGACGAAGCCTTCACAAACAAGGGTTTCCTGTTGCGGATCAAGCAACTGCTGGAACAGAAAGGCATAAACACCACGCATCTCATTTCATCGTTTTCCTAACGACTCCAATGTAAGCACTGATCAATGCAGTGCGAGCATCGATGTGACATTTGTGTACCAAGTTTGAGTGTTATCCGCCCAGCCGTTCTTGAGATATGGAAGCGGCACCCGCACGTGCGCACGTGCAGTAGCACTCCCCTAGTGACACATGGAAATGCATTGGCCACTGGGTGCCTAACTATTGACGAGGTTTTACTGTAATGGGCCCAGCCATTGTAGAGTTACTTTATGTAGAACAATTTCGACACCCCTAAGTTGGTACGTGACACGTGCCGTAACATTAATTAAGATGAAGAAAATCGGGCGAAATTCGGAGAAGGAATAAGCCTACCAAATATGTATGACATATTGTCAAACTGCTGTACCATTGTGAGTAAATGGCCATATAAAAGCTCGTACGAGCCGATGGGACTGGGCGTTTCAATACCTACCTACCCGTCTATACCTACCCGTCTTACGCACTTTATTTTCGTTATTACCTAAAGGCTGCTGCCTGCTTGACGTTTTTGGCTTCAAGCATTTAAGACTTTTTTGTCGTCTCAGGTCCAGTAAGATTACCTCCAACTCGTGCGAATATGCACTTCGAGCCAACTAACACACCACACCCACGTGTGTCATAATGCTGAGAGATGGCGTTCACTCGGCTTGCTCCTAACTTACGATAATTCTCTCGCTAGATGGCAGGCCTGATCCCAATGTCGCGGATCCCAATGTTAAAGGGACAGTATCACCATTTTGATGAAATTTGACATTGCATAGGCCCCACCTTTCTGGTCCGGGAACTGAAGACCGATCCTCGAAGCTCCACACCGTTATCCCGCTATCGCCGCTCAAAGTACGAAAGGTGTACCACACTTTGAATCGTGCTTCACTATCTTCACTGTTTAAATGTTTGCGCCGTTTTGAATTGACCGCCAGTAATAAAACTTTTACCCTGGTCATTTCATCAAATTTTATAAAGCCAAAACGTTTTTCGCACTTATTCATCACCGTTAAATTCATTAAATAGTCGTAGGCAATTTCCGCTGTTTCCTTCGGATTCTAGCGGCTCAACAAAGGAATTCCTCCAGCTTGAATCACAATCTCCCTCCAATGTATGACGTTTATCACGTGATTGTCACGTGATATTTTCTCCCATTGTCAATTGTCACGTCCAATTGTCACTCCCTCCAATTGTCACGTTATATTTTTATAGGCAATACCTAAAGCTACCTCTCCCTAAGGACAACTCAATCAGAAGAACGACCGCGTAAGCGTAGCGTCAATTGTATTATCTGCGCCAGTTCTGTAGTAATTTTGCATGCTTCCAAACTGGCGGCCATGCTTGTATAGTGGTGGTTCACTCATGAAAATGAATCATGAAAATGAAATGTGGTTGCAATATTTTTCACCGAGTTCGGTCCTCAAACTATGTTTTTCTGATTCAGAAAAATAAGAAATGCTAGTAAAAAAAAATCAGCTCCATACATGGATTTTTTTTTTTCGATGATACTGTCCCTTTAACGGAAATTTCTGAGTATGAGCGGCCGGCCGGCCGGCCGTGGTCACGCTTTTGCGAGGCTTATATCTCAGCAACCACTTGACCGATTTACACGCGGTAATTTTTGTAGGGTAGCTTCATTCCTTCTACCAAGTATTTGACTATTCCTGATGCATGTGGGTGACCCCTTATGCACGTGCCACGTGCAAAACGAAGAGGTGTCCGTTTTGTAATTGTTACAATATCTCTGTAACTACTTGGCCGGTTGCGCTGAAAGTTGGCATGCAGGTAGGCACCCACTTGGCACTGCATATCCATGTGCCAGAGTTGGGGTGCTGCTGCACGTGCGCACGTGCAGGGGTCGTTTCCAGATCTCGAGAACGGCTGGACCGATTGCGCTCAAATTTGGTACACGGTTAGGGACCAGTTAGTAGGGTGCCGTGCACAAGTCAGTTGGGACCCATTTTGCACGTGCGCACGTGCAGGGTGCCGCTTCCAGATCTCGAGAACGGCTGGGCCGATTGTGCCCAAATCTGGCACGTCGCTAGAGACCGGTTAGTAGGGTGCCGTGCACAAGTCAGTTGGAGGTACCCCCTCGCAATTTCGCACGTGCCAGGCCCACCCTCTCGCTCGCTCCGTTAGTCGCCCCAAAAGGCGTTATACTGGTATCATCCATGCCAAAAGCAACTCAGATCAAAGAGACAACTGAACAGTGAATTAATGTCGTTTTTATGACATATATTTTTTAAAGAAATCTCATGAAATCATTTTTTTTTTGCTATAAAATCAGCCCAATGATAATAGCGCCCACCAAACTTCATCAGTATTTTGCTTCCGCAGTACTTGTTTCACCTGTAAGATTTATAAAAGCAAGGACACAATTACGTCGTAAATAAGGGCGTGGGGCGTTTTACCTACCGTCGGCGTTTTACACGTTTCTCCCCTATTCAGAACGACATTCGTCCACAACAGGCGCATTTCAATTTTTCCCCATTAGCTTATAATGGAGAGGTCGCTAAATTGATCTGACCTTAGGTCACAGATATCGAAATTCCAAGATGTACGTTTTATACATACCTACTGTTACTCTTATCAATCGCTGAGAGTTTCAAAGCGATCGTTCAGTCGGTACAGCGGCCTTTGATCTTTTTCTGATGTAAGGTCACGTGACGTGGCCTGGGGACCTTAGGTACCTTGAACAACCCGGGTCTGCAATTTTCACATTTGCGAAAAAAGTATGAACAGGAGTACCAACACGTGTGCGCCGCCGTGTTTAAGATATCCGCGACAAACCTGAGGGGGGGGGCGTAAAAAGGCCCCCCAGCACGGCGCGGGATAAGTAGTACAATTGGCTTCAAATTTCGTGAAGTAAGCCTTCTCATTCATTCTACAATACACAATTTCGTTTGGTCTGGCCGAAAAATCAGGGTATAACCGATTCTGTTGTGTCGCCGATCTTTTGCACGTCATTTTCTGGCCGAAAAGAGTTTGGTTCGAAAGGTCAACCAAACTTCCTTTCGAAGACCTTTCGAACTTTCGAAAGTTCGAAAGGTCAAAAGTTGACCTTAGGTCACGTGACCTAAGGTCAACTTTTGACCTTTCGACTTTTCGAGGTCAACATACATATGTTTCGATGCGGATCGACGAGAGGATCACGATGGTGATATTAGTTTGTTCCTAGCTGGGATACCTTGAAAGTTATTCGAGAAAAACTTCATATATATGTAGTGCCGCAATTTTTACTTCCTTTTTGCTCCTGTGACGTCATCTTTGACCTGACCTGAAAATGACCTCAGTAAAAATTATAGACCTTATCCATTTGTACCCTGTACCGTTTACCGCTTGTCCCTATCTTGCTTTATTCTCGAGATCTCGCTGTCGCTCCTGCTAGTAATAATGGACAGGTCATAAAAATGACCTGACCTGAGGTCAACGCAGGGCGATATCCACTTTTTTATTTTCGCATATGAATGACAATTGATAAGGCTTTAATCGTCATCAGACAAAATTGCAACTTTCAGTGGGGAAAATATCAAGGTCACTCCTCGAAAAATAGGTCAAAAGGTCACGTGATCAAAATTTTCAAAAATTGAAAATCCGAGATAGCCAAAATGTTTGTTGGTTCATTGTGAGTTGAACGATGTAAAGTTTTTATCGTAGAAAACCAATAGTTTTTGAGTTATAGGCCGCCAAACATAGGGCTGCAGCGCGACATCCAGGAATTGCCCGAGGCTATATCTCGGAAACCGTTGTTCGAAGAAAAAAATCCTTGCCACAGCTGGCTTCCCCGCCCGTCACAACCCATTAGACCAATTTTAAGCAAAAAATAAAATATGAGGGTGCAGGGCACTTGTCGAATGTCGATTTGTCGTGGAACGCCCCATATAGGATGGAGAGGTCGTAAAACTGACCTCACCTTAGGTCACCTAATCAAAACTCATATCGACATGCGATTTGTTTGTACTAATCTCCTCATGCAATGCTCGAGTTTCATACATTACATCGAGTATACATACATTCGAGAAGAGCATTTCAATTTTCTCCCATTGACCTATAGGATGGAGAGGTCGTAAAACTGACCTCACCTTAGGTCACCTAATCAAAACTCATATCGACATGCGATTTGTTTGTACTAATCTCCTCATGCAATGCTCGAGTTTCATACATTACATCGAGTATACATACATTCGAGAAGAGCATTTCAATTTTCTCCCATTGACCTATAGGATAGAGAGGTCGTAAAACTGACCTCACCTTAGGTCACCGAATCAAAACTCATATCGACATGCGATTTGTTTGTACTAATTTCCTCATGCAATGCTCGAGTTTCATACTGCTGGGATGTGAACTGTAGTCTGTACTAGGAATGACAGAATCACAAAGCTTTTTTTAGAGGCATGGCTACTTATTACTTAACCCTCGCCGGTATAGGGGGAGGGGGGGTCTAACGGGTCCCCCTCGGTTTTTCGCGAATAACTCGCGTAAAAAGCGACCAATCGCGCCGAAACTCTCAATACCCTCGCGTTAATCAATTTTACACATACTCTGAAAATTTCATGACCCTGACCCTAATGACCTTTGACCTATGACCTACTTTTCGAGACCATTTTTGGCCGGAATCGCGATTCGGCGTGTGTCGGCTCGCATTAGCTGCGCGTTTGCAGTCTTTTCGTGGTTTCGAGCGTTCAAACATGGGATGTGATGTCGCTCTCATGCATTAGGGTGGGTGTCAAGGTCATCTTAAGGTCAGGTCAGGTCACTGACCTTTGATGACCTCGGCTCACTTTTTCGAGTTTTACATGCTTTTAGGCTGGTTTTTGGAGCTGGATTCGAATCTAGCAACCATTTGAACATTTACAAAGTAGATGTGGTGCCTTCGTAACATGTTACGAAGCTTTCAGAGGCGGTTGACATCTGCTACGAGTACCCGGCAAATCCGCTAATGGTTGGCCTGACCTGAACTGACCTGACCTGGCCTAAATGCATGACATCATCTGTGATCAAAACTAACATGATATTCGTGATCAGCACCCCGAAAACCCTCACAGAAACCACACTACGACGTTCTACCAGGTCCCGATTTTCCCAGCTTATGGGCCATTGATCTGACCTTGGAAGGTCAACCGATGACCTAGGAACTTAACCCTCGCATGTGTGCGGCGTTTTCCAGCTTCTAATGTGTAGGGGGGGGGGGTCGGTTGGACCCCCCCCCCCTTGCCGTTTGGCCCCTGATCGAGCTAGAGCTTCGCGGAAAAAACGAGCGTGTTGCCCGTGACGAGAGGAAGCCGATGATACCCAATTTTAAGGTCCTAGGTCATTGGTTGACCTTCCAGGTCAGGTCAATGACCCAAGGTCGGGAAAATCGGGACCTGTTAGAAAGTCGTAAAGTGTGGCTGCTAAGGGGTTTTTCGGGGTGCTGATCACGAATATCGTGTTAGTTTTGATCACAGATGATGTCTTGAAGCATTTAGACCAGGTCGGGTCAGGTCAGGTCAGGTCAACCAGTAGGCGTCATGACGGGTATTAGTATTACGTGTCAACCGCCTCTAACAGCTTCGTAACATGTTACGAAGTCACCAAAACTACTTCGTAAATGTTCAAATGGTTGCTAAATTCGAATTCAGCTCCAAAAACTAGCCTAGAAACATGTAAAACTCGAAAAAGTGAACCGAGGTCACCAAAGGTCAATGACCTGACCTGACCTTCAGGTGACCTTGACATCCACCCTAATGCATGGGAGCAACAGCAAATCACATGTTTGAACGTTTGAAACCGCGAAAAGCTTGCAAACGCGCGGCTAATGCGAGCCGACATACGCGGAATCGCGATTCCGGCCAAACATGGTCTCGGAAAAGAGGTCACAGGTCAAAGGTCATTGGGGTCAGGGTCATGAAATTTTCAGGGTAGGTGTACAATTGATCAATGCGAGGGTACTGAAAGTTTCGTCGCGATCGGCCGCTTTTTACGCGAGTTATTCGCGAAAAACCATGGGGGGGGGGTCCATCCGACCCCCCCCTACACATGCGAGGGTTAAAATTCACTGACTCCCCCTCGTCACGGGCAACACGCTCGTTTTTTTTCGCGAAGCTTTATCTCGATCAGGGGCGAAACGGCAAGGGTTTATACGTTCAAGGCTGGCAAAACACCAATACGGGCGAGGGTTAAAGGTAGTGTGCCACCTTCCAATGATTTCCCATTTTATTTTTCCTAGGATAAGAAGCTTCTGTTTTTACCTAATATCGCAAAAAAAATCAAAAATGGGCCTGGAATAGTGCCCTTTTTCGCCTAAAAGTTTATCGGTTTTTCGATATGTATAACAACTGTAGTGGGCTGACCTGCAAACAGGCGTCGGCAACAATCGCGAATGCGGCGCACATGTGACAATAAGCAAAGGTCATTATAGAGTTACGACGTACGGGAATGAGTTATCAGCTGTCTAATCGTAGACAACACAATGTCGAACTTAAACTGTAAGCCTGTATTGGTATTGTTTCATTAATTTGGCTGTCGAACATTCATTTATGGTTTGAAATATGATTTTATGTAAAATAATTGATATGAAACAGCCGTCTCTTAAGTTATGACCCCATTTCACCACACGCAAGTGGCAGGGGCTCCGCCACAGGGGGGGTCGCGGGGGTCCGGACCCCCTCAATAATTTACCTGGGGGGTACAGTACCCCCCAATATTCCAGATACCTATAAGTTTGTTTTCGCGTAGAAATGACTAAATTATTCACAGTATGCGTCTTGAATGTGTTGACAGTCGTGTAGCTAAGGAACTGAAGATCTAGAAATGTAGGGTATACTCGTATAATCTCGCAGCAGACGAAGTACTCGACATTGACACTCGCCGGTCTACATGGGAGGTCTTCATTCCACCATTTTTGCTATTACTATGAATGCGTTTCAGATGGCTAGGATTAGCTAGGTATGCTAGAATTTGGCTATAATTTTCGATTTTGCGAGGGGAGTCCAGCTTGTAGGACACATTCTAGACACAACACCTGCCCTAAGAGAGCTTCAAATGAATCGATCTGAGAATCGCTCTTTCAATGTGAGGTCATCCTATAGTGTCAGGGGGGAGGGGGGTCCACGTCGCTCTTTCAGAGCACCATACTAGTCTAAGCATCCTCACACCGTTCTGAGGTAATCTGAAACAATCTGCACAGGGCTCTGAATGCAGGTTCGTAGAGGTGGGACATTCACAAGTCACAATCCCTGAACAAGATCCCCATTGTCTGACTATTGATTGAAGTGGAGCATTTTGATATCCATTTTCAGGCCAGGATAGGTCACACTCATCACAGAGACTGAATGTCAATTGTCAGACTCTAAGGACCCCATGCTGCTATATGAGGGCAGGGCTTTCAAATCCCTACAATAACTGATAAAGCACTGAGCTTTCCTTTAAGTACGGCCTAGGAGGACTGTACACTGGCTTTAGAGCCTACGTAGATACCTGAGGGCCTATGTAGGTCCCTGAATTCCCAAGCCCATGCCAGTCACTGAGAGCCCAGTGCGTTCTCCGATGGCCAATACCGCCTTTGGAGCGCGCAACACTGGCCTCCATTCCTCAAGAACGTCGATTTGAGAGGCCGCCATGTCGGTGTCAATATAGCTCTGCTCCTCGGTTTTCGTTTCCTTATACAATCTTAACCTTGGTCTTGCAGTTCAAAACAAACTTCTTCCGATAAAATTGTTAAAGGAAAAGGGCCACCTTCGTGAAATATGAAGATATCGTTGTTTTTCATTTTGACATTATTGTTTTTCATTTTCTTTTTAAAACTGGTGCCAGAAGTGCAAAATTCGCGAAAAAGTATTTAAAACTATTTAACATATTGGTACTATGTTGATACTCTCTACGGCACCTACTGTATGATGGCATAGCGATGACGTCACACTCAAGCCAATCAGCGTTCAGAAGACAGACTCGTCGGATTGTGTCAGATAAGCTGATTGGTTAAAGCTGAGCTGGTTGGAGCTGATTGGTAAAAAACCAAAGCCTCGCCGCGGGTGGCTGTATTGTCGGATAAGAACGCATTCCTGGGATAAGGACGCATTCCTGGCGTATTTTCTTTTAAAATTGCCGATAACTACGAATGGAGGCCGAAATCGGCCGTAAGGAGGTAGACAGACAGGTTTTCGGACACGGGCTACAAGATGGCTATCTCAGTTTCAATCCCCATGTTAAAGGTGGCCCTTTTCCTTTAAGTTTCTTTGTAATCTAGAAAAACGGCAATTTTTCATCGCGATTTCGGCCGCTGCGGTGTGTGTGTGGGGGGGGGGGATCCCCCTGAATGCCACCCTGGATCCGCCAGTGAGGTTTTGTGTTTTGGGTCGGACCCCCCCCCCAATCCCAAAACCGTGGCGGAGCCCTTGGCAAGTGGCAGAAATGCTATGCAGAAATGACAATGATCAGCTGATGCATTTTTCTTGGCCGAAGTCAGAGCGCGCGGCCCGACGCACCACGCGTATTTGGAAATTCCGACCTCGACGAGCATCAGAAGCCACCTAACAGGCGTGTTCGAAACCGCAGGAGATGATGATGAACGGGTTTATCGAAACTTGATTGGATGAGACTATCGGTAATAGCGATTTCAGTGTGTGCATTTATTGTTCATAGTGGTGTGAAATGTGGTTGGGGTACGACCGACAACCCGTCGGGGCGAATTTCGCACTGGGGTACTAAAAATTTGAAGAATTTAAGATGTTTCCATGAGTTTTGAAGCTATGGATAAGTTCTAAAAACCCGGTTCTCCTTATCCGGGTCATAAACTCCATATGGTCCAAGAAAGCCGGCACACTACCTTTAAGTTGCTCGGGGTGCTGAGAGAGACCAAGGCCCTATAGAGGAGACATGCGCGCTGTGCACGGCTGCGTCTACCGCTGTGTGGCACGGTCCAAGACCATGCGGAGTTTGTACTGTAATGTCCCGTCCTGGGTCGTAGGCAAGGTACGGCTCTCGCGAGATTAAGCGGTAGGTTTTGCACTTTTACGTGTCCGTTTATATCTAACAAACTAATCGAACTACGATGAAGCCTACACGATCATGGCCGGCTTGTGAACCAACAAGTCGATCGCATCTTCAACACTGGAAAACTTAAGGCGACGAAGATATAGCCCAAAGTACACTAAATTTTCTAGTCTAGGTGCAAAACCTACCACTGAAACCCGCGAGACCTGTACGCACAGGGGAATAACAGCGTAATTTTGGGGAGGAGGAGCCAAATATTGTATGTCCAATGTCCATCGTCCCCCAGCATTTTGGTTTCGGGGGACGTGTCTCCTCCCCCGCTGGCGCAGCCCTTGAAGGTGGGTCAGTCACTATATACACTAGGCTGTATGTTGTAAATGTAGGTTGTAGCTTAGTTTGTAGGCTGCAGATTTGTAGGTTGTAGGTTCGGTCAGGTTAGGTTAGGCCAGGAATTTTTTGCTTGGTTTGGTACACTATTTCTTTTTTTTGTGAAAGGAACTTTGCTCGTTTTACCTCGTTGCTTTTTACGTTCGTTACTTCGTTGTTTCGTTGCTTCGTTGCATTTAGCACCAGAGGCTTAACAACTTTGTGCTCACAAATGAATTTCGATCAGATATCTGTCAAATCGGCTCGACCCCAGGCCCGGGCCGTTTCCATATTGGGATATTCATTGCTGATGCCATCCTGTTTATTGCGTTGCCCTGCGCTGCGCTTGTTCCTATCTCATTCTCAGCTCCACAACAGTTCGCAGATCCAAGTCGTCGACCCGTCCTCCTATAGAACGCTATTCGATCGCCGACCCCTCCCCGCGCCGGCGCCGGGATGGCGGCTGTGGTAGTGTGGTGAGGCCGCTGCCTTCGCGAAGTTCTTTTTTTCCAACCAAAGGAGGGAGCTATACCCGAAGATGCTTCGTTGTAACCAGACCAAACAAAAACGTACCTGGCCTTACCTGACCGAACCTAACCTACAACCTACAAGCCTGCAACCTACAAACTAACCTACAGCCCACATTTACAATTACAACATAGGTACCTACAACCTACAAGGGGTCAAATTCCAAAAATTTCAGCCGGTGGCAAGATTCGAACCTTAAGTATTTGGAACATGATGCAAGGGCCTTAACCATTACGCCAAGCAACGACTAGCTGATTGGATAGATGTGTAAGTCAGTTTTCAATGACGCAATGGGATATTCTCCGTATAGCGCCTTCCTTTGGTTGGAAAAAAGAATTACGCAGCTGCCCTCACGGCGGGCGCAGTCAGCTGGCGCGACGCCGGCCGTCAGCTGGCTCAGAGACCAGTCAGCTGGCTGCGCGGCGAAGGTGGCGCCACACCTGCGCTGGGATCGTAGCAACTTCGTCCACAATAGGGACGACGGTGAAAACAGGGCGCCTGGGGCGATTTGATCAAGGTTCGTGAAATTTACACGTGACGTTAGCGGCATATAGAAGACCCATGGAGGGGGAGAAGCTCCAAATGTCACGTGATTAAAATGCCCTCCGGCGCCCTGTTTTCACCGGCGTCCCACAATAGAGCGTAATGGCGCTGGCTCGCTCGTGCCTCGTGGCTTTAACCGGATTTTGTTGACTAGTGGCGTCGTGTACCATTGCTTATTTCTAGCTGCTCTCCAGTGGTCATTAACAATTCGAATGAGGAAGTTTACAAGATGTCGTTTCACTGTGACTGTGAGTACCAGGGCTTTAGAACTCCGTGTCATCGCGTTTTGACGTTCAGCTCTCTTGGTACTGGTGGAAGTTGAAGTCGCAGCCCAGTTCATCCAAGCTGACATGTTGTTTGTGTTTCCAAGGGTAATTGTGTTCGGTTCGGGTAACTAAGGTCGTTCATGTTTCCAGTTATGGTAGGTTTATGAATCTGTGTAAAATGACTTCCACGCCTACAACTAAATGGCAGCATTTGTTTTTGATTTATAAAACAAATACATACCTAAATTAATGCAGAAAGACGTTCACGAGCAAGTGACGTCATCGTCCAAATTTAATGAATTTTTGGTGAACAGTTCATACCTATGAACCGTTCGTGAACTCGATGAGGGGGGGGGGGACAAGTCTCGCAGTGAGCCGCTTCGCCCTACGGCCTTATTCGAGCAGACTTTGCGAAAAGTATGGGTACCGTTACCGGACACCGACTGGTAATCAATTTCAAGGGCTCAGGTCAATTGCGGACCCGCGGTTTGGCAACATCGCTTTTGTCCAAAGCCGTGTTCGGGCAGCGCATCTTATTGTAAAAATTTTACACCACGCATTCGCAGCTGGGGTCCCTCGGGTGCCAAGCTCCGCCCTTCGGCATATGACGTCACACATGTGACGTAAGCTCGCGCAAAATCTCCGTCCGAAATCGTCGAAAATTTCTGGCTTTTTCACTTTCGACAATAATAAAAAATGCCTTTATTATAAAAAAAGAATTTAACGGCACATCATTGCGCAAGTAATCTAACCGAACCCAGAA
The DNA here is from genome assembly GCF_019059575.1 of Amphibalanus amphitrite. NCBI lineage: Eukaryota > Metazoa > Arthropoda > Thecostraca > Balanomorpha > Balanidae > Amphibalanus > Amphibalanus amphitrite. The sequence continues at coordinate 182,241 of NW_024881636.1, forward strand.
AGTGTGAGGGTTAACCCTCGCCCGCACCTGGGGTGAGGGTTGCCACCCCAAAGTTAGTTTTTCTGCTCTACACTGAACATTTTAAAAGCTAGAAACCTGATTTTTTGTATAGCTGCTTTTTTATCTTTTCTCAGCGTCCATTGAAAATTTCAAGTTTCTGTGGCTTTTGGGTTTGGAGATATGACCTTGTTCTTCAGGTCTTGTCATGCCCTAAATGACGAATACCCAATATCTTGCGTTGGCTATGGGCCTTGTGAGCTTTTGACGTCCTGATTTCGTTTTTTTTTACCAGTCTTAACCTCCCACCTATCATTGAACATGTTGTTCTGCGATGTAGGTACAGATGTCAGGGTCAGGGTCAAGGTCAACCTAGGTCATCTAAAATTGTTGCGTTTTAGGCAAGCTGAATTTACTTTTCGTGAAGTTTCTTTGACTGCAAGTTTAGTAAAAGCTTCTCAGTTCATGACCTCACGTAGGAATAGGCAGGGACACACAAACCGATCTGTGCACACATCAGTACATTCACAGACATACACAGACATACAAACACATATCATTGACCCTGACCTAACTTGACGTGAAATGACCACAGCCAGCAAATTATTCGGATAGTGTGACAAAGAGCTGTTCTAGCTGGCTTGGCACTAATACGGCAGCGTCATCGGCATATGATGGGTTGGCCCGCTGCTTGTGTAGGTATTTTATTCGACATTACCACAATTTTTTCTTAAAAGATTTTAAGCTTCGCGGTCAAGAGCAACAGATTCTTTGGGAAGAGACGGATCCAATGATACCAAATTTTACCTCATCAGGTCAGTCATTGACCTTTCAGGTCAGGTCAAATCAAAGAATGTTGCTGTTTGGGGTCACCGTTGCCCGTTGGAATATCACGTGCGCTGCTCATCATACATATGCGTATTTTACCGATGACGCTGCCGTAGGTATTGTGGTGCCAAGCCAGCTAGACCCTCTTTGTCACACTATCCGACGGTTTTTGCTGGCTGTGGTCATTTCAGGTCACGTTAGGTCAAGGTCAATTATATGTGTTTGTATGTCTGTGTGTGCCTGTGTGTATACTGATGTGTGCACCGATTGTGAATGTGTCCCTATAGCATGAGATATGAACTGAAAAGCTTTTACCAAAAATACAGTCAAAGAAACTTCGCGAAGTAAATTCAGCTTGCCTAAAACGTAATATTTTTAGATGACCTAGGTTGACCTTGACCCTGACCCTGGCATCTCTACATCATCGAACAACATGTTCCATGATAGGTGGGAGGTAGGTAAGACTGGCAAAAAAGGCCGAAATCAAGGTGTCAAAAGCTCGCAGGACCCATAGCCAACGCAAGATATTGGGTACCTATTTGTCATTTGGGTTATGACATCACCTGAAGAATAAGGTCACATCTCCGAAACCAAAAAAACACAGAAACTTGAAATTTTCAGTGGACACTAAGAAAGGAATTAGAGAAGCAGCTATACAAAACATCCGGCTTCCAGCAATCAAAATGTTGAATGCAGAGCAGAAAAACTACCTAGGGGTGGGGGGTGGCAATCACTGCCCCCCCCCCATGTGCGGGCGAGGATTAAATAATTGGAATATCAGGAACACAATTTATTCAAACAGGTATTCCAACAGAGTCCCGCTTTTTTATAGGTGACCTCCGATTTGTGTAGCATCGAAGTTGCCCAGGGCGCCTTTTATTTGTAGGTATATACAGTACAGAGAGCCTCCTACTTCGACTACTTGCACAGAGAGCCTGCTTTTTGTACATACAGCTAAGCTTCTACAGGTCGAGCGCCGGTCTTCTATTTGTACGTACAGAGAGCCTCCTACTGTTACAGAGGGCCTCCTATTTGTCTAGGGGGCCTCCTATTGGTTAATGGCGCCTCCTATTTGTCCAAGGGGCATCCTATTCGTCTAGGGGGCCTCCTATTTGTCCAGGAGGCCTCCTGTTTGTCCAGAAGGTCCCCTCTTTATCCAGGGGGCTTCTATTTTCCAGGGGGCTTCCTCTTTATCCAGGGGGCCTCCTACGTGTTCAAGGGCCTCCCATTTGTCCAGGGGCCTCCTATTTATCCAGGGGTCTTCTATTCGACCAGGGGTCTCATATTTGTGCAGGGGTCTCCTACTTGTTCTGGGGCCTCCTTTTTGGAAGGGCCTCCTTTTTATTAAGGGAGCCTTCTATTTGTCCAGGGGGCCTCCTATTCGTACAGAGGGCCTCTAGCTCCTACTTGTCCATGGGGCCTCCTATTTGTTCAAGAGGCCCCTATTTGTACAGGGGCCTCCTATTTGTCCAGGGGGCCTCCTATTTGCCCAAGGGGCCTGCTATTTATCTAGGGGGCCTCCTATCTGCCCCCTGCCTCCTATTTGTCCAGCGGGCCTCCTTCTTGTTCAGGGGGCCTCCTATTTATCCAGGGGCCTCCTATTTGTCCAGGGGGCCTCCTAATTGTCCAGGGGGCCTCCTTTTGTGAAAGGGGCCTTCTATTTGTCCAGGGGGCTCCTAATTGTCCAGGGGGCCTCCTTTTGTGAAAGTGGCTTCCTGTTTGTCTAGGTCTAGGGCCTCCTATTTGTCCAGGGGGCCTCCTATTTGTCCAGGGGGCCTCCTATTTTTCCAGGGGGCCTCCTATTTGTACAGAGGGCCTCCTACTTGTCCATGGGGCCTCCTATTAGTTCAGGGGGCTTCTTATTTGTACAGAGGGCCTTCTATTTGTCCATGGGGCCTCCTATTTGTCTAGGGGCCTCTTATTTGTCTAGGGCCTCCTATTTTTCCAGGGCCTCCTGTTTCCCGGGGGGCCTCCTACTTGTTTAGGGGGCCTCCTATTTGTCCAGGGGGCCTCCCATTTGTCCAACAGGACCTCCGATTTGTCCAAAGGGCCTCCTATTTATACAGAGAACCTTCTATATGAAAATCGGACCTCCGTTTGTAAAGTAGCTGGTGCGTCTCGGGGGCCTCCACTATTGGGGTCCCAAAATGACAATTGGGGTCCCAAATGTTCGCATTGGGGTCCCACATGGGACCTCAAAAGTATACAAAGTTACACCCATGGTCACAGATAGTAAAATTCTTACATAATTTTTTACATACCGTTACTCTCATCCATTGCTGAAAGTTTCAAAGTGATAATTCGCTTGGTGTAGCAGTACCTAGGTATGTTCAGTTGCTCTCTCTTTCTCTTTCCTTCCATCCCTCTCTCCTGACTCCTTTCACCTCTTTCCCTCTTTCTCCTCTCTTGTATGTATGTATATTGTATATGTTACAGAGAGTTTGAGAAATCCGTGAGTTTGCAAACTCCCTAGGGAGTTTGCAAACTCACGGAGTTCTCAAACTCCCTGTAACATATATATGTATGCCCCCCATAATAGTTGAATATGTATGTATGTATGTATGTATGTATGTATGTATGTATGTATGTATGTATGTATGTATGTACTATGTATGTGTGTGTATGTATGTACCTATGTATGTGTATGTATGTTTGTGTGTATGTATTCTTTTATTTATGTATGTAGGTATGTAGTGACATCATAAGCCTTTCACATCTAGCTTGGCGATGATTTACGCTTGACGTAAGTACAAGCTCAACACAACATGTACCAATGTCTAATGTAACAGTTCAAATACATACCTACCACTAGAGCTGGAAAACTGCTTCATGCTTGTCATTTTTTGATAGATTCGGCAGCTCATATACAAGGAAAACACCTCTATACATGATGAAAATACAACTGAACATAGGCGGCGGAACGGGGAAGGCACCGGGGCACCGTGCTCTGCCCCCTTTGATTTTGGCATTTTAACATTAGCCCTATGGGCGTTGCATGGAAAGAATGGGACCAAAAGTCGGCAGTGCCCCCCCCCCCCCTAATTGAAGTGTTCCGCCGCTACTGCAACTGAAGTAGTTGAAATACCTCTGTGATGATAAAACACCATAAGTTTCGGAAAAAGCCTATAAATTAGTGAAATTAGGGTAGTCAATTCAGCCCTCCCCCCACCAATGACTTCGCCGTCCGAAGAGGATCAGCAGTTACACGCGAGACTATGGCCGAGGGCCGAGGCGCTCGTAAACTGTAGACAGTCAGTAGAAACCCGCCGAGGAGCGGCCGCCATTTGGACCGGCAGCCGACGTGGCGGCGCAGTGCGACGCAGTCGGTGCCGTAATCGCGCCGACGGCCCGACGACCTTCGGCCGACAGGCGGCGCTGGCGGCCGCCGGCGGCGGCAGTCAGCTGACGGCGCGCTCAGCTGACCGTGAGACAAAGAGTGGCGTATTCGCCGCGCCAACTGCGCGAAGGCAGAGATGTCGGTAATATTACGTCAAATGCTCAAGCGAATGTGCTTTGACGTTATCCTCGCATTTTCTCAGCGGAATTGTGTTCGCAACTTTGTTGATATGATTTATTGCGTTGAAAGAAAGTCCTGATAGAGATCTTGTGTAATGTGTTACAACAGACAAAGATGCCTGACTGACCGTCTGTATGACTATCGATCTGGGGCTGACTGTCCCGACTGTCCTATCTCATTGCCTAGCTATATTTGATGACGTCATATCCCCGCTTGTATATCATATGCTCGTCGGTGTGTCCTGTATTGAGTTGAAAGTTGAAACAAATATTTCTTTAGGGATGCTCATGTGTATGATGTATCAATTTTTACAGTTTCTTTTATGGAAGTAACTAGTGATTAGACAGATCGCCACTGGTCACTGCTGGTGAGTTCGAAGTGGTCTCCAACGCTGCCATCGTGTTGCCACCTTCAGCGAGCTCAGATATCGTTCTTCAATGTTTTCATCGGTATTTTAACCCTCGCCCGCAAATGGGGGGGGGGGGAGGGTTGCCACCCCTAGGCAGTTTTTCTGCTCTGCACTGAACATTTTAAAGCTAGAAGCCTGATTTTTCGGATAGCTGCTTCTATATCCTTTCTCAGTGTCCACTGAAACATTTCAAGTTTCTGTGGGTTTTGGTTTTGGAGATATGACCCTGTTTTTCAGGTCATGTCATAACCCAAATGACCAATACTCAATGTCTTGCGTTGGATATGGACCTTGTGAGCTTTTGACACCTTGAATCCTTGATTAATGATTTCGGTATGTTTTTGCTAGTCTTACCTCCCACCTATCATGGAACATGCTATGCGACGATGTGCAGATGTCAGGGTCAGGGTCAAGGTCAACCTAGGTCATCCTAAAACATTGCATGCTGAATTTGCTTTTCGTGAAGTTTTTTTTTTTTACTGCATTGTTGGTAAAAGCTTCTCAGATCATGATCTCATGTAATAGGAACACACAAACCAATCGATGCACACATCAGTATACACACAGACACACACTGACATGCAAACACATATCATTGACCTTGACCTAGCTTGACCTGAAATGACCACAGCCAGTAAAAACCTAGTCGGATAGTGTGACAAATAGCTGTGCTAGCTGGCTTGGCACCAAAAACGGCAGCGCCATCGGTATATGATGGGCACCGCACGTGATATTCCAACGGTGGCCCCAAACAGCAACATTTTTTTAGTTTTACCCGATCTGAAAAGTGAAAGTTCAATGATTGACCTAAAAAGGTGAAATTGGGTACCATTGGATTCGTCTCCCAAAGAATCTGTTGGTCTTTGCCGCGAAGCTCTTTCTCCAGCAGGAACGAAATGGCGTGGGGGGGTGGGGGTGGGGGTGGGGGGGGGGGGTGGCAACCTTCTTCCCATGTGCGCTCTAGGATGGGAAAATGGCATGTGCGGGCGAGGGTTAAAGCTGGTGTGCAGCGCCTCTCTTTAACCTTTTTGACCTTTTTTGCGCCCCGAAATTGTGGAACATAACGCCAATTTACCTACGTGATTTCCGACCGAGCAATAACAACGTCTTTCGTCAGCATTTCTATGTAGAATTGACTTTTGAAAGGTAACTGGGAGTTTTGTGAAGATATTGACAAAAATTTGAGAGAGCGGGTTATGTGGGATTTACGTTTTTTTTTTGCGGCGTTTTGTGGTTTGTGGCGGATGGCCGTTTTTAGCGGCGTTTTGCGGTTTGCGGTGGCCGGCCGTTTTTTTGCGGCGTTTTGCGGTTGCCGGCGGCCGGCCGTTTTTTGCGGCGTTGCGCGGTTGGCGGCGGGCGATGCGGTTTTTTTTTTGCGGCGGCTGTGTTTGCGTTTTGCGGCGGACGGGCGTTTTTTTGCGGCGTTTTTTTTCTGCGGTTTTCGGCGGGCGGGCGATTGTTTTTTTGCGAAGTTTGCGTTTGCGTTTTGCGGTTTTGCGTTTGGCGGCGGGCGGGCGGTTTTTCACAACTCAAGTCCCAACCTTCGGATCCGCAGTGCTGTTCGACAAGCGCTGCCCGGGCCTATGTGGGATTTAAGACAGAAGGAGCGTTTTGCACTCATGTGTAGCGCGGGACATATAGTTCGTTTTTTCTAAGTTCGACCCTCGCTGTAAACATCTTTTTGAGTATAGCACGAGCATTGCTAGCTGAATTACTTAGAAAACTGGTTAGCGCACATTGTACTGGAGACATGAATAATATTTTCCAAATAAGATTTTTTAACACCGATGATATACCGTTCTGTTAAACGCCGTGCAATCTATTGATCAGTTCATTTATAATTTCTGACAAGACGTCTATCCCTGTGGGATTGTATATAAAGGCAAATACGAGTTCGCAGTCTGGAAAATAAGAGCCAGGGAGAAATAATTTTGAGTAAAATTACTCGTCTGTGAAATCAATGTGCGCCAGCTAGTTTTCTCAGTAATTCAGCCAGCGATTCTCGTGCTGTGTTCAAAGAGACGATTACAGTGAGGGTCGAACTTAAAAAAAAAGAACTATATAGGCCTGTACACATTCAGCTGCTGTGCTGTTGTCAGCCGAGAATCACTCACACTATTGGCTGAAAAATTTATGACGTTATGTTGCACATGCAACATGACGTCACCTCTCTGCTGCCGGCAGCATGGGCTGACGGGCTGTGCTGCTACGAGAAAGCAAGTGCAGAGATGCCGAGCCGTCAGCAAAAGCCATAAATGACGCATTTAGACACTGGTAGTGGCGCATGAAAGCAAATCACGTGCCAGATTTTTATTGAGCACTGCAGATAAATGAAATTTGGACACCATGTTGGCGCTATTCACATATATTTGGTTTCATAATTAATTGTCGATACAAGAAAAATACTTATTACTTTCGCACATTGTCAGTAAATTTTTGATAATATGTCTAACTGCTTAAGTATTGTATTAATAAAGAACATGAAGATGAGACGAAATATTTGTTTACAACGCCATATTTGTAAACAGTCAGCCAGTGCTGACATTTCTCATCAGCCAAATGTATACAGTTCCGTCAGCCAGAAGCGGTGGGCGGAGCCTATTTCAGCTGACAACAGCACAACAGCTGAATGTGTACAGGCCTTATGTAATTATCAAATTATCTTGCAACTTGAGTCTGGGATAGCAGTTTTGACCGCGTGAACAAAAGTGTTATCTCCACTCCGCATTCTATATTGAAGGTAAAGACATACGTTTAATTAATTCCTCATGCACAATTAAAGTGGACTATATGCCATCTGGAAAAAAGTCGTTGAATCAGCTCAAAAGTGTGTCTCTATGCCTGAAAGCATCAGTGACGGATATTTGCCAATTTTAACTGAAGGCTTCCAGTTTGTGAGGAATTCGGCTTTTTACGACTTCGTGTTCGTGATGTCAAAAATGAATTCCTTTTCACGAATCTAGTAGCACTAGCTACCAAATATTTCAAACGTAACGCTGTAGTTTCATACTACTCAGCAACACGTAACTAAATGCTACAATATATGCATAAAAATGATCTTCTTTGCTACGCTTATATTTTGATATTTCTAAATAAGTACTGAATGCGATTTTTTTTCGACAACTTAAGTGTATTCGCATATATTCCTCTAAAGTCTGAAACAGACTCTTTCTGCAATCAGGAAATCGCATGTGAGAGCCTATTGAGCACTCTCGCATCAATCGCACGCACCTCCCGCATGCGATTGATGCGGGCAGAATTATAATGTATTTGAATAGACTCGCATGCGATTTCCTGACTGCAGTAGAGTCTGTTTTAGCCTGAAAAGAAAGTTTTCTTTTGAGAAAGAACCGAAAGGAAAATAAATTAATATTCACGTGTCAATAATTCCCATAACAAAGACAAAAACTTTTTTCCCATTAAAACTAAAAAGGAGAAAGTGTGCGCAGGATGACGAATTCCGAAACGGATGTAATTTATCGCACATTTACCTAAACTTAAAGGGACCCTCCCACCTTAACATTAGTTTTGAGTTGAGATAGCCAAGTTTGCGGCCAGGCTCAGAAACCACCATTTATCCTGGTCGCAACCCCCGCAGCTTTATGGTGTTCAAGAAATTTCTTCCCTTTACTTGCAGGGTGGGACCAGCGTGGTCCCTATCTCTTAACCATTACGGGAATCTGATGACGTCATCAGGCTTTCGAACGTCCGTTAAATGTTTGACTAAAACGTTTTGTAGCACGCGGTGGTATATGCTGCTTTGCGCGCAACAAATGCCGCACTTTCAAATAAAGTCGCTAGGAACAGCGGAGACCCCAAAAAGTAAACAAAAGTAAAAGTCTAATATCTTGAAAACCGGTGAATATTTTTCGATGAAATTTGGTAGATATTCGTTTTTGCTCTTTCTGAACCGAGCGACATCACTTTCATGCCAATTCATTAACTTTTTTGAAGGTGGGAGGGTCCCTTTAAGGAGGTTTTAATGTTTATTTGAAGCCTGAAGGTCACTATCATGCATCATTTACCTACTTGCTTGTGTATTGCGAAAATATGTCGTGAGTCGCTGACTGCTGCCGTAATAATCGCACAGTCTACTAGAAGCTATTGCTAGCTGTAATCATGACTTTATTTGTGGTCAGTGCAGTATGGAAAACTCCACACTAACTTTTCCACTCTTAATAATAAAAATTTCTCATCTGAACCCAGGGGAAAATATGGTAGATACGAGTAAGTGTCACATTCACATCTAATATGTTGTGGGAGAGATAGTGATAACAATTAATATATTGTTTCCGCCCGCACCAACTTTAAAATCGGGTTCTTCGTACATGACCGTATTCCGCATGCTGGAAGTATTGCACGGCCGGTATTGGCGCTAATTTTAGATAAATGTTTACCTACAAGTGCGTAGACAATGGCCGTTACGTGTTTCTTAGAACCAAAGCGATTATAGAGATGATGAAATATGCTGCATGATATTATGTCCGTGTAATATTTTCAAATTTAGGTGATGTGCGTACCTATTCCATATCATCACAGCTCTATATCCCGACGCCTATGAAATGAAATGGACTATCTCAATTCTCAGCTTTATTTCACATGCTACTGCTAAGCATGTCCCGACCCCGTTCAAAACTCGTGTTATGCCTCGCCCTCTTCATGAAGTGCCAGTAGCGCAAGTACCTCCTTTGTAAGTACCAGCGGTACACGGGCGTCACTTCCATAAATTTATTGGTGGGGCTCTAATGGCTAATTTTAGCATAGCAAAACCATTCTTACAATGCAGCGCCATAGGGTAAATGTTGAAATTCTGAAACTACTGGTAGGGCTCGGGCCTTACTAAGCCTATACAAAGTGACACCACACCCATGAGTCTTTTTAAGTGCTTGGACAATTTCTGGCATTGGCAACTTATCGGTAATTCAAAGTTATGGTGAACGCAATACACAAGTTTTAACGACCGGATCTCCTTGAAATTACCAAAATCGAAAAAGCTAAATATTTATTCGTTGGTATTCGTTGCTATTCGATAAGATACAAAAAAGTGATGAATTTTCGGTCACGGACCTTCTTCTGATCTAACTATGTTTTGGTAATTTTGGTAATTTCAAGGAGATCCGGTCATTAAAACTTGTGTATTACGCTTGTATTATGCTCCTTGCTCAAGCACTCAACATATTATGGTGAACGCGTTTAACTCGCATGCATTTTGCAAAATGAGACCGTGCTAAACACTGGCGGTCGCAGCCGCTAGCAAAAGGGGGGCCAAAGTCACACTCGCGGGACATAACATTTATCCGTCACCGGGAGGGGGGGGGGGGTGATCGGCTAATTTTTTAAGTCCACGAGGTGCCGCGCAGTTGGCATTACTTATGCTTCATCCATCTGATTCTTGCGTGAAATTTTTAAGCTCAATTTAAGGCAAAATCACCAGTTCCATTTCCCGTCCCACGGTGCTTCCACCGGTCGGCCCACTGCACCATGACGACGGATCGGTGTAGCATAGGTATACTGGAAGGTCAGGCACGCGGATTCATGACCTTACCACTATAAAACAATTCGGAAAAGTACAGATACCTCTTGCTTTGAACAAGCATGTGAAACCCAGAGAGCATTTTCAGACTATGACATTTACTCATATAGGTAACATACCTAGTTGTGTGGCGGCGGGAGAGAGTAGGTACACCGACCGACCTCTGGAGACCCCCCACAGGTTCCGAGCTTTCAAAATTGGCATCTGAGGGCCGCGCGCGACTCCTGCGGGGCTTCGCAGCGGCTCTATTGGGGCTCACTCAACCTGCCTAGTCTTACTGCTAAAAAGACTGGCCCTGAGCCCTAAGGACTTCATCGGTCTCTGCCAGCCCCAGGACCCACACCGGCTCATGGGGTCCCGCCCGACGTCGAAATATGAGGGAATCTGCGCCGGACCATCAGGACGCAAAGTAATCTCGATCAGGACCAACGTAAGGCTGTGCCGGAGACTGCGTGAGCCCTCTGATCTTCAGAAACCCACCCATATATGTTTTCACGTAGAGGCCAGTTTAGGGCCCTCAGAGACCAGTACAGGGCCTGCAAACTACAAAGGCCAGTAGTTTGAGACAATCAGTGACCGAGTTGGGCTCTCAGAGGCTAATGTGGGTGGGGAATATTTGTTTCTGGTCCCTAAAAAGCTGTTTCTGGCACCTAATTGCTGATCAGCCCCAAAATGCTTATTCGACCCTAATATCTGAATCTGGCACCTAATTGCTTCCACACAGCCTAAAGTTGCCAGATCGTCTAGTTGAACTCCGTATTTGCTGTTTGCTGATTCAGCACCAAAACCAAAACATCCAGCACCTATTTTATTCCACGTTTGCCTACCTAATTCGCGTAATCTTCCTGATTTTATGTATCCTAACAAACATGAACGTTGCATTCGGTGATGTCAAGTGCCATTTTCGCCAGTGGAGATAATGATTAATGCCATTTCTAGCCAAAAGAGAATCACTAGCCAGCTATGGTGCAGCATAGCAAGACGCTCCTATACCAGCCTGCTATGTAGAGACTAGAGATTATTGCACCCTCAGCCATTTTAACGTGAAAAGTTTGGATCCGTCACTTCCAGCCAGGCTCTCAGGTCATAAACTGGAGTAAAGCAAAATGTTAACTCTGAACAGACATGCCCCGCAACCGGCCCTCTTTTCAATATTATTAGCTTTCTGCAATCAGTCTGACTCCATCTCGATCAAACGCAGCATCCGGTTTCTACAGGGGCGTTTGACTGACCGGCCACACAATAACCAAAAACAAAATCAAAGCTTCATGCACACATATGACATAAGTAAGAGACGGATGAAAAAGGCACAACCACGGCACAACTCTGCGCGGCAAACAACAACGGACAATGTCCCTGTCCCACGCAAGATCCCGCGTTTCTTCAGCGGCCTTGAACGGAATGAAAACATTACATTTCTTTTTTGGAGCTATTTGATGACGTCAAAAAATACAATACCCGTTTTAATGGTCAAAATCGAGACAATTACTCTTAAAATGTTTCCCTTTAAGCATTACAAATAAATGCTTTTAAATATTTAAATGACATTGATTTTTCAAACAAATCAATATTATTTGCTTACTTAAACGTCATACACAATGCTGAGATCACTACGGGGCTGTCTTAGAGTGTAGCTGCACTGGCAACCTTTAGGCTAGACTCCAGGGGTCATTATACCAGAACAACATGATTCTACCAGCCAGTAGTTCATTTTTCTACTAGATTGGTGCTACGCTCAGCATTTAGGTGCCAGATTCAGAGAAAAGAGTAAGGCGTACCGATGAATAGGTGCCAGAAACAGCTAATTAAGGTCATTTTCCATGATTGGTGCTGGTATCCACCAAATAGGTGCTGAGGACCAATTTTGGGGCGAGTCAGCTTTTAGGTGCCAGAAATAGCTTTTCTGGGACGCAATTAAATGGCGTCCAATGTGGGTTATTACAGGCCAACATGGGCCCTCAGAGGTCAGCGTGGGGCCCTAAAAGACCGGCATGAGCCGTCGTTGGACCCCAGAGGCCAGCAGAGGGCCCTCAAAGGCCAAGATGGGCCCTCCTCAAATGCCAATGCAGGCCCTTAGAGGCCGGCATCGGGTCTTCAGCAGCCAGTGCGGGGCCCTCATTGGCACCTTAAGGTTCGTCTTGGGACCCCACAGACAGAAATAAGGCCACCAGAGACCGGTGTGAGACCCTCAGACGCCGGTTGGGACCCCTGAGGCCTGTTAGGGGCCCTCATAGGCCAGATGTGGGGCCTCAGAGGTTGATGTAGGCTCTTAGCGGTCAACGTGGGCACTTGACCGCCACTGAAGTTCCCTCAGAGGTCAGTGTAGGACGCTCAAAGACCGGTGTGGGAGCTATATTAATAGCTGGGCGTGGTTTTTTTTGAGCTTCGTGACGATCGAATAATTGCCAGGGCCCCATACACCTATATGGGGGCCCATTGGTTGTTTGAGGGGGGGGGGGCAAATGATATGATGGCCCCCTTTATTGACCTTGGGGGGGGGGGCATGGCCCTGATGCCCCCCCGCGACCGCCACTGTGTACAGTCTGTCTTAAAAGTACCGCGCAAAGTGACGGTGGATCCATCAAGCCTGACCGAGGAAGGGCCTGCTATAATTTGAAAGTCACCGAACCAATTGACCTGGGGAATGGACGAGAATGTCAATTGCTTTGGTGACTCAAGTTTAGCAGGCCCTTCCTCGGTCAGGCTTAATGGATCCACCGTTACTTTGCGCGGTACTTTTAAGACAGACTGTACACATTACACACATGCCTCTGAGATTACATACTAGCTCATGCAAACTCTATGCAGGCCCCGGAGTTCCCACGCTAATCCTTAAGAAACCAAGCCGGCATACGGCGTCACCACCGGGCTTCTGAGGTGCACAGCACCAACCCATGAGGTCTTACTTTAGTGTCTTAGAGCCAATCTCCTTTAGCAGGGCCCACCCACCACTGCCGAAGAGGGTCTAATGCCAGCCATTGCTGGGCCTACGAGAGCCTCAAGTAAACCCACGCTGATATTCCATATAAGATCCGGCCATACTCGTGAACCGGTGCCAGCCACGCTGACCACCAAATTGACAGAATGCGAAACTGAGCCCTCATGAGTGAAATTTACGTCCTTTGATGGCGCAAGAAAGAAAATGAAACATACGAAAAGCTTTTCTAGGACTTTTGTTCGATCTGAAAGGTGGGGCCAAAAGATAGTATGGCCCCACCTTTCAGCACCAAAGGGGGGGGGGGCATGGCCCCCGTGCCCCCCCCCCCCCCCCTGGGACCGCCAGTGGTGCTAAACTGTGTTGATGAAAGTGAAACATGTAGAAATCACGAGTCACAGAAAGCATTTAATTTTCAAAATGCCTGTTCAGTGAGATTCTTAATACATTTTATTCATTCTGCATGCTCAAAATGAACCCCGGCCACTCAGTGGCGTCGTCTCGGTCTTTCATGTCGTTTCGCCGCCTTGTCTGTCGCTGAGTGCCGCCGGGCCTCAGGGCGGTGGCTCTAGCGTCGCCGCCGCTGTGCGCGCTCGTGACGTCATGTCTGAGAGTTCGGCTGTGTTTCGGCCGCTGGCCGCCAGTCGGCGCTACGAGTCTCCGTCAGCGCGCGCAATCAGCTGACGGCGCGGCAAGAGCGCCAGTCCGTGCGCCAAAATGGTATAATGGAAAACATTGTGAGCAGTGTGCTTGTACGTGGTGATGATAGGAAAACATCATATTTTCGTGGTTATCGATGTGTGTCGGACTTATGAGTGTAGTGTAAGTGCTGGGAGGTTGGGCTAAAGAGTGAGGCTCTGATCAATGCTGCTACTTTGGCTCCTCGGCTGAAGGGGGCCGACGCCCGACGGTAGACAGAAAACCACGCGGTGCGGGTGAGGTGAGTGATGCCAAGGAAGCGAATTTCAATAAGAATGTTTGAACTTAAAACTTTGAATGCGGAATGTGTTGCTCTTAAAACCAGGGCTGCGGGGTCGATTGATTTTTTTGGTGACTCCAACTCCGGCTCAGGCTTAAAAACGACTCTAACTGCGACTCTAGCTCCGCCTCCGGACATTTCTGAAAGGTGTTAGATTGGAAGAGGTGGTGGCCGCGGGGCACACAGCTCTGTGAGCGTCTCTGAATTACAAAAAATAGCAATACAAGTTTAAAAACGTATGGCTTACATAATCTAATAAATAATAATTAACAATCTACAAGAATTTGGAACAATAGGTATTATTATGTATTAAAAAGTGTCACAATTTGTGTTGCAATTTGTGTTAGTCTCAAAATACGTGCCCTTTATTTACCTCCCCGAACGTCCACCTTCTGAGAGCCCATATCATGATTGAAATTTTCTTGACGGAGAAATTTTTATCTTGGCCGAAACAATCCATTGCGCTTTCCAGGCCTTTACATTGCAAATATACTTTACAGATGCTATAAGCACTGCACTAAGCAGATTCTGGAGCAGCCGTCACCTAGGGTGAACCTAGACACTGGACCGTGCGGGTCACCGACAGTTACCGGGGTTACATGAGCAAGTAAATGCGTATCAGGAACGGATTTTCCTATTCGCTCACCATTGTAGTCCGTTTGTAATGCGTATTAACTCTGCTCATGTAACCCCGAGCAGTGATCCGCGGAAGCGGGACCGTCCCGTTGGGACCGGATTGCCCCGTTGGGACAGTCCGCCCGCCTCTCAAACGGTCACCCCGGAGAGGGTTTTAACGGGTCCTGGAATGGATCCGACCTCAACCACCGGTTGTCCGGTCACGGTGGGGGTGACCACCAGGCATCAGACCAGGGAGCGAAGCGTGAGGAGGAATGCGGATAGGTTTGTCCTGAGGACGGATGGAAAATTGTCCCCGTGACCCCTCTTTTGTTGTTATATATCTGAAGTCATTTCGGGTCATGAAGGCTCCCTAACAGTTTTTCGACAATAACTTTTTATAGGCATGGTAGAGCGGTGAAAACATCTTAAGTATTCAGCTCCACGATACGGATCCGATATCCTGATCTACGGCAACCACCAGTTCTGCTCAGGTCATTACTTTAACCCTAATGCTGGACACTGGTGGGGGTGGGGGGGGGGGGGCACCTGTACTCCTCTTTTGCTCTCGACAGAAAACCACGAAAACCACTTAAGCTAGGGTTTCGAAATCGTGACTTTTCCCAACTGTTCATTGGGAACAACGTGTCAAATTTTTGAGTTCCTAGCTTGCGCAGAGGCGTCTCCAGGACCGGGATTTAACCCTCGCTCGCATTGATGTTTTGCCAGCCGCGAACGTATGGGGGGGGGGGGGGACGTTGGACCCCCCTTGCCGTTTGGCTCCCGATCGAGCTAGAGCTTCGCGGAAAAACGAGCGTGCTGCCATTTCGCTAAAACAGGTCAAAAGTTTTTCGCTTATAACTTTTGATCTAATTAACCCTTACCGGCACAGGGGGGGGGGGGGTGATGCAACCCTCCCTAAGGTTTTTCGCGAATAACTCGCGTAAAAAGCGGCCGATCGCGACGAAACTTTCAGTACCACGAGTTCCACGACAAATCGACAAATAAAAAATTAAATTTGCACCCTCATATTTTATTCTTCGTTGAAAACTGGTGTAAGGGGTTGTTATGGGCGGGGAAGCCAGCTGTGGCAGGGATTTTTTTCTTCGAACAACGGTTTCCGAGATATAGCCTCGGGCAATTCCTGGAGGTCACGCTGCAACCCTATGTTTGGCGGCTTATAACTCAGAAACTATTGGTTTTCTATGATAAAAACTTAATATGGTTTAACTCACAATCAGCCAGCAAACATTTTGGCTATCTCATATTTTCAATTTTTGAAAATTTTCATCACGTGACCTTTTGACCTATTTTTCGAAGAGTGACCTTGATGTTTTCCCCACTGAAAGTTAAAGTTTTATCTGATGACGATTAAAGCCTTATCAATTGTCATTCATATGCGATGATAAAAAAGTGGTTATCGCCCTGCGTTGACCTCAGGTCACGTCATTTTTATGACCTCTCCATTATTACGAGCGGGAGCGTCAGCGAGATCTCGAGAACAAAGCAAGATAGCGACAAACGGTAAGCGGTACAGGGTACACACGGACAAGGTCTATAATTTTTACTCAGGTCATTTGCAGGTCAGGTCAAAGATGACGTCACAGGAGCAAAAAGGAAGTCAAAATAGCGGCACTACTTATATTAAGTTTTTTTCTCGAATAATTGTCAAGGTATCCCAGCTAGGAACAAACTAATAGTACAATCGTGATCCTCTCGTCGATCCGCATCAAAGCATATGTATGTTGACCTCGAAAGGTCGAAAGGTCAAAAGTTGACCTTAGGTCACGTGATCTAAGGTCAACTTTTGACCTTTCGACCTTTTGAGGTCAACATATATATGTTTCGATGCGGATCGACGAGAGGATAACGATGGTGCTATTAGTTTGTTCCTAGCTGGGATACCTTGAAAGTTATTCGAGAAAAACTTCATATATATGAATAGTGCCGCTATTTTGACTTTCTTTTTGCTCCTGTGACGTCATCTTTGACCTGACCTGAAAATGACCTTAGTAAAAATTATAGACCTTATCCGTCTGTACCCTTTACCGTTTACCGCTTGTCGCTATCTTGCTTTATTCTCGAGATCTCACTGTCGCTCCCGCTCGTAATAATGGACAGGTCATAAAAATGACCTGACCTGAGGTCAACGCAGGGCGATAACCACTTTTTTATTATCGCATATGAATGACAATTGATAAGGCTTTAATCGTCATCAGACAAAATTGCAACTTTCAGTGGGGAAAATATCAAGGTCACTCTTCGAAAAATAGGACAAACGGTCACGTGACCAAAATTTTCAAAAATTGAAAATCCGAGATAGCCAAAATGTTTGTTGGTTGATTGTGAGTTGATCCATATAAAGTTTTTATCGTAGAAAACCAATAGTTTCTTAGTTATAGGCCGCCAAACATAGGGCTGCAGCGCGATATCCAGGAATTGCCCGAGGCTATATCTCGGAAACCGTTGTTCGAAGAAAAAAATCCTTGCCACAGCTGGCTTCCCCGCCCATCACAACCCATTAGACCAATTTCAAGCAAAAAATAAAATATGAGGGTGCAGGGCACTTGTCGATTTGTCGTGGAACGCCCCTACCCTCGCATTGATCAATTTTACACCTACCCTGAAAATTTCATGACCCTGACCCCAATGACCTTTGACCTGTGACCTCTTTTCTGTGACCATATTTGGCCGAAATCGCGTTTCGGCGTATGTCGGCTCGCATTAGCCGCGCGTTTGCAAGCTTTTCGTGGTTTCAAACGTTCAAACATGTGGTAACATTGTTGACAGGGGCTCCCCGAGGGATCTATATTCTTCAGCATAGATGTTGTGAATTTGTATGGAAGCATCCATAGGCGTAGGAACGTTTTCGAAAGTGGGGGGGCCAAGGTCCCAGAGGTCCAAAACCTAACCTACCCCCAAAATCCGATTTCTCCTCGGATTTCGGCCACTTTGTTTTCGCAAACATGATCAGAGATAAAAAAATCGAGACAAAAACAAAAACAAAATGGGTTAAAATTTCAGGGAGACTCCCGTCCATAAACTCAAATTGATGGACGCGTTCCCCTGTCCTCCGCAGCCGTTGGCACCCATGCAAATTCCAGAGGCATCCAGCAACTTTTTCATTACGAGCAAGCGTGAAACGTGCACTAAAGCGAGTCTTTTCAATATACCTATAAAAATCAGCATGAACGGCCCAGCTAGGCTCAGCCAGACAGACCTATAACGTTTTTAAGAGGTTTTATATCAGCGACCACTGCAACTGGGCTGATTGACTATCAGAGGCCGGTGTGGGACTTTTAGAGGTCGGTCTGGGCCATCAGAGGCCAGTTTAACCCTCGCCGGACCGGACCTATAGGTTTTCTACATACGCGCCAGCCGAGGGGGCGGGAGGCGGGTACGACCCCCCTCGCCGTTGCGCCCCAGGTTGAGCTAGCGCGTCGCGGAAAAACGAGCGTGTGCGCCGTTACAAGACGCAGAGATCGATACCCGATTTTAAGGTTCTAGGTCAACCGGTGACCTCTGAGGTCAGGTCAAGTGCCTCAAGGCACGGTTCCGTTTTTGGTGAATAACTTCGCAAAAAAAAACGGCCGCAGAGCCGCGATTTTGCCAGCATCGTGTTTGCCTCTCTCAGGCGCGTCGAATGATGTACTTTTTGTTTGGGTGAGGTAAACTGAGGGTGTTGACCACGGGTCACGGTCAGGTCAGCGCCCCCAGGTCACGAAATTGGTCGAAGAAGGTCATGTCGCATATCATTCGATTCGGCAGGTCTTCCTGAGTCTATTGATGGCTTCCCCGACTCGCTAGCTCAATTTGATCGGTAGTTATTGACGACAAACTTATATGACCCTTATAACTTCATAAATGACGTCGCGCAAGGTCAACATTGCAAAAGTGACGCATCGAACCTTGCAAGGAGTGCATGAAAGATTCAGTGTACTTGAGATAGTTGAAGATCGTTTACGGCGCCAGAAAAAGTTTTCTGGTTTATCCCCATAAACTGAAAAAAGTTTTTTCAGTTTATCCCCATTGACTTATACCTAATGGTGAGGTCACGAAAATGACCTTAGGAAAAATCCGAGATGTACAAGTTGTGAGACTCCTAATGGATACTAGGTCCTCCAAGGTTCATTTCCCTGTGAAATCTCCTCTGGCAGTGAGGGCGTTGCGAAGTTGCGACATCTGAAGACCGTGCAGAGGTTCACTTATGACCTCATGGGTCAGTGACCTGATCTGACCCGAAAATGCGGTTGGTGTCAAAAGATCCGGCTTGATTCAAAGGTCAGGTATGCCAAGCTTCAGCTCTCTATCACCGGCGTGTTCGGAGCAATCGCGAAAAAAAAAACTATGGAGGGGCGGCACCCTCCCCCCCCCCCATCGGCCGGTGAGGGTTGAGGCCCTCAGAGACCAGTACAGGGCCTGCAAAGGGCAGGATGAGACATTTAGATGCCGAATTGGGCCAGAGGCTAATGTGGGCCCTTACAGGCCAGCATGGGCCCTCAGAGGTCAGTGTGGGACCCTAAAATGCCGGCATGGGCCGGTGTTGGACCCCAGAGGCCAGCAGAAGGCCCTCAAAAACCAAGATGGGCCTCAGAGGCCAGCATCGGGTCTTCAGAATCCAGTGCAAGGCCCTCAGAGGCTAATGCGGGTCCTTACAGGCCAGCATGGGCCCTTAGAGGTCAGTGTGGGGCCGTAACAGACCGGCATGGGCGGGACCTGGAACCTAGAGACCAGCGGAAGGCCCTCATAGGCCAAGGTGGGCCCTCAGAGGCCGATGCGGACCCTTAGAGACCGGCATAGGATCTTCAGAATCCAGTGCGGGGCCCTTAGAGGTCAATGTGGGACCCTAAAATACCAGCATGGGCCGGTTTGGACCCCAGAGACCAGCAGAAGACCCTCAAAAACAAAGATGGGCCTCAGAGGCCGGCATCAGGTCTTCAGAATCCCGTACTATGCCCTCATAGGCTAATGACGGGTCCTTACAGGCCAGCATGGGCCCTTAGAGGTCAGTGTGGGGCCCTAAAAGACCGGCATGGGCCGGCGTTGGACCTCTAAGGCCAAGATGGACCCTCAGAGGCCGATGCGGACCTTAGAGGCCGGCATCGGGTCTTCAGAAATCAGAATTCAGTGCAGGACCCTCAGAGGCACCTAAAGGTTAGTCTTGGGACCCCAGAGACAGAAATGAGGCCACCAGAGGCCGGTGTGAGGCCCTCAGACGCCGACTGGGCCCTTGAGGCCGGTTTAGGGGCCCTCAAATGAGGTCAATGTGGGTTCTCAGCGGTCGATGTCGGCGCTTGACCGCCACTGAAGTGCCCTCCAAGATCAGTGTAGGACCCTCAAAGACTGGCTTGGGAGCTGTTAATAGCTAGCGTGGGATTCTTGAGCCTCGTGACAATCGAATAAGGGCCAGAGCCCCATACGCCCATGGGGGCCCATTGGTTGTTTGGGGGGGGGCAAATGATATGATGGCCCCCTGATTAGCCTTTGGAGGGGGAAAGGGCATGGCCCTGATCCCCCCTCTGCGACCGCCACTGCACTGAAAGTGGAAGGGAAGGGGCAGATACAGACATTGCTGGCCCCCAGCCTGTTTGAGCCGAGGCGGGGGCATGGTCACCCTGGCCCCCAGCTAGTGCGCCTTTGACGAACTATGCCGACCCCAAGCAGATCCGGTCAAGCGTTGGTCGTTGGTATACGCATTCTCCTGCACCGTGCTAGTATTGTCTTATACCTTCTCAGTGCTCCTGTCCCGTGCCTGGTATTCAACAAAATGCTGTCACCAGGACCCACAGTCTTGTCTCTGATATGGTGTCCTTCATTGAGTGAAGGAAATTGCTGTCAATAACGCTGTAGAAACAAAAGGGAATCTTCATTAAAGGGCAAGCTAAATTGTTGTCAAGTTACCGGGTGGTAGCACTGGTACCTAGGTACAGACAGACACTTAAGTCAGCAAAAAGTGGGGGGGCCAGTTAACATTGCTGGCCCCCCCACCTCCGAAAGTGGGGGGGCCATGGCCCCCCCGGCCCCCCCTGTTCCTACGCCTATGGAAGCATCCCCATCCCTGAGGCTATTGATGCGGTGATGGGGACGTTAGAGGCTCACCAGGATGAGGTGGATACCTTCGGTCTCTCCCAGGATGATATTAAACATCTCCTTCAGCATTGTCTCACCAAGAACGTATTTAGGTTTGACGATAAATTTTACCGACAAACACTAGAGATCGCTATGGGCAATCCATGTGCCCCTTCCATAGTCATTCTCTTTCTGGACCGCTTTGAGCGCAAAGCTTTAGAAACCTGGATCAGAAACCGTCCTTTTTGGTGCGGTACATTGACGATTACGCAGGCGTGTGGACCTATGGAGAGCAGGCTTTAGCAGATTTTCTGGCGCATTTGAACTCGCTACATCCGACGCTCCGCTTTACCATGGAGCATTCCGGTACAAAGTCGGGTGTGGCCTTCCTGGATACTTTAGTGACAGTAGTGACCCAAGGCCAAGCTACAAAGATTGAAACGGAACTTGACATAAAACCTACGAACTCAGGGATCATCCTGCACTATAAATCAGCCCACCCGAAGTCTACCAAACATAACATAGTCCGTAGCCAATTTCGGCGAGCGATCAGAAACTCATCGAACAGTGCTAAAGAGAGGGTGAGTATAGATAAGATTTGGTCATTGTTGGTTCAAAATGGGTACCCAGAGAAAGTTCTTAGAAGGCTCTTATGGAGGTAAAACAGCAAGGGTCGAGATCCAGGATAGGTAAAGCTAGTCGAGACAGAGGCGGGGATGGTTTCTTATGCTTACCGTACATAGATGAAGAATTGCTATGCAAAATTCAAAGTGAAGTTAGGAAATCTGGCCTGGCTGTCAGGTTAGCATGGAGAAACCCCAAAAGTTACGGAACAAACTGGTTAGGTCATCACTATCGAAGCCTATATGCCCCGGAGGCCCACGATGTAATATGTGTAAATCAGAATTTTCAGGGGATTGTACACAGAAGAACGTCGTCTACAGTCTAAATTGTAAGTTGTGTGAAGGAAAGGGTGACGACTGAACATATATTGGTGAGACGAAACGACCTGTTCGACTAAGATTCAACGAACATTTACGAGACGCCTTAAGCGCAACAGAAGGGACCCCGATGGGAGACCACTTCCGTGAGCACCACCCCGGCGCACCGCTAAGCAAATCATCCCTTCCTCTTCAGGTTCGCGTCCTTTATCGCTCCAAAGACCACCCGGACAGAAAAATCGCAGAATCCCTACTTATAAAAGCAAACCGCCCCCACATAAACTCAAATCTTCCGTCGTGGCCTATCATGTAAATGTATGCCTGGTGAGCCTTTATTCAATTGTACCTTTATACCTTTATATGTAGTGTGTACCGTTATTAGTGTGTGTATGTGACAATTGTGTATTATTTTGTTGTATGTAGGATGCACATCGGCATTAGTGTGCATACCTTACAAACGGTGTGTATTTTACATTTACGTGTACAACTGTATGTGATGCATGTTGCATACGCCTGGCACCAGACGATCGGTCTATCGAATAGTTTGCCCTTAAAGGAAAAGGGCCACCTTCGTGAAATATGAAGATATCGTTGTTTTTCATTTTGACATTATTATTTTTCATTTTCTTTTTAAAACTGGTGCCAGAAGTGCACAATTCGCGAAAAAGTATTTAAAACTATTTAACATATTGGTTCTATGTTGATACTCTCTACGGCACCTACTGTATGATGGCATAGCGATGACGTCACACTCAAGCCAATCAGCGTTCAGAAGACAGACTCGTCGGATTGTGTCAGATAAGCTGATTGGTTAAAGCTGAGCTGGTTGGAGCTGATTGGTAAAAAACCAAAGCCTCGCCGCGGGTGGCTGTATTGTCGGATAAGAACGCATTCCTGGGATAAGGACGCATTCCTGGCGTATTTTCTTTTAAAATTGCCGATAACTACGAATGGAGGCCGAAATCGGCCGTAAGGAGGTAAACAGATAGGTTTTCGGACACGGGCTACAAGATGGCTATCTCAGTTTCAATCCCCATGTTAAAGGTGGCCCTTTTCCTTTAAAGGGAGATAATGAGCTTTCTTTTTTCTTAAATAAAAATTACTCGACATCTATACTATTTCTACTGCAGTTTCTATAAAATATGAAAATTTCCTAGCACATTTTCGTATGTGAAAAAGGTTTTTATTTTTGCAAAAAAGAAGCAGTACTTGCAGTATTTGTAACACCCACCGAAATGCGTTGTCCTCTATAAAAAAGTCGCAGTATATGGCGCTTTTGTTTCAAACAGCGACGCTTGGGTTTTTGTTTATGTTATCGCCTTGTCGTTGCTTGGTTGTAAGGATTCTTATTTGAATTAGAGTTAATTCGGTTTAGAATTAATTAGATTCTAATTCGGGGGTACATAGTGCCTACTCTTCTTTGCGAGAAATGACACTGTTTACATTATTTTGCGCCACAAATGAACGGCATGCGCCAGAAACGCAGCCAAATCTTGCGATTGCGACTACGAAATTCATTATTTTGGCGTCAGAGCCTGAAGCGAAAAATACAAGCATATTTATTTCAAAAAGACTTCAGGTTTGTCGAACGGTGTTATGAGAATTTTGATAACAGTACTGCATAAGTTTTTCAGTGATGCCGCAAAAGTGTTGCATCTTTTTTTTTCTAAGATAGTCCGTTACCCATGATCAGGTAACCAGGAGTGCCCCCTCCCACAGTCCCGGCGACGCACAGAGACCTTACTTTAACACCAGGTAACATAATAAATTGATCAAGTCGCGGCACTCCCTGCTAAGAAGTGGAAAATATAAATAAAATATAACGCATGCAATACTACTAAAAAATGTTAGTAAGTACGCCAAAAAGGAGGAAAGTAGTCATTGCCAAGTGAAGCAAAATGACTGCCCACTATACCAACACAAGCAACTATCATTTATACCAGTGTTAGTAATTAACGCAATACGCATTCATGCTCAAGGTGGGGAAAAGCATGCCTGGTCAAGTTCTTGCAAGGTTATTTTTATTGCCGAAACCCTTGGCTCCGTCCGGCTAAGCTGGGCTTGTTGCCAGACAGAACCTCAGGAAACAGCACGGACTAGAGTATTTTAAGAAGAATCTATCTTCTTTTATTGTGCAGTCGGCGGGACCGATTCAAAATTGAGTCGTTGCTACTAAAATAGCAGCATATGGCGTCAGATGATGAACAGGAAAAATAGTTGCGTAAATTTAGACATAAACCACCCCCAAACCATGAATATCTTTTGAAGGCACTATAGACGACCATTAACTAACCAGATGTGATGAAGATCAAATGTGAGGAATACGCTCATTTTACAAAATTACATGCAAGTACCAAAAAGTGATGTAAGTACTTATTCAACGGTCATTTTCAGCGCTCCCCGCTAACGTGACTTCAAGTTGAGATATTTGCGGCAAGGTACCGAATTGAGCAAAATGGTTTTAATTTACATTATAACTTGTGTTTTGTCAGAAAATGGTCCTAACTCAGATTTTGTGGAAAAAGGTCATTATCTCCCTTTAACCCGCGCCCTGGTGGGGGGGGGGGGGGACTATTTTTTGCCCCCCTCCAGACTTTGCGATATATCTCCAGAACCGCTGCGCCGATCGTCACCAAACTTTCAGTACCCTCCCGGACATCAATTTTACACATTGTGACCAAAAATTTTCCAAAGGCTATGATAGGTTGGCCGGAAATGACGTCAGAGTGACGTCATGTTCTGCCGTTTTCGACCGAAAAAAGGGTTTCGCGGGAAGAGCTGTCAGGCCTATACCTTTGCAAATACAGAAAAACGATAAAGACATAAAAGGTGTAAAATTGACAGGGCTACAAAACTGCCATCTCGGATTTTTGAAATTTGTGGATTTTGAACCCCAAAAATGAAAAATAGATTGTTTTATGTAATAGCCAAAAAATCCAAAAAGTTTTTTGAATTTCGCAAAAACCGGAACATATGTGATAGTCCTTACCGCCTTCTATCCACATACCAAATTTGAGATTGATACCTCTTTTTTGGCGAAGTTATAGCGAAAAAACTGTTCAAAATTGATGACGTCAAATTTTCAAACTTAATTTTTAGCAATTCTAGACCCCGTAGCGCAAAACAAAGATCACCATTAGACTCCCCGTGACGAGCTGCATCGAATCAATACGCATTTTATGCAAAACTATCAACTTTAAAATTTGACCTTTTTTGACCTGACCTTGACCTGACCTTCACCAGCAAGTGACCTAAACCGTACCTGATAGTCTTATAACCAACACCATTGAGTTGGAAATGAAAAATTGGCCATAAAACATGCATCGCACAACCTTAGTACCTAAAGTTAGGTTCTTGTGACCTGACCTGTGACCCTTGGTGATCTGACCTGTGACCTGACCTGGTATTGTCAGTGACCTCTTATAGCAACATATGTACTAAGCAACTGACGCCCTATCGCTGATTCTCGACAAAATGCGTTTTCTTCGGTGTTATAGCGCATTCCCTAGAAGTCCCGTGAACGGTGAAACATTTCATCTTTGACCTGACCTGTGACGTCATCGGTGACCCTGATGTCAATGAAATTTGGTTTCCCTCGACAAATTGACAGACCTTTCGAACGCCGTTTGAACTTTGCGGATCCGTCCAGTAGTTTCGGAGATACGAGGGGGGGGGGCAAAAAATAGCCCCCCCCCCACCAGGTCGCGTTATAAACAGACCCCACCAGGGCGCGGGTTAAAAGTAGCGCCTTGCCTAAAATATCACGGTCTTAGGATTTGGAAAAATGGCAGACATGGATTATTCACAGGATCGTCTTTAATTGCTGTAACGTTGGTTTGATAAAGGCCAGTGGCCGAAAGCTCACCGTTTTTCAAAATACATTGTTCGGCTTTTTGCATCTTTAATGTCGAGGAAAAGTTCAATTTCTTTTACTTATCTAATTGTGTTCAAACATGTGATTTGATGTTGCTCCCATGCATTAGGGTGGGTGTCAAGATCACCTGAAGGTCAGGTCAGGTCATTGACCTTTGGTGACCTCGGTTCACTTTTTCGAGTTTTACATGTTTCTAGGCTAGTTTTTGGAGCTGAATTCGAATTTAGCAACCATTTGAACATTTACGAAGTAGTTTTGGTGCCTTCGTAACATGTTACGGCTCTGTCAGAGGCGGATGATAGGTACTACGAATACCCGTCACGACCCCTACCGGTTGACCTGACCTGACCTGACCTGACCTAACCTGACCTGACCCGACCTGGTCTAAACGCTTAACAACATCATCTGTGATCAAAACTAACACGATATTCGTGATCAGCACCCCGGAAAACCCCTTAGCAGCCACGCTTTACGACTTTATAACAGGTCCCGATATTCCCGGTTTTTGGGTCATTGACCTGACCTGGAAGGTCAACCGATGACCTAGGACCTTAAAATTGGGTATCATTGGCTTCCTCTCGTGATGGGCAACACGCTCGTTTTTTCCGCGAAGCTCTAGCTCCATCAGGGGCCAAACGCGAGAGGGGGGGGGGTCGTACCAAACCCCCCCCCCCTTGTGCCGTCGAAGGACTCAAAATGGCCTGTGCCGGTGAGGGTTAAGATAGAACAAAAATAAAAGCACCGGTGAAATCAGCGCGCCCGTGCGCATTGAATGGTATACTTTGTTACATGTTTAACCCGCGCCGGGCTGGTGCTCTGAGATTCCGCGCCGGGCGCGGGGGGTGGGGAGGAGGTGTCTGAACACCCCCCTTCTAACTCGGCTTCTGGGCCACGTAGCGGCACGCGGTAAGCGGCAATCGAAAGAACGTCCAAAATAAGGACGAAAACACCTCGGTCATTTTTTGGGTCAGGTCAAAGGTCAGGTCACCAGAGGTCACCAAAGGTAAAATGTTGACTATTTCAACATTTTGGAAACTGCCGACGGCTATCTCGGGAACCGATAGAGCTACAGCGCCGCGGAAAGCGCATTCGATAGCCCTTTTACAGACCTTTCTGTGTAATGTTCTCAGATTTGACCTCAGGTCAACGGTTTAGCCTCCAGAGGGCAAAAACTCCAAACTCCAAGTCTTTATGAAAAACGGTTTTTCGGCAATAACTTTTGACTCAAAAGAGCCATGACATTACTTTTGCCAGCATCGTGTTCCTCTCGTCAAGACGCGTCGAATGAACAATAATTTGACCTCGAAATGTCAACTGGAAAATTTGACTTTAGGTCAAGGTCATGACCTGACCGGAAAAGGTCATGTTGCATATCAGTCGATCCGCAACGTCGAACCGAACACATCTAAAGCGTTTTCAGCGCTCTAGCACGCCTCTATCAGAAGTTAGGTATTAGCGAAAAACTGTTAGATTCTGTTCGTGACCTGAGATGACCTCGGGGACATAATGAGGGGTCACAGTTGCCATTTTCTGGTTCAGTGTGTCAATCTTACCTACATCTCGATGTTTGAGAGTGTCTAGAATAGCGTTTGTGCAAAACAGACGCTTTTCAATTGTCTCCCATTGACTTATGTATAATGGAGAGGCCGCAAAATTGACCTGACCTTAGGTCACCGATATCAAAATTCCGAGATATACATTTTATAGATAATGTTGCTCTTATCAATCGCTGAAAGTTTCAAAGCAATCGATCAATCGGTGTAGCTATGACGAGCATTCTTATTTTTTCTGAGGTGAGGTCACTTGGCGTGACCTGGTGACCTCACCTAAGGCGACCTGGGTCTGAAATTTTCACAACATGTGCGGAAAAGATGCACGAACAGGTGTGCCAAAAACGGTGGCGCTCCGCGCCGTTTCTGAGATATCTGCGACAAACTGCAGGGAGGGGGGGGGGGGTGTTCAAACACCCCCCGGCCCGGCGCGGGTTAAGTAAACTTAAAATTTTCCTAATTTTTAAGTGAATTTGAATTTATTAAGTTCAAGGTAACCAAATTGCATCATATCGCGTATCATTTGATTCTGCTGATTACAAGGAACACAATGACACCCTTTTTGAAGCTCTAGCCTCATTGTGTGCGAAGTTATTAGCAAAAACGTAGTTTGACCTCAGATGACCTGACCTAGGTGTTTTTTCAGCAAGCAAACACCGAATTCATCTTCGCTAGAGCTAAAGGAACACAAAAACGTTGAATTGGAGCATATTTTTACGATTGAAGCAATTCAGACAAATTTTCTTAAAATTTGTCGTGACCTCTAGATGACCTCAGGTCAACCGAACTTCGAAACTCTGAATGGAGGCTATATAATTCGGTGAGATTAGCATATCCTGCCAGTTTGAATGAAATAGATGTACAACTCTACATAGATAACATTGATAATATAGCGTATTTTCAGTGCCATTGTGACCATGTACCGATTTTTTTGACCTTGTGACTTGACCTCAGGTCACTGGATTGCAAAACTCCTAGGTCACGTGTCAATTGGCTGCCCCAAGTTGTGTCTGAAATTTGTTGGCCCTAAGTCTTACGGTTCTTACGCTATTAACGAGAAGCTCAGCGATTCCGTGCCGCTTTTGTAGTCCAATTTTACCCTGACATTATTGTACCGGTTTGGGTGACCTGGTGACCTGACCTGAAAGGACTGATGCCTGACATTTTTAGAGAAGGTGCCCAAAGGTTGCCCTAGAGGGTATGCAAAATTTGGCGTCGTTTTTACGCTATTTGCGAAAAACCCTAGTGGGGGGGGGGGGGTCTGCATCAACCCCCCTGGCCCGGCGAGGGTTAAACGCCCCCATCCCCTCAGTCAATGGTGTTCGGCTGGAGCCTCAGTCAAACGCAGGTTAAAAGGCATGTGAAACACCTGGTCATACAATTGTGTCACAGCTAAACACCCGATAGGATGGGAGGTGCTGTATGTATAACTTCAGCGACGTGTCTCCAGAGGTCTAACAGAGGTCTCCAGAGGTCTCATATAAGCTTTAGCCTTTATATGGGAAGAGCGCTTTGCCCGTGACGGGACGAACCCTCGATGATGCCCAACTTTATGGCCCAAGGTCACTTGCTGACCTTTCAGGTCAGATCAATGACCCAAAAGAGGAGAGAAAGCAGGACCTGCTAGAACTTATTCAAGTGAATTTTTTTTATGTGATTTTCGGGGTCCTGGTTTCGATTTAGATGTTTGGTTGGATCAGATCGTCAATCAGTAGGCGTCCCGCCGGCTATCCATAGTTGGTGTATAGGTACCACCAGTGACTTGTGCCTCGACCAAAAATCAAGATCCAAGATCCGCAAGATCCCACACAATTTCCGAATTTCAGGATCCAAGATCCCCAGGATCCCACACAAAATCAAAATTTCAAGGTCCAAGATCCACAAGATCCCACGCAAGATCAGACCACCAGGATCCGAGATCCCCAAGATCCCACGTAATATCAAAATTGTAGGATCCAAGATCCCCAAGATCCAACGCACAATCATAATTTTAGAATGTTTTATCTGTTACTTGCAACTGCAGACTGCAACTGACTCAGTTCTAGCCACGGAGAAGCACTAAATGGACATGTGCATACTAGTGATGTAAATTTCTGATTTTTTTATGTACATGTTTCATGTTTGTGATGTAATTTAAGAAATTTTCAAAACCAATGCCAAACTGATACCGACCAAACTTATATCTAGCATTGATATATAACAAGCTCTGCTAGCGCCACCATACGACGCCAGCTGGCAAATAATCCAGTTAATAGTAAGGCCCAAAGTCTAAGTTGTGTTTATGCTGATGTATACTTTGAAACCTCGAGCACCTTAGTTAGTAGAGTATGTCTTCCTTACAGTATAAAGTGAGTTGAACACTGAACAGTTGTACATGCTAATGTTTTGCACATTGGTTTTCCTGGCTTATAGATATTCATCCTCAGGAGATTTTAATTTGCTAGCAATAGGTAGGTTTGGTAGGTATTTAACCCGCGCACCGACGGGGGGGGGGCGGATATCCGCCCCCCCTGAGGTTTTGCGCCGCGAAATTTGGTATGACTATAACCTCATCAATTTTACACATGGTGTGCAAGTTTGAACCTCCTACCTTTTAAGGTCAGGTCACCAGGTCACTTTGAATGACCCAACCTCAAGTCACTTTTTTGCAACTTTGTCACCGTGCCAGAGCTACAGTAGATGTCGGAGGCCTTTGAAAGTCGCAGGATATTATAAGGTCATTAGTAGCTACAATTTGTATATCTCGGAATTTTGATATCGGTGACCTAAGGTCAGGTCAATTTCGCGACCTCCCCATTATAAGTCAATGGGGGAAAAATCAACTCCCTGTTTTTACCACTAAAACGGGTCGGAATGGCCCCATACCTATACCAAAAATGACTTCATATACGATCAACCTTCACTACCTTGAGGTCTGTTTTGCTGCTGGGCAGCTGTGAGGTCATGTGACGTCATCAAAGGTCACCAAAGGTTTTTGGCCAATAACTCCGTACAGGAACAAGATACAGACGCGTGGATGGTCTCATTGTGTTCAGCTCGTCAAGACGCATCGAATGATATGCATGATGACCTCGAGGTCACGTGACCTGAGGTCAACCTTTGACCTTGACCTTTCGAGGTCAACATATATATCATTCGATGCGGATTGACGAGAGGATCACGATGATGCCCTTAGTTTGTTCCTATCTTGACTAATTCGAAAGTCATTCGAGAAAAACTGTCTCCATATCTAGCGCCGCCATTTTGACTTTTTCGACCCCTGTGACGTCATCTTTGACCTGACCTGAAAATGACCTTAGTAAAAATTGTAGATCTTGGCCGTGCGTATCCGATGCCGTTTACCGCTTGTCGCTATCTTGCTTCGTTCTCGAGATCTCAGGGGGGGGGGGGCGGTCATCCGCCCCCCCGTCGGTGCGAAGTTGGCGCAGACCCCCGTCGGTGCGCATGGTAGACTCATGTGTAGGATATTCCCGTTAAAAACCAGGATCCAAGATCCCCAGGATCCCGCGACAAATAAAAAACCAGGATCCAAGATCCCAAGGTCCCTCGATGAAATCAAAAGCCAGGATCCAAGATCCCCAGGATCCCTCGACAAAATGATGACCAGAGTCCTGGATCCCCAGGATCCCTCGGCAAAACCTAAAGTGCTGTATCCAAGATCCCTCAAGATCCCGGATCTTGGATCTTGCAGATCCTGGATCTCGGATCTTTTTGGGATCTTGGCACAAGTCTGACCACCACCGATGGCTTTGCAGCCTGTTGCATGGACTGTCTTGTTTTCTAGTGCAAGACGTGTTGTATAGGACTTATTACGATAAACTTACGAGTAAAGTCAGTGCTGACTTTTTTATACCTATTCATTAATCCAATCCACTCAGTTAATGTAACAAACCTCTTATCGCCTTTATCTTATCGCTGTTTGGCAGAGCCTGCAACCTGTAAATACCACCGACATTTTGCTATTTTTCGGTTGAAGCACCATCTCTACTGCTCCTTATTCCATATATATCACATGAACCCTTGTAAACTTCGGTCAGCAGATGCGATAATAAGTCTTATTTCGGAGAAGCGGGGGAGGGGGGGGGAGGTCTAATAAAACGCATTCAGGAACACAAAAACTATCTTCGTAATCACAGAACATGCAAGGCACTAATTATAATGCAGTCTGGGTCTGAGTAGTTCAGTCATAGGCAGATTATGCCGATTTCTTTCAGCTTTAAACCCTGATAGATGATGATTCTTCTAACAGATCGCGACGACACGAAACATCGCTAATGTCGATCAAACAGGACGCCCACAGCCTCTGTGTTAGTGGTCCTCGATTATGGGTGTAGCGCGCTTCAAATGCGTGCTCTCTGAAATCCAAAGTTGTGGTTTCACGTCATGACGCTGCACAGTCACTTATGATTCGTTTTTTTTTTTGCTGCCTTCTTTGCACACCAACTTCTATATTATCATTCAAAACAAAATGCACGCTGATAGAGCTTGTCTTGCTCCCTCTAATGCATATTTCTTCTCCCCAGAGCACGTCATAACGATCAGCATGTCGACGGACCGGAAGGAGGGGCTGATCCCAAAGATGAAGGCTGCCCTGGCGCAAGTGATGAACCGTAGTGAGGCGGCACGCACAGAGGAGACGGCTAGTGGTGCCCCACCCCAGCCGAACATCGCTCGCTCGATTTCGGACGTGCTGAGGGCCAAGCTTCGTCCTGTGCCGGCGCGCCGGGCGAGCCCAGGATTGGTCTCCCTGCGACGCCGGAATGGGGGTCGCCAGACGAACGCCGAGGGCGGTGGCAGCGGCAGTATGACCCCGCAGTCGGACAGTGGAGGTCATACGGAGACTGCGGATCTGCCGAGCCACATAAGCTCCTGCGAAGGGGTAGGTTATCCGTCAGTGCTGCCTTCTGGTGACACACTACTAGGAGCTAAGTGCGCGACTGATAATGATGGACTAGCGGTGTCGAACGAAGCTGCTACGTCGGCCAGCTCCTCATCTGCCCAAGCTGCTACCGTGGTGAGCTCCACGGAGACGGTGCTAGCCGCCGAGACCGAATCTCTGCCGAGTACCCCAGCCGCCAGACGCGCGCCGCGGCGGACCCAAGCTAGGCGACGTGCAGTCAGTGTCCAGCGAAACCCGCGACGGCAAAAATGTGGAACAGTCGAATCTTCTTCGCCTCCCCCGCCTCATTCGACACCGACCGCTGCGTTGACCGCACCTCCGTCGATTGCATCCTCCTATGACGAAGGACGTCCACCATTGCCGAAGATCGCCATATCTCGCGGGCGGGACGGAGTCGTACATCAGAAGTTAATATTTAGTAGCGATTCCTCAGTTTCTTCCAAAGGCAAACAGGAAACGACGATAGCGACAAAGAGCGACCAATGTGAAGGAAGAAAGCCGAAACGTCGCTCACGGTCTCGCAAGGTCGTTCCAGCTGATTTGCAACAGGACAAGGGAGACACTGATGGACTTACCAAACGAGGTCGGCGACGACACAAGCAGAGGGTGAGTCAGACAACGTCATTACCGGAAGCCGCCTCAACAGTCGGTTGTACTGCTTCAGCAGCTCATGTGGAGGATGTGTGCCTGGCGACCAAGTCTGAGCCGTCCGAAACATCGTCCGGTGGAAACGAAGAACAATCATTTGCTGAAGACAATCCAGAGCAGTCTTTCAACAACGTCCGAGAGATTGAAGTGGCTCACCGACTCGGCCGGGGTCGAGGTCACTGCGGGGTAAGAAGACGAATTCCTGGATCAAGTTTGGATGCAAAGTCCTCGTCGTCACACACAGTGCGATCCTATGCCCGGATCGGTCGCGCTTCACACTACTGGCTGATCAAGACCAGCAAAACAGTGCCCGAACAAAGCGGTGACGTGGCGTTTGAGCCAGCAGGATTGCTTGAGTCCGACAAAGTGATTATGGATGCAGGGATTGGAACCACTGAGTCTGTGCCAAAGATGTCGAAGTGCACAGCATCAGCATCAGCAGCCTCAGATGATGTGCGTGAAAGAGAAACAAAAAGAAAGCAGAAACGGCGAGGAGGTGGTCCTCGACAAGAAAACCCTTCACTGGCAGCGTTAAAACAACGCGAATACCGCGCCCGACGGCAGGCAAGGGGCGGCCGACCCTTAGGACAGCGGAGGAAAAAACGCCTTTCCAAGAGCCTTGTCGGTGGTTCAGCAACTGATAACGGCAGCTCACTTCAGTCTGTGGCCGTGAACGGAAAGGAGGCTATGGCTTCAAATGGTGTGGATGTTGCTTCTTCGCTATCTCCTGAAGATGCAGAAAACCCAGGAGAAAACATTTGCATCCAAGAGAACGAACCCGAGACAGCGACCGGAAATTTGGAGCGGAATATGGCCTACAGCTGTGCGAATGCTGGTGCTAGCATATCTTTGGATGTCGGAAATGCAGAACAGGATATATCTACCGATCGTGTGGGTGCCGCTGCTTCGATGTCTCCCGATGAAGCCAACAACCCCAGCGAAGCTGTCTGTGATGAGGAGCCCCCGCCAGGAACAAGCCAAGCCGGTTTAACATCGGAATTAGAGTCGACAGTGATTGTCAAGAAGCCGCGGCGGCCTCGGGGACGTGGATACATCACCATCAACCAAAGAATGAAGGAACGTCGTAAGCAGCGTGCCATGAATCGACAGTCACTGGGGGCAACGCTGTTTGAAAGCGGTGGACCAACTCGGCGGAGGAAAAAGACAGCTCAAGAAAGTATGACGACCTCGGGGACACCGGGAGCTGCGTCATCAAACGTTGGAAATGCCTCAGAATCGGCAACTGTCCGTTCGACCACTGTCGCCAGTGATCCAGTGACGCCTAGCAATGAAAACTTGACAGCGGTCCCCGGAGCGGTCCCTGGCTCGGCTGAACCTGCCGATGAATCGGCTGTAACCGTGGGAGATGCTACCATTGCCAGTAGCTGTCAAATCCCAAACGCGAATGCAGACAAGGATCACACTGCCAGCCATCCACCGAAAAGAAGGATGCGAGGTTCCCGTAGATCGCGCGGAATTGGCAAGCAGCGTCATTTTCCAGCAGGGGAAACGTTCAGTGAGTACAAAAAGCGTATGCAGCTCCTGCACTCTGGACGCGCGCTCCCGCTGCCGCGTGGACGACCAGTGGGCCCTGTGTTGCTGCTGAAGCGTTTCCTGAAAACAGGCTGGGAACAACTGAAGAGAAACGATATTATGCCGACACCTGAGGAGGACTGTCTCATTTGGGAGACGGTGATTGAAGTAAGCACTGATGTAGACGGTGATTACTCTGATACTTTGGCCAAAATCGAGGCTGAAGCAAATCATATGTACAAGAAGGCGCGCGCTGCGCTAGAAATTGAAGAGCTGATAGAAATAGAAAAAGAACATGGATCAAGTGATAACCTCTTGCAGAGTTATTTCGGAATCTCCGAAGAAACAATGTCACGATGCACAAGCATCCAGCCAACAGCGGGATCTGACGATGCGTTGTCCCCTGAACCATCAAAAATGGAGCCATCACGCAAAATCCTTCGTGTCTGGGATGAAGAGGGGCCTCAGCGTTCGGTTCACATTGCATACCGTGGGAAGCGTGGTGAAGAGGTGGATGTGATTGATGGCTTTCGCTTCGTGTCATTCAACACAGCGTCGGCAATGATTCGTTTCACACGACGTGAAGAGCAGCGCGCCCGTCGACTCCGAAGACAAGAACGGCGCAAAGCAGCTATGTTACGGATGAAAGCTGCACGGGAGAACCGACTTCGGTTAGATCTTGATGCTCCAAACGACTGGGACGACCCTGACTGGGATCCTTACATAGATCTTTCCGATACGGAACTACGTCGGGCGAAGCTGCCTGACCTGGATCAGCCATCGAGCCCTTCTGAACCAGAGATGTTTACAGAACAAATGCCGATTCTGGAACCCGACTCCGATGTGTCGTTTGAGCTGCCCTTCAGCGATCTGTCATCGACTTTTGTCGCCCCGACGAGTCAGCGTGATTCGAAAGGTGAACAGAGTCACAGTCGTTGCCATGGTCGAGGTGGAGGCCGAGGCCGAGGCCGAGGCCGAGGCCGAGGCCGAGGTCAAGGACGGGGACGCGGACGTGGACGCGGACGCGGATCCGGATCTTTGAGATGGTCATGCTCGCTACGGGTCAACCGTTTCTGTGAGAGAAAGCGTGAACTCTCGAGGACGTCTTCATCTACCTTTGAGAACATAGAGGACGAGTACAACGCGAAGCAACCCTCTGATCTACATCAACCAGGAACGTCAAGGCCCGATCGTAAGCGTTCTCGTCGAAGGAATGCATATGAAGAAATAAGGGAAATAGCGCGCGAGGCTTTCGCTCAGTCATCTCACGAACATGGTACTGAGTTAGGAGTAGCCTACAACCCTGCAGTCGCAGATCGGGTCCAAGTCACAGTCGACACGCCGCCTGCCTCAGATGCTGCTGGAATCTTCTCCAGTCCGGAACTGGAGGAGTATCTAAGAGATCACAGCTCCTTGAGAATAAGTCTCACTCTTCCCGCTTCGTTCGTCGTGACCAACGTTGCTCGCGCGGCATCTCCCCCACCGGTGCCAGCGCAGCAGGAAGTTGTCCCACAGAGGCCGCCACCGGATCGGCTACCTGATGAACCACGCTGCCGAACGGTTCTGGAACGCCTCGCCTGGCTCGGCTATCGCACCAAAGAGGAGCTGGAAGCAGGTCTTGCCAAACAGCTCGACGACGCTGTAAAAGCCAAAGCGTCCAACAAAGAACCTGACTTTGATTTCGACTCTGTGCCAGCGAAAAACTTCCTTCGATCTCGCCAGCGCCCAAGATCAGCCTGTCAGAGCCCGGCATCGCCTCGTGACCATCACGTACCGCTAGTGTCACGTGCTGGATGTCTGATGCCCCTCAGCGCTGTCGCTCATCGTTCAATGGTGGAGCGTCGCTCTGACGACAAGTCTACCAACTCGCAAGGTACGGCCCTGTACGCATATGATCAGCATCAGCAGCTGCTGATTCGGGGCTCTGTGCCGTGTGACAAAGACGTTCATGCTCCTCAAGGTCGTCCAGGCTTCCGCGTGCCCAAACCGAGCCGGATCGTGCGACCTGAGCATGTTATTCCGCAGATGAACCGTCACAACGAGTATCGTGTCAACACTGTGCCAGTGGACTGCATCATGGCGAGGATGGCTGCGTCGGCGGTGTGCGACGACAGTACTGGAATTGTCAGGCCTAAGTCAAAGCCAAGGGTGCGTAAGAGGACTCCCTGTGTAGATCCATTAGGGAGAAAGATGGGAGGAACAATCGAGGAGAAGGGGATGATTCGGTGTGTGGACGATAGGGGAGACCGAGTAGACCAAGCGCATGAAGCCCGACAGGTGGTCTGTGCAATGGAGGAAGAAGTGTCGGTGAAACGAAGCAGATACATGGAACAGGGAATGGATGGAGAAGGAATGAAGACAACGAGGCAGAAGGTGGCACCAGCTGCTCTCCAGAATCTGGGTGGCATAGTGGAAACAGACGACTTTTCGGAGAAAGGAGACGACAAAGAAGTCAAAAGGCCCAGTTGCTCTCGAATGGGCAATAAGGACGATCCGTCTTCCTTTGCAGATATCGACAAGACCAGTGCGCGGCTGGAGGAAAAAGAAACGTGGGAAACGAAGGAGGTGGGAGGAAGGAAGGAGAAGGCGACAGAGACCGCTGAAGTAACCCAGCTTAACGGCACATATGAGTTAAGCATGGGAACAGATGTGTCTCCACACAAGATCCCAGAGGCCCAACATGGACATGAAAGAGAATGCCTACAAGAACAGAACAACCAGAAATACACCGAACGAACGCCAGCAGCGGAGTCAACCCTTTATGCTTCGAAGGGGAAGTACAACAGAGAAATGCTCCGACTGGGACTTCATCCTGCACCTCAGACAAAAGCAGGCGAGTCGTCTGTGGCGAACGGATTGACAGCGTGTGGTCAAGAAGCTTGTCAGATGGGCTGTGTCTGCAGCAGCCTGTCATGCCCCAACATGGAGAAAGAGCATTGCGGGCAAGTGCAGTGTATGCTTTGTTGCACCTGTAACAGTATTGCCTCTGTTGCTTCTTCGACGCCACCAGCCCCATCGCAAACAGGTACAGACGCCTCTGGTCACGACCAGTCCCCAGCATGTGCTTCTCTGGGCCCAAAATCGCTTGGTTCGGTGGCTGGAAGTCGGATGAAGCGGACGCGCAAAGTTCCATTAAGGTACACGAAGCAGGACGTATGGTACGGGGGACCATTGCTATTCGGAACATCAGACGTCATTACCCCTCGCGTCCAGGCACGATCGCGTATGAGGTTGCCAAGTCATCTGCCAATGGACGACGAAGATGTCCTAGACAGACAGTACTTTCAGCTCTCATGCAGAGTGAGGGTACGGGTGCCACTTTACCGACTGCCGCAAGTGTCGCCGTTTTGTATCGTACACCAGTCTCACAACTGTCGCAAGTACGCTGAACGCGGAAGCTGTTACAAGCTAACAGCGCATCGTTTGCGCCAACTGGGCCGCAACGTGGCCGTACGGTCACGCCGTCTACCGCCTACTATCTTTAGGCCTCGTCATGACCACTCAGCACGCACGTTCGCGGTTCGAAAGACGAAAAGGCCAATGGAGTTCCTCCCACTCAAGCATTCTTGCTTGCTTGCAGGTGCTGTCTACAAGGGAGCGCAAGCACCACGTTTGCCCGTCCCACCACGGCGCCCGCCAACCATCGTCCAGCTGCCCGACCCAGTGGCCTGTCAAGATGTGGAGCGTGTCGTCCGCATCGTATCGAGTGAAACAAGTGCCACAGCACCCAACAACACTCAGCACGTAGCCGTGCGTCTTCGCAACGGCATGCTGAACGTGCTGTCCTCAACGCCCGTTCCGCCGGGAATGACGTGGCGGATCGAGTCTGCCGACGACGTCTTGGTGGCTGACAAGGATGGTCATCGGTTTCGCAACCCACCCGAGGGACAGCGTCTGAACGCTGTGTCAGTGGAGGACAGTGAAGGACAGCTGTATCGCATGCCACTGGTTACGATCAACTATCAACTTCAGTTCCTTCGCGCACGAGCTATCAGCAGAGATGGTGTGATCACTATTTACGCGAAGGATGCTCCACAGTCTGACAAACGTCGTAAGCTGTATCGAGTGAATATGAGGACGCACAAGCTGCATGAGAGTGGCATGGTTCTACTCCGTCGGGTCACTGCCGGGACGTTCATCGTCATTGGCATTGTGAAGGCCTGTGACGAGGAGAAGGAATGGATTGCGGAAGCTGTGCGCTTCTTGTGTGGCCTCGGTGGTGGCATGGTGCAAAGCTCTCTCCGGTGCATGCTCGAAGCATTTGACATAGACAGGGTCTGGCAACTGAACTCGGCCAGTGCCTATCGGATGCCGACCACAAGTGTCCCGACGTCTCTAGAAGAGAAGGGGAAGACGAGTCAAATGATTAGGTATGTGTCGCCGAGCAGGGCTCCCAAACACTTCTTGCGACCTGTCTCGTCAACGGATGTACCATCCTTGTCGCTGACTTGTGAGGAATCGGTCTCAGATGCAGATGGCGACCAGGTGTGCACCCTCAAAGATGGTAGCGGTGCTCCCGCCTTCGAACAGCAACGCTCACAAAAAAGACCGAGATGCCACCCAATCAAGCAGCGTGTGGTTCCCACTGAGGTCCAGAAGCGCGTCTGTCTAAGTGATGGAGAATCTGCCGCTGGAGGGGCTCCACAGAAAGCACCGCATCCTTGCGAATTAAATCAGCAACGCGAGTCCGTTGCTACTGACATTCCGCCGCAGAAGCCGTTATCTGCGCGTGACAAAAAACCTGCTGCTGAAGGAGCTCCGCAGATCTTGCCACTCATGAGCAGGCCCACCCAGCAGCAAGCAGGCATCAGCCCCGACATCCAGACGCAGATGTCGGCATGCAACAGTCGCAAGCCTTCTTCTGGAGAAACCCCACAGAGTGCATTGCCAATGGGCGGCCTTTCCCAGCAATGCTTGTCGTCCTCTCCTGACGAGCAGATTCAAATACCGCCTTGTAGCAGTAACACATCTGCTGCAGGAGCTTCACTAAGCGTGCCACCTAGCTCAGGTCTGAAGCAAGCGTGCTATGGTGGCAGCCCTCGCATCCGGCTGCGTGTTGAAGACGGGAAAGTGGTAGCGGTGACGCAGGGTGGCAAGAACATCCAGGTGGCTGCAACAAAAAGTTCCAAGGACGTGACGAAAGGGCATATGAAGGTGGCTGTCAAAGGTGGCATCAGCACTGTCAATGCAGCCGCGAAAGATGGCTCGGTTTCTGGGTGTGGTTTGTTGGGTACCAACTGCTCACTGGATGGAGATGCGTCAAATGTCACAGAACATGCTCCTGAAAGTGTGTCAAGTTGTGGGAAACTGGGCTTGGCGGTCACTGAGGATGCTCAGCCTAACGCTAAATCTAGTAACTGCGACAAAATCATCGTATCCTTCAAGCGACATGAACAAGAGGCCCTGAGGAAGGCTATCAACGCCGCCCACCAAGTTCCTACCAAAGCCTTTCCTTTGCTAGCTCCTCGCCAGCCGACAACGCTACAACCAGGGCAATTGTCCGGCCAACCCACTCTGAAATCAACAGATGTAACAGTGCTCCGCCAGGGCAAGCCTTGTGATGTCATCCGGGTCAGTGTATCAACGGTATCTCAAGTCCCTGCTGCGTCAAAGTCAGTGTCTGGTGCTGGGTCAAAGTCGGCGTCCGGTGCTGGAGCCAATCCGCCAGTGCCAGGCAGCCTCCCGACCGTCACGCTATCAGGATCCGCTCTGTCAGGCCAATCGAAACCTGTGTCGACAGTGAATATCAAACGTGGAGATCCTACAAGCCAAAATCCGTCACAAGCTGCGAAACCAACAGTTTCCCGACAGTCAGGAGAAACAAAGCGACAGACTACAACAACCACAGTATCAGACGCTGAGAAAGCAGCGACGAGTTCCCAGACGCCCTCGTACACGGTAGTATCATCAAGCAGGTCATTCCTGTGTATGGGTAAGTCGTCAGCTCTACCGAAGCCTCAGACCGTCGATAGCTCAGCATCGTGTCGAGCGCAGTCGCTGACATCGTCTCAGTCCAACTCAGAGGTGGGCGATGCTGCGAAGGTGACAAGAGCGACAAAGGAAGTCATGCACCAGAAACCTGGACCTACCTCCAAGACAGGTCCGGAGCTACCACAAGTGGTACAGTCTGGCAAAGAAAGACAGGGCCTAAGCACGACGATGGCGTCTCAGTCGGCCGCTAATCAGAATGAACAGAACAAAGCTAAGTCTACTGGCGGTGCACGTCTGTCATATGTGCGCATGCCGCCCGAACGTGTAGAGGGGCGCATGGTGACTGCTCGCTTCGGTGGCAAACCTTCGCGCTGGAACATGATCGAAGTAGACAAGGTACCAGACCTTATGCACGTCGATGGCATTCCCATCTCGCTCACCAAGCGATACCTCAAGCACGCCGTGCATCAGGTGAAGAACACTGGCCGCCCTGTCTCGACCAAGGTGAACAATGTGCTCGTCACCATCGTATGGATGCCCCACCTGCCTGACTTTGTCTTCCTCGGACCCATCAAGGAGCAGCCCGGGACGAGGTCGAGTACTGAGCCGGTTCCGGTGGCAGTCGCTGGCAGCACCGCGCCGGCTCCGTCCGCACTCGGCGTAGCGGCGGTGGCCGGACAGAGAACGCCGACGGAGACCGTCACCAGCACCGCAACGTCGTCGGGTCCCACTCAGAGGCCGAGTACCGCATCGAAAACGGTGATCATTCCCTCGAAACCCAAAGCAAAAGCAACGTCCGCAACGCCGCCGTCTGCTGCGACTCGGCCTCATGTGGTTAAAGCGGAGGCTCTATCTCGGCGGGTGGGTAATGTCCAGCGGCCCCCAGCTCCGTCTGCGCCGCCTGCGGCTCGACGCGCAGCGCTTGCCGCCTCCGCCGCCGCCACCGTGGACCCGCTGTCACCCTCCATGGAGTTGTCCGCGGCGCTGGCGTTCGACGAGCCAGGCGCGTCGGCGACCGGCGACAGCGACGACGAGGTGGTGGTGCTGCCGCCGCCGCCGCCACGCGCTCCTCTCGACGTCATCCTGTTGGACAACTCGGACATCAGTGACGACGAGCTGGTGCTGGACACCAACACCGAGTGCCCGGAACGGATGCCAGGTGAGTTGGAGCACAAGTGGCAGCAGTGACGGTGACTTGAGTCCCACTAACGTAAATGTTTAAACTAGAGCAACAAGTTCGTTTTCACGATATGTTGACACTTTGCCACTTCATCATTTTGATCGTCTTTAATTTTTTGGGTATAATATTAGATCATCAAGCAACTATAGCGCTTGCAATAACTAAAAATGTAATTTCATCTGTTTCACACAGGATGTGCTCTTATAAAGTCACAGGTGGATGCTTCAACCTAAACCAGAGCTTTAAAAAAAAAAACTCATACTGGAAACATGTTTAACACCAGTTCTGCTCTTTCCAGCTGCGAGCCAATCTGTGGGCGAGGCATCGACATCGGGGCCCGGCAGGCCTCGCTCGGGCGGTATTCCGACGGCGTCTTCAGTGCAGACACCTGCCGCCGCAGCGCCTGCCAGCGGCGGGGCGTCTCACGAGACAGCGCCTCCCACGGTCCCGACACCCGCCGTGGCAGCGTCCCATGTCAACCGACCATCCGCCAAGGCAGTGCCCGATGTGGAGGATCAAATATCCGCCAAGGCAGCGCCCCATGTGATTCGACCATCCACTATGGCAGTGCCACATGTGGATCGACCATCCGCCAAGGCAGTGCCACATGTGATTCGACCATCCGCCAAGGCAGTGCCACATGTGATTCGACCATCCGCCAAGGCATCGCCCTCCAGCAGCGGGCCGTTGAAGCGGGTGCTGCCGCCCCCCTCTGCTCCTTTGCTACGTGCAGTGCTGGCCCCCAGCACCGTTGGCTCCGGAGCCGGAACGCGAGACCCTGGGAGGCCCTCCACTAGCTCGGCGCCCGAGGAGCCGAGTCCGGCGCGACCGGAGCCGGACGGCGCGACTGCCACGGACTCAGAGCCGCGACCCAAGCGACGCAAGCAGCAGCTCCAAGAGCGGCCCATCCAATCGCCTGTGCCGCCGGTAAGTTCAGCGGCCGCTGCCCATCGCCCCTGGCTGCAACCTGGCCTCACCACTTACGTAAGGCGCAGTTTCATGGTGTGCTTGTGTCGCCTGACCGAACTGCTGTTGGATGTTTCGCCTATTAGAATGAATGACATGGCTCTTCGTTCAAGGAGCAGCATAAGGAATAGGAGGCACAGTATTATCTTTGCTATCAATGCTATTAAACCATGCAAATATAACATAAACCTATTTCATTCGGTTATGAAAATCGTAATCGGTTGTGTTCTTTTGAATTCCTAGGTTGGAAAAGCCGCACATCTTGTCCCACATTCAAAGTTCCCGTGTGTCGTATGCATCCATTGCACATGGTGGTTGACTGAACGTGCCCTCTCGTCTCACCCAGTTTGTGCCGACGCCTCCACGAGTGCGGGTTCGAGTGAATGCCGGGGAGTACACGGCCGCCAAGCACGCCTTGGAGGAGCTCCTGTTCGGGCGACTCGAGAACGCCACGCCCATCAAACGCCAGACCGTGCTCGTACTGAAGACGGTGAGTGGTCTCGCTGGGGGCCGTGGGAAGGCCACTCCCAGGGCGGGGTGCTGGGATCCTCGTGTGAGAGAGCCTTGTATTGGAGACTTTTCAAGGAACGTTCTGATCTGTAACCGGTAGCTTTGTGTTTACATACATGGCATGCATGCAACATTGTAAGATGTGTATGTATGTACAATGCTTATGTGTATGATGTGTGTGTGTGTGTGTGTCTGAGTCTGGCTGACTGCGTGTCTGTGTCCATGTCTGGCTGACTGCCTGTCTGTGTCTGTGTCTGGCTGACCATACTGTCTGTTTCGGCTAACCGTGTGTCTGTTTCGACCGACCGTGTGTCCCTGCCTCGGCTAGCCGTGTGTCTGTATCTGGCTGACCGTGTACCCGTGTCTCGTCTGACCGTGTGTCTGTGTCTGAGTCGACTGACTGCTCTGTTTGTATCTCGGCTGACCGTGTCTCCGTGTCGCGTCTCGGTGACTGTGTGTCTGTGTCTGTCTCTGCTGGCCGTGTACCCGTGTCTCGTCTGACCGTGTGTCTGTGTCTGAGTCGACTGACTACTCTGTTTGTATCTCGGCTGACCGTGTCTCCGTGTCGCGTCTCGGTGACTGTGTGTCTGTGTCTGTCTCTGCTGGCCGTGTACCCGTGTCTCGTCTGACCGTGTGTCTGTGTCTGTGTCGACTGACTGCTCTGTTTGTATCTCGGCTAACCGTGTGTCCGTGTCTCGGCTGACGGTACTGTCTAGTGTCTGTGTATCGGCTGTTTGCGGCTCAGCTGATCTGTCGTCTGTGTCTCAGCTGACCGTGTGTCTGTCTGTCTGTCTGTCTGTCTGTCTGCGATTCACTGTGTTTGTATCTGTGTCTCGGCTGACCGTGTGTCTGTGTCTGTCTCGCTCGGCTGACCGTGAATCTGTGTTTCGACTGACTGCTGTGTCTGTCTCGACTGTCTGCGGTGTGCTGACCGTGTGTCTGCGCCTGTCTCGACTGACCCGTGTGTCTGTGTCGGTCTCGGCTGACCGTGTGTCTGTGTCGGTCTCGGCTGTCTGCGGTCTGTCTCGACTGTCTGCCGTATGCTGACCGTGTGTCTGTC
This sequence comes from Amphibalanus amphitrite, assembly GCF_019059575.1. Taxonomy (NCBI): domain Eukaryota; kingdom Metazoa; phylum Arthropoda; class Thecostraca; order Balanomorpha; family Balanidae; genus Amphibalanus; species Amphibalanus amphitrite. The sequence goes on from NW_024881636.1 coordinate 226,216, forward strand.
TCGACTGACCCGTGTGTCCGCGTCCCACCAGGCACAGGAGGAGGTGCGCGTCCAGCGGAGCCGCCACTCCCAGCTGAAGGTGCGACTCTGGCAGGTCTCGCAGAAGCAGCGCAACCTTCTGAACCGACTGAACCGGGGGCTGGCTGGTGAGTGCTGCCCCCTCTCGGTGATGGGAACTTGAGGAGACGGGATGGGCAGGGTCTGGGGGATCGCGACAGGAGGTCGTGCTGGCCGCTGGGGTATGGCATATGGTGGTGCCAACTTGTTGGCGGGCTTGCTGTTTTTGAATAGTTATAGATCGGATGTCAGGGCAAGTATGAGTGGGACCCGGCATTAGGCTAAGATATTTGTAGTTGTGTTAGGTCTGGATGTAGTTATAGTTGTAGTTAAAGTTGCAGGTCGGGGCTAAATCTATGCAGTTGTCATTAATTGGGGATCGGGGCAAGGCAGTTATAAGCTCCGAGTGGGGTTCGTGTAAGCTGTAATACTCACAGGCTGGGGCCGGGTTTAGTTAATACAGTGATAGACCGGTATCTGTGCTAGTCCGAGGGTTAGTGCTGGTGTCCGTGGCCAAGCTCGTGGTCATTGCATATCTTAGAGGCTGTCATTTGGTTAAATATTGGTCGTAGCCAACGATAACGTGGCTAAAATATGATTTTAAACGTTCATCCGTTTCAGAGCTGCCTCTGGAGAAACGGATCGAGAAAATCGCCGAGATCGAGGATCTGCTCTCCTTCGTGCAGGTTCGTAACGTCTGGATCTCTGATCTCTGTCTTTCAGATTGCCCCATGGATCTCCGGCTGGACTTATACGAAGGACCGTGCTGTCTGGCTGTTCTGCCAGCATTGCGCAGACAGAAGCATATTTTTTCTCTCTGCCCTGCCAGTATAAAAAACTACTTATCACTGCAGCTTGCCGTTTGTGGAGTGCGTGCTCTTTTGATGACCTCCCGCACCCTCAATCGTGACATACGGATGCCTGCCGACCGGAAATTCAAGCCATTTCACAACTGCGCTGATGCAGAGTACCATCCGAGTACTGTCATTAGTAAGATAAAATGTGGCACCATGCAACACCCCGTTCCAAAATGGAGCAGCCCACCATGCTATCTAACCACCGCTCACGGTCCCCAATGTTCCTGAGGTCCAAGCCAAGGGAAACCGCCTTCTCGCCCAGATATACCGCCAGACTGCTACTGTGTCCACTTCCAGCAACCAGACTATCGGGGAGTGAGAATGCTACGGTGCCCCCCCCCCCCCACACACACACACACTTCAACCGCGCGGCACCTAAATCATTACCGCTACCATCGGTGGCAACAGTTTGGTGGCAGCGATAGCGAGCTGGTGCCGCCGTAAACCTGCCTGACTCCCGCAGGTTGTGCGCCCTCTGAATGTGCCACTCATCCCCATAGGCGGCGGAACGGGGAGGGCACCGGGGCACCGTGCCCCCCTCTGATTTTGGCACTTAACCCGCGCCCTGCGGGGGGTGTTTGAACACCCCCGCTTGTGGTTTTTCGCTGACCGATCGCTTTGAAACTTTCAGCGATTGCTAAGAGCAATAGCATGTACAAAATGTATATCTCATAATTTTGATATCGATGACCTAAGGTCAGGTCAATTTTGCGACCTCCCATTATAAAAGTCAATGGGAGAAAATTGAAATGCGCCTCTTTTGGACGAAAGACATTATAAACACTCCCAAACACTGAATTACAAGTGGTTTAGACACACTGAACATGGAAATGGTGTCCGTGACCCCTGTTTATGCCCTGAGGTCATCTTAGGTCACGAATGGTATCTAACAGTTTTTCGCAAATAACTTTTGATAGAGGCATGCTAGAGCGACGAAAACGCCTTAGATGTGTTCAGCTCGACGATACGGATCGACTGATATGCAACATGACCCTTTCCGGTCAGGTCATGACATTGACCTGAGGTCAAATTTTCAAGTTGACCTTTCAAGGTCAAGTTATAGTTCATTCGATGCGTCTTGACGAGAGGAACACGATGCCGGTAAAAGTAAGCTCGTACAAGGCTTGGGTCAAAAGTTATTGCAGAAAAACTGTTTCCGAAAAATCTGTTATTTTTGCAGTTTTTGCCCCCTGCAGGCAAAACCCTTGACGTTAGGTCAAATTTGAGAGAATTGCTCAGAAAGGGCGTTAATAGGGCTATCGAATGCGCTTTTTTTTGCGGCGCTGTAGCTCTGTTGGTTCCCGAGTTATGCGTTGGCTTCTTGGAAATTGTCGACATTCGACCTGGAAATCGGCGAAATTTTGCCTTCAATGACCTCTGGTGACCTGACCTTTGACCTGACCAAAAAATTGACCAAAGTGATTTCCTCATTATTTTTGACGCTCTTTCGAACGCCGCCTTCCGCGTATCGCTACGTGGCCCAGGAGCCGAGTTAGAAGGGGGGTGTTCAAACACCCCCCCCCCCCCCCCAGCAGGGCGTGGAAATCCAGGACCCCCAGCAGGGCGCGGGTTAAATATTAGCCCTATGGGCATTGCACGGAAAGGATGGGACCAAAATGGGACCATAGTCGGCAGTGCCCCCCCCCTAATTGAAGGTGTTCCGCCGCTACTGTTTATCCCACCGCCTTCGGTTCGGCAGGTGCGTGTCGACGGTGACGAGCACGAGCCTGTGATGCTGCTGGAGCAGAAGCAGAGCCAGCAGCCGTCCCAGTTCCGTGTCATCGCGCCCGACGGCGTGCCGGCGCCGCCGCCCAGCGCCGAGGACACAGACGCCGACGAGCTCTCCGTGATGTAGACGCCCCGGCACGCCCGGCACGCGACTGGAAGCGATGAGAGGACTGGCACTGTGGACACTGAGTGCGCACAGCGGCGCGACAAGATATGATGAGAGTTGAGGGAGATCTTTTCCAGACTTGTTGCTTGATATGTTGCTAATGCGTATTATGTATGTTCTGCTAATTGCTCTAATACCTCGTTGAAGCGGAATAGGACGTTAGTGAGCTTGAGGGCGTTAGGCTCCCCTGAGCCCTGATGAGCGAAATGTTTGACACATCTGAACACTGCTGTAGTGGGATGTCCCGCAAACCCACGAGAGGTGGGAAACTGCAGCTTTCCACTGCATCTGAGAGCGAGCGAAGATTGCTGGTTGTGCTGATACATTTTCTGTTGATTGTTCAGAGCACCGGTACGCCGTGTGTTGTTCGCCCACTGACTGTTCCTGGCTGGTGAGGCCAGGGCGCGCTGTCGTGTAGAAATGTGTTTGGGGCGTGCTTTGTGCATTCTTGGTGACTATTACAGGGCTGTGACCGCGTGCGCCGGTGGCCACGCCATTCGCGTGAGCAGCGCCCCGCGAGCTTGCTGCTGATAACTGCCAGTTCCGTTCAGTGTGATAGTGTGCTGGTGTAAATAGTGTTGCACGCCGTGCAAGTCGTGAGCCATGTTATCAATGCCCTTGTACCATCCTGTATCCCAGAGACGTGCATTAGGTGAGACGATGCAGATAAAACATTGAGTACAAATGTAGACATGGTTAGTGGCACAGACGGCTGCCGCACTTTTCTGTTTTTGCTGAGCATTTGTGGGCTGTCCTTGTGTTGGCGCGCTGTAACTTGTCGAGTGATTCCGTTTGTGCGGGTTTGGAGAAGTGTAGACAGCAGAACCGTCTCCAGACGATACGACTGTGGAAGGTGAGGTTTCCCAGACGTTGTGTGACGTATGCGTCACGTGTATCTGTGTACAAAATACATGATTACCAGTTAATTTCAGACGTGTCTTCGAAGTCTCCACTCGATATAGATGGCCGAAGGCCGGTTAACAAGATTTATAGCGATTCCGCTCGTTAAAGTGATTCTCGTTTCCCTCTAAACATTTTTTGTGTTGCCGTTTTCGCGATCCAAACTAGCAACTCGATCGAAACGTATGGTTGTTCATAGCGAGTAGCACACGCAGAGAGCATGCAGCTCCCGTCCAGAGAGGCGTCGTCGAATGCTCACCGAGTGTTTGAGATCGCCGCAGCGGTTCGGACCGGACACTCATCGATTTGCGAGAGCCATCCCATTGCGCCCTCCCACACACTGGGTGCATCACATTCACAAACCAAATAACAGCAACTTCTCAACAATAAATTACCTCAATGAACAAAACAATTCATTTTCCTCTGTCAGATCAGCCAAACACTGCTTTATTGTCGTCTAAACGCCCGTTATCCGCCCACGCGACCGTCATCACTACACTCAGTCGCCGATCGAAACCACGTCCTCGGGCCTTTTGTCGGCGAGCTGGCGGACCAGTCCGAACCTTCACCGCTCCCACGGTGGCTGGCCGTAATGTCACTGAGCATGAGCATTTATCAGTCCGGGTGAAGCGGCGGACCCCAGACTGGCGTGGTTCCCATTTCAGGCTGGCACTGGGAGCCAGGAGGGTCTGTCGAGGTGCACACAGAGGTCGCCTGTTGTACGACCACTCCAGTCTACGAAATTATGATGAAGTCATATACGTCGGCTGAGCGTCCGAAGAAGTGCGGCGGCTGCGGCAGGAATCTAACTGGCATGCAATATCACTTGCTTCCTATGTTTTCTAGCAGGCTCTTTTTGGCCGACTAGACAATATGATCACCGGCAATAACAGACAAACGTCGGTGTGCAATGTCTTCAATGATCGACACCACTGACCCACCCTCTGCTTGTCGACTACAAAAGCAAAACACATCGCAAAAGGACTGGTGAGTTCCTAACTCAGCAAATCCTTACCATCAACGTATCAGCAAACGGCCCTCCTCAGGCCAAACAAAGTCACAACGCTTCACACATTATGGCAGATCTCCAAGTTCCAACAGTTGGACTAGAATTCACAGTTTCAACAATGGCTAGGCTACGACCGCGCGGTAAACCCGTCTCCACAAATCGCACCACTCCTAGTTCCGTCCCCCGTAACGGCTCCACAATGACCGGCGCGCCGCTATGGTTACCAATGTCCCGCCGGCCCGAGGTCGCCCCAGAGGGCGTCGTGTCTGCTGACCGTCCGCTCTCCCTCAGACGCCCGAACTATCACCGCTACACCTCTGTCTGGCGTCATCCGGGCCTGGGCGGCTCGTGATGGTCCATGGACATCTGCCTACGCAGCCTCTGGGCCTCCGCGCCGGCCGACGGGTCCAGCGACTGAGCCGTGAGCAGGGCGCGGCGGCGCGGCGGCGGCGGCCGGCGGGCCGGACCGACCGGAGCCGGCGCGCCGCCCACCGCCTCCTGCCACTGGCAGATGTGCTCGCTGAGCTGCTGCAGACTGCGCGCCTCGGGCGACGTCTCGGCGGCCGAGCCGGGCGAGCCGGCCGGCGTGCGCTCCGGAGTGACCTGCTGGGCGGGCGGCGCCGGCACGGTCAGCGCGGCCGGCTGCCGGGCCAGCAGCTCGACCTCGCGGCGCACCAGCTGCCGCAGGCTGGCCAGTGTGGTGACAGATACGTCCGGGGAGCGGAGAGGCGTCGGCTCAGCGGCGCCGCCCCCGCCCTCCGGCCGGCCCAGCAGACCCAGGTCCAGCGACAACTGCTGAGAGTGGGCCGTCAGCGAGGTGCGGCCTGCCGAGAGACACAAAACACACGTTACCGGGATACCGCGGCAGGGAGAGCAGCAGGGAGGGTGGCGGGTAGCGGCCTCACCAGAGCCGCAGTACCAGACGACCAAATCCTTTTCATATGGTTCCACGAATCCGGCACGTAACCGCGACAGGGAAGGACGCACTTCACATAACCTCACAACAGCAAGAACAGTTCACTTGACCTATGCCAATTCCCAGGACGATGCATAACGGCTAAAAAATAAACAAAACATCCTGTCAGTAACTACCCTCTGTATAGAGGTTCCTGCTGAACGTTGCCTGACCTCTACGGGACGGTTTCATCCAACTAACCTCTGCGGGAGGGTTTCCTGTGGATGGTGTCGGTTATAACTGACCTCTGCGGGAGTCTTTCACCCTACACTGACCTCTGCGGGACGATTTCATCCTACTAACCTCTGCGGGAGGGTTTCCTGTAGATGGTGTCGATATAACTAACCTCTGCGGGACGGTTTCCTGTAGATGGTGTCGGGAATAACTAACCTCTGCGGGAGGGTTTCCTGTAGATGGTGTCGATATAACTAACCTCTGCGGGAGGGTTTTCTGTAGATGGTGTCGGGAATAACTAACCTCTGCGGGAGGGTTTGCGGTAGATGGTGTCGGTATAACTGACCTCTGCGGGACGGTTTCACCCTACTGACCTCTGCGGGACGGTTACCGGTAGATGGTGTCGGGAATAACTAACCTCTGCGGGACGGTTTCATCCTACTAACCTCTGCGGGAGGGTTTCCTGTAGATGGTGTCGGGCCCGCAGTCGGACGAGTAGGCCCGGCCGTCGGGCGGCACGTTCAGTCCGCCGCCCAGCTCCTCCCTGAACAGGGTGACGATGTCCCTGCGCAGGTTGTCCAGGTTACGGTAGTTCCGCGAGGCCTCCCGCTTCCTGTCCTCACGCAGCTCGTACCTGGCGGTGGGCGGGGTGTCACACTACGCCGTACGGGATGTCATAGGACAGGACGCAATGTTACGTGAGTTTGGAATGTTACATGGGATAACGATAATACAGGGGAGGACGGAATGCCACAGGAAAGTATCGAACATTACAAGGGAGGGCGCAATGTCATGGATGAGCACGGAAAGTCATAGAGTACGGACGGGGAGTGAGGAGAGTATTGACGGAGTGTCACATAAGAGTACGGACGGGGTATATGGACACAGGAGAGTATGGACGGAGTGTCACGTAAGAGTACGGACGGGGTGTAACACAGGAGAGTATGGACGGAGTGCCACATAAATAGTACGGACGGGGTGTAACACAGGAGAGTACGGACGGGGTGTCACATAGGAGTACGGACTGGGTGTAACAGCAGAGTACGGACGTCGGACGGGGTGTAACAGACGGGTGGAAAGTCACATAAAGAGTATGGACGGGGTGTAACACAGGAGAGGGGACGGGATCTTTGTGGGCAATGGCGACTGGAACTCCGAGGCATGTGAGCAGGAGTTACCGGAGAGATGAAGTATCATATTGTGGACGGGGGAGGACTAATTGGGCATATGAAAGAATGACTAAGGAACAGTATCAAAGGAATCGGGTAAGGATGCAGACAGGCTGTATTACTGTCAAAGACGGGACAGGGGGACCCGGATGCAGATGGCAAAGAGACGCACACGTGGGGTGGTAACTGGTCACCACTGGGACTACACGGGGCCGTGGCAAGGGGGCTTTCCTACAAGCAATAACTTGTCTGCCGACACAGAAAGCTAATGTGAATTAGTCTGTTACCAAAGCGTGAATAGATCTGAATAGAACATCGAATAGGAGCCGGTTGGGAACAGACGCCAAAGATGCGTGAATGGCCGCCTCACTTTATTGGATACGAAGGCGAGCCAGCTCCTGAATCATCATCCAACGAGACGTAACAGAATGATATTGGTGAATGGCAATTATAACGTCGAAAGAACGGTGCAGGGAGGTATTGAGTATTGTATAAAGTGAAGGTAACCCGGATCTTCAGGACGGATTAGGCCAGTTCAATCATGTAACGGACTGATTTGGTTCTCGGTAGGATGTGTGGCAACAGCACACAGAGCAGCACGAAATATGTAGCAGCAGCAATTATAACCTAAAATAGCTTCAGTGTAAACGTCAACTCAATTACGTTCTGATGCATCATGCGAAATCTGACAAGCCCGCGCGAGCAGATCCTTCCTTACTGAACGCAGCGGGCCTATGATCGATTAACCGATGCCCTTTCCGTGGGCACCTCTGGACGCTGACCAGAGCGGTACGGCAAGCCGCTCGAGCCTCACCTGAGACTGGAGATGTCCTGCTTTATCTCCATGAAGTCGTCTTCATTGGCACCCGAGTGGCGGTGCTGGTTCTTGAAATGGAAGATATACCTGCCAGCGCAGCGAAACCAGATCATGAGGAGGGCACATCAGATTACGCTATTGGGAGAACAATCCACTGCCACGATCTAAAATGAGCTGAAAAGGCACATGAGACTGCAATACCAATCCGTGAATGTCGTGTAAGACCTTTCAATTTTAGCCTTCCCGTTAAACGTTCCCAATTTCCCGCCGTCTCCCCTGGGCTGCATTCCTCTACCCTCCTGTCCGTCTCTCGCTGTGTACATTATAAGCTCCTCCGACTCGTGGCCACCCCTAGGTGCACCACCCCCAGTGTTCTAAAATTGGATATTGGTTGGGTGTGCCAATGAAGAAAAAAAATCCTAGGATGAGAAAAAAAAGAAAGTAAATAACTTATATATTTTTGCAAAATGGTATAATGCTAATTTTTATGCCAACTGATAAGCCAGGATTTCATGTCAGGATCTTGACAGGGTGTGAAACAAAAGGATGTGGGTGCATCAACTGTCAAGTGACGTGTAAACTGGGTGTTGGGACTACATGAAACTTTTTCAGAGATGAAGTAAAGTCGGTCATTCATATTTTAGGGATGAAAATATTTTCCCCATTAGGTGTGAGTTGCCACCAAAAAGTCTGAAAAATGGAACACTGACCACCCCTGTCTTACCCACCTGCGGACTTACCCACTCGTACTGTACCCACCTGCTGACCAGTCGGCGCATCACCTCCGAGTAGGGCACCTGGCACTCGAACGCCACCTCGGCCGTGGACACAGAGGTGGTGGCCGAGACCCGCTGGCGGCCCGCGCCGCCGCCCGCTCCGCAACTGTCCTCAGCCCGGTCCGCCTCCGAGTCGCGCGAGCCGGCCCGCAGCAGGAACCGCTAGGACAGGGAGGGGGGGGGTGAGATGAGGGGAGGGAGGGAGAGAGAGAGAGAGAGAGAGAGAGAGAGAGAGAGAGAGAGAGAGAGAGAGAGAGAGAGAGAGAGAGAGAGAGAGAGAGAGAGAGAGAGAGAGAGAGAGAGAGAGAGAGAGAGACTCGAGTGTTCTAATCAAAACACGCTCAATATGAACAATTTAAGTTACGAAAAACACTTATCCTCTAATTTTGTTTAGGACTGACGACATCCGAGGATTGCGACCAGCGTAATGCACCGTCTGGAGTTGCGCATACTCGCTCATTTGTCGCACGTAACTCTCCTATCGACCGCTTCCTTCAGGTAACCTTGGCCCTCTGTGCCAGCGACAGGTTTATATCCAGCCTTCGACCCTAGTCTCCCCGTCGCCGCTCAACTCGGAACTGTTCCCGGCCATGTGGACTGTCGGAGCGGCAGGGCGGAGCCGGTGACGGCGAGCGGCCGCGCTGACGGCAGGCCCTCCTCGTGTCACGTCTCTGGCCGACGAGTGGGGGACCGGGCGCGTGACTGAAGCACCGACCCCCTGCCGAGCCCCCCTTCCCCTCCCCCGCCGGCCGGCGGGGCGGAGACTCCTGACGGCACAGTTTCACTTAGCCCAAATCCGACCGTTCGCTGCCAGTTCAAATCCAGTCACCGCCGACAGCACTCCGGCAATGTCACTTGATTAGACATGCAGATGTGCGAAGTTGGTCATCACTTCAGACACTTTCTGCGACGGGCCGAATGTGGATTGTAGAAACTTAGCTAATTGTTAGCGTTCGACAGCTGTTCATAGAATGAGCAACAGCCATTGGCTAGGCTAGCACTGCATACTAATTTGTACCAGCTGTCTTCGAGTTCAGGTCACAAACTTTGTCCATCCCTCCCATCAAAGGCAGCAAAATGCCACGGTCAAGCTCGGACATGGTAGGCCGGGCGAACGAACATGGAATGACAAAAGTCGTCGGGCATTACATAACAAAGTTGAAACAACCTTGCCGAGTTTCCAAGTTTGTAAGCAAACTACCAGAAGCGTGCTTGGATTTGTGAACACATGCTAGGCTCCTTGTAAGATACGTAGTACGTACAGAGTGGCTATAGAAGTTGGACTTTTCAGGCAAGTGAGATCAGGATTTAGCCGAGTGAGTTGAACAACAGATACAACAGTCCCGGTACCCCAGCCCACTGTCAGTTCCGAGCTCCGGCAGCCGAATACAGTGCCAGTTTATATCGTAACAGCGGACCAGCCGGTGGCCGAGCTGCCACGTTCACTCCGCATCAATGGCCGGTTCAATCCGTCCGCTCAACCAGCACTAAAAGCCACCCGACCCCGCTCTAACTATCACGGGCACACTGGCGGCTACAAGCGGGGCAGGAAGCGATGGGGGTAACGAGGGAAATTGCGTCGGACTAGAGCGTATGCCTGCCTTTTCCCGTACACTGTCACGAGTGGTAATACCAGAATGGGACTCAAACTGAGTCATGTCCGTCTTCCCCCCTCGGCCCCCAGTGCTACCCCAACCTTCGCGCACCTCAGCCCTAAGCCCACCATTCCACTCCGCCCCCCTCCGTCCATCCAACTTACCACCCCGCCGTTGACTCCCGTCTTCTGCTCCTGCTGGTGTTGGTGCTGCTGGTGCCGCTGCTGGTGCTGGTGCGCCGTGCCGTTATCCGCCGGCCGCAGTCGGGCGCGCACGGCCCCAGTACACTGTCTGGCCGTGCCCAGCACCCAGCGCACGGCGTACCACACCCACTTGGGACTGACGACCATGTTGAACGGCGGCGGTAGCGAGGAGCCCTGCTCAAAGTAGGACATCCACAGCTGCGAGCGAGCAAACTTCCACTCCCGGTCGGCGTGGTCCTGCCGGCAGAGCGGCGGAGGGGTCAGTGGGGGGGAGAGAGAGAGAGAGAGAGAGAGAGAGAGAGAGAGAGAGAGAGAGAGAGAGAGGGGGAGAGGGAGAGGGAGAGGGAGAGGGAGAGGGAGAGGGAGAGGGAGAGGGAGAGGGAGAGGGAGAGGGAGAGGGAGAGGGAGAGGGAGAGGGAGAGAGAGAGAGAGAGAGAGAGAGAGAGAGAGAGAGAGAGAGAGAGAGAGAGAGAGAGAGAGAGAGAGAGAGAGAGAGAGAGAGAGAGAGAGAGAGAGAGAGAGAGAGAGGCGCAAGATAAGTTTGGAGAACAGCTTGGTGACAATAGCTAAGCCGACGGAGCGACGAGAAACGTCTAGAGTAGTGGAGGGATGAGAGAAGAAATAGCAAGCGCCAACGGAACGATGCGTGGGAGGTAAACAATGTGGATACATATTGATGCACAATAGACACATGCCAGAACAGAGGAGAGAGAGAGGGCCGGGGTGGGGTAGAGTATGGGGACCAAGACACGTAAATGAGGAACCAGCGCATAATACAATTAGTAAATTAGACGCCAGATTGTATTAGCATATAGTGACAGCGGTGATGGTACGAAGAATCCAGAAAAAAGACTCGCAACGATCTGTATTGATCAAGCACGCCGGTGCGAGCGACTTTAGCGAGTGTCATTTGAGCGAACGTCATTTGAGCGAACCATTTTCAGCGAATGGCAATTCAGCGATTATCAAGTTCATCGATTATCAAATATAGCGATTATCAATTTTAGCGAAAGCTATGTTTTAGCGACATCTATTTCGTCGACTACAATTTGAGCGACTGTCATTTCAGCGAAACATTTCATCGTCCTGTAACGGTGGATTTTTTCTTTTGCGAGCGTATGCGTACGAATGTTTCCAGAATTTCTCATGGTTATCCGGAACTGGATGGCGGATGTCGCGCGTTCAAAGTGAAAGGTCAGACATTGAGCTCCAAATTTAATGCTATATTTGTCAAAAATTCCAACGGTTCAATTTCACCCCCTGATGTTCAAACGGTTATGACATCGGATGCGGAAACAATCTTCCGGCAGCGGAAGCAAGATATTCCAGAATTAAACCTTATTACTAGTTAATTGCGACCTCATTCACCCTGCTCTTTGTCTCTTTGTCAATAATGGTGACCAAACGTTTGTTCAGAGATCAATATTGCTTGTGCTTTTTTCGCGAAATCGCCCCGCTTGAATTTGGATCAGTTCCCCATGTTTGTAAAACTTTTTCTTGCCCCAAGCACCGTACGAATTTCCAGATATTTGGGTGACGTCCCTGAAACATAGACTGGATTCTCCTGTGCCATCTCTCTAGTTTATTATTGGTCCTTGGCATTCCTTCCGTCGCCCTATCTCTTACGTTCCACATTTTCAATTAAAATTCTGCCCGCCTCTTTCCCCTCCCATGCACCCCTTGTTGGTCGTCCGATGTACATGTAATCGGCAAGCTTTGCGCCGATTAAAGTTTATCTGTTTCACCGGCGAGAGGAGCCCGGTGACCATATGATGTCTGGACAGGAATTTAATTCAACGGTTTTGCGCGTGATCGTCTGCTATTCAATTGTTGCTACAGGTATGAACTCGAAGCTGTCCTAGATACTGCAATTAAAATGTGTTTATTATGTACGGCATATTATTAGAATGGTAAACACTCTTACTCATGCTCTCGGCTTTACTGACCAATTAGTATAATGTTTTATATAGCGGATGCCGCGATCGGAGCATCTCATGGTGCACTATGTTTTCGCCCATCAGCTGATCACGGCAGGTGTTCGGCTGACTTGGGCGGGGAGTCTGGTTCGAGAGCCCAAGGAGTGAGGTTGCGCTCCTGGCTCTGTCAAAATGTAACCTAAAGCTAAATACAATGTAATGTTCTTTCATTTTTGATTATGTCGATTCACCTTCAGTAAACACGGGTTTACATTTGGGAGGGAGCGCGGCTCCACAGGGAGCCGCGCCTACCTGTGGAGGCTGAGCTCCAGGTTCCAGTCGCGAGCAAATCTCAGACCGTCACTGAATATGTAGATAAGCTACGCGAGTCTTTGAGAATTGCACACAAGCATGCGCTACATGTATCTGACGCTTCACATGGGAAAAACAAACGATTCTACGAAAAACGAATGAATGAGTTTGAATACAAAGAGGGAGATTTGGTATTTTTGCACAAAGCTGTAGTTCCTAAGGGACAATATTATAAGTTTGTGAGACCGTGGAAGGCTGCGGTGATTGTAGCAAAGGTAGGGGACTTGAACTATCGTATCAAGGTCACGGGCTCCAGGAAAACATTACTGGTTCACCATAATCGTTTGAAGCCGCGGACTGAGCCGATAGTTACCCCACCTGAGCCAGAGGTCACTGAGAGTCAGGATGGGGCTGGTGCTGATGCTGCGTCACCGGTGACACGCGCTCAGACCACGCCGCCAGCAGAGATAGAGTCGGTCTCCGTGGACAGTGGGTCAGCCGATGGCCCGGCTGGTGTCACAGCCTGGGCACGATTGCCCATCATCGGCACAGCTGTGCAAGGTAAGGAGCCAGCGATTGAGGAGCAATCGTCCGGCACAGTTCAGATGGCGGTGCCGACACCCGAGTGTCCGCCGGTACCCCCGCGGTCTGAGGTACCGCCGCCAGTGCCAGCCAGACGGTCCGAGCGACGGACTCGACCGCCGGATCGCTTTGTCCCAGGCTTGTAGGTAGCCTGATTAGCATGAATGCTCAAAAGGCAAGAGGTAAGAGGTGCGCTCAAATTAACGTAAAATCAGTCGCCCTGATTTTCCTTTTAACTAGCTCAGCAGGCAATCGGTTGGCTCCTGGCGCCGGAGTGCGACAGATTTGTTTAACTCTTTATGGAAAGAGAGTGTGCGCTTCGAGCTAGATTCGGTCAATCCCTGGGGACGTTTCTGATTGACATGTCAATGTCATTAAACTCAGTTTGAGTAGGAGCCCTCTAGCAGCCTGTTCAGAGCATCATGGCATGGGATGTAAATAGCATGGTCTGGTTAGCCTGTGTTTGGGATGGGACCCAGGGTACCCATTGCCATCATTGACGGTTAGCCATACCTGTTCAGCTAGCTAGTTGATAAGTGAGCGATGCTGCGCGATGACGTGTTTGTGTTTTTCGTTGTTGCTGACTGCCAGTCCACGTCAGCCGGATGCTGCCAGGCATCATTTAGCGACCACGGTGTTATGGTGTCGTGTGGCGCGTGCTGCAACTGCTGATGTTATCGCATGTGTCAATGAGTGTTTCTAGATGTAAGTGCACGCCTTTCATTCAAAGGAGGGAGAAGTGTAATCGGCAAGCTTTGCGCCGATTAAAGTTTATCTGTTTCACCGGCGAGAGGAGCCCGGTGACCATATGATGTCTGGACAGGAATTTAATTCAACGGTTTTGCGCGTGATCGTCTGCTATTCAATTGTTGCTACAGGTATGAACTCGAAGCTGTCCTAGATACTGCAATTAAAATGTGTTTATTATGTACGGCATATTATTAGAATGGTAAACACTCTTACTCATGCTCTCGGCTTTACTGACCAATTAGTATAATGTTTTATATAGCGGATGCCGCGATCGGAGCATCTCATGGTGCACTATGTTTTCGCCCATCAGCTGATCACGGCAGGTGTTCGGCTGACTTGGGCGGGGAGTCTGGTTCGAGAGCCCAAGGAGTGAGGTTGCGCTCCTGGCTCTGTCAAAATGTAACCTAAAGCTAAATACAATGTAATGTTCTTTCATTTTTGATTATGTCGATTCACCTTCAGTAAACACGGGTTTACATACATATGTGTCTTCAAAATTCAAATGATGCGTAAAGAGGTGCAATAATTTCCGAAAAGTAGCAAATGATTGACTTTCGTCGCATTCGGTCATTCGCTGTAACTGCATCGCTCAATTGGTCTCCCACTGACCACCATATATTCGCTCAATCTGGTTTCGCTGATTCTGGTCCTCGCTAAAGTTGATAATCGCTGTGATTGAATTCGCCGACTTGACAATCGCTGAAAAAGCCAATCGCTTAAATTGATAATCGCTGAAAATGTCTCGCTCAAATGTCGTTCGCTGAAATGACGTTCGCTCAGGTGTCGCAGAACCCAAGCACGCAGACATACTGGAAGGCTTGGAGGAAGCTTCACTAGTGCAGGCGGACGGTGCAGGGATTTGGATGCCATGAAAATTATTTTTAGCACCAGCAGGCAACTGAACTCGAATTCAACGCCAACTACCTTGAAATCTGCGTTGTTCTGTCTAGTTTGCACAAGAGGCTGATGTTCAAACGGTTACTTATGACATCGGATGCGGAAACAATCTTCCGGCAGCGGAAGCAAGATATTCCAGAATTAAACCTTATTACTAGTTAATTGCGACCTCCACTCATCCCGCGTTTCTCCCTAGCTAACACAGAAGCTGATCATTGGTAAAGCTTCTAGGCAGGAGGCATACGAGACTTAAGATCAGACGGGACAGGCACTGAGCAGCCTTTCGACACGACACGAAAAGAGGCGACATTGATCCGATTTCAAACGGACGCTCCATTTCAAACGCCCATGTCCATGGACGTCATCTCTGCAATCAGCCATCGCCACGTCGGACTGGTCCCAGTCAGATAACTCTCGGTAACTTTGGGTTCCGACCGGGCCGCGGTGGTAGCAGCTGGTGCCATTGAGCGGAGCACCAGTCGGCCGGCGGCGAGTGAGACCTCATGAGGGCGAGTGGCCGGCAGGACTACTCTGGTGAGAGAGGACATTTGGCGGCACTCGGCCGCCGGTGCTCGGACGAAACCATCAGTGCACCAATCGGCGAGGAGGGTGATGCATGCGCCTGTGGGCGCTATCACTACCATTATTTCAAGGCGGGCTTACAGGATGAAAAATCAAAGGTTATCACTTATCGGTATCAAATGATTGGGATAAAACGACATATTTCAACGAGGATGGTACAGCGTAGCATCTGCACAAACTTTCAACGATTATGGTGCATCGTTGCATTTGCGGACTGTAAAATGCACATGATCGGGTTTTAATGCTATATCGAAACATTTATCCAGCCAACTTCTTGCTTCCAAAGAGCTTCGTTTTCCTGAAATTCATTGTTTGTGGAACAACTTTAGCCACATGAAAGGATGCATTAAGAGAGGAGGAACAAACGCACCAAAAATTGCTTAACAATGGATCACATAGGCAAGGAATTAAGTACCCAGCGGTGGCATTACAATTTTCCGTAACGACGCCGCGGCACTCACCTCGACGATCTGGAAGCTGCGGCTCATCATGGCGATCAGCATGTTGACCATGACGGTGACGGCCATGATGAGGTAGGCTCCGAGCAGTGTTTGACCCAGCAGGTGGGTGACGGTCTGGTGGCGACGCTGGTCCAGAGCCTGCACAGGGATCTGGCCGAACAGTGACCACAGCAGCGTGGTGTACGAGGTGCCGATACTGCCGGCAGAGTATAGTAGGCGGTCAGTACCGATACTGCCGGCAGAGACAGTACACGGTCAGTACAGCGTGGTGTACGAGGTGCCGATACTGCCGACAGAGTATAGTAGATGGTCAGTACCGATACTGCCGGCAGAGACAGTAGGCGGTCAGTACCGATACTGCCGGCAGAGACAGTAGGCGGTCAGTACAGCGTGTTGTACGAGGTGCCGATACCACTGGACCAGCTCTACACAGTGGCGCCACAGAGTCGGGCTGGCGCCCTCCCGGCTGGCGGGGTGCGAGCAGTGTGACGATCAACACTGCAGGGCTGCGCTCTGCCCCGTCTGCCGGGAGGAGGCGGACACCCCCCAGCATGTCCTCCTGCGCTGCCCGGCCCTGATGGCCACCCGACACCGACTGCTGGGATCCATCAACCCCGACCTTGAAGAGGTGCGGAGCGGCGCCATCGTGGCGGCCCTGGGGGCCGCCCACAGGTCCCTACAGAGCCGGACGGCTACGTCTCAGCTGTGAGACGGAGGGACCAACAACAACAACAACAGGTGCCGATACTGCCGGCAGAGACAGTAGAGTGTAGACGGTCAGTACAGCGTAGTGTACGAGGTGCCGATACTGCCGGCAGAGACAGTAGGCGGTCAGTACAGCAGATGCCAAATGAGCATTTCGAACGAAACCCGTACCTAAGTATCTTCAGACAGCAATAGAGCAAAGACAATTTCGAATGGCTCGTCTCCTCTAACCTGGTCAAGCATGCCGGCTGAGAATAGGAGCGATTGAATGCCTCCAAGGCTCCAATAACCAAACCGCATCAGAATCCCGATGTTTATCAGTTTCTCCAACACCGGATATTGGATCTCCTCGTCTGAGAGTGCCGTTCCACCGCTGCCGGCTCTGACCTGGACCTGAGTCCCAGTCGACTCTTCAGCTGGCATCTCCGACGTTAGCGGCAAACAACAGCGGCGGGCAGACAGCCTCAGAGGAGACCCGCACACTTCAAACGCACGCATGGACAAAGGAGCCAGCCGGGTCCGTCGGTGGCCGCGCAGGCCACACAGAGATGAAACGCCCGCCGCCGCGACAAATTAAAAAGGCTGTGAATAGCCAGGTTTGTGTGTGTGGGTGTGTGTGGGAGAGGAGGGTTGAATGAAGCTGTGCTCATTTCAGAACAGGATGTTAAGAAAGGTAGAAATGGCATTGCTTCTATCAGGAAACACAGGGCAGGGTACTTGTATACAGCTATTACAACTTTAGTTGACGTCCATTGTGACCAAATCAAAGGAGTTAAGATGGAGTTACAATATAAAAACATGACAGTGTTGTACGCAACTAAAATACCAAAGTAACAATACCAAAAATAAACCGATCGCATAAACAAATATCTAAAGCAGGGGTCGGCAAATGGTGGGGCATGCCCCCTTTGGGGGTAATGGAGCCCTTTCGGTGGGGGTAATGAGGGATTCTGAGAAAGCCTATCTTTTTAGAGATTGTAGCTCCAGTGATGGAGCCATCGTGACTGTTGCATCCCAGGGTTCAAAGATTAGCCCAGGCCAAAGGCACAGCAGTCAGCACACATTGATTAGATACCAATTTTCACGTACCTGCTCGCCTCACCATCTCACCCCTACGTACAGTCGTACAAAAGCAGCTGCAACTTTTGACCGTCGCCCGTCTGTTGGCGTTTCAACAGCCGCTAACGTAAGGGGGATGAGTCGATCGGACCCCCGCGGCCTCTCGGACTCTGATATGGAGCTGTGCATAAAAAAGACGAGCGTGCTACCCATGACAATAGGAAGCCGCCGCTGCCCATTTTTAAGGTCCTTGGTCATTCCGTCTCATTCAAGAGGGCAATGACAAGTGTCGAGAAAATCGGGACCCGCTATAACTCCTTGAAGTGAGAGTTTATGGCTCAAGATGATCTCCAGAAAAAGCTCATAAGCCAACGGTCATTATGGGTCCAGAGGCCAGTTTTACCAACAGAAAAATAGCCGCCTGCCGGAATTTTTGCCTAAAGATCGTTTCACATATGGAGCGTAAACGGTACAGCCCTATCCGCTTACGAGCCCATCGCGTTTACGCTCCGTATGTGAAGCGGTCTTGAGGCACAAATTCCGGCAGGCGGTTATTTTTCTGTTGGTAAAACTGGTCTCAGGTCATGATATTTTCCGGGCTGGTAAAAAAATATGATGGGCTCGAGGGTACAATTTGGTCGTGATCCAATGCCTTTTACGTGAGCTTTTAACGAAAAACCACCCGCCGCCCCTATACGTACAAGGGTTAAATGGGATATAGCATAGGCGGCGGAACGGGGAGGGCACCGGGGCACCGTGCACCCTTTGATTTTTGCATTTTAACATTAGCCCTATGGGCGTTGCATGGAAAGAATGGGACCAAAAGTCAGCAGTGCCCCCCCCCCCCCTCCCCCTTAATTGAAGGTGTTCCGCCGCTACTGGGATATAGGCATTAAATGTTTTGTGGAGGAAGTGTCATGTTTTAAACTTGATGCATTGGAAATGCACAAATCCCCAAAGAGTTCCAGGACGGTATGGAATTTCAGTAAACTTGGTTGTGTCAGCAATGGGGTCTGGTAGGTGGGGGTAATGGCCCTGCCTGGCGCCCAAAAAGGGGGCACGACCCCGAATGACCTGCCGACCACTGATCTAAAGCCTCGGGGTACCCTTCTCAGGCGGCAATAAATACGACTACGGACAGCGCCGGCACCGCCCTATCTGCCCGGGTCGTAGTTTCAAGACCAAAGGCGAGATCGGGAGCTCTAACTGCACTCCGGGGGTCGACAAAAGCGCTCCACGGCGGGTATTCGTCATCTGGGGGCGACTATCTCACGTCGATCGCCGTCGGGGCCCTCTCCTCTGACCATCGAATATACCATCCGGACAGAGGGACAGGGCGTGGAACAATCGGAAAAGAAGCCGCGATTGGATGGGAGAATTGAGAGAACTCGGGAAGAGGAAGCACAGATAGAGAGGAGAGGACCACGAGTTTCGGCTAGATGACGCACTTCAAAGGAAACCCTCTGTTGTTCCGGGACGCCGGCCCTCCCTGTCGGTCCCCAGACAGACAACACGAGGTAATTAGATCGCTCGAGAACGAGCCGGACGCAGGCAAGTTGCACGGTAAGCTGCCGTCCGGAGCGGGGCAAAGTCGCCCGGTCAGCAGCGCGACAGATGCAGCGGCACGCAGCGCCGTCCCCATTTCCAGGGACGTGAGATGCCACGCAGCAAAACAACAGCGCGTCGTCGACATAAGTGATGCGACATTTAAGCCGCTTAATGGTTGGGATCCGTCACGGATTAACTGAGCGAAGGGGTCGATTTTACAGCCAATCCGCTGAACGATCTAGAACGACCGGTTGAGTCGTCACACAAGTTGCCTACAAGTTCACGTTTTAGTAATGCGGGCACCATTTCTTGCGAGGGAAGCCCGACATTCGCCAGCAATGAAGTTATTTTGCTTCCGTGCTGCCGGTAACGCAGTGATGGTAAATACTGATGCGACATTTCGCTTGAGTTGAGCTCCTACTTCAACCAAGGCCTCCCTAAAAAATACGTGTTACAAGTTACAAGCCGAAACTTACGGCACTTACTTATAAAGTTTTGGTTCCAGGTAGTAGCCTAAAAGATCGTCTGAATACGAGAAAATGTTTTAAAGCCAATGACATAACAGGCAAATCGCTTCATGGTGGGCACAATGCACCTCGCCAGATGAGGGCACTAATGTTGGTTAGGACCCCGTTGCCCGCGCCATCTCACCGGTCATTCTCCCCGGTTGGCTGTCAGTGGCCGGAACCACTCACGTCGGCTCGTTTATAGGGTAGGATAGCCCTTACAAAACGATACCGCCGGAGTGATAACGACGGGATGTAGTCTGGATTGAGGATATGTAAGGTTCCACTTATTTTAAGATCGCATCTTTTAATTGGTGAGGGTGGGTGGGAAACTTCTCGCTCACTCTACGACCCTTTCGCCGCCCGTCGCCGTCGACGACTGCCGTTCGTGCCACTCCAGTCGACGGCCCGGCGGTCCCGCGGCCCGCGCCCTCCCAGACACCCCTCCGGGGGCTGCCCTGCGTCTGTCGACGGGGCGATTAGCCACGGTCACGTTCGGTGGCGCCCTGGCAGGGTCCTAACCTTCCATAGCCGCGTCGCCGCTATGAGTTGATTAGGACCCCGTTGCCCGCGCCATCTCACCGGTCATTCTCCCCGGTTGGCTGTCAGTGGCCGGAACCACTCACGTCGGCTCGTTTATAGGGTAGGATAGCCCTTACAAAACGCCAAATTGGTTCCGGAGAATAAAATCTGCTCCGGAGAACCGGCCACCTTTAGAACTCTCGACAGGAAAATCATATATGTTTGGCCTACTAAATGTGAAAGTCGATAAAATGTGTTCGCTCACTGCTATAAATGTATGCTATCGGCGTAATAATAGCAGTTTTCTTTACATAGGCTGGAAATTTCAGAAATTTCAGGTGCCGGAGTATAAATTTGTAAGGAAGCACAAAATCGTTTTGACCCGACTGGGACCAGCAAAGGGCCTTATTCCCAACACTGGCTGGCGGCGGACCAGGTGTATGTCCATCCAGTTGCAGAGTGGACGAGGCGTCGGCGGCCGACCGAGTGCATAATGTTGAATTGCAGAGTAGCCGGGAGGTCGGCGGCGGACCATGTCTTCGAGTTGCAGGGTTGCTGAGGCGTCGGCGGCCGACCAGGTGTAAATATCGAGCTGCTGAGATACCGAGGCGACGGCCGCAGATCATGTGTACATGTCAAGTTGAACAGTGGCCGAGGCGTCGGCGGCGGACCAGATGTAAAGTATCAAATTGCTGAGATAGTGTAGACCCGAGCAAGTCGCCCGGCCGGGGTAAGACGCCTCGCCGATGTTCTCCGAAATGGCAAGGTTCTGGGGAAACCATCCTCTCTTCTATAAAACGTGCACTATATGATCGTTATATGCGCCGACTGGAAGGAAATGTGATAACTCTTTAGGGAGATGTAGCCAAAGATGTGTGTGTGTGTGTGTGTGTTTTGTGATTTGATGTTTTGTAGTCTGATGGTGCATCGTGGCGTTCTTTTATGGTCCACGTCAGGTTAACGATTTTATGTGTTCTGAACGACTATTGTCTAACGCTTGTAATGCCGGGCTGGTTCGTGTTAAATTATGTCTTGCTAGAGCGCATGGCGCTGTTTTCTGACAGAATTACGTGATGGGGTAAAACGCCCCAGTACGTCGCGGGGCAAAAACCCCATCGGGCGTTTTACATCATGTGTTGTTCGGACTACCCCCTTTCAAATGTTGGTAGCTGGCGAACAGTAAGTTTCTATGCCTTTATATGCATTTTCTCAGTGACTGGAAGGCAAAAGGAGTATTTTGTTAACATAAGCATTGCAATAAATTGTTCTTTGGCCTTATGAGGCAGGTGTAAAACCTGCTCATACCACCGTGTCAGAGTTGCACACCTGATAGGATGGAATGTGCTAATTTCAGTGCCATGCCTCCAGAGGTCTAACGGACCTCTCATATAAGATTTAGCCAACTACCATGTTTAATCTTTTAGTCTAGAGTAAGGGGCTACTTGCCCCAGGCCGTGGGGCGTTTTGCCCTGGGGTCGGTATTGCCGAGGCGTTGGCGGCGGACCAGGTATGAGTTATTACCGTGTTGCAGAGGGCCGGGGCGTCGGCGGCGGACCGATGTATGTGCATTCTGTGTTGCGGAATGGCCGAGGTGTCGGCGGCGGACGGACCAATGTATGTGGATGAGACGCAGTGTGGCCGAGGCGTCGACGGCGGACCCGTTATGTGTTCTTACCGTGTTGGTATGAGTTATTACCGTGTTGCAGGGGGCCGAGGTGTCGGCGGCGGACCGATGTATGTGCCTGCGTTGCAGAGTGGCCGAGGCGTCGGCGGCAGACCGATGTATGTGCATTCTGTGTTGCAGAATGGCCGAGGCGTCGGCGGCGGACCGATGTATGTGCGTTCCGTGTTGCAGAAGGCCGAGGCGTCGGCGGCGGACCGATGTATGTGCATTCCGTGTTGCAGAATGGCCGAGGCGTCGGCGGCGGACCGATGTATGTGGATGAGATGCAGTATGCAGTGTGAGTATGAATTATTACCGTGTTGCAGAGGGGCCGAGGCGTCGGCGGCGGACCGATGTATGTGCATTCCGTGTTGCAGAATGGCCGAGGCGTCGGCGGCGGACCGATGTATGTGGATGAGATGCAGCGGCGGTGGACCCGTTATGTGTTCTTACCGTGTTGGTATGAGTTATTACCGTGTTGCAGAGGGCCGAGGCGTCGGCGGCGGACCGATGTATGTGCCTGCGTTGCAGAGTAGCCGAGGCGTCGGCGGCGGACCGATGTATGTGCATTCTGCGTTGCAGAATGGCCGAGGCGTCGGCGGCGGACCGGTGTATGTGGATGAGATGCCGTATGCAGTGTTAGTATGAGTTATTACCGTGTTGCAGAGGGCCGAGGCGTTGGCGGCGGACCGATGTATGTGCATTCCGTGTTGCGGAAGGCCGAGGCGTCGGCGGCGGACCGATGTATGTGGATGAGATGCAGCGGCGGTGGACCCGTTATGTGTTCTTACCGTGTTGGTATGAGTTATTACCGTGTTGCAGAGGGGGCCGAGGCGTCGGCGGCGGACCGATGTATGTGCCTGCGTTGCAGAGTAGCCGAGGCGTCGGCGGCGGACCGATGTATGTGCATTCTGCGTTGCAGACTGGCCGAGGCGTCGGCGGCGGACCGATGTATGTGGATGAGATGCAGTATGCAGTGTTAGTATGAGTTATTACCGTGTTGCAGAGGGCCGAGGCGTCGGCGGCGGACCGAAGTATGTGCATTCCGTGTTGCAGAATGGCCGAGGCGTCGGCGGCGGACGGACGGTGTGTGGACGAGATGCAGTGTGGCCGAGGTTCCGGCGGTGGACCCGTTATGTGTTCTTACCGTGTTGGTATGAGTTATTACCGTGTAGCAGAGGGCCGAGGCGTCGGCGGCGGACCGATGTATGTGCCGGCGTTGCAGGGTGCATTGTACCAGCAAAATACCGAACACATTGGGAATCAAATACCAAGTACCGAGTTGGTATCAGTATGGTATCGGTATACCGAAAAATTGTATCCGAGGACATCTCTACTGCAGCGTAGCCGAGGCGTCGGCGGCGGACCTGGTGCATGTGCGTGCCGAGGCGTCGGCGGCGGACCTGATGCATGTGCGTGCCGAGGCGTCGGCGGCGGACCTGATGCGTGTGCGTGCCGAGGCGTCGGCGGCGGACCTGATGCATGTGCGTGCCGAGGCGTCGGCGTCGGACCTGATGTATGTGCGTGCCGAGGCGTCGGCGGCGGACCTGATGCATGTGCGTGCCGAGGCGTCGGCGGCGGACCTGATGCATGTGCGTGCCGAGGCGTCGGCGGCGGACCTGATGCATGTGCATGAGTATGTATGTGCGTGAGTTGCAGAGTAGCCGAGGCGTCGGCAGCGGACCTGATGTATGTGCAGTGCGGAGTAGCCGGGGCGTCGGACGCATTGCAGTTGCAGAGTAGCCGGGGGGTCGGCGGCGGACCTGATGTGTGTGTGCATGAGTTGTAGAGTGGCCGGAACCAGGTGTTTTGTGTGTATCGCGTCGCAGGTTGGGGTGCTGCGTTGCACGACCCTTCAAAGCGTGCCTACCGGGCTCCCCGGTTTCCTTCACGGTTGCGTGTGCGCTTAGTATGCCTCTGAATAGATGCACGTCAGTCGCCGGGGAACCATCCCCGTGGTGACGCCGCGTCAGTCGCCGGGCAACCATCCTCGTGGTGTCGCCGCCAAGGAACCGCACTCCGCTGTACGTACCCCCGAGCCGTGCTCGATACGCCTCACCTGCCGTGCCGGCGTTAGTATGCCTGACCATAGAATCCTTGTAGCCGTTGGTACTCCCCACAGCTTCCCTGGCTCCCTTCTCGCTCGCTCTCCGCTCCACTCGCCGGCGGCCATGTCGGCGTTAAGGAGTGCCTGATCAGATAATCCTCGTAGCCGTTGGCGCTCCGCACGGATTCCTTAGCTCACTTCTCGCTCACTCTACGACCCTTTCGCCGCCCGTCGCCGTCGACGACTGCCGTTCGTGCCACTCCAGTCGACGGCCCGGCGGTCCCGCGGCCCGCGCCCTCCCAGACACCCCTCCGGGGGCTGCCCTGCGTCTGTCGACGGGGCGATTAGCCACGGTCACGTTCGGTGGCGCCCTGGCAGGGTCCTAACCTTCCATAGCCGCGTCGCCGCTATGAGTTGAGTATCGTTTCTTCAGTGGGCCTCGCTATCTGTCACCGGTTTCTCAATTATTCCACGCCTTCCACTATAGGATGGGTCCAGCCGCTCTAATAACGGGTCGCACCAACAAGGCTGAATCGCACAGCTGCAGGCTTTGATACGTCTCAGGACGAAACCTTTCGATGTTCACACGGCCCCACAGTCGAATAAAATAGACACAAAGTTTTTATCTTTTCAAAACACAATGCATAGTTTTATCAACACTATCATGTCAGCCAATCCGTTCGGTGCTTAGTCTATGTTATCGCTCTTTATTCACGCTCTGAAAAGTACATACTCACATTACGAAGAGTTTGCTTTTCACGCTCAGAACAGCTCGGTACTCACGTTCTGAAGAGCTCTCCGCCCGAGTTGTTCCCGGGCGTGTGTCGGTAGTACCAGTAGAGCTGGTTCAGACCGCACGCGAAACTTGTCAGGATCAGGAAAAAGATGAACAGAAACTTGATGATGTCTGAAAAGGAGACAGTACACCATACAGCTCGTGATGAATGAGACCCAGAAAAAAGTATGCGACACTAAGGCAACTCACATTTAGAAACACGATAAGCATTTACAGGTCGATTGCGTATTACTAAATACACAGGAAATGGCGAACCGTACACGGTATACAAGCTTACGTGACCAAGCATAGGTAGCTTCGCTTCAGCCAGCATACATTAACATCAAGTGATCTGGCCTTGCCGGAATATCTCCTGATTATTACAACGGCATTAAAATATCATTACGCATCTAAAACACAAAGCAAATCACTTAAATGTTGCCAAAATATTGACGTGTCTCACTGTTGAAAACGCCATCCTGATCAAGTGGCCCAGGACCCCACCAACTGGCCTGATCACGATGTCTACTGATGACCCCACCGCCCCTGTTCACGTGACCCAACGACGACCCCACCACCCTGACCACGTGACTGACCGATGATCATGCATCCGAGTGAGATCTGCAGCGGCCCCAGGTGCGGGTTGGTCTGGAACAGGTAGATGATGCGCGCGAAACTGAACACGGAGGCCACAGCGAACAGGCCCTCGGCGATCAGCGTCGGGTCGTTGATGGGCCACAGCAGCCGGTCCATCTCCCTGGTGGGAAGATAGCAGGGGTCAGATACTGGGGCTCAGATACTGGGGACTGGTGGGTCACAGCAGCCGGTCCATCTCCCTGCAGGGAGAGGGGGTTGGATACGGATTACGGAGGTCAGATACTGGGGTCAGGTGGGGAACGCTGAGTTATGGGCCACCACAGGCGGTCCAGTTCCCTGAGGGAAGTGGGGCAGATACCGAGCGTCAGATACTGACGTTCAAATACCGAAGGCCAGATTCGGAGGGACAGATAATTAGGGAACGACGGGTAGGGAGGGAGGTGTTTTCCTGTCTACCTAAATATTGCGGTACATATTTTCAGAGAACATAATAATGAAAATGGATTTGCTCATAGCTAAGTAATTTCTGTCCCTTTCGTTCCTTCCCATGCTCTTCCACTCCCCCTCTCTCTTTCTCTCTCCCCATCCCCTAACTCCCCCCTCCTCCACGCCTCACTGTGTTCATTAGCAGACGAGGCAACTAGTTAACTGCAGTTGTTCCCGGCCTAAGTTCCAATCGGCCGGACTCGACCGGTCAGCGTTAGCCCGGTTTGGTGTCGAACGTCACAGTTTAAAGGTAAAGGCTGGACGCCAGCGCAAATCAAACGTATCGCTTGTTCTGACCTCTAGTCGGCGTCATTTACACCAGACGAAATGTCATTCGGCTCTGAAAATCTCACCATCAGAGCTCAGCCCAACTCCAAACGACTCCCATCCCACCACCTCCGCACCGGAGGAGGGGGGCGCCGCGTGCCGAGTCACCTCTCATCCGGCCGATCGACCGGCTCCCATTGACATCTGGGCCAATTCACAGCCACTGGCGATCCGACCGTCGCTCGAAACCCGATCTGTTGGCTCCGGCTGTCGTGCCGTGCCGAGGTCACAAATCAGCGCCGGCCGAGCGCTCTGAATAGCCGCCCGCGGCGCAGCGGCGTGCCCGGTCGGCCGGTACATTTGTCCCGCCGCGTCGTATTACTGGCGCGTGCTCGAATGACCAGGGCGTGGGCGAAGCTCGGGGAGGGGGGGGGGGGGCAAACAGCCCTGGTACAGCGAGCGACAGACCGACACCAGCACTCTGTGACGCGGAATGGGTCATCAGGCCAAATGACACATTGCCTGAGTGAGTGCAGTGCACAGAGCGAGCGGGAATTGAGTGTGAATTTCTTTTCGTTTCAAATATTCATCGTGAAAATGTACCAGCCATTACTAGGAGTCAGGATGCCTTCCTCGACAATGACTTATGGGCGCATTGAACCAACGTTTTATTAATTATCTAATATTGTTTTACACGTGTATATTTTTTTTTGCATTTAACTCAGATAATGTTTCCATTAGCCCACTGCCAGACAAATCGTGGGCCTCACAGGGTGCGTGGAGATAAATATCCCTCCCTTTCAGTAACTTTTTTCGTCAAAAACTTTTTCACTTGCATTCACATTAGGAAATATGGTGACCATAAAAGATGACCACAAGGACCAGAAAATGAGGATTCGCGGCAGAGGACAGCCTGTGGTGGTTGTAGACCGCGACACCAATTTCTAAAAATACGATTAATTTCTTAGATCAACCTGAGGTACCCCGAATACCGATTTTTACTCAGCTTCGGGTAGCTTTTAATTTAACACCTAATGCTTCTTGGAAATGCCTTTCCCCAAACTACTTCTTGTAAAACCGCTCCGCTAGCCTTTTCAAAGTTGAGGGCCAAAACGGCTGACAGCAAAGTTTGACACGCCGACTGCTTCTCATCGCAACAAAATAGTTTTATGAGCGGTCATAAAAAGGCTCCCGTCGGGGAAAAGTCAACCTTCGCAAGCGTAGTCCGAAAGCAAAAACATAAGGGAGGAGCTAGAGGATCATTCAGCGGCGTATTTAGAAAATCGCGAAGGGGGGGGCCAAGGGTTTGGAGGGCGCCACCTCACCCAAGGAGGGCGCCATACGGTCGCGAGATAAAAAATCACTCAACGGGGGGGGGGGGGGTTGGGAGGCGTTTTTTACCATGCCACCAGTTTTTTTTTTGCGTAACCTCGTATAGGTCGTGCTGCATTGATTTTGCATCGTGTGTATTCTTTATACTCCAGGTCACAAAAGGTCAAGTGGTCTTGAAATGCTGCGCCGAAGGCGCGCGAAATTTTTGAAAACAACCTTTTCCTCCGCTTTTTAGGCACGCCTTTTATACGATCACTGCTCAAAGCTCCTCTCGCTCTTTTACCAAATTTGAAGGTATAAAAAATACCTAAGGTTTGGTCGGGCCGCTGCCACACAAACTGTATAGAAAGCTTGGCTCATGGGTGTCGATGTATAAAAGTTTATTGGCGGTGGCATATCTACGCACCAGATCACCGTATCGGATTGATACCGGAGCGCGAGATGCGTAAACATCATCCAAATTACCTCAGACCAGCCTTCATAGCCTTCTCACAGGTGCATACAGTGTACCCACATAACCAGTTTCAATCACCGAAACTTCAGATGCCTGCTGTTGCGGCCGAACCTGTTGACAATACTTAATCGTAATACATATAGATGCCATGATGCACGTAAAGTAGGATCAATCCGTTAAGACCAAAGACGTGTTTTATGCATCGTAGAGCGTAGATAGTTTTGGTAGGTATAGGTACTTCATTCATTGTGCTGAATGCACGTTCATTTGTGGCAGTTTTCACAGGCAAGACATCAACTATGTGCAATAGAACGACTAAGTTGAAGAACATGCCAAAGGAGTAAATAAATGATAGGAGAGCAGCGATCAACGGATGTTGCCAATAGGTAGAAGGGCTGCGATCCACAGGAGGGCGCTAATAGGTAGAAGAGCCCCGATCAACATCCCGAGTTTCGACAGTAGGGCACCGATAGGTAGGAAGTTGGCGAGCAGCAGGAGGGCGCCAATGGATAGAAGGGCAGCGATCAACAGGAGGGCACCAATAGGTAGGAGGGCCCCGATCAACAATCAACAGGAGGGCGCCACCAGGTAAGAGGGTGGCGAGGAACAGGAGAGCACCAATAGGAGGGTGGCGATCAACAAGAGGTCGCCAATAGGTGGGAGGGCGGTCATCAACTGCAAGTCGCCAATGAGCGGAAGGGTGACGATTAAAATGGGGGTGGCAATGGTGAGGAGGGCGCCTTTGCTCAAGAGGATGACACGAACAGGACGGCGTCTGTGCGGAGGGCGCTGGTCAACAGGAAGGTGCCAGTAGATAGGAGGGCGGTGATCAACAGGAGGGTGCCAGTGGTTAGGAGGGCGGCGATCAACACGAGGGCGCCAATAGGAGAAGGGCCCCGATTAGCATTCAACAGGAAGGACTAGGGAACCAATAGGTAGGAGGGCGGCACTGAACAAGAGGGTGCCAAAAGGGAGAAAGGCGGCCTTCAAAATTTCACATGAGGGCGCAATAGGTAGAAGAGCGCCAATAATCATGAGGACGCCGATCAGCAGAAGGGCGGCAATGTGTAGCAGGGTGGCGACCTACAGGAGGGCGCCTTCGGGTGAGAGGGCGCTTATTTACAGGACAGCGGCTTACATAGGCGACCACCGTTACGCTTAGAGAGCTACAGCCTACAAATGTGGTTGGAGGGCGCCCGAGGGAGCCCTCCAACCGTATTTGGAGGGCGTATTTGGAATGGGCGTCCTCCGAGGGCGCCCTCCATCCGTATTTTCCCTGTAAACACATTCGCGATTGGAGGGCGCCCTCCAGTCGCGATTGTTTTTCGATTCGATTATATCACAATTGCATTTGCGATTGGAGGGCGCCTTCGGCGCCCTCCAATCGCAAAGGGCGCCTTCGGCGCCCAAGGGGGGGGCCATGGCCCAGTGGCCCCCCCCCCTGCCTACGCCCCTGGGATCATTAATGAATAGGTGAATAAGTAATTGAGCGAATATGCGAATAAGTAATACTCGTGGGCAAATCGCACAAATAGCTAAAAAAGTCAATTTAGCTTTCCATGAATCCGGTCAGTCAGTATATACCAGGCAGCACATCTAACATCTCAAGAGTTTTTTCCAATCTTCTATCACGTTTGCATAACGTATGCATTCTGTGTAGGTCAAGCCACCAGCACTATGCGTCAGGTTTACCAATTCTGCAGAGCGTGCGCCTGTTTTGCCTTGGTCTCACATCCGGCTGCTCCCGCTAAACGCTTCATTGAGCTGCCACTAAGCGCTTCATTGACCCGGTTCGTGGCTTCTGTTCAGCTTTCCGCTCAACTTCGCCTTCAGCAGTGCTAACTTTTGGCTCATAGCCCCGGGTGGTGGCGCAACTTATCAAACAAACTACTGCATCGTAAGTCCTAACAAATTCCGCAGTATATCATATTTTGCTTCTAGCTCCCTCTATCCCTCCCTCCCTCTCTCTTTTTTTCTCTCTCTCTCTCTCACACGCATTTACTCGCGTGGTCAGCCTAGTGATAAGTCGAATCAGCAGTCGTGGTAAGCGCGGAGCTCGCTAGTCTGCTAGCTGCTTTCCCACCTAACGCTTGCTTGATTAACTCTGCGCTTATCTCACCTTAGCTCGCTGATTTTATTACCCATATGTTCCCACACATATCCAGAAGGTGCAATATGAGAAATGCTCAGCCTGGAAGTGACCTGTCAATCAAAGTGTCCAATTGCGCTGTCTGACTACTGGTTCACCCCCCCCCCCTCCCCCTCCACAAGGGGACTGACCGGCAGCCGTAGGATCCGGAGCGGATCTGGAAGTAGGCCACCGCCCGCAGCGAGAAGCTGCAGATGTAGATGGAGAGCATGACGAAGTCGAGCCAGTTCCACCACTGGCGCACGTAGCCGCTCAGCCCCTCGTCCCAGAGCTGTTTACATTCCGCCCATACCTGACGGAAAGGGGGGAGGGGGTCAGAGGGGGTGGGGTACGGCGGCAGCAGGGGAGTACTGCAGAGGTCAGTTCGAGAACCTTAGGCTGCAACTCCGTGCGGCTGGTATGTGTTTAAATATGCATCTGGTCCGTGTGCTTCTATGAATCTGGCCAGTGTGAGCCGGGAAAGCACCTCTGAAGTTTCTACCACTGACCCAGTTATAGCAGTAAGCGGCTCCACTCCAATACCCGCTCAACTCGGTACGACTACATAGAGGCAGGCCCTCGGAGAACCCGCTTAATGACATACGCTGCTCCGTAATGATATGCACCGCAAAGGCAGATTGTGTTGACAAGTGATATGCTGGTTTTCTTAGAAACAAAGAGGCGACACTTGTCTGTGTAAAACTTGCGTGTGACACAAATTTCATGATTTGGGTAGTTGTGGCCTTCACTTCCGCAGTCGTGCAATTTAATTGTTTCCATATTCATCACATTCTCAATAAAAACTGAGACCTGTAAAATGATGAGCTCGAAACCCAGACGTGTGTTCGGCGCAATAATGCAAGTGGTATCCGCCGGCGAATGAATATCAGTAAGACGACACCAAGACGTGATAGACGTAACTGCCGGAGGACGCAGACGATAAGATGCCTGGCTACAGTCCAGGCGATGGCATCCAATCAGAAACGGTGGGGATCGCACGGTTCGAATGACAGAGGCAACAAAGCCGATTAATAATTGCGCCTTGGATGCGCACTGCGCTCAAAGCAGCTTTCAGTGGGATGCACTGACATCGCCATTGTGCTCTATTCGTTAGAAATATAAGGACAGGTCAATGCTACGAATGTTATTCGTCTAATACTTATTTCGCTTTACCTTTTTTCCTTCCGAGGAAAGAGCAAAACGTCTAAGAACGAACGCAGGCACGGAACATGTGTGCATGAAGCATTGTTAGGAGAGCAGCGACATTAACATTCATTACCACGATCAGACTGAGGTTTGTTCATCCCACCGAGTAAGAGGACTGGTAAGCCCCAGCAGCGGCCACCTACCATTCCGGCCACCCAGAAGATGATGAGCCACTCGACGGGCGACGGCTTGGGGCCGCGGATGTTCTCATGGGAGCGCTCGTCTCCCTCGGGCCTCATCGAGGCCAGCACCAGCAGCAGCAGGAAGAAACAAAACGACGCGCTGAAACGCACAGCCACAGTCAGCAATATCAGTGCATGAGCATCAGCCTTCAGCATTTCACGACGAAACGCGATGGAACATGCCGATGCATAAATATAAACCGGCATGGTAGCTGTTTGCATTCCTAACCCGCGACCTGGTGGGGGGGGGCTATTTTTTGCCCCCCCCTCCAGACTTTTCGATATATCTCCAGAACCGCTGCGCCGATCGTCACCAAACTTTCAGTACCCTCCCGGACATCAATTTTACATATTGTGACCAAATTTTTTTTCCAAAGGCTATGATAGGTTGGCCGGAAATGACGTCAGTGACGTCATGTTCTGTTGTTTTCGACCCAAATAAGGGTTTCGCGGGAAGAGCTGTCAGGCCTATAGCTTTGCAAATACAGAAAAATGATAAAGACATAAAAGCTGTAGAATTGACAGGGCTACAAAACTGCTATCTCGGATTTTTGAAATTTTTGGATTTTGACCCAAAAAAATCAAAAAATATTTTTTTTTGGATATAATAATCGAAAAATCCAAAAAGTTTTTTGAATTTCGCAAAAACCGGAATATATGTGATAGTCCTTACCGCCTTCCATCCACATACCGAATTTGAGATTGATACCTCTTTTTTGGCGAAGTTATAGCGAAAAAACTGTTCAAAATTGATGACGTCAAATTTTCAAACTCAATTTTTAGCAATTCTAGACCCCGTAGCGCAAAACAAAGACCACCATTAGACTCCCCGTGACGAGCTGCATCGAATCAATATACCCATTTTATGCAAAACTATCAACTTTAAAATTTGACCTTTTTTGGCCTGACCTTGACGTGACCTTGACCTGAACTTCACCAGAAAGTGACCTAAGCCGTACCTGATAGTCTTGTAACCAGCACCATTGAGTTGGAAATGAAAAATTGGCCATAAAACATGCATCACACAACCTTTGTAAAGTTGGGCTCATGTGACCTGACCTGTGACCCTTGGTGACCTGACCTGTGACCTGACCTGGTATTGTCAGTGACCTCTAATAGCAACATATCTACTAGGCAACTGACGCCCTATCGCTGATTCTCGACAAAATGCGTTTTCCTCGGTGTTATAGCGCATTCCCTAGAAGACCCGTGAACGGTGAAACATTTCATCTTTGACCTGACCTGTGACGTCATCGGTGACCCCGAGGTCAATGAAATTTGGTTTCCTTCGACAAATTTGACAGGCCTTTCGAACGACGTTTGAATTTTTCGGATCCGTCCAGTAGTTTCGGAGATACGAGGGGGGGGGCAAAAAATAGCCCCCCCCACCAGGTCGCGTTATAAACAGACCCCACCAGGGCGCGGGCTAATGGCCGTGCATGTACATTCATATTGCATGCGCGCAAAAAATTCTCTGAATGCAAAGTTCATAATTCAACTGCTTGCTCAAATCAGTGACCTTTTATTGGTCAAAACTCCCGGGTAAAATCTGCAGAAAAGGCCAAGATTGGTTGGTTCCAAACTCCATAGAATACGGCGCTATTGGTGCCTTCTGTTCTTTTCAACTGCTCCATTTTACGGCACAATAAAACATTCAGAATGATTTCCGCAAACCTAAGAGTCTCTGAAGCGTAAGAGGAAAGCTTTAGAATAGAAACGATTTAGTGGCTACGGATGAAATCTACTTGAAAAGATGCTATCCATATGTTCTCGAGTCAGATACCGTTCACCGTTTCACCAATAACATTGGTGAAAAGTCATATCAGCAATGAATAATGGTCCCGTAGCTCAGTCGGTAGAGCGTTGAACTCCGCGTGGTGAGAGCACGCGTTCCCGCCTCCCGGTTACAACAGTCCTTAGTTTGAGGCGCGACGGGCGTTTCATGCTGATAGCACTCCTCACGGGTATGGTTGCTGTTGGTGGCAGGCCGTAGCCAGCTAAAGTCAGTGGGGGGACCGGCCGTGCGCGGCTATGTGTGCACGTTTAACTTCGGACTCAAAATTATGTCATCGATCACGAATTGCGCGATCGGAGGGTAGAGGGCACGGTCACCGCAGCAAATTTCGCTTAGTGGGGCTCTGTCCTTGTAAAATGTGCATCCATCCGTTCAAAAGGTTCGATTAAAAAAAAAATGTAATGACAAACCCAGTCGGTAGCAGTTATTCAATCGTATCGACGATAACGCTGTAAACAGGCTGCAAGTCTTTGAGGTACGTACCATCCAAGCGTGAGATTGACGAATGAGCGCTACACAGTACACAGTAATGATATACCTTGATCATTGTCAGCCTCATTCAACCTTACCATCCTATTAAATGCTGTCCAATATGTCACAGTCAATGCTCGCGGCAAAAGGCGTCATCAACAACATTCATGCTACTCTTTTTACAGAATATTCGTATGGTCTTTTTCTGCTATCTTCCATGCTCCTGTCTCCCTACACTCCCCGTCTCCTTCCCTCCCTCACAAGGACCCCGCAGCACGCCGACCCACCTGTGGTAGATGAACTTCATGAACGGACTGCGGATGGCCCGGCCGACCCGGGAGCGCGGGAAGAGCAGGTAGAGCACTGAGAGCAGCGGGATGAGCAGCACGATGACGGCGCAGATGAGCACCTTCAGCAGCGGGTTCCGGCCGCGCCACAGCGGCAGGCCCGTGTACCACACGGACATCAGCATCTGCTGGCTGTGCGAGTGGGCCACAAACTGCCGACAGTGTGAAACACGGCGGTCAGACGAGGTGGTGTAAAACACAGCGGTCAAACGGGGAAGACGGGCACCACACTGACATCAGGCTGTGCGAGCGGGCCACAAACTGGCGACAGACGCACAATGTGTCAGTAAAACGGGGATTCTCGACAATAGTCGATACTCCATCTGGCGACAAGTTGGATCCATGTGGCATTGCACGGCGATCATATTTAAAGCCCGAATTTCTTATAGCTTCGTAAAATAAAGGCCCTGTCAGAATATCAAACATAACCTAAATGATATGACTGCACACACACTTGCACCTTCGGACCGGCACACGCGGGCACGATATACACTTCACGCGCACATGCCCGCCCGCGCTGTTCACCTGTTTCTGCTCGTATCGGATGGCCAGCCGGAGTCGGCTGAGCGCCGCCGGCCGATCGTCCTCGGCAACGGGCCAGTCGGCGTCCTCCGCTTCCTCTCCGTCCTCGCTGGCCACCAGGTCCTCGCCGGGCGTCCTCCGGTCCAGAACGGCTAACACCTGAGCAGAGCGGAGGACAACGGCGGTCACCTGGGTGATTTGGCACGTGCCAACTTTGCACACATAAATATCCACTCGAATGAAGAGCTCCAACGAAAAGAGTCGTTTTCTGGTGTAAGAGCTCCAACATCAAGAGTTGTTTTCTGGTGTACTCAAAGACCCAAAGCTACAAAGGAATAAGCAACATAATAAAATCTGAGCTAAAATTGGGCAATTCACGATATGAACCATTCCATAATAAGCTAGACAGGACTGCCTAACGGGCTATCCTAAGCTGTGGCAGTGCTCAGCACCGTCCCAGGCGCCTTGGTCGGCGCATAACCGCGGTAAATGTTTAATCAATGTCCGCGGTGCAGTGGCTGCCCCCTGCGCTGTTCCCGGATACCAGCCAACTGCGGTAATATCACTGCCAGAGCCGCTGGAGACGCAGACGGCAGACTTGGCGGCACACGTACTGCCGTTCTATCACTCCCAGACTCAGCATTCACGGGATAACGTGGATCGGTCATGAACTCGCGCATCACGAGACATATCTGTTTATTCGATAGAACAATATTGAGCATTGCTGTAAACTGCATGAGCATTGATGGTAGCGTGTTGTGTGTCACAGCACATATCTAGACTGGTGTCATGCTCCGTGCCGTTACCCGCAGGGAATCTGCACGCAGGCACGTCCCACACAACACAACACGTTTGTTGTATGTCAGGTGTAGCATGCCACAAAACAAACAATACCACCCCGCCCCAGCGCGGCCCATCCCCTCGCGCGTGTCTCGGGACTGCAATAAACGTCCGACGGCAGCCGGTGCGGGCCCGGGGGTACCTTTCTTCTGGCGCGGGCGGTGCGCCGAGATCGTCATTGATCGCCGCGAGGACAGGTGAATGACGCGACTGATAAACGGCTTACCATAATGCCGGCGAGCGTCCGCCTACGGGTAATGTTCGGCGCTCGGCTGCGGGGGCGGCAATGTCGGGTGGGCGGCGGCTAATGGCGCCGCTGCAGACCGGCATTGTTTATCGGTTGGTGAAGGAGCGGGAGCTGCTGGTAGGGCGATCTCGCCCGCTTCTATTACCATTGAAACTTTTTCGGACATTATTCCAACCACCCACATAAGCATTGGTGTTTCCTTACCGGTGCATAACAAGCTTCTCCTCAGTTTAATAAGAAAATATACACGAGAAAACGATTACAATATACAAATTCCTCCCAAAAAGTGACGGAATTTGATACCGAATAGAGACTCACCACAATATGACGTGGCTTCACTGGCCTTCATGTACCGAATGCTGACCTAAACGGCCTGTGGTGACTGATGACTGACCTACGTGATCCTTAGGGCTAGCCTTGAAAGTCCGACGAGGGCCATTGATAACCGAGACTGAGCTCAGGGCAGATCACACGCCTGTGCTACGATCCCTGACTGACCTCTGGACAGGACACACGCTTGTTGATCCCTGACTCACCTCCTCAGAGCTGCGACACTGCTCGAGCAGGTCACAGGCGTAGCGTTTGCACTGGTCGCTCAGCTGCTGGTAGGTCTGATGGAACTCGTTCTCCCTCCGACTCAGCTCAGTCAGCTCCCACGACAGCTGCGGTACAGAGTCAGAGAGTCACGGTCAGAGTCGGGCCCACAGAGTCATGAGTAATCATGGTAACAGTACAGAGTCACTGACACAGCTGAGTTAGATGACTCGGCAGTCACAGAGCTCCGCCCTCAGTAAGGGTCTGCTCTCACGACAGCTGAAGCATGCAGATTCAAAAAAGCAATCGGAATATATAACAGCTACAATATTGTCACAGAGTCGTGGCCACAGTACAGGGTCGCAGTCAGAGCCATTGACAGAATCACGGGAAAAGACTGAAGTAGGACAGACTGCATGGAGTGACAGAGTTAAGGATACAGAACCCATCACATAGGCACGTTCATGAAGTTTCGGTCATACACTCACAGGCACATGGGTCCATAGCATAGCTGTTCGACCCATGCCCTCGCATCCTTCAAGTTAAACGTACCTTCCCAGGTTTATACAGCTGTCATTATCGTGCGCTAGCTTATCAACACGTGGATTTAAGATTTTGGTAACGCTGGGCAGGATTCGAGTGTGGCTGATGAAACCTCACGGCAGGTACACTCGGGGGCAGATTGATGTTCCACCACTCCTTACCCATCGGGCTCCCATGGATCAGCAGTGGCTGCTGCCAGTGTTGCCTGCCCTCAGCACTGCTCAGCACTGCTTGCCAGTGCTAGTGCTGCCAGTGCTGCCACTGGCAGCAGCCAGTGCTCAGCCATGGGAGCCCGATGGGTAGGGAGTGGTGGAACATCAATCTGCCCCCGAGTGTACGTAACAAGCATCGCCCTCCCCCGCACAGTTTCTTGGGCCAGTTTCTGAGCGCGCTCTCACTAATTGGTAATCCGATAAATTAGACTGCAGGGTTGGTCTAATTATAAAATGGCGGCGGCACTGATCGTGGCGAGGGCTCAAAGCGTGGGGGACGAGAGACGTTCCTCTGTTCCAGCTATCCTAGCACCGCCACGTGAGTGCATTTCGGCGTCACTCGGAGTGGAACAGGTGGCCATTGAAACGCCACGACAACGTAGCCAGCCATCCATTCCACTCCAATCCTCCCACTACCCAGCTCACTTTTCGCAGGAAATTCTCACGCGCTGAAACCTCTCCCGTCCATCTCAATCACCGCGCTCCGCCAAACCAAACAAACAGGCCGAGCTCATTCGATTTAGCATGCATTATGACGGCGCCTTTTTCGGTCGGAAATATACGCCGATAGATGGGCTGACGCAGAGTGCGCCAATATCCGCTGACGGTTCTGTGGTGAGACGGTGAGCTGCTCCGAGGCCGGGCGTTTTGTCAACAGTTCTCTTTGATGGTAGGGTGTGATTGGGACTCGGGGGGGGGGGAGGGGGGCACGGGTCTCTATCAGAGCGGCCTCAGAGCGGACGAAACGGTTCTGGGCCGTTCACCGCCCGGCGCCGGCGATAGTGACAAACATAAAGGGAGAGCGGCGGTCGGAGAGCGACAATGGTGGCGGCAGTTCGCGAAGAAAACACGTTAGCTCCATCTCTGAACAAGTTGTGGATAGAACATCTGCCTTTTGCAGTGCAAGAACTCCAAAAGTTTCGATTCTATGGCAGAACATCGGCCATCGTCCAGCATTTATATACTCTGCTCCAACAGACAAGAAGTGGTAATTTCTTTTATGCTGGATTTTAGATTTTGGTAACCAATAAGCAACTTCGCCTTCCCCACTCGGGACATCGGCCCCTGACCTACTCCAAAGGCCTCCAGGATGGGTCTTCATCTGCGAGGAAGTTTATACCACTCTTTTCACCCAGCACCCACCCTGAACGTCTCCAGGATGAGGTCATCGGTCTGTGACCTACCCTGAGCCGCTCCAGAATGGGATCTTCGGGCCCTAAACGTCTCATCCACAGTCCCACCTACCCTGAAGGCCTCCAGGATGGGGTCCTCGCTGGTCAGGCTGATCCAGGCCGGTCCGCTGAGCGCTCGGTACGTCTGGATGCGGCACAGCGAGCGGCGCAGGCGGTCCTCCTGGATCTCCTCAGTGCACGGTCGGCAGCCGCAGTCGCTGGCGTGCGGACGGCGGATGAACGCGCCTGCCGGAAACGAGGGAGAAAATACATAAAATATCAGCAAACATATTATGGAGCTCAGTAACTTAGGGAGGGTTTACATTTCCTACAGTGAATATGAACATAAAGTACCTAGCCTATTAGTGTCTTTTCACGAGCTTAATAACAGGTGAGATGGTTTCCTGCATTCATACGTGTAACCACTTCTAAAGGTGTCTAGCATTGTGACAATCCGCTGCCCACATGTCCCTTAGTTCCCTTCGAAGACAGCTGCACTTCTCCGGCGCCGCGCCCGAGTCGGAGCTCGGAAAGGATTGCTCCGCCCGTTCTGATAAGGCTGGTGGCAGAGGATTTCACTATCTCTCTATGCCACCCATTACAGTCACAGAGTTTGTGCTACTTGGCAGCACACTCGCCCCATCCCCCAGACAGACCAGAGCCCTGCTGGGGATGGTAGGAGCGCCAGGGGCGGTGACCCCATATAAAATTAGTTCGGATCCATTCACGGACGCATTTTGGGCCATAAGTAGAATAAAACATGGCCCGAATGGCGGGATCGCGTGCAGCCAGACATAACCCGTCCCTGACCATCAATCGTCTGATGAGCAATAACCACAATCTGTGAAACTCGCCGAATAGTGAATGCTTTCCAGAAAGGCATTTCTTTGCAGCACTATTAAATTTCAGCCTGAATATGAATCTGACCCCCACGTTATAGAATTCGAAATAAATAGTAGCAAGAGCTGAAATCAAAATTATCATCACTTCATCCCATTTCCCCGCATGGTTTGATCAAGCTAAATATACCTACAGCTAATAATTTGAATTGTATTATTAACCAGATTTGAAATTATATCACGGTGAGTCTCGTCCATGCCCTATCTCATATCACATTAAAGCGCACTCCTAATTGTCACAGATCCGCCATCCGGCGCCGTTCGGCCGCTCCCCTGGCGAAATCAGACCCCGGGCCGTGCGGCGCCTCTGGCGAAATCAGACCCCGGGCGGCGCCTCCGGTGGAACTGGACCCCCGCCGGCGCTCCGAGACTGTCTATAGTCGCCAACCACCGCCCGGAGAGACGTGTTGAAGTGGGCTCGGCCGGGCATCAATACCAGAAGGACTGCGGCCTCTCGATCGACCCGTCCCCAGTCGATCACCCCCTCCCCCCCTCCAGCCTATTTGGTGCTCGGAGGTCACCGCCGCTCGCGCACGGCACGGGCCGCTGAGAGATGTGCCGCGGCAGGGAGATACCTGAACCGCTGGTGAGATGTCAGATCAGAGAGATAACTGCCGGCGAGATGTCTTACCAGACGCCTGTTGGTGATATGTCACATCAGATATATAGCTACCTACTGGCGAGATGCGTCACATCAAAAATATACCTGCTAGTGAGATGTGCCGCAAAAGAGAGACACATACTGGGGAGATTTGTCCATCAGAGAGATACCTACCTGTACGCATCTGGAGATGATTGAACGGGCCGGGCCGCGGCGGAGGGGGATACCGACCGCACTCAATGAAATTGGCGCCGCTGTTGACAGGGTCTTTCTGTAATTTTACCCGGGTCCTAAAAGGAGTTCTTTACGTCACTGGCCGAATCACGCCCACTCAGATAAACGAAGGACACTTGGAGCTGCAGAAGCTGTTCAGCCCCTGGACCCTGCGGTAAAATGGAGGCCAAAGTGCAGCCCTAAAGCCTTCAAATAAATGCTGGTCAGTCTCCGAAATAGTCGTGGCATTTCGAAACTACTATTAACCCTTGAAGTACGAGGCCAGAGTGTACAAAATTGACGATCGTAAGGCCCCGCAGAATGCTCTTCATGCAACTGTTTTATGTTTGTGGTGTCGAAGACTTTTTCACGTTGCCACTAGGTCCTGATATGGCTGGTCTTTTCCCTGCACGATTGCGTGGTATTCGGCCTGCCCCCATGCAGAGTTACGCGGTACTTGGTTCTCCCTCTGCACGGTCACTAGGTACTTGGTCACCCCGGAGTTGGTGCCGAACTCAGGACTGGTACTCGGCCGCCCCGGAGCACAGGACCGGTATGGCCGCCGCCGGCACCTCCAAACAATGGTGCTGTTGATGGCAGAGCCCGCTCTCGCCGGTCTCGGTTAAACATCCGTGATCGCCGGTCCGCTCATGCAGCTGAGCAATTAACACACACACACACACCGGCCGACGGGAAATAAACGCACCGTGATGGGCGCGCGGCGAGACTGAACGGCACGTGGCGCGAGCGGGTGCGTACTTAGTGATAGAATCAGAGACCTGAATGGTAGTCTGTCTTGTAAAATTGTGTTGCAATTCACATAAAACTTACAAATTTCCAAGCGTAGCCGAATGCAGTTGATGTCATTGCTATTCGTTTGCCACTGAGCAGTGCCTAAATATATGTACTATAAGGTTGATCCTGTAAATCGCCTACAGGGTGTCCCATCATTACCCGGACATTGTTAACCCGGCAGTTGCTGGGGTATTTCGCCACCCACCGTTTGCTGGGGGGGGGGGGGGGGGCGTTAAACGCCCCCAGCCGATAACTCGAGAACCAATAGGCGCAGCGAAACGCACGAGGCGGCAAACGAAAGAACGCGACGAGACGCTTCAGATGAGTACTTTAAAGTTGAATTTTGAGGTCACAGGTCGGGTCAAGGTCAGGTCAAACACCTGAAATCGAGCTTTCAGTACCATGGACTTCGGAACTTCGCAATGGGCTCCTATTGTCATAAACTCTGTCAAGACGGTGCACAATCCATCATATAAGGCCTACAAGAGTGTCAGCTCCATGTAGGGGTCAGTCATGCATAGGTCAGGGTCAAGGTCAGGACAACCGGGTAGGCAAATATCCCCGAAAATCAAAACTGATATTCGCAGCCTGTGACACATGTTTTATGGGTAATTTGGGGCGTAGAACACGATGATGACATTCATTTTATCATATGTGTACGTGTTTGGCTCAAAAAGTTCAATTTAAGAGATGCATGTATCATGGTCGTGAAGTAGTCACGAGAAATTGCCAAGATTCAGTTCAAGATTTTGGAATATACGGTACGATAATCAATAATCGAAGATAGCCATTTGATTGTTCATGGTATTGGCAGTCTAATGGCGTTTACGGCATGTCTGTATGTCTATTCTGTGATTTTATACGATTTTTTGAACATATGCCGTTTTTGGTCGAAAACTCAGAAATCATGACGTCACTAAAACCTCGATATCTCAAAAATTTTCCGACCGATTTTTTTGAAACTTTGTCACAATACACTTCAATCAATTCCCTACAGGTACCCAAAATTTGGCGCGCCTGCGGCGCGCCGTTTTTATGCTATGGCCCGGCGAAAAAAGTGGGGGCGTTTAACGCCCCCCCCCCCAGCAACTCGCGGGTTAATTAGCGTATAAAATAAGGCAAACATGATTGCGTTTTTTTCTTTTTACCGTCCTATATAGTCAACTAGGGTGGCTGTGAAATAGCACATGCAATAGATACGCTTGTTACAAGATCAGCCGACAATGATGGAAAAATGCCAGCCATTGCTGGTCTCAGTTGTTTTACGGGTCTCCCGAAACTGGGTGTAGGCCTGTTTTCTTTGACCTCTTGCCGGAGGATAATACGATCATATAAGATAACCTTGACATTTAAGTGTTCCCAGGCCATAAGGTATTATCCCCCAAAACAAAAATGTCTGCCTACGCCACTTTTGCTGCGTTTTTTACATCTGGAGTGGAGAAGCTCCATGTCTGAACATTGCGCAACCTTTGGCTTCCAACAGATTTGGTTTCCAAAACAAACCCGTTCATGGCCATTTGGTTCACGGCATCCAGTTTTCGCACTGGTAGAATATTACCGCAGTAAACGGTTGTCTTTGGGCCATCATATCAAGCCCAATGACTAATGAGTGCACGGTGGCTCAAAATGTCATACAATTTGATTTTCGACGGGTGCCTGGCCGTCTCTGCTGTTGGGGAGTGGTAGCCATCTGACGTTCACACAAGCCTTTTTCGGGCGGTTCAAATGACATAATACCTTCGTTAGACCACAAAGTGTGCCTCAATATACTGTTTTGTTGTATATGTTATGTTTTTGGGATGAATTGTAGTGATTTGCGCTGCCTTTCCCGTAGTTTTCGCATATTTGTCTGGCGACGGGCTCCAAATTCCAAAATTTTGTCGAAGATAGTGGTGCAAAGTAGACTGATGTTTTGTAGATAATCCTGATCTATTGTTTAGCTAGTTTTTAGCTAGATCGGTGACGTTTGTTGTCTATGACAAGCAACCACTTGTTTGACAACTGGTGCATGGCCCTTTTTGGCCGAGCCCAAGCTTGTCAATCAGGTTTATCTCTTGCTCTCTCTGGCTTCGTTAGCTGATATAATTGCGCTTTGCTCA
The DNA here is from genome assembly GCF_019059575.1 of Amphibalanus amphitrite. Classification (NCBI taxonomy): domain Eukaryota; kingdom Metazoa; phylum Arthropoda; class Thecostraca; order Balanomorpha; family Balanidae; genus Amphibalanus; species Amphibalanus amphitrite. The sequence continues at coordinate 268,889 of NW_024881636.1, forward strand.
ATCCTAACTGCTTGCAGATGAGCTGCTGAAGCTCTCCAGCAAAAACCATGCCGAAAGTCCGTTTACAAAGTTGAGAACGGGAGTTGATTCACCATGGTAGCCTATTAGTGGCTTAAGCTGAAAACGGAAAAGGACTACTCTTACTTGACTCTGGATAATAATTGATTCGAGTCGTTACCGGCCACCAAAAGCACACAGTCCCCAATCTCGATAGCTAAGGGATATCTTATAAAAGTATGATGCTTGTATATCACTAGAAGCGAGCGTAGTCGTACTTTTAGCCAGAAAATAAATGTCCGGGTAATTCTGGGACACCCTGTAATAGCCGAGATCAAACGGAGCGGCCGGGTTCAATGCCTCTGTAATCTCCCACCATTCTCCGATTTGTACCGGGTCTAACAATGTCGCCCATTCCAATGACGTACGGCATCTGGCCCGGCCAGCCGACCGATCCGGCGGCCGGGCCCGGGGTTCTCACAGGCCCAGTCTCCTCCGAGCACCTGGTCTGGGGTAACATTGGGCACACTGCGGAATGGATCGCCCAGTTAGGGCTGGGCGCAGCCGAAACTCCGCCTGGTAATGTCTCCAGACAGACATTTATCAGTCATAAGTGGCCGAAAACTCGCAGAAGCACGCGATGAAAGCGCCGCAGTTGTCGGCAGAACTGTCCTCTCCATGACGTCATAAGTATAACTAGGTCTGGAAAAACTAAACGGAGGTGGAGGACTGAAACCGGAGCTAATCATCGTTTGCGTCTCAACCGCAGCTGAGATTGAATATTTGAGGAACTGATGACGACAGCCGGCCTAATTTTAACGTGCAGCTGAGGTAACATACCTCGGTTAGGCGACACCGTACGGAGTCATGACGTCAGAGGTCTGACGACGAGCGCACTGGCTAATTAATTAGACGAGTAGCTGTTACCGAAGGCACCACTGACAGAAGGCGTTCAACCTGCCTAGCGGTATCACTAACAGCAGACGAGAAGCTGTGCAACGTGGGCAAGGTTGATTTTCAAGATCGGTTATGGGATTTCAGCTGCGAAGTCGTAGTTGATAGGACTTCAGCTACAATATAAGTTTACGAGACAATGATTTCGCGCAAGATGTTAGTATGGAACTTAAAAGTTGTGAGACGCGCCGACATTCTGAGTCACAACGTTCCCCGAATCTCTGCATATTGCAGCGAACATTACCAGCCTCACGGTATATCCGAACGATTTCCACCCCATATGTCACCGTATCACACACTGAGTAAACCACAACGTTTCGAGTACATCAACCTATCACATAGCACACGATGAACCTCAAGACTCTGATCACACCCAATTTCAGCCACATCACTCACCACGGCTGGACGAGCTGCCGGATTTCGAGCCCACCGCTCACCGTATGAGAGAAAGAGCTGCAGGATTTCGAACTGGTTGCACTGAGCGGCCATCATGATGGGCGACACGCCGGGCGGCGCGTCGCTTCTCTCGGAGGGCGGCAGCGGTGAGGAGAGCATATCGCTCTGGATGGACGGGTGCTGAACTATCAGCTCCACGATCTTGTATGAGCCCTCGGCGATAGCGTGCATCAGCGCGTTACCTGACGGAGGAGGAGACGAATCAGGTCAGGTCACTGGTCAGGGTCAGTTGATGAACTAGCAGTATCAGGGCCACTGGTTCAGCACTTCGTCCTTGGGGAAGGCAAGGTCATGAGGACATGACTTACTCACAAATTGAACATGACTTAACACAATTAGACCACTGGTACAGCCAATCAAATCAGAGGAAAGCTGCCAGGCAGGCCGGCATCCACTGCTCGTCGGTCCATAAATCCGTCCATCGGCTGGCCTGTACAGTGACTCTGACCAGGAGCGTATACGAGTACGATATGCATCATATCCGCCTGTGGAGTGCGCGCCTGTGGACGCCGCTGCGTGCCACGCTGGCACGGGCCCGCACGCGGATAACTCGGCCGAGATAGCACCCCACGAGCCGCGTCTTCAGCAAATTACACTCACTGATGTGGCATGCATTATGCAGATGCCCTAATGTGACGTGAAATGAAACACATGCGGTGTTGCTCTCTGCGCTGTGATGAAAGATTTCATGAAAATCCTCGAGAAAATCTGACTTTAAATGAGGACATTAATGTTGGCGTTTGGGTGAGCCACGCTACCATGAGTGATTTGCAGCAGAACAAAGGAATCCACTAGTAATTCGAGGTGCCTGGGGGTATGGGTATGCAAAATGGAGTCAATGCCTTAGTTATTGAAGTTTGTCGCATAGATTTTGAGAATAAGCTGCATGTCGTTTGGTGCAGCTACCAATGTTTTTAAGAACAAGAATTTGTCACTTGTAACCCGTATCGGTGATCTTTTTTTGGTAATACAGCCACAATGAAACTTGAAAGACTGATCAAGGATGGCTGGTAGAAGAGAGACGAGAGAAATCATTCCACATAATTCATATCGCATAGCACCATCATGAATCATTTCAATGGGGCGTGCTAAGAACTTGTTAAAAAGAGACGTCACTTTCCTCGCGAAAGCAACGAACGTTCGGCCAAGAACGTTCAGGTTCGGGTCGACGACGTGCGGCCTCTGTGACACTCCTGGTGAAGTCGACAGGTATAGTGAAGTCGGCTTCGCTGCTAATCATTGAGGTCTTCCCCGGAATATTTGGGTTGTGACGGTGCACGTCGGGGTTGTCCAATAGAAAGGAGCTCGAGGATGTCAGGTCCTGAGACCTAAGAACTGACCAGCTACAGCCACGGTTCTAATCTCAACAGCCTCGTGCCTATAGAACTTCACACCAACTTCGAATCACTCCCACGGTCAATCTCTTGCTTTTCAGGGTGTCGCACCAAAGTCGGAAGTGCCAAAGTTTGACCGTGTATCTTTAGATCGCCCATCACTGCTACATTATTGCAAACATAGACCTCTGCCTTTACAATTCACATTACCATCGTATGCATCTTATTCATATCAATTTCATTTGCGGTCCCCTAGATCTTAAACACCTACTTTCAACAAACGGTAAAAGCTATCAAAACATTGTCCAGGTACCGTGATTTTTAATCAATGATCCGTAAAAATAAACACTTATCTCTAATTGCAGCAGGTAACCGGCTGAGATCGATAGTTGTCTATTTGCACGCGGCGCGCTGCTGGCGCTGCCCAGAGTATATAGGGTTCTACCCACCGACCAATGGCAGGTCGGGGGTCGGCAGACTCATAATGAGGTGTGGTGCGCCCTTTGCGGGGTCGGCCGCCGACCGGCCCAGGGCAATCAGAGTCTGTGGGGCACGTGACGCACTGACGCAGCTGGAGGGGGGAGGGCGGGGGCGAGGGGTCGTGCAGGGCGGTCACCGACAGCCCAAATGAGAAGACGGCCACTATATGAGAGAACAGTTCAAACAAAAACCGACATCGAATGGATGATTAAACATACATAGGCATTAAATTACAATAGCTTCATATTTTCTTATGCTATTGTGAAAAAGAAGTACGGCGACGAGAAATATTCGAAGCTCTACGGGCCTCTTTTTTACTGTAGTCTCCAACGTCATTGGGAATGTAATGCCTATAGGCTATAGCCAATCATCGCATGTGAGAAAGGCAGACTGCGGACCTTTTGTAGCACTTGGCTCATTATCTTGATGCACTCGGGGGTAACTAAAAAACTATGCATTGGTCATTTCCCGGCTGACCACGTTGAGCTGGATCAGGCCCGATAGCTGATTGGAATCGCGCCCCACTCGGCGGCGCCGGCAATATTGCTGAATCTCCGGCCGCGGAAACCTGCGCCGGTTTCTGGGAATGTGCGGCCGCGGCGTCCCGAGAGGGCCGCTGTCAGCACGTGCAGCCCGTGCCGTGTACAGACAATGGCCGCGGCTGTCGGCGCCACTGCTGCGTGGGCAGCCTCGAGTGGGCCACAGCGACGGCCCCATAGAAAGGCCCACAACGGCCGGGAGGAGAACGATAGGCAGCGGCGGCCTCCCAGAACTACCATCACGGATATTGGGTGGCGAAAAAGAATTAACGGTTTCGGATAAAGTTATATTAATTTCATTATCCTTACAAGGTAGCGGAGGAAAAGGCATTGTCTACACAGGTAAATGTTAGAAACCAATAATAAAAAACTTGCTTCGTCAAAAAAAGCTGAGACATTCAATCTGCAGTTCAGCTTCCTGACTGATTCGCTGTCGTTGTCACTGTCATTGATTCGCTAAAAAGAGTACCTACCTCTCTTTCTTTTAAACACAGAGTTAGTTAAAAACTTCATCCCTTCGAGGAGCAGCGGTGCTAGAGAGCTCCTATCAAGCCGGAGACATTTCCTCTAATTGCCGCTTACTTTTAGCCTCAGTTCGTTCGAAACTAAGCCGTTCGATCTCGATGGCCGGTGATGATCTCTGCCGGGCTGCCGCCGGGACGCCTTGCTGGCGATACTGCGCAGGGCTGCTCCGGTGCGAACTCGAGTGATGACGCTTATCCAGTTACTGCCGCCGACGCTGTCTCATTCGATACTCCGACACGGACGTCTGGACAAACTCCCGACGTCCGCGTCACAGAGCGGAGCAAGACATCGTGACCGCGGGCCACTAACGGAGGCGCACGCTCACCGGCGAGCGCGTCAATTTCGACACACATCAGTCGCGGCGGTCGCAGATTGCGCGCTGGCCTCTTCCGCCGACCCCCCCCCCCCCCGCCAGCGAATGACGACTGTGAACTTTTGGTCGGCCGCTGCTCAATGTGGCGATGCTCCGTCAGAGAAGAACCAACTCTCAACCCCCCCCCCCACCCAAAAAAGAAACAAATACACACAGACAAACAAAAATTGGTTACCGGACAAAGAAGTCTGTGTATTGTGCAAGTACCTAGTTGTGTAGTAAGAGCATTTCAGTGTAGCGATTAGAGAATCTGGAACCGGTTGAACTTTGAGAATCTATTTTAACAATAAATCTGGCCCCACGACCCCATGCACCTTATGAGTCTTGAAATACTCTGCAGCCCACGAGGTAATTAGGCCTTTTCGGGTAACAGGACCGCATTTGTCGGCCGCCTAACGAGAAAGACGGAGGTCATGCTGGGTACGCGGCAAGACTGGCACAGTGGACTCGTAAACACTGGCGGGAGAACCATACATATGCGAATTCGGAGGAACACTATAGTGCAAATCGTGAAAGCTTAGGGATGTTGAGCTGCAAGAGAACTACGCTAAAAGTGAAGACATGCATGAGGAGGGAGATATTAAACGATTTTTTTAAACGCATGTTTGTTTGGTTGTTTATTACGGCTTTAGGGCGCGCCGACTTCTAAGGTCGTTTTGCGCCAATTTTTTCTTTTAATTAATTTAATGCACTGACGCATGCATTGAGACCATTCATACTAATTATTCATCCCCTCCAATGACCTTGTCATTACCTGAGACCCCATCGCCATAGGTCTGCATGCCAGCGGGAGGGAGATCCAGCCCGAATTCACAGCGCACTAACAGGGGAGTGTTGGGGATCATGTAGGGGAGGAGTGAAGAGAGCGACAACGCACAGTGCATACTGCATAACCTAAAAGGACGACACAGGGCCCGAGACGGCGTGAGACATAAATGGACTTATCAGTTTGTAGAGCTAGCCAACAGGTCGCTGGTGTCTGTAGTTCCTCAGAGACGGTCAGTCACCCGGCCGCCTAGTGACCCGGGGATGGCACAGGCTCGCGCCCAGCGATGAGCCCGCGTCACAGGGCAAAGGTCACCTGATACTGACGAGGAACTGCGACCCCGGCCGTGACTGAACGGGAAATTGGTCCGCACATTCGGGATTAGGCAAATTACGGAACCTAATGGCCCGCGGCAGAGGTGACGCCCATTCAAATATCGTGCCTCGCACCTAAAACGACCTTTGGATAACTTCAGCCGACGTAATGGGGATCCAAATCATCAAGTATAAAGTATAAGCCTGTCAAGTGCACATTATTGTCAATAAATACAGTGAGCCCCGCGCAACAAATCACTGTTGATGTGAATTATGTTTGCCTTATGTTACGGACAGTTTCCAATTATCAGACGAGCCGTGCATATGTCTTCAGGCTGTCCAAAACCATATAAGACAGGCTAACTATTATAAGGTCGACGGAAACCCACCGCACAGTCGATGTCTTCAGTCATGAAGGCCAATGTCATGACCATCGGAATCAATAGCTTCCATGAAGGCTGACTAGTAAAGCAGATTGGTAGTCCATTACCCTGACTCACCTGGAACGCATGCTAAGCGGGCGGCTCGGCATCTATCAAATCGGTTTCCGACGAGTTAATTTACTCTGTCAGCGGCACGCTGGCACTGTCAAGGTCTCAGCGGAACGACAATCGATTATGCTGAGCGTCTAAACCTCCCATGAAGCTGCCACCGCCATGAATGAAGATGTGATGACAACATCTGAGAAACGAGCAGCGAACAAGCCTCTTGTGAGTTATGAGACATTTACCTACAAAGTGTTTCAAAAGCAGTCGCCGTAAATGTAATAAGTGATGCAAATCGGTCGGCAACAGCCAGCTAAAGGACGGCTCTGGGCACCCTTTTGAGCTGTCAGTGATCTGCAGCCGGCGCGGCGGCTGTACGAACAGATCACAAGCTGACAGCGACAGGTACAGGCATGTTAATTTGGTGGCGGTTACCGACCATCGACATTGACGTCGGTTTCTAGCGGATATGACATCGGTTTCCAGCGAAGGCTCACCCAGCCTGCTTGGAGCAGAAACTGTTCCTGAATGCATGTCATTTGAAAAGTTTGCGAGGACTTTGAAGATTGAAATAAACAAAAATTGAAAACCCAGCAGGCCAACAGAGTAAAAATCAAACTACACCAACATGGAGTATGGCAAAACATGTTTGTATGCATACTACGGAATCTCCTATGGTAAAAAATGACCGGAATCCCTCCACACTTAAATTGAGAAGCTCTAAATCGCCACACATGCTAGTTGTTTGCCACGTGAACAACTCGCGACAAGCATTCCCACTTATCGCCCTCCAAGCAACTCCCAATCCCTACCTCTACGATGGATAGGCATGCGTCCTTGCGTAAGAGTCCAGATGAGAGACAGCGTCTATCTGTGATGACGGCAGGAGACCCGGCACCCGCCTGTGATGACGGCATGAGACTTAGTACCCACCAGTGATAGCGGCAGGACACCTAGCACCCAGCAGTGATAGCGCCAGGACACCCAGCACCCACCTGTGATGACGGCAGGACACCCAGCACCCACCTGTGATGACGGCAGGAGTCACCCATTACCCACCTGTGATGACGCCAGGACACCCATTACCCACCTGTAATAACGGCCTCGTACTTGAGCAGCATCTCGACGATCTCTGCGTTCTCGTTGTCGACGGCGATAAGCAGCGCCGACCGTCCGAGCATGTCGGTGCAGTTGACATTGACCGGCTCCGGTTCCGAGGCCAGCCGTACCATGGTGGCCATGTCGCCACGCTCTGCAGCCTCCAGGAACTGACGCTCGCGCGGGTCCGACAGACGCTGCATCTGACGGAGGGAGGAGGGGTGAACTGTGGTGCCTCTAGGAACTGACGCTCGCGCGGGTCCGACAGACGCTGCATCTGGGGGAGGGAGGAGGGGTGAACTGTGGTGCCTCTAGGAACTGACGCTCGAGCGGGTCCGACAGACACTGCATCTGACGGAGGGAGGAGGGGTGAACTGTGGCGCCTCTGTACGGGAACTGGCGCTCGCGCGGGTCCGACAGACGCTGCATCTGACGGAGGGAGGAGGGGTGAACTGTGGCGCCTCTGTACAGGAACTGACGCTCGCGCGGGTCCGACAGACGCTGCATCTGACGGAGGGAGGAGGGGTGAACTGTGGCGCCTCTGTACAGGAACTGGCGCTCGCGCGGGTCCGACAGGCGCTGCATCTGACGGAGGGAGGAGGGGTGAACTGTGCCGCCTCCAGGAACTGACGCTCGCGCGGGTCCGACAGACGCTGCATCTGACGGAGGAGAGGAGGGGTAAACTGTGCCGCCTCCAGGAACTGGCGCTCGCGCGGGTCCGACAGGCGCTGCATCTGACGGAGGAGGGGTGAACTGTGGCGTCTCTGTACAGGAACTGGCGCTCGCGCGGGTCCGACAGACGCTGCATCTGACGGAGGGAGGAGGGGTGAACTGTGCCGCCTCTGTACAGGAACTGGCGCTCGCGCGGGTCCGACAGACGCTGCATCTGACGGAGGAGAGGAAGGAGTTTATAGTAGAGTGAGCGACACACTGGTGAGCACGGTCGACGAAGCTCAAATGATCAGATATTTTTAAGACATAAGTGAAGTAAAGGTAACGTCTTTTTGACAGTCTGCTTGAGCCATCCGGATGGGTAGGTCAGATGCCTGACCCTTCCATAAGTAGTAACGCTTTGCACACTTACTGCCACGGGTTGGTCGTAACGTTTGAGTGACCTGGGCTTCTATAACATCGACAGACGGGAGCCTGAACGAACCATACCCGCAGACAGTGACGTGAGCCGACCCCTGATCGACCAATGATTCAAACAGCTCCTCACTAAATACCGCAACCAACAGATGACGATCTGAACGAGGCACGCCGTCCGACAGTGAACTGAACTACCCCACCTCCATCGATGGACAGTGATTTGAACTAACTTCTGATCGACCAGCAATAATATGATCACTGAACAGTGAGCAGCACCCCTCCCCCAACCAACCGACCGACAGTGACCTGAACGAACCACGTCGGCGGACAGAGCTGCCTTATCAAAGTCCCGCCCTTCCCCACCGACCGACGCGACGGTGACCTGTGCCGACCCTTTCCCCGACAGTCAGTGCCCTCACTTATCAGCAGTCAAATTACCTCAGCCTCCATCTGATTGTGCCGCCCCGTCTCGGTCCGGCCGAGTTGGGCGTTACCCAGCCACCAGACGCGATTCACGATAGACAAACTTACAACGGCGTGAAGGTCAGCAAAGATAAATGTTCGTGCTAATATTTCACTGGACTATTCTAGTCACAGTGAGGGCCGGCTTCTAGGGGAATGAAAATGGCGGCTGACGCTGGCATTATCGAATTATTAACGGCCACAAATTGAACCTGAGTGAAAATTCACAAAATTTACAGCATCGTTCAAGTGATTTCGAGGGCTGTCGAATTGTGTGAAGAGCACATAACGGAGACATTAAACCAGTCAGTTACCGGTTGAGGTAACTACACCATTCCGCATCAGTCCCATGTTTTCATACTCGACTGATTCCCATGTAAGGAACCCTTCTGCCCTGAGAGCCATGGTGGTCATTTTGTTAAGTACCGAAGAAGTGATATACCTAACCTATGGTAGGTAAGAGTTTTGCAATGTTTGACAGATCAAAATGTCAGCTCTTCGTCAATGTTAAATATATAGTAAGAGTAAAAAACAAATGCCATGCATATACCTATCTGATCAAAAAAGCCACTTCGTTGAAGCTCCTGTAAATATATCTATGTAGGAGCTTGCATGGTTTCCGGCAGTTGACATTAAAGCTACTGACCATTAACCCGCGCCCGGCTGGGGGTCCTGGATTTCCACGCCCTGCTGGGGGGGGGGGGGGTGTTTGAACACCCCCCCCCCTTGTAACTCGGCTCCTGGGTCACGTAGCGATACGCGGAAGGCGGCGTTCGAAAGAGCGTCAAAAATAATGACGAAATCAATTCGGTCAATTTTTGGTCAGGTCAAAGGTCAGGTCACCAGAGGTCATTGAAGGCAAAATTTCGCCGATTTCCAGGTCGAATGTCGAAAATTTCCAAGAAGCCAACGCATAACTCGAGAACCAATAGAGCTACAGCGCCGCGGAAAAGCGCATTCGATAGCCCTATTAAAGCCCTTTCTGAGTAATTCTCTCAGATTTGACCTAACGTCAACGGTTTTGCCTGCAGGGGGCAAAAACTGCAAAAATAGCCGATTTTTTTCGGAAAGCTTTTCTGCAATAACTTTTGACCCAAGCCATGTGCGAGCTTACTTTTACCGGCATTGTGTTCCTCTCGTCAAGACGCATCGAATGAACTATAAGTTGACCTTGAAAGGTCAACTTAAAAATTTGACCTCAGGTCAAGGTCATGACCTGTCCGGAAATGGTCATGTTGCATATCAGTCGATCCGTATCGTCGAGCTGAACACATCTAAGGCGTTTTCATCGCTCTAGCATGCCTCTATCAAAAGTTATTTGCGAAAAACGATACCATTCGTGACCTAAGATGACCTCAGGGCATAAACAAGGGTCACGGACACCATTTTCATGTTCAGTGTGTCTGAACCACTTGTAATTCGGTGTTTGGGAGTGTTTATAATGTCTTTTGTCCAAAAGACGCTTATTTCAATTTTCTCCCATTGACTTATAATGGGAATGTCGCAAAATTGACCTGACCTTAGGTCATCGATATCAAAATTCTGAGATATACATTTTGTACATGCTATTGCTCTTAGCAATCGCTGAAAGTTTCAAAACGATCAGTCACTCGGTGTAGCTATGACAGACATTGAAACTTTTTATGAGGTGAGGTCACTTCAAGTGACCTGGTGACCTGACCTTGAATGACCTTGGTCTGAAATTTTCACAACATGTGTAGAATTGATGTATGATAAGGTGTACCAAAAACGGCGGCGCTCCACGCCGCCGTTTTTGAGATATTCGCAAAAAACCACAAGGGGGGTGTTCAAACACCCCCCAGCAGGGCGCGGGTTAACATTCAAACGTGAAACCTACGTAATTTAGCAAATCATTTTAAATAGGATATTGTATATTGTATTGGATATTGTTCGAAATAGCCCCGAGATCCTTTTCAAATCCTTCGATTGTCTAAATTAACAACTACAATTTCCATTGAATACACGTTGTATTATGCAATACAACCCTTAACAAGTCCGGATACCACACATAGCAAGCTCGCCTATCAGCGCTGCGCCGAATCCAGCGCTGCTCTATAGGTACTCTGTTACGTGATCTCCATCCCGCCCATACGGGACGGACACTGTTCATCGATCACCGTGGGCCGTCAGCACGTGCTCCTTCACGTGTGTGTGTTCCTGTTAGCTGTCCCCGCCCACCGCGATAGGTGAGGCGTCAGAGCGGCGGATTGACTTGACACCTCCCCAGTCCCCAGCCGTGCACCCAGCGCCTCCCCAGTCCCCACCCATGCACCCAGCCAGCGCCTCCCCAGTCCCCAGCCCTGCACCCAGCGCCTCCCACGGCTCCTCGCAACACCCACCACCTCACTCGACCCGCTGACCGACCTCCGAATGAGACCGCTTCGATCGGGTCCGGGTCGCTGACCGGAAGTGGACCACTTCCGGTGGGTGGACGGATTTAACAGCTATGGCTCCCCGGGGCGGCGAATCGTCTCAGTTCGTAGGCTTCACGCGAAAACTTATTAAACATTCATCCGACTAAGTCTTTTTGGCGCGAGGAGAAGTTTTATTTGAAATTGGCAAAAGAAAGGTACCGTGATTTGAAATGGGAAAATGCAGTAGCTTGATGAATATTATGGAAGTCTGTCTAGATCGGATTCGCCAGCACGAATTTTCTTCTCAAAATTCGGGGATTCATAGACTCCCAAATCAAATAGCCATGCACAAATGAGACGAATTTCGCAACGATGAAAAAATCCAAACTTACGCTGCAAAGGATTGGTTGTGCCCATGTTATGCGTCGAGTCCGTACGAGGTCCGTACCCATGTTATACACGACGTCCATACTCGTATATCAATGCAAGACCCGGCCGAACCTCGGAAGTTGATCGGACGCCCCGGGGAGCGGGACCGCTAGCTCGAGCCGCTGGATGCCGGAGGCTGAAGCACAACGCCCTCGCCGCCTCAGCCGGTCACGCACCGCCGTTATGTTCTGACGCAGCTCTTTATTGCGGCTATATAACAGCCGGGATAAACCTACTCGCTTTTGCTGCTAACCACGGCATACATTATGCGTTTGCGTGATCGCCCCAAATTGTCCTGTTCTTGGGTGCTTTACTGCTCCTTATATCATTCTTATCTAACGAATGAACCGCAAAATGACCCCACTTTGTATAAGGCAGATGGAGTAACGCATTACGAGACTAGATTAGCATTTATTGTCAAGTTAAGATTCAAGGAATGAGAATTCATGTAGCTGCTTTGAGAATAGGCTTAGTGACATGATGCAGGTTTGACCAGGATCTCTCATCAATAATCGATGACCGTTGGTGTAATCAGTTCCAAGTTCCAACACAAGTGAAGTAAAAATCAGATAAGATAACTGAGCCACGACGTCCATACCAACAGGTTTCCCTGCAAAGAACCAAACTCAGCTCTGGATAGTGCATCGAGGACTCAATGAATTATTCCACGCCCACAGTAACGTATGTGTGTTCGACTTTCTAACTAAATAAAAACCAAGCCCCAGTGTTCGAGTTATTTTACCTCTTACTGAACGTTTTGGCCCATACGAACTTCTACAGATCCTGGCCCAATCTTAACAATGCCGTGAATAGGATTTGGCAGCACTGGCCGGAGTTTACGGCACTGATATTAAAGATGTTCTTTTTATTTACCTCCAGGTAATCTTGTCCAATGATTTTGATAGCGCGAATGATTATGAATGTCGCCAGAACGGATGAATAAGTGAATGTGGAATAGTTTTGAATGTTACCAAATGCCGTGAATGCGCATTCACGGCATTTGGTAAGATTGGGCCCTGGTTCTGTCCTCCGCAAATCGCACTCCCTGACGGTTATGAGTGAAAATCCCCGGCCCAGCAGTGAAAATTGGCCACGGTTCTGACCTCTGACCTGACACAGCTCTTCTGACCTGACCTAACATCTGTGAATGCTATCCCTGGCCTGGCCTCCGACTGAGCGCCATTCGCAGTCTCTGACCGAAATGTCCTCCGAGTCCGTAGCCTCCAGAAGAGTACCCTGACCTGACTTTGACCGAGTCTCCTGAGCAGTCCCTCAGGCCGAGTGTCTCTACAGCCTCGAGCCGGGTTTCTCTACCGTCATTAGCAGGGTCCCTGACCTTCAAAGCCTAAGACCAAGCGCCTCTACAGTTCAAAATTCCTGGCAGAGTGTCTCCAAATCTTCTTAGCGGTTACAGTAAAAGGATTTGCCTGAAGTAGTTACAGCCTATAAAAGAGCGCCCACCGAAGCATCTATATAGACTCTGCCCGAGTGACCCATCTCTGACCTGGATGTGACTGGGCAGCGGGCCGGCCATCCACCAGAGCGGCGGCTGCAGCGGCAGCTCGCAGCCGCCGTGGTGGCCGCGCCATTGCTGCTGCCGGCACGCCAGCTCAGCGTCCGATCAGCACGTCAGCACGGTCACTAGTCAGCGCGGCCGGCACGGCCAGCGGTCACAGAGTGAGGCACGCCGGCGGGCCGTGCTCGCCGCGCCCGTCGCCGCCCCTATAAACTGTTTCCCCACGGCCGGCCCGCAGCACTATCAACACGGACCGCCTGTTTATGTGTAAAAATGCCGGCGTGGACGGCGGAAGGGCCGCCCAAGAGGCCGCCGCCACCGCGGGGCGTCGCGCCATCAGCGTCCGTCGCCGGCGGCACGCTGACGGACGCCGGCGCCGCCCCCGCCTGACGACCGTCCGTCGGCGCCGACGGGCTGGCGACGGTGACGGGGCACAAAGCGCCGGCGGTACAGGGACCCGCAGTTGCTACTGTACAGCGACCCTGAGTAAATTGTCCCAGCACCCTCACAGGGAACAACGATAAGCTGTCAGAGGGTACTCACAGGAAACCTCAGCTGCTCTTGTACAGGGACCAGCAGTCGATATCAATGTTATCGGTTGTTACTGGACAGGACAGACGGTTAGACTTGGGGTTCGTGTACAGTAGCAACTGCGGGTCCCCGTACCGACGGGCTGGGAAGGTGACGGGGCAGGTAGCGCCGGCACCACCGACGGCAGGACCAGGACAGGCTGGACCAGGACAGTCGGGGCTGGTAGTGCTGCCGGCAGCGAACAAGCCGAGGAATGTGGCGGGGCGGACAGCGTCGCCGGCGACGGAACGGCCGCTCAGAGGGAAATGGAGGAACCGACGGAGACGCAGTGACTGCGCAGAGCCGCGAGATGGAGATAAGGACACATTGTCCGGAACTATTACTGCCCTATGCTGAACAACATACGTATATGATCTTCAATCGGCTGCGCCATCGACGAACAGAGCCCAGGACGAGCGATCATTAGATCGGCGAAAACGACACCTGCAGGAAGTGTCGCGATTGTGTTAATTTGTCTCATAAGAGCACCGCCGCCGACCGTCACAACCAGCCGGATACATTCGTGGCTCACAGCGCGGGTGACGTCACAAAATCTTCGCCACCAGCGCTGACGCATAGCGAGCCGTTCCATAATCCCCCATCGACCGGGACGAAATAGTCAGCAAAAAGCACAGCTCTGCGTCGTCTTCTGTAAGGCAACCAGCGCTGGAATTATTCCAATACTCTAGCGACTGAACGGCAGTGAGGGGACTGAAGTAAGTAACCGACTTGGAATGGTTTGATTATCAGCGAGCCACGACAGCCGGAAGATTACGGTCGAGTTGGGTGACCGACCTAGATTTGCTCGATCTCCACCGACCGGCGGCGGCGGAGGACTTTGGTGACCGAGCTGAAATAGTTCGATTCCCAGCCAGTGTCGATTACCTTCCCCCGACCGGTGCGGGCGGGCGGGGACTGAGGTGGTCGACCCCAACACGCCACAAAGGTACACCACTGGAGATAGGCTGCGATTGAGAGAGTCGCCGCGGCCTCCGAGGGCGGCAGTTAGCACCTGCTCCCCATTTCCTCCCGCCGCGCCGACAATGGCGGGGTGGTGGCAGTGATGAGATCATTCCATCAGAGATGGATGGGCTACTGCGATATACTGACTGGGTTTCGTCATGAGCTCAGACGGATACAAGATACATGGCAGGTCTGTTCAGTGTTCGTGTCAGTTAACGTCCGCGGTCCAACAGTCGCTAGCGCAGCGAAATAGACAGCGAGGTGTCGTGGATACAAAAATTTCCCGCAATATGAAGAAATGACGGGCACAGTAATCATCTCACATATGTAAAAGGGACATTCTCACAGTTCGTTTAAATGCATATCATAAGAAGTGATGTTAATATAAAATTCAGCTCTGAAGGTACGTACAACACTGATTGCATAACGACCGGGCTTGGACCCTACCTCTTTAACCCTCGCCGGCCGAGGGGGGGGGGCGGGTGCCGCCCCCCCCCCATAGGGTTTTTTCGCGATAGCTCCGAACACGCTGGCGATAGAGAGCTGAAACTTGGCATACCTGACCTTTGATCCAAGCCGGATCTTTTGACACCAACCGCATTTTTGGGTCAGGTCAGGTCACTGACCTATGACGTCATAAGTGAACCTCTGCACGGTCTTCAGATGTCGCAACTTCGCAACGCCCTCACTGCCAGAGGAGATGTCACAGGGAAATGAAACTTGCAGGATCTAGTATCCATTATGAGTCCCACAACTTGTATATCTCGGATTTTTCCTAAAGGTCATATGAGGTCAGGTCATTTTCGTGACCTCACCATTATAAGTCAATGGGGAAAAATTCAAACTGCTATTCTGGCGCCGGGAACGATCTCCAACTATCTCAAGCACACAGAATCGTGATTTGATGCACTCCTTGCAAGGTTAGATGCGTCACTTTTGCAATGTTGACCTTGTGTGACGTCATTTATGACGTCATCAAGGTCATATTAGTTTTTCGTCAATAACTCTTGATCAAATTGAGCTAGCGAGTCGGGAAAGCCACCAATGGACTCAGGAAGACCTGCCGAATCGAATGATATGCGACATGACCTCTTTCGACCAACTTCGTGACCTGGGGGTGCTGACCTGACCTTGACCTGAGGTCAACACCCCAAGTTGACCTGACCCGGACAAAAAGTATATCATTCGACGCGCCTGAGCGAGACGAACACGATGCTGCCAAAATCGGCGCTCTGTGGCCGTTTTTTTGCGAAGTTATTCACCAAAAACTGAACCGTACCTTGGGGCACTTGACCTGACCTCAGAGGTCACCGGTTGACCTAGGACCTTAAAATCGGGTACCAATCTCTGCGTCTCGTAACGGCGCACACGCTCGTTTTTTCCGCGACGCGCTAGCTCCACCAGGGGCGAAACGGCGAGGGGGGGGGTCGTACCCGCCCCCCCCCCCTCGGCCGGCGCGTATGTAGAAAACCAATAGGTCCGGCGAGGGTTAAACCTCACTTGGCATTTGGAAGATAGCGAATGCCATGAGCATTGAGCAATCATACCATCACTGCTGACAATATACCCAATTAACATAAAAATATTGATTTGACATTAATAAAGACATAAACATTGAGAAATGTCAATTGGCAATCATCAAGCGGACAACCATTTCACGGTTCCATGGAGTATTCTACCAACAAACCTATCAGCTGATTAGTCATTGTCCGCTGTACCACAATAGTGCGTAACGTAACGTTAACAAGTAGCGGTCGCCTCGCCGGAGTTCATCGTACCCCCGGTTCAGCGCGGTTCAAACCAGGTCAGTCGGGAACGCCACCCACCCAGCAACAACAGCCAGTCATCAAACAATGGTGGCCCAGGAACGGGCCCCCGCTCAAACGCAGCGACAATCGACATTTACGTGGGTAAAGCGAATGAAATGACTGCCGAATCGATCAAATGTGAAGAGTGTGTATTGCGGTTGACTGATTGAACCTTAATCATTCTACATTCTATTTAAAAGCACGTCAATTTCATCGACCATTGACAACTAAAACGGAAGACGATCGACCCCCCCCCCCCTGCATTCTTAAACCCCAGCTGCTGAGCACCCCGCGAGCAGGTCACCGTCTATAACGCCGGTCGCCGGGCGCAGGTCACTGAATGCCTACCTCAGGGGCGCCGACGCTGAGCCGAGTGAAGTACATGCCGCCATGTCGCTCCTGGTTTTCCTGACCCAGGTACATGGCCCGAGCCAGCGTCCCCCTGAAACAGCACAGCACCAGTCAGTACCGCGAACCGATAAAGCATCGATTGTCGATTCTATTCGGGTTCTTTTGCCAGGGATGTGAAAAATGACTGAAAACAGCATTGTCTGTGTTAACCAAAGGCGGAGCCACTTTCTTACCGCCCTCCCCCAACCCCCCACCTCCAAAAAAGGCGAAAAAAGCGTTTGGCCTCGATAATTAATGATCAGTTAACTGATCACTCCGATCAGCCGGAGCAGCCGGCGGCGTGGCGGCCGGCGCGGCCATCGCTGACGTCACGAGCGAGCAGCAGCTGGGTAGGCTGTGCCGCAGCACACCCCTGCCGTGCGGTGCAGTCGGCCACTCAGGACCGCTGCGCTGTGTGGGGCAGTGGCACTGGGCGCTCCCAGATTTCGGCGCTATAGTTCATTTTTTTCAAAAGGACGCTGGCTCCAAGTATGTTTTTCGAACAAGCACGTGTTTTAGCGAGCAAAACGGGCAGAAACTGAACCTGAGAAACTCGAACGTCGCCTTATTTTAACATGTGAATTATTCCCCATAAATTCCATGCCTGCGTTTTGGAACTAGACATGAGAACATTAGTGACGTCATGCTGTGGAACTTGCATTGCAATGCAATGCATAACTATCATGGAAAGAATCGCTTACTCGATTCGGGCCTCGGTAAGAGCAAAAAACGAAGTTTTCCCAAAATTCGTTGGCAATGAATGCTTTCGTACGGACATTGGGTGCCAGCTGCCACCAGTGACGTCATCATAGTATGCTCATTTTTGAAGTCACAATTTCCATGTATTTACCGAGCACAATTTGAAATCGATCATTTTTTCGGCAAGAAATTCTTAGCCAGACGCTGAAGTTGCCAAAACTCACGTGAGAGCTTCGATAATGAACTTTGAGCCAGCGTCCTTTTGAAAAAAAAAAAAACGAACTATAGCTCTCACGCTGGAGCCGGAACCGAGGATTGTTGACTGTGCACTGTTCAGAGCGTCAATCTGCTCCGATTACCTAACACTGCTGAAATAAAGGTCAAATGTCCGTAATGTCAGTGCCTGCCTTTACGGGTCATCAATGGCCATCTGATGAGGGCTATCGGCTATATCATTGGTCGATTTATCCCTTTCAAGGGGTTCAAGGGCACTCCTTGTCCCTCCCGGTACCCAGCTCGACTTTGATTTATCTGAAGCGCTGTAACAGCAACTGGTTACAGAAAAACACGGATACAACAACTGACTTCTGGTGACTTTACTGACTGAGGTAATGTTCGCAAATGGGACAGTGTAGCTTCAATTTTGATCAGTCGATCAGTCATTCACCTTATCATGAAATTTTCCGAGAAAATGTCAGAGAAAATGAGTTCCGGTTGAAAATGTGCAGAAAACATTTGCCTCTGAAATGAAGCAGTTGCTAAACACTGACCGAATCGTAGACAAATCTACCTCAGGATCTGTGCCTGAAGAAAACGCCAAATTAACGTCGCAACGTGAGTGCTCTTCAGCAGATGATGGGAGGGCACGTGAAATACTCGCCGACTATGTGACCCTGCGGTGAATAACTCGCCACGAATAATTCGTCTAGTCCTGTAAACAAAGAACTTAATCGAGGCGATCCGTGTTATCTGGAACGGGCGTTTAGTTGTTAAATTTGTCTTTAAGTTGTCGACTTTGCCAAGTCCGGTTTAGCGTGATTGACTCCTGACTTTTTGATATTATGTAGGTGCTCATGAGTCCTCACCACTAAAACCGATCAGAGACACGAAGACTGTCGAGATAATTAATTAACTAAGCGTTACAATGTCATCACGCCTGCCAAAACATCTCATAACTAGCTTCAACTTTCAAAAAGGCTCAGCCGCATGATTCATCGATTATTGCAAGAGCTCACGAGTTTTCGCTATACTTCCTTACTCATCTGAACTTGCTTCGCTCCTTCTCCAAACAAACACTCAACGACCGGGATGTTTATAAGCAAAGAGGTACTATTGTTGCTGTAAAGTTAACAAATCGCCCCGGGCGTCATGCGAAGGCTTCGCCTGAAGTGCATAGGAAGTTTTGTTAGTGTTGCGCGGCGCTCTCAAATTGCTTTGTGCCTGACAAAAATATAAGGTTTGGCGCGACTTTTGAGTTATTCTATGACGGCATTCTGAAGACATTTGTAGTGGAACGGTTTATAAACAATTCAGATCATGGAAATAGCAAGCTAACATTCAAGCATCCCGGCACCAATTGGAGCTTCAACGAGAGGCCTTCAACTAGAAACTTGCTTAGTAGCTTCCCACATTCTTCCTCATTTGTGTGCTCGATTCATTGTGCATCTGCCAGAGGTCTTAAGCTAGTCTTTACAGTTTATCTCTAAAATCTCAAGTCATATCGCATTTGCATTATGCATGAGTCAACAGCTGACTACCTAACAGCCGGTATGTAGTATTTCCGTTTCATTATAAAACCTAATGTTGGCTGCATGACTTGTCAGACAAGTGACCCTTCTCCATAGTCAACCATGACCTGACCTGACCTTCAACTGCTGACAGCCACCACCCTCCGCCCCTGGCTGAGCGGCAAAGTCCACTGACTCCGACACAGCGAGTCCGAACCGGCTCAGACCTCACCCCACGAACCGGCGTGAAACGATTACTTTTAGAGCATTCCGTGAACTATTCCCGCCCGTGCTTCTCATAATTGACGGCGAAATCGGCGGTTTGAGATGTCTACGCCTTTTTTCTACTTTCGTTTTCAGGTCGCAATTGATGCAACAATGGTTTCGTGTGTAGAATACGCAATACATCAAAAGCCGACAAGATCCAATGAAGTAAAACAAAACGTACCGGGCTGGGAGTGACACAAACTCCCAAGCAGCTCTGCAACAATTCACTTTATCGCGGTCAGGATCCGACTCCCTCCCTAGCTCACGTTATGTAGCTGACAATATCAGTTGCCGGCGTAGAAGCGTTCGATAACTGACACCGCATTGGTCGCGCCAATCTTTACGTCCTGTCAGCAGCAAATTCTAGAGAATCTTCCAGTGTTAATCAGGGGACGACTTTGAGGTTGGAGAGGCGGATAGAATCAATTTTGACATCATCAAAGGAAGGCAGAACTGAGAAGCGCTTACAAAACACGATCAGCGAAATTAAGCACTTCACAAACATATTTTCCGAAAAGCCAGACTCCCAATAAATTCTGCTGCATGTTGAGAAGCCATTTACGAAATGACAGCAGCATGGACAAAAAGTAAATGAATGGTCATCATCTCGGTAATATTTTCTAGCCCTTTTCGAAATGAAAACAAATTTAGGGCAAATATCGCAACTTTTGCGAACAAATAAAGAAGAAAGGTGCCCAATCAACTGCATGTTTTTTCTTGTGCATTTTTCTCTTTTCTTCTTTTTTCTTGTAGGAATTACCATACCGAGCATACCAACCCATTCGAGAATAACAGCGTAAATATTTCACCTTGTATCGTATCATACCTTTTTTACATTTACATATAGCATTAGTACCTATTGCATATTATTTTGTCCTTTCTTCATACACGATAGCACAAAATAGGTACTATCTCACTCTTTAATTATTGGCACTCAAATTAACATTAAATGTGGTATAATGCGAAGTAAATAATCCATAGACAGGGCATGTAACTCTGTGATGATTATCCACAAAATGGCCATTGTCCACTCTTCACTCATTCACCGTCTATGCATACCTGATTGATTAGCGAAAGCGTTGACTAGATATCTTGGAGCACTTAAATGTTTTCAGCATTACCTGTGAACTTTACTAATAAGTCTGAGCTGGTTCACGTTAAGCTTGCCATCCTTGGTTCAGATAAGAGCCCACTTCAGATCTCAAGCGCTGTCGGGGTTTTTTCATCAAATTCAGTCGCATCAAATCAGACCGACTCTCGTTTGGACGCCACGCCGCAGAAATGTCCGCTATTCTTAGAGACTGGCCCAACTTGTTCAATCTCTCCTGATCCGGTCCCACTCACTTATGCAAAACACGACTGTACCTGGTTCGGGTTTGTATGAGTATAACGGGTGTTGGGCGTTTAGCAGTTTCTCTTGTTTGGCTTTAATAATCAGACTCATATTTCATCTGATCCCATCTTGTGTAGCAACCGGCATGACAAAGTTACGCGTAATTTGAAGGGCATATAGTATTACTTCAGTCCAGAATTCGTCTCGTATTACTCTTTAGTATCTCTTCTAGCCCGTTGTAGCACTAAGAAGCTCGCCTTGCATGTCAGTCTTGAGCCGTCTCTCACAACAACGACACCCGGTCCTGGGGCTCGATCGGGTCCTCCTCTGCTCCGGGTATACCAGCCGCTGACGTCACCCGCGGCACCACGGACGGCGGCACTCGTGGCGCGACCGCGGCGTCACTGACGCGCCACTGTCCGCCGCCGCCGCCGCCGCCACCGGCGCCTGCGTCCGCCGCCACCGAGCGCGTCACTCGGCTACCTGGCACGGAGTGACGTCACACCTGGGACGGTGACGTCATACCTGACACGGTGACGGGACACTCGAATTTCGGTCCGATGATAATAATTTTAGACGACGCGGTCCGGCATCGGTACCAGCCTACTAAATAGTAATATGACGTTTCGTTGTCACTCCACCTGTGACTTGCATGCAATGCAATGCCATTGCCGAGTAGGTACTAGCCTACCGGCTTATTTACGAAAGGATTATAGCCAATGCTCAGCGCAAACTTTGTAATGCGCATTTAATTGTCATCTATACGTTGCAAGATGCAAGATTCTGAGAAAATGCCGTTTGAGCGTTTGAGCTTTGTCAGAAATTTAATGTGCAGTGGACGGCCTATAAAGACGCCTTGAAGCTCGTTTCAGGAAAAATGGAGACTTAAGTCCAAGCACATTTCATTTATCAGACCTTGCCAACAAAATAGTCATAGCAATAAGTAACAAAAACAGCTGAGATGATTGAAATGTTCGTTTATTCTCGGACATTTGTTTATACTGTCAAATCTCAGCAATCACTAAATACATATGCAGAGATAACACGGGCGGGCGGCTCTACACGAAGATGCGCCTCATGAGACAAAAAAAAACTACAGAAAACAACAAGCGTAGTAGTTCTTAGTTGGTCTAAAACAGGACTAGCATATACGGAATGGTTGATTCTTCGTGTAAACAAAATTAAGTATTGTCATACAGCAGTTCGAATATAACACAAACACTTTAAATGAGCAGGAAGAGGTCAATCATGATAACTGAACACTAAACAGGTAACACAATCGGTCCGCTACACCTCATAAAAACCTCCACAAATGTTATACAAAGATTACTGTGGACACATCAGCAAGTGAGTGCGCATTGCAGATTGATAGATTGATTTCGTATGAAGTATTAGCCGCAAATCCGTAGGATATGCAGTATGCACGCATACTCGTACTTTGCTGAAGTATCTGTGACGACTATCACAGTTCATCCGACCATGAGTGTCTTTGAACGGTTGAGTTTTGGACGAAAACAGTACTAGAGTCAGGACAGGAAGTGGTCAATCATGGTGCGTGTGTCTTTTTACCATTATCCACTCTACTTAATGGTTAATTGTACTCGGTCGTGCATTTTTTATTCAAATGTGATTACTATAGGTGGTCATGCCAGAACTGTACTGAGTGCTCGGTTAGACAAGCGACTATGGAAGGTGAGTGTTGATGATGGTTATGATTGGTTTCAAGGGTGTCCCGACGGCAGCAACAGAACCAAAACGAGGGAGACTTGGGTTGTATCTCGTGGATTATTGGCTGCCATTTTGAATGATACGCAAAGCTGCCACCTCATATTTGGTCATGTGAAGAGCGGTCATGGACAAAAGATTAGAAACGGGCGTAACTGGATCTCCCGTCAGTCATGTAGCGTTTTTGGGGTCACAAGAGCCACTACAGATCACCCCCCGGCCCTGTTCACATGGTTCACAAACCCGGGACGCCAAGAGCAGGGGGATGTCGGCCTGAAGGGCACCGGTGCCCAGTGTGTGACGCTGAAAGGTTTTGTACATTAACCCCCAAAGAACGTACAGTTGAATACAGAATGATGTTCTACCCCTCACTAGCTAGGAGTTGGCTGGAACGCTAGGTTGTTGCGCGTATAACGCAATCAAGCGTTTCTTTAGTGAGCGCAAGACCACGGGGACAGCCTTCATCACTCAGTCTGCGTGATGCGGCACAGTCTACCATTCCAGTCAGCTTATTGTCTGGGAGGAACCGAGCAGCATTCTTTAGTCAACTGTACAATGAACACAGACATCGCCACATGAATCAAGAGTGCACATTGTCTAGCTTCTACGGCAAGCTACACTACACAAAGCTCACTGGACTACGCAAGGCAGAATGCACCGGACATCATTCCCAACAAGCACTTGGAATTGACTGGGACAGCATCTGGGAACTACTGGTGCGGGAGTCTGCACTACAGAAGCGTCATCTACTGTCATCGACAGGTAGGTAGCGGTTTCGTAACCGGTCCGTCTTTAAAAATGTAGTCACAGTGATTGAATTGTTCCACTTCCTAGGTGCACACAACGGTTATTGGGTGGTAAGTACAGAACAGACTCCATGATGGAGCAAAAAAAAAAAAATCAAACGAGCCTACCGCTACTTTAAAAACATACATTTGAACTGCTTGTCACCTGCTCTCTATCATACTGATGGGCAGTGTTCTAAAACTATTCTAGAAACTTGACAAGTACATTTTTGCTTTCGTACGCACTGCGTATTACTGCAAGCTTTGAACTATCGTTGATGACACGAGGTTGGCTTATCGGTCGGCGAATCACCAACTAGCCGTCCAGCAATCACACTTTCTGATCCCTCGCTGCCGCAGCACAACCCAGACGGCAGATCTGCGATCACGGCGGCCTACCGCGCAACAATCGAATCGCATACCGCTCCTCACAGAGGAGAAAGAACGAAAATAAAACAAGCTGCACTAGCAAAAAATGAACGTAGCTTCTTACCCTAGAACACAGTCTTTGTCCAGCCTGTTCGCCCCCGCTGTGGATGTCATCTGTTCAGAGAATCTGCAGCACGCCCGCGACGGTGGCGCCGCGGACGGACGCAGCAGGAACCAGCCGCGAGCGTGGCGCCTCTGGCGGCTGACCGCCGAACTAGGCCCACTGTCCGCCGGCCCTCATCGTGTTGTCCCCTGCCGCGTGCTCTGTTGGGTACGACAGGTTAAAGAACATGGTTAGGCACCAAAGTAAAATAGCTTTCTTCAGAACCAGCCGAAATATTACGACATGAAACAGGTATAACACATCATCCACTGGCAGACAATCTATGAGAACATGAGCACGAGAACACGAGGGGGAGAACACGAGGTCACGATTCTAGATCTTGCACTCAGGCTAACGACAGAGCATGAAAGAACTGAATAACCTTGGCGACTGTTTCTCCACGTTCGCCATGAGTAGCTATAAATCATAATAGTGTCTTTATAATAGTGGCTCTATCAAGTACAGAGTGAAGAAATAGCAACCTGATCTTTTTTCCTATCGATGTGCCATGCAAAGCAAGTCGCATATATGAAAACTATTCACGATTCCCATAGGTACTGCTTGAGTGCAAAGTGGTTCCAGTTCTCACTGGGAATTCACTCGTTCCGTTGTTTCCATCACCAGGACAGTCAAATCCTTCTCCACGCCGCAACCCAAGGTCAGAGCTGGACGGCAACTTTATCTCAGGCGGGCGAGCTCCAAAGGGAGCCCATCCATAGCCAGATGCAGTGAGTGCTTGGGGGGCTGGTCGGCCTGTCCGATTGGATGGGCTCAGCCCCGGCGACTCACTAGAGCGCCTGCCCAGACCTATGGTCCCCCTCCCCCTAATTCATATCATCCTCCCGGCTCTGCAATGGTCTCAAATGGACCGAAACAGCCTCAAAACAAACACTGGGAATTCGAGCTCACCTATGAGCCGCCTTCTCTTGATATCCTCCGGGGCCGCCTGTTCGCAGCTCCTCTTGCCGAACCCGTTCACGCAGCCGCCGGCGATATCGCCGTTGCCATGCCAGCCGTTTGTTATCTCCCCGCTGCTCTGCTCGCCGACACTGACACGGAACACCTGGTGTCCCGCGCACGGCTCGTGTCGGATGGTGAAGCGGCCCGGCTCGCCGGCCGAGACCTCCATCTCCATCCCCTCCGCGGCGTCTGCGTGGGGCGGCGGCTGGTAGCACCACGGTCCGCCGGCGGTAGCCTGCTCCGGTACCAGACCGCCGTTCAGGGCCGGCTGGGCGGAGCAGGACGCCGGTGGCGCCAACTGGACATAGTGCGACACAGCGGTGGCGCCATCTGAAACATAGGGCAGAGTGGAAGGCCCGTGAGAGGTCGGGGACAGACTCGCTGCTGGATGGACCACCTGATAAAGCACTGTTATCCTCAATGTTAATATAGCTACAGACAAATATGCAATTAAAGCAATAAGTTACCTATAAATCAGTGGTCATGTCTGTTTCTGCTCAAACTTTAAAGAGATATCGCTCATCGTATCAAAGGTTATTGCCAATCCGACCAAAGGTGTATCGCCCACCCGTCCCCAGCTGTCCCCATCTCCTCACACTCTCGATCAGACAGTCGTGCACATATGTGATATGTCTGAGTCACCCACCCGTGCGCGGGTGTCCGCAGCTGCTCTCGTACTCGCTCAGGCAGGCGGCCATCTCAGAGTGCCCGCAGGCAGCCGCCAGCGCGGCCGCCGTCTGTCCACTGGTGTTGAGCAGGTGCGGCAGCGCGCGGCCGTCCGCCGCCAGCACCCGTCCGCACGCCACCGACCCGGAGCGTGCCGCTTTGTGCAGCGGCGTCTCGCCGAGGTAGTCCTAGGGGACGCAACAAGTGGGCGTCACGGTATTTGGTAGCATGTTTGATGTTTTCTAACAGTAAAACAGATGTATTTCTTTTTCAAAGAGATCTGCGTGCTGGGTGCTTCACTCCTTATAAGTCATCTTTCCCATGTAAGTGCCATGGTTACCCGATCAAAGACTGTCAGGTTATGTTCTTTTGAAATCTGAAAAATGCATTACAATGGAAAAAGTATCTAAGCATATGTTTACTATACCTGTTTATTGACATTGCATCCAAAGTGCACCAGGTACTTGAGACAGTGGTCAGCGCCAGAAAAGGCTGCAATGTGGGCGGCCGTCTGCTGAAACTTGGCTGTGGTGAGATCCACGCTGACACCCGCCTCCCGCAGCACAATAACGGCGGGCAGCTGAAAACAACAGAGGGCTGTTAACGGGCCCTGTGTGCGGTCAGACCGTACACAGGCTGTACGCTCCGCCCACTACGTCCCTACGTCAGCCTTCCGTCACCGCACACAGCGACCGCTCTGGCCACAGCGGACCGTCCACCGCACGCAGCCGTGACGTCAGAACCGCCTACCCATCCCCTACCCCCATGCCTGCTGCACACACCATACACCGCACCCACCGCACTCAGCAGTTTGTGGTGCCCGTGAACACTCAGGCAACTTGTTATATAGGCAGGTAGGTACCTAACAACGAACAATATTACATCGCAAATCATCCCATGCCGCCATGTTCTATATAAAAACCTTTGATGAGTTTTGCCTAATCATATGTGATAGTAGGAAATTACATCACTAACTGCTCATCTGAAATGCAGAGCTTTATTCATTTACACTTTTGGCACTGCCCAGTCTTTTTTTAAGTACCAAGCTTCAACACTGTTAGGTGCAGATTGAGGGCTGGGTCCTGAATATGCTGGATACTGAGTACTGAGGTCAATGGATAGTCAGAGTCCAAGGGGTTTGGATCAAGGATGAGTAGGTAGTAGCTTGAAAAACTAGGGCCACACATCAACCTGTTCCTCAGTTGTAGGCAACCAGAACATTGCCTACCTACCTATTCAGCCATCTACTTCATACTTGCATTGCCTCATATTTTATAATTTATGGACGCAAGGTGTACCTCATGCAACTAAGAGTAGATGCTATTATCCATTTGAAGAATAAAATAAACCACACAATCATACCTGGGAAGAATTGGTTACAACAGACCTTGACAAAATTGATGGATCATGAGACTCGGGAGTTGGGGAAAGGGCCTTCCCATTTTAACTCACTTTTTAACAATGCTCACATACTCATTAATTACCAAACTACCAGCAAAACCTTGTGACAGGTCATAGAGCCACAGCACCAAAGTAGAATGTTATGGTAAAATAAAAAAACAGCCAATTTACCTACTGACCTGTCCAAAAAAGCTGGCAAAATGAAGTGGCGTCCAGTAATAAAAGTTATCTTCCTGTACAAGCACACTTTTATCTTGCCGTAATCCAACAAATTTAGTCAGGCTTTGAATATCGCCATCCCTGCAGGCTAAGTGAACTGGGTAGTTTTCTAGCCGTACCGCGTTCCTGGCTTGTTCAAACATCGCTCAAGCTCTGACTCTGTCGACTGAGCTAAGCCAAAGCCACACACACCAACACACACCGTGATTCTGACTTCTGAGACTTCGTAAATGACAAAATGGAAGAAAAAAATTCAAATAGCAATATATTCGTTTCAGTAAGCTTAAAATACCGAAAGAAATGTCCACCACATAACACACACCACAACAATAACTATCCCCAACGCCCTATATAGAAACTATCCCTTGCCGGCACCCTTTCTGATTTTTTATGCAATATTTTCGTACAATTTGACTTAGATTTCTGTTTAAGAGCAGTCAAACGAGCGGCTCATAGATACTATCATACGGCTGTTTGGTTGATAGTTGCATAAATCAGCAATACTATTGAGTCTTCAAAGTATTTGAACACTATTTTCAAACATAAATGCCGCAGCTGCGCCGACAACGTTTTACATGCATTTAGATTGCTGTAGCCAAATTAAAGTTGGTCCTGAAACGAATGTATTAGCGGGCACATCAAATTTGATCGAAGCTTCCAAACTTCATTCTTCAAAGCTTCAAAATACCTACTAATATTCAGTGGCATAGAATTAGAAGCGCAGGATTTTCTACGGATATGCATCGTTTGTTCGTATAGGTAGAATGCAAGGCATTTGATAGGTTGAGAATGAGGTCATAGGCGGCGGAACGGGGAGGGCACCGGGGCACCCATAGACGGCGGAACGGGGAGGGCACCGGGGCACCGTGCCCTCCTTTGATTTCGGCATTTTAATTTCGGCTCTATGGGCGTTACATGGGAAGAATGGGACCAAAAGTCGGCAGTGCCCCCCCCCCCCCCCTTCCCCTTAACTCATTAACGCCGAGTGGCAACTATAGTTGCCAGCTACAAAAACCTACTGCTGAAGGCGAGGTAATAACTTCAGAACAGCATTTGAGGGTTACCTAATCAGCACAGTCCCTTCTCATCATGATTAGACGGTTTCGGTCACGTCCTGTGCGCAACATGCTTCACAAATCAAGAAATAGTCAGACAGTGCAGAGACGGCCGCCATATTGGCATGACGGTCCCGAAGAAAACGACGCTGATTTTCCGGAGTGTCCGATAGTTCCCAGCAGTTGCGGCTTATTTTGATCCGGAAAGGATGTAGGCATGCTACCGGCGTCTCAAAACTTCAAAGCACTCTACTCATTTGTAGATATTTGTGCTAGATTTGTACTTGGCAACTATAGTTGCCACTCGGCGTTGGCGTAGTCAAAAATATGAGCAGTGCATAGTTAAATGGATGTATTTACGGATATAGGGGAGAGCGGGGCCAGTTGAACCACTTTTTATATATTGACATGCACAGCGAGATCTAGTTGTCATATCGAAAAATGCCCAATACCATGAAAAAATATGCTCTTTTGGCTTTATTTTAAGATATGTAAAATTATGTTTCAAACATATTTTGCTGCCAAACGCATGCTTATAAAACAGCTCTACGCCCGTTTCAAATGACCCCGATGCGAGGGTCAATTGAACCAGCCCAAGGGGTCAATTGCACCTATCCTTAACAATGGGATGTTTTCCTCTTCAAGGCCACTTTCTTAAGGAGATATTTTGTCCGGTTTACTTTTCCAAATGCTACATTCAATAGGTCGTTGGAAAGCTAAAAGTGCAAAGTTCCTCATAATAGGTGACATAAAGTACATAGACTATGGTAAAATGGGCGGATGAGGAAAATGAGAAATATCTCAGGCTATAGTGTGCTTTCAAGCAAAAGGCTGGAGAAAAGGGGTCAAAAATTGAGCTCTATCAAACTACTATTTCAGTTTAAAAGCTCATTTCAAAGGTGGACTATTTCCTTTAATGTTTACAGCCCCTGAACAATAACCATTGCAAAGGTCACCGGGGTCCATTGAAACGGCCTGTGGCCCTGTTTCAACTGACCCTCAGAGAAGCGTTTCAATTGACCCCATCCGCTCCCGCCATCTCGCACGCGCCGTAAAGCACATGTCAAACGAGCTGGAGGGACGGCATCATGCTGAATGAAGGGCCAAATAAGGTGTTATTCCGGAGCCAGGAGTTCTTCTTTCAGCAAACAAAGGTATATGAGATATCACAAAATATTCATAAAAACGATTTCTCCCAAACGCCCCTCAAAAACACAAAAACAAGTGTCAAATCAAAATTACCATCCGTCTGCCGCCCAAACGCCGTTGACAAAGGAAGTGGTCGAGTGCGGATGCGCAGTGGTGTCGGCAACGCCATATGTTGCATGCTGTTGAAAATAAAGCCATGTTTCATCTGACCCCGTGTTTCAACTGGCCCCGCTCTCCCCTACTGTAACAAAACATTTGTTATTTAGCCAGGCTGTCCCCGGGTATCCCTTGAGTCATACTTACATGGACTTTTGCAAATAAATTAGTAATAAAGGTAGAAAATAATTATAAATGCATGTATGTCTATACATTACCATAGTGAACCCCATGCCCATCAGGCACGTAGCTAGGATTTGGCCAAGGGAGGGGCGGAGGAATCCCGGGGGCCTCCTTTCTACAGGGGGCCTCCTCCCTAAAGGGGCCTCCTTTCTACAGAGGGTCTCATGCCTACACAATTACATATACAACATAATGCATTTACTTTTGTTCAGCTTTCATATGGCAAGCGCACTGGTATGTTTCTTTATTCTTACCGCTGCAGGCTGCAGCGGTAAGAAACATACGCATATCACAAGTCTCCGAGTGGCATGATAACGGGCAAAAAAAAAAAAAAAAACTCGGGCGCCGGCGGCGGCCGGACCGCAGCAGGAGGGGGAGGATCTGCGAGGAATGGGAGGATACTGGATGACGGTCAGAGTAACACTTGGTGTATTATCATATATCGTTCAAGCGCTTAACCGTATTCCGGGCGGGCTCTGAAAGACTCTGAATCGGGCGGGGGCCTTTTCTGGCCCCCGTCAGAACTCGAAAAGCACGAATCGTAGCGACAAACGGCAAGGGCGTTTGATAGTTCGTTGAACGACTTACAACTTTTGTAAACAACTTTTTTTTGGGTCAGGTCAATATTGAGGTCGCCAGAGGTCATAACAAATAACATGGTTTATAACGACCTACATAGATAGGTCAACTTCAAAATCTAACCTAGGAAAGTCACGCTGGGTACCAATCGACGCGTCATGACCAGGCGAACGGTTTGGTACACTAACAACTATTTAGCCCCATCATGTCGTGATTTATTGGCTAAAAACTGTTGATGACCTCACCTCACCTCAGATGATCCTTCCCGGTGCTCCTGTCAGTAAATGCCACCTGGGTGCTTACAGATCAGATAATCTGACGTAATTCAGAAAGAATTGGGTGGTTTTGACTCGTTTTCTCGAAGCAGGACACAGTTCATTACCTATATTTTCCAATAGGCTTGTCACGATTCTGACCTTACTGACGTCTGCAAGATTGAAACTATACGGTTATCAATTCTTTCTGTGTGAATTATGCCACGTTTACTTGCTGTAAGTAACACATGGTTTCGTTAGTAAATTTTCCTAGGTCCAGGTGGTTTGCTTCATTTACGCCGTAGATGAAACAAACAATCGATGGATAGGTATAGGTATATTAAGTTCCCGGTCAAATAAATTATTATGAGTTGTGCGAAGCATGGCTATGGGAATATCACCACGGTCTATTAAATGGTTTGGGTAATTGCATCCATCGTAAAAATACCAACACAGCCACAGGTATATATTACAGAAATGGGCTGCTGTGTTCATGCATTAACCCGCGCCCTGCCGGGGGGTGTTAAACACCCCCCCTGCAGTTTTCCGTGAATATCTAAAAAACGGCGACGCGGCACACTTTATGCTACATCATTTCTACACATGTTGTGAAAATTTCAGACCCTGGTCACTTAAGGTCAGGTCACCAGGTCAGGTCAAATGACCTCACCACATAAAAAGTTTTAATGTCTGCCAAAGGTACACGGAGTGACCAAACGCTTTGAAACTTTCAGAGATGCAAATGCACAAGAGCGACAAAATGCAAAAAATGTATGTCTTGGAATTTTGATATCGATGACATAAGGTCAGGTCAATTTTGCGACCTTAAATTGAAAGTCGCCTTTTTAGACGGAAGTCATTATAAACACTCTAAAACACTGAATTACTAGTATCTTTGACACATTGAACATGAAAATGGCACCCGTGACCCTTTCTATAACCCTGAGGTCATCTCAGGTCACGAATGGTATCTGACTGTTTTTCGCGAATAACTTTTGATAGAGGTATGCTAGAGCGATGAATACACCTTAGTTGTGTTTGGCTCGACGATACGGATGGACTGATATGGATCTTAGCCCTTATCGGTCAGGTCATGACCTTGACCTGAGGCCAAATTTTCAAGTTGACCTTTCAAGGTCAATTCATAGTTCATTCCACACGTCTGGACGAGAGGAACACGATGCTGGTAAAGGGAAGTTCGTGCAAATTTTGAGACGAAAGTTATCGCCGAAAACTGGTTTCCGAAAATATCGGCCATTTTGGCAGTTTTTGCGGCCACTGCAGGTAAAACCGTTGACGGGAAAACCGCTGACGGCACGCGGCATGATTTCTCTGAGCGCATTTATACAAATAATTTGTCTACATAGAATAGGGCCTTCTGTTTACAGAGGACCTCCTCCCCTGTCCCTTCCTACAGTGGGCGGCGACGCGGTTGGGAGTCTATTCTGTACAGTTTCCTGGGTTCTCAGTTTTCACTATAGTGAGAACTGATAACTCTCTATAGAGAGTAGCACGGACCAGAAGCCAGAAGGTAATTTGCTCACAGTGGGCCTCCACTCTATGTACTTAATATACGACGCTGTCTTTGACTACCGGGGGCCTCCTGCCCACAGAGGGCCTCTTATCTACAGAGGGCTTCCTCTCTACAGATTGCCTCTTATCTACAGAGGGCCTCCTCTCTGCTGAGGGTGTCTCTCTCTCTCTCTCTCCAGAGGGCCTCCTTTACAGAGGGTATCCTCTCTACAGAGGGCCTCCTCTCTAGTCTCTACAGGGACCTCCTCTCTACAGAGGGCTTCCTATCTATGTAGGGCCTCCTCTCTTCAGAGTCTCGTCTCTACACAGGACCTCCTCTATACAGAGGACCTCATCTCTGCAAAGGGCCTCCTCTCTTCAGAGGGCCTTCACTCTACAGAGGGCCTCCTTCCCACAGAGGACCTCCTTTCTACTGAGGGAATCCTCCTCTACAGAGGGCCTCCTCTCTTCAGACGATCTCCTCTCTACAGAGGGCCTCCTCTCTTCAAAGGGCCTTCTGATTTCAGACGGTTTCTTCTTTACAGAGGGCCTGCTCTCTACAGAGGGCCTCCTTTTTTACAGAGGGCCTCCTTTTTACAGAGGGCCTCTTTTTTACAGAGGGCCTCCTTTTTGCAGAGGGCCTCCTCTCTACAGGGGGTCTCCTCTCTAAGGGGGCCTCCTCTCTACAGAGGGCCTCCTACCCACAGAGGGCCTCCTGTCTACTGAGGAGTCAGAGGGGCCCTAGCGGTCAGACACAGACACTAGTGGTTATTCACAGGAGATGAGAAGGGCCCTAGCTGTCACTTGTCAGGCTGGTCAGAGGGCCCTGATTGTTCTGACGTCATTTTTTAGATTCCCGCGTGAATTTCGTTCGCCTCCGACGTGATTTTGGCCAACGTGGGCCTTCGGCCCACGTTGGATTCAGGCCGAAAGGATTCAGGCCAACGTGGGCCGAAGGCCCACGTTGGCCTGAATCCTTTCGGGGGGCCTCCTGAAAACCCCAAGGGAGGGGCGGGCGCCCCCTCCGCCCCCCCCTTGGCTACGTCCCTGATGCCCATCCAATGTTTTCTTGGTCTATTTGTCGACGTTTTTCAATCTTATTATGTTTATCATCTACTTATGATATTTTTTGTGGAATGGGATGCAATCTCGCTGCTTTCTCTTTCCTCTCTCTCTCTCTCTCTCTCTCTCTCTCTCTCTCTCTCTCTCTCTCTCTCTCTCTCTCTCTCTCTCTCTCTCTATCCCTTTCTCTCGCTCTCTCCTCTCTTGCTCTCTCCTTCTTTCTCCACTGTCGGATGCAGGGAACACATTACGGACATTCATAACTCACAGCGTCCGACTTTGACGATTTTGTTTCGTTTTCTTTGCAAAGGAAGCGAACTAAACCGCTTCTATGAGATAAAGATTGCGTAAGATTGCACAGTAATACATTTATAAGGAAGCAACATCCGGGAATTTTATGGGAATTTGCAAATCTTTTGCAGGTCTCCTGTTGCGTCTGATATCACCTTTCTGGATAAACGAGAGTCGCTCTCGCTTTCTATGTCGAAGGCTATACTTTGTTGGTTTTCTATATGCTTTGTTGGTTTTTCGTAGCGTTCAATTAGTCTTGCCACTTGCAATATAACCAAACTCAGGCATGTTCACCTGCAGGCACCGTGTCATGATGCTGAATCGTGTGATCAGCTCGTGTTTCGATTTGGAGGGGGACGTAGCTATTACGCCTGTTTTCATCAACAAATTAAATTTTTAAGCACCGTAAAGACGCTGTACGACGTTTCCAAACAGGAGCTCATAGACGAAAGCTCCTCCACCTCCTCCACTGAGCTCCCATTGACGACGATTATGACCTTGACACAGTCGAGACACCGAATTGATTCCGATGAAGCTGGCAGCTGCTTACTCTTTGAACTTCACAGCAGGTGCTGGTGATTCAACTGTGTGAGACGGTGGAGGCGGCTTTGTGCTTTGGTTTTTGCGCGCGAAATGAGGAAATTGGGAAGTAGGTGTTAGAAAATGTGGGCCTGCTCAGTCGTCCTAAACCAGATGAAAGTGAAATTAAACTCTTTATCTTTATGACTCGTGGAATGCCTTCAAGTGAGAGTAGTGGTGGTCACCTTGTACAGCACTTTTACTCGTCAATGGAAAGCGCGTGGCACCTATAACGCAAACTGTGCCATGACATATCCCCTTCTTATTCTGATGTACAACCGCCAGTGTGTTCTAAAGTCTAAACTCGATTCATGATCATGACAGGGATCCAATTCGTTCAGACTCCCGTCCAAATAGTCTAAAAGCGAACGGATTTACTGGTTAGCCAAGGGCAACATAAGTACGTACGCGGGAATCAGCAATATAGGTACTACTAGGGTTACCCGCGTGCTCCGCAACGCGAAGAAGGGTTATTTTTGACCCGTGGGTATTGGGTTGGTCTGTGTCGGTTTGGTTGGTATCCATTTCGTTCGATTGCTTTTTGACGGCCAAGCATTTTGTAATAAAACAAAAAGATACATCGCATCGAGGTGCCCGTGTCGTATTATCATGCGTTCTCGAAAACTGGCGTGAAGTCTTTTGAGGGCCATCGGTGAATTTCGCTAAAAATGACAATGTAATGGTTTGGAACATTTACATTTTTACGGATACTGTTGCTAATCATGCAAAAATGAATAGTGAATATTGGACAGAATTGAATGCTCTATCCAATGGTACCATATTCAATTGCCAAATGTATCAGGTTATGCAGCAAACCCCGTGTGATTAATAAAGTGGCACAAAATTGACAAACACCATTTTCTCCTGTGATTTGCACCACCTTGATTTGGATCAATCAGCTTTTCACAATTTTTATATGAGAGGCGGTACCTTTCTCTTGCAAATAGGCGTTGATTCAACTCGCTCCATTTAACGGTCACCTAAAAATAAAACTCATTCCAAAATCCCTAAAAAAAGCAATTTTTCAAATAAAAGTGCCCTCTCCGGTGCACGTGGCGCGTGCCATCCCCTGCACCGCACACCATTCGATAGCCCGTTCAATTATCTACATGAAGCTGTTTTCCCCGTGCCGGTCGGACCCCTGGTCACCAAGATATTGCACGGGAACCGGACCCGTGTCGGCCAAAATTAGCCGTTTTCGCCCGATTTTGCAAGCCGATTTATACATGTAAAGTCTATGACGCGAATTTGCACTTTTTGGGCACGCGCCACGTGCTCCCTATCAATCCGATCGAGCTGAGACCCCTCAAAGGCACGTCGCGCATCCTTGATCTATAAGTTGTGCAAATTTCACCGGGCTAGGTGCAACGGTCTGGCCTGTAGTCCACGCAAAGCAGCACCAAGTCGGGACCTCGGTAACGGACAGACGCACCCTCCTCAAATAGTAATATAGATACAATTTCACTGCTCTGGTAGGCCTGTAATCTGCATGGTCGCAAATAGGCAGGAAGAGTGGAGTTGCTTCGCACCCGGAGCTTATGCAAATGTATCATACTCGGTAGAAAGTTTTGTGATAAGACGGTCTACCTACTGTTGTAACGCAGAGGCTCCGTTCCAGACTGTGTATTTGCGGCCGGTCACGGGGCTCACAGACACAGCGCCTGAGGCGACCAATCAGGCGTCCGCTGGCCGGCGCTGCCTGCGCCGGCATGGTGCACTGGGACCAGAGCAGCGGCCCGGGCACAGCAGCATTGTGCACCACAACACTCCTCCCCCCTGGTTACAAAACCATCACCGTAACAAGAACATAACCGAAGAAAACACTTCTGCGAAAACCGAGTCATACACACGTGCCCATCAATATCGATCCGGAGCTCGCAAGGTCGCGCGATTCCTCAGATTGTACCCGTGGTGGCCGGTGGAGCCACCCGGCGTGCCAGTGGATGGTACGACGGGGAGAGCTGGTCTCGACTCCCCGGGTCCATTGGAGCAGCTGTCAGTGACGGGCTGCGGCCGGTGTGACGGACCGGAGCTGGGCACGGGAGCAGCGGCCGGCACCGGTGCGGGATCCGGCGGGGCTCCGGTGGCCGGCACGGCTGGAACCGGTGCGGCCGACACGGGAACCAGGAGTGGACGTGGCACGGGTGGCATCACGGGCTCCACGGGGCTGGAAGGAAACACAACGTTTGAAGAAGTCGGCACAGTATGCTCGCTATACCGTCTCCTGACAACATCAGCATGTCGGACAACAATCCTACCGTCTGCGAGTTCGATAGTGAATTTCACACCGTTCACACCAAGCACGACACCAGGCACCCAGCGACACCGTTCGACCCCCCGCAAACGATCCACAGCCGAGACATACACTTTGTCCCCGATCGACAGGTCACGCTCACATGCCCCCCTATCACGGTACTCTTTTTGCTCGGACTGTCTGTCACGGATGTGCTGACTCAAGTCGGGGCTAACTGCACTCAGGTGAGTACGGGGTTGTCTACCCAGAAACAGCTCCGCCGGAGAGCGTAAGGTCAGCGTATGAGGTGTAGTCCGGTAATGTAACAAAAACCGGGCCACTTTGGTCTCAACAGATCCAGTAACCTGCTTGTAAAAACCATTTTTAAAAGTTTGCACCGCCCGTTCTGCGAGACCGTTCGATTTGGGTGACATGCATGGGCTAGTGAGATGTCTGATGCCATTCGTGTGACAAAACAGCTCAAATTGTCGGGACACAAACGCCTGGGCATTGTCGGTCACGATCACATTCGGCAGACCCCAGCTGGCAAATGACATCCGCAATTTATCAATCGTTGTTTCGGAGTCAGATGCACGAGTCGGATACACATCTAACCACTTAGAATGCGCGTCGATCAGGATCAAGAACATTCGACCATTTGCCTCACAGTAATCGATGTGCACTCTCTCCCATGGCCGTGATGGCCATCGCCAGGGGTGCAGAGGCGCCTCGGGGGCTCTGCCCTTCAGCTGCTGACATTTCCCACATCCACGGACAACATCGCGAATATCATCATCCATCTTAGGCCACCAAACGTACATCCGGGCTAACATTTTTGAGCGACTTTCCCCAGGGTGACCCTCATGTAAGAGCTTGAGCAGACTCTGTCTGCCTTGAGGCGGTATTACGACTCGTGAGCCCCACAAAACACAGCCCTCTTGGATGCTAAGTTCGCCCATACGGCTCTTGTACGGCTGAAACTCGGGGCCCAAATCAACCACTGATTCCCAGCCGCCGTCCCGCACACATCTATGAACCGCCGAGAGGATCGGATCCCGAGAGGTCCACAACCTGATCTGAGCCGCAGTTACCGGTGACGCATCCAAAAATTCTAACAAGTGAACCATCTCAGCCGGCACTGGCACGCTGGCAGGCGGGGAGCCCGCTGTGGGAAGCCGGCTGAGCGCGTCACAGTGCCCCTGTTTGGAGCCGGGCCGGTACTCCAGCCTGTAATCGTAGGCTCCGAGTAACAGAGCCCATCGAACCATACGTGGTGACGTCATTAACGGCAGGGGCTTCTGTTCTCCCAAAATCCCAAGTAGAGGCTTATGGTCGGTCTGAATCGTGAATGTACGGCCTGCTAAGAAGTAATGGAACTTTTTAACACCCGTCACTATCGCTAGCGCCTCCCGATCAGTCTGCGAATACCGCGACTCTGTATCACTCAACGACCGCGAGTAATATGCGATAGGACGTTCCCCATCTCGGGTGAGCTGACTCAGCACGCAGCCCACACCGACGGGGCCCGCGTCGCAGGCCACTACTACCGGCAAAGCTGGGTCAAAATGAGCCAAAACGGGCGGTCTGATCAGCATGTCCTTAGCAGCGCAGAAAGAGGCGCTTTCGGTCTCGGTCCACTGCCATTTTTGATCCTTGCGCAGCAATCGGTACAAAGGAGCTAGGGTGCTGGCCAAGTTCTTAAGGAACTTTGCATAGTAATTTATCAGTCCTAGCCAACGGCGCAGCTCACTGACATTCCGCGGTTCCGGAGCCTCCCGAATGGTCGCCGTTTTTTCATCCGTAGTCTCAATCCCCTTACTACTAATCCTGAGTCCCAGATACGTCATGCTTCCTACGCCAAACCTACATTTCTCGCGGTTGACACGAAGGCCGGCCTCATTCAAACGCCCGAGGACGACCCGCAGAGTGGAGTCGTGGCTTTCCTCGGTGGCACCCGCTACTACTAGATCGTCTAGAAATACCCCCACCCCGGGTATATCTGCTAACAACGTCTCGAGTGTACGCTGAAACAGTGACACCGCAGAGGCGTACCCAAAGGTGAGTCGCAGCGGTCTCAGCAGTCCCCGAGGGGTGTTCACAGTCAAGTACTCACGGGACCTCTCATCCAGAACCAGCTGGTTATAGGCGCTCTTTAAATCGATCTTAGAAAACACCTGACAACCAGACAACTTTGAGAAGAGCTCCTCAACACGAGGTAAGGGGTACTGGTCTACGGCCTCCCGGTAAGCCAGAGGAACCGCCCTCGGCTTGAAGAAGCGCGGCTGCCCATCTGGATCCACGTCAATGGTGACCTCGCCACCACGAAAACAGCCGAGCTCATCACGGAACACATGTGGAAACTCATCGAGTACCGGCTGCACACGAGACGCGGACGATACACGACACACTGTGGGCCAATCCAGTGGGATCTGACTCAGCCAGTTTCGGCCAAACAAACACGGCCCACTTCCCTTCACGATGATAAGTGGCAGCCTGGCAGCCTGGCCACCGTGCTCGACATTCACCGTTACCTGTCCGCACACCGATAGCTGTTCGCCGCTGTAGGTCTTCAGCGTGACGTTGCACGGCTCCAGGCTCGGGCCGCCGCTCGGCCAGAGCTGACGGAGCACGGAGTCGGAGCAGACGGACACCGCCGCCCCCGTATCCAGCTCCATGTCCACTGTCTTTCCATCAAGCACCACGCTCACCATCAGCGGCGGTCGTCGCTCACTCTCGGGCCGCACACTAAACATCGCGTAGGCCTCATCGATCGCCTCATCACTCGCGGGAGCCGCCACCTCTCGGCGCGACAGCTCGGCACTCTCATCACCGCACTGCATCACGGACGCCGACTGTGGATCCTCGGCCGACAGCTGGCGCAGCTGATGCTGACTCCCCCGTCCGCAGGCCACTCGGATGTGGCCGCGCTGGCCACAGGCGAAGCACCGCCGGCCCCGGAACGGGCACGCTGACTGAAGATGATCTCGAAGACATCGGGGGCACTCCGTCGAGCCTCCACCTCGAACATCTCGCCGCTGCTGAGGAGGGCCAGCGGCCGTCGCAGGGCGCGGCGGGCCTCGCCGCGCCCCCAACTCGCCGCCGGCACCTCCGGCACGTCGCTCGGCGGCGCGCTCCACCCGCTGCACGATCGAGTCGCCGGGCGCGCCGACTTCGTGCCCGCTGAGCTCTGCGGCACTAGCGGCAGCAGACTCGTGAGCCTGCGCCAGCTCCACCGCCAGTGGTAGCGTCAGATGCGGCTCACTCAGTAAGCGCGACTGCAGCCGCTCGTTCCTGATGCCGCAAACCAGGCGGTCTCGTAGCATCTCCTCCAAGATACCGGCAGAAAACTGGCAAGGCTTAGCCAGCTTCCGCAACCGCGCCAGAAACGCGCTGACTCCTTCCTGGGCCCCTCTGCAGCACGAGTGGAAACGGAATCGAGCCACGATCACCGAAGCCTGGGGCTCAAAATGAGCTTCCAGCACATCCACGAGGTGAGTGTAGGTGCAGTCACTCACGGCTGTCGGGGCCACCAGGTCTTCCAACAGACCGAACGTTCTTGCTCCGACGACACTGAGGAAAACGGCACGCCTCTTGCCTTGCTGATCCTCACCAGTGATGCCGTTAGCAATGAAATATTGCTCGAGTCTTCTGGCGTAGGATCCAAACGATTCAACTCCCGGGTCAAACTCTGGCGCCTTCCCAACACACGCCATCTCCCCACGCGGTTCGAATCGCCTCGTCGCCAATGTTGTAACGCAGAGGCTCCGTTCCAGACTGTGTATTTGCGGCCG
This sequence comes from Amphibalanus amphitrite, assembly GCF_019059575.1. Taxonomy (NCBI): domain Eukaryota; kingdom Metazoa; phylum Arthropoda; class Thecostraca; order Balanomorpha; family Balanidae; genus Amphibalanus; species Amphibalanus amphitrite. The sequence continues at coordinate 308,970 of NW_024881636.1, forward strand.
GTCACGGGGCTCACAGACACAGCGCCTGAGGCGACCAATCAGGCGTCCGCTGGCCGGCGCTGCCTGCGCCGGCATGGTGCACTGGGACCAGAGCAGCGGCCCGGGCACAGCAGCATTGTGCACCACAACACCTACCATCACTACCATGTAAAAGAGAAACTAGAACTATGTATTAGGTAACATGCATTCTTTGTTGAATTGTTTCCGAGTGGATTCTATCTATGCAAGTCAAGATAAATGGTTAAGAAAGACTGGTAAAGAGCATCTGCTTTGGTATAGAAAAGCACTTCTTGCATGGGTAAATAAATTGTGTTTCCTGGATACCAAGAACTAGCTGCTTTGGACACGTGCTACAGGCTTATACTATAGGGCATAGTGCCGATTCCTCTACTTAGACGTAATTATATTATCAGAAGTTTATATTAAAGTTCCATAACCACCTTTTTCTGATTGGAAATTGATTATAGGCTCGTGGAAGAGAAGTTAGAACATACATAGTATAAATGCATCGCGGCGATTCGTATTTGTTTAATGAAAAGTTACGATAGCCGTAATTTTTGACTACGTCAACGCCGAGTGGCAACTATAGTTGCCAGTCCAGAAATATATGTTAGAAATGTTTTTATTTTTCAATACAGCGTATGTGCATTTCTAGTGCATATAGAAACATAGGACATTTAGAAAAACCGCCGAAATTTGCCCACGGAATTATCGTCGTTAATGAGTTTTGAAGGTGTTCCGCCGCTGCTGGGGGCACCGTGCCCCCCTTTGAATTTGGCATTTAACATTAGCCCTATCGGCGTTGCATGGAAAGAATGGGACCAAAAGTCGGCAGTGCCCCCCTTAATTGAAGGTGTTCCGCCGCTACTGGTTGAGGTACCTACTAACATGAAGCATATATTTTTGCCTGTAGTTTCGTCAGAAGTAGGCAACACCAATATTACTATTGGCTATTGATAGGTATAGGTGCTACTGCACTGGGCCTGGAGGTTCCAGACTCCACATAAGGCGTAGGATCAGGGGGGCCAGGGCTGGGGGAGGGGCATGGTCCCTCACCACCTCTGCAGCAAGGTAAGATGAGCACAAAACTGCAAAAATGTCTTCATAGGGGAATGATGGCCGGCTCCCACAAAGTGACATTGAAGTTTCGCTCCCCCCCCCCCACACACACACTTTTCGTGACATTCCTAGTTCCTCGCCCATGAGACTCCAGATTCCAGAAGAAGCGTGGGGGGGGGGGGATGAGGACCGATCTGCAGCAGAGAGGCCGGCACGCCGTGTTCGATGGAATTCGGTCTGATCGGTCGAGTCGAACAGGGTCCAGCGGCCAGCCAAGATGACTAGTGAGTAGTGGCTGGACTAGTGGCTTGGCTAGTCCGACTCGGCTAGTGTCGGCTAGCGTTGGCTATATTGTCAGCAGCGCGGCGGAGCGGAGAGCCCTGGCGGAGAGGACGTGTTAGACGCAGCCTGATCAACTGCGCACAACTGCGCGTCGAGTACGGGCCTGATTTCTATAGAGCCTTTGGCCTGATCCGCCGCCTCCGAACGGGGAGCGGGATTTACAACAACCATTAGGTACGGCAGATTGGCACAGGCAAGGGGCCAGGAAGTAGACGTTCCCTAGCGATCCAGAAGGCAGACACTAAGCTGGAAAAGAGACAAAATGTCTAGCATTTAGGTAGCTTCTTCTACCTAGCTGTGTAGGTTTAAGTTCGATAGTTAGCGATGTAAAAAAAAAAAACAATCAGGATCATCACTTTATTGAGATTGTTTTTCAAATCGTCGTATTGAGTGGGCACAAGATCGACAGACAACATTCACTTTGCTTACACCATTCATAGACAAAGCTTCAGGGCCACGGCACGCCCACAACTGAACAATGAGCACTGAGCAGGCTTCATAGATTAAGCAACCACAAATGCAGAAAAACAAAACGTAGGTACCGACATCTTATTTCCTGAAGATAAAAAAACAGCCCATGCTTCAAGTTCTCAGAGTTCGCGATAAATTTTCCAAGCCTAGATATTTCACATTGATAAAATAAAAAACCGAAAACTAAAAAGGGAATTAGTTCAAGACGTTGTCATTGTCAACATCCTAATAGCCTAATGATAGCAATGATGATAACAACGCTGGATTCAAACATCGACATCCGACATATGACAAATGGCATCCATCCGACATCGGAACTGAGATGGAATCGTTCATGCATCAATGCAACTTACATAATGACTCAGAGAGCAGCAAGTTGTGCATTTTTTTTAACAATAGGCTCGCTCATTGCATTCACATCTCTGACACATAGGTATCTATGCCCGTTCCATACGCCAAATATCGACATGTTCGTACTTCGTAAGAACATATAGAATGATTGCACCTAATACAAGCGCATATTTTATCGTTACACACTGGCATCGGCATCAAAAACATTGGGCAAACAGCAACAAGAACAACCACAATCCGCCGTACCCACATGCATGCCGTGCTGCGTGCATGCGCGCACAGACTCTCGGGACAAACAGCGTTACGTATAGGTACGGGGCGGACCAACTCCGCGGCAACAGCAAATCGCTCGGCGCGCTCCTTCTTAGAATAGCACACTCGGGACGATAAATCAACGCTTCAAGTAGGTACATACCTACCTTAAACGAAACAGCAAGACTCAACAGTTCACGTAAGTAAATAATATACGCTAGTATGTTCGTACGATTGTACATGGATCCGTAGGTACGCGCAATCTGTCACGGGAAAACATCGATATGATTACAGTGTGCATCGATATGTTGATCACAATCGATATTGCACCAATTGTTCCCAATTAGGTACCCAAGATCGTGGATACTGGGGTTCTGTCTACCGTCACCGTTTCAAGCCAACCCAGTCTTATAGCAAATTGAACGTTGGTAAGTCGATTTCGACATAAAATTTAAATACACCTCACACTACTAATCATTTTTCTTTGGAAGTTTTCGCGTCTTTGTCTCAGGTAACGTCAACATTCGCAGCCTGCCCTTGACCTCGTCACACCGAGCACACCATACTCATTTTACCTCGACGCATAGACAATCTAATCCTTGTCACTCATCTGTCCATTCCGTACAGCCGAATATATAATATGTCGCCACGGATAATGACGAAACATTTAGCCTTTCAAGCTCTTGGTCACTGAGCGCAGCTTGTCATTGGCAAGTCAGGTCACAATTTTATCTTTTCGGACCATCAATAACTCACATACCGAGCTGGGAATAAATGTAGATCAAAACATTTGCAGTCACATTTCCTCTCAGATCTGCAGATCCTCTGGCCAGATCTGCACCTCCTCAGGTCAAATCTCCACCCCGTGCTCCAGTGACCGGTCCGATCTGTTCACAGTGACCTCATACTAGGTCAGATATGTTCACGGTGACCTCGTTCCAGGTCAGATCTGTACCTTGCGGAACGCACGCCGTTAGGCCAATCAGCTCTGCAGACCATGCCCCGGTGACCGGTCAGGGCTGCACCTCGCGGACGCCGTGTCAGGTCAGATCTGCACTCTGACCCGGTGACCGGTCAGATTTGCACCTCTCGGACGCCGTTGGCGGCGCCCGGCACGTGCCGTCAGGAGCGCACCTCCACCGGCGGACTGAGCTCGACGCGACGCTGCTCGTGGCACGTGGAGCCCGACTCGCGCGCCACCAGTTGACGTGGCGCCTCACCCGGAGACGAGATGGAGCGGCACGACATCATCGAGCGAGACGAGCTGCCGGCAGGGGCGGGAGGGAGTCAGAACAGGGGCGATGTGGGGCGGGGAGGGCGCCAGAACAAGGGTGATATGGGCGTCAGGAACGGAACGAATACATGACATTTAATGCAGCACATTTGACAGTAAACACAGCACGCAGCGCAGGTATTCACACGATATTGGATGAACACCTTCATCATACCATCTGACTGGCTCATCTAACGAAGCAAATGAGCCACTCATCACCACAGTGCCCCGCCCAGTGGTTGATGCGCACCTGACTTTGGACGGCTCGGCAGTGGACAGAGGCCGAGACAATGAGGAAGACGAGGCGGTGGACATCTTTCGCGACGACGACGGACGCTTCTTGGCCCGGCGCAGCTCCCCGTCCAGGTCATCCAGCTGGAGGGATAGACAGGCACGTAGCTAGGATTTGGCCAAGGGAGGGGCGGAGGAATCCCGGGGGCCTCCTTTCTACAGAGGGCCTCCTCCCTAAAGGGGCCTCCTTTCTACAGAGGGTTTCATGCCTACATAATTACGTATACAACATAAATGCCAGTTAAAGGTAGTGTGCCAGCTTTCTTGGACCAGGCACGTAGCTAGGATTTGGCCAAGGGAGGGGCGGAGGAATCCCGGGGGCCTCCTTTCTACAGAGGGCCTCCTCCCTAAAGGGGCCTCCTTTCTACAGAGGGTTTCATGCCTACATAATTACGTATACAACATAAATGCCAGTTAAAGGTAGTGTGCCAGCTTTCTTGGACCAGGCACGTAGCTAGGATTTGGCCAAGGGAGGGGCGGAGGAATCCCGGGGGCCTCCTTTCTACAGAGGGCCTCCTCCCTAAAGGGGCCTCCTTTCTACAGAGGGTTTCATGCCTACATAATTACGTATACAACATAAATGCCAGTTAAAGGTAGTGTGCCAGCTTTCTTGGACCAGGCACGTAGCTAGGATTTGGCCAAGGGAGGGGCGGAGGAATCCCGGGGGCCTCCTTTCTACAGAGGGCCTCCTCCCTAAAGGGGCCTCCTTTCTACAGAGGGTTTCATGCCTACATAATTACGTATACAACATAAATGCCAGTTAAAGGTAGTGTGCCAGCTTTCTTGGACCAGGCACGTAGCTAGGATTTAGCCAAGGGAGGGGCGGAGGAATCCCGGGGGCCTCCTTTCTACAGAGGGGCCCTCCTCCCTAAAGGGGCCTCCTTTCTACAGAGGGTTTCATGCCTACATAATTACGTATACAACATAAATGCCAGTTAAAGGTAGTGTGCCAGCTTTCTTGGAACGTATGGAGTTAATGGCCCAGATAAGGAGAACCGGATTTTTAGAACTTATCCATACCTTTAAAACTCATGGAAACGTCTTAAATTCTTCAAATTTTGAGTACCCCAGTGCGAAATTCGCCCCGACGGGTTGTCGGTCGTACCCCAACCACATTCCACACCACTATGAACAATAAATGCACACACTGAAATCGATATTACCGATATGCTCATCCAATCAAGTTTCGATAAACCCGTTCATCATCATCTCCTGCGGTTTCGAACACGCCTGTTAGGTGGCTTCTGATGCTCGTCGAGGTCGGAATTTCCAAATACGCGTGGTGCGTCGGGCCGCGCGCTCTGACTTCGGCCAAGAAAAATGCGTCAGCTGATCATTTTCATTTCTGCCACTTGCGTGTGGTGAAATGGGGTCATAACTTATAAGACGGCTTTTTCATATCAATTATTTTACATAAAATCATATTTCAAACCATAAATAATGTTCGACAGCCAAATAAAAGAAACAATACCAATACGGGCTTACAGTTTAAGGCTCGACATTGTGTTGTCTACGATTAGACAGCTGATAACTCATTCCCGTATACGTCGTATGGTCGTAACACTATAATGACCTTTGCTTATTGTCACAAGTGCGCCGCATTCGCGATTGTTGCCCGACGCCTGTTTGCAGGTGAGCCCACTACAGTTGTTATACATATCTAAAAACCGAAAAACTTTTAGGCGAAAAAGGCACTTTAGGCCCCCGTTGCCCGCGCCCCACTCACCGTTTGTTCTCCCCAGTTGGCTGTCAGTGGCCGAAACCACTCACGTCGGCTCGTTCTCAGGGTAAGCTAGCCCCTAAAAAACGGCCGGCGGAGTAGTAACGACGAGGTATAGTGTGGACTACCTATGTTCGGTTCGGTATGGTTATTCTTATCAATCGTGAAAATAATATGGTCTAATCTGAGACATCGGTGAGGGTGGGTGGGAGACTTTCCTCTCGCGTTTCGCTCCGTTCACCGTCCGTCGCTGTCGATGACTGGTGAGCGCGCCACTTTCCGTCGACGGCCCGCCCGTCCCCGCGCCCCTTCCAGACACCCCTCCCGGGTCTGCCCTGCGTCCGTCGACGGGGCGATTAGCCACGGTCACGTTCGGTGGCGCCATGGCAGGGTCCTAACCTTCCATAGCCGCGTCGCCGCTATGAGTTGATTAGGCCCCCGTTGCCCGCGCCCCACTCACCGTTTGTTCTCCCCAGTTGGCTGTCAGTGGCCGAAACCACTCACGTCGGCTCGTTCTCAGGGTAAGCTAGCCCCTAAAAAACGCCAAGTACACCCAATGGAATTCTGTATTGTATCCTTTGTACAAGCATGCTCCACTTCTCTTTCTATTCTCTGCCTTCCGCTCCATTCGTCCTCAGCCCCCCCCCCCCGCTACCTATAGCACTGCTCCCGTCAGAAGTGGGAGTGCTCCCACCGGGTCGGCCAGGAAGCGGCCGACTGCCGGCGGCAGCGCGTCGGCGCTGCCCAGTGCGGTGGGTCGTAGCCGGCGGAACCGTGTTAGGTCGCCTCGCGACAGTGCGTCTGCGGCCCCGTTTTCCTTGGTGTTAAGGTACCGCACGTCTAAGATGAAACCCCTAACTGCTGACAGAAACAACAGGTGACGAATGATGGCCATGGTGCGCGGCTCGCTCGCCCAGCCCCTGTTCCACGACCCCACCACCCCCATGTTGTCGCTGAGTACGAGAATCCTTTTTCCCCGCCACATGTCCCCCCATAGGACGCAAGAGATCAGGACCGGGATCATTTCCAGGAGCGTCATAGACGGCGTTAGGTCCCCTGCTATCTGGGTCGGCCAGGTGAGCGACCACCACCTCTCCTCGTAACACGCGCCTGTCCCCGATCGGGAGCTGTCCGCTGCGAACTGATGATCCGCGGTGGCGGCCGCGCACGGAGGGACCATGGGGAATGTTCCGTTCCATAAGGGGAGGAACTTGCGCCGCCACGCTAGATCCGCCTTGACGGCAGCAGTGAGGCGTACCCGGTGATGCAGGCTGGCCACCGTGCCGGCGGCATCGAGCACCCGCCGCGTGAAGCCCCGACCTGGCGGGAGACAGCGCCCCGCGTGGGCGAGTTTCCCCGCCACGGACAGCAGCTCGCGTCGCGTACATTTTTGCCGGATAAGAAGTGCATCGAGCTCCTCTTTTAGTCCGGTGATTTTCCTTGGCGGCAGAGCTACCGTCATTGTGGTTGTGTCGAGAATGATTCCTAGCAGTTCAATCCGTGTCGACGGGGACACGCATTTCTCGGCCACGAGAGGCACGCCGAGTCTCCCGCACAGCGAAATGAACGTATCGTACGTGTGTTGTGCTACGTCGGAGTCGGCAGGGCCGACCCCGAAAAAATCGTCTAAATAGTGGCGCACGTGGGGGTGGCCGGACATTTTTTGCGCTAGTTCATTTAGGCAGTCCGCAAAGTCGTTGAATATTCTTGGGCTGCTTCGACAGCCGAAAGGTAGGCTGGCCTGGTAGTAGAGGGAATTTCCCCAGCAGAATCCCAGCAAGTGCAGCTGGTCGGGGCGAACGGGAATCAGTTTGAAAGCGGATTTGATATCCGCCTTAAAAATGAGCGCGTTCTGTCCCCCGCACGCGAAAACCAGTTGACACGCTTCGTCTATACTGGTGTACTGGACTCGGAAACTGTCGGGATTAATGCGGTCATTAACCGATGCTCCGGGGGGCTGTGACAGGTCTAAAATCAGTCGAACACTTCCGTCTGTTTTTTGTCGGGCGCTTAACGGGTTGACGACGAACCCGGGCAGGGGCGGCCTGTCGTAAGGTCCCCGTGTGTGTCCTGCAGCCAATTCGCGGTTTATTGCCTCGGTCACCCCTGCGGCGAGTTTGCGGGTCGAGCCGTTATTCGGTGTGAAACGGGGCGGTAGGTGTCCCTCCACCCCAAGGTCGGCTCCCATCTTGAATCGGCTGCAGACGACCCACGCCAGCTGTGGCTGCACCCCAAACGCCCCGCACAGCGCAGCCAGTAAATCACTGTCGACCGGCGTGTGTGCGACCCCGGCCCCGTGGTGGGGGAGGGGCCGGCCCTCTCGATCCGGCTGGTCCCGTGCTGTGGTATAGGTTTCCGTGCAACGGGGATCCGCAGATTCCGCATGGCATGTGCAGTCGGCCGTACGGGCACTGGCGGCTGCACAAGCCCCGCGAGAAACGAAAACATAATTCGGCGTCGGCCCCCGGCCGTCTGTTTGTTTTGGAGTAGGTGTCTGGTCCTGGCCTGGCCTGGGTGGGGAGGAATTGGTCGAGGTCGGCGTGGGTCAAATACTCCCACGGGCGCAGGGACATGGCCTGGCGGGCCCGTTCGTCCATGCCCCGCACCTCCTGCCCGTCCCTCCCCATCCCGCGGTCGGCTAGCCATGCCAGGTACACGATGGCCTGCAGGCCCATCTCCGGGAAGTAAAACACGGAGTGAGCGAGCAGCGCCGCGACGGCTGCGATGTGGCCTGCGGCGGACGTGTGACCTCCGCCCGGCGCGGCGGCCTGTGTCGCTGCTACGAACTTCCTCCTGTCCCGCAGGGCGCGAGCTTCACCGGCTGTGACGGCCGGCAGGCGCAGTGACGTCGGCGGTGCGGCGCTCCTAACGCGCACCCTTGCCGCCCTGAGTTCCTCTCTGCGACAGGGCGTCTCCTCCTCCTCGGAACTGGTGTCCGACGAGCTCGACGATTCGTGGCGGTGGTGGCGGCGGCTGCGGCGGCGGGGTCGCTCGCTGTCCCCGCTGGCCCGTGCTCGTTTCCTGGGCGAGCGATCGGCGTCTGCCCCTCGCGGCCGGTGTTGGTGCGGCGGGGGGGCGGCGCCGCCCGCCGCCACCTGATACCATCCTCCGCTGTGCGGCTCGCGCTCTCCCGTCGGTCCCGCGTCTGCCGGCGGCCAGGGCTGCCCCTCATTTGTTCTCGCCTGCCATGTAGTCGCTCCCGGCGGCCCCGCTATGGGCTCCCGCGGCCCCGCTACGGACCCCGTCGGCCCCGCTGACGGTCCCAGCGGGCCCGCAGCTGTCCAGGCGGTGGCGGTCGCCGACCGTCCCGGCTGCCAGCCCTCTGGCCCCGGCGGCGCGGCGGCCTGTCCCTGTTGCCAGGCGGCAGGCGCAGACGTTACCGAAGGTAGCCCCTCCTGCCAGGCGGCCGGCGCGGGCGGCCTTGGCGGGCCGAAAGCCGGGCCGACGGTGGTGTGCGGCGCCCTGGCTGCGTCGCCCGCCGGTCTCCCCGGTGTGTGTGCCGCCGTGCCCGGCCACGCGCCCGCCGGTGGGGGCGGCTGTGCCGCTCCGCTCGGCCACGCGCCGGTCGGTGGGGGCGGCCAGATGGCCAGGCCCCCGCGCGGGTCGTGGGCTCCACGCGTGCCGGCTGCGGCGCTCGCGGCGTCTAACTCGGCACGCAGCCCGGCGTCTATGTCCGCCTGCTCAGTGCTAGCCGGGCTTAGCTGCCGCAGATCTGGAAACAGGATCCTTGTTAGAGTTCCGTCGGGGCCAGACGAAATCGTCTCGCTAGTGTCTGTGTTTGGTGTCGTACGCTGTGTCGTGTCTAGGCTGACATGGGGTGATAGCGGGCTACGCTCTGCAGTGCCGCCGTGACGATGCCGCGCTGTCCCCGTATGTAACCCCCGTATGCGGAGCTGGTCCAGCGTCCCAACAGTTGTATGGTGGTGTCTGGCACGCCTGCTGCCGCGGCGGTCGTCGCCAGCCCTATACGCAGCGAGTGTGAGGAATAGCCGGGTCCCAGCGCCCGTCGCAGGACGTCCGACATGGTACGTCTCGTGAGAGGTGTCCCCGATGCTAGGACGAATAGTGGCCCGCTGCGCAGTCCCGGTGTCCGGTCCCGCTCTTGGCAGTAGCGTGTAATTGCTTTTACCGGGCACGTTGAGGTGCCTGTTGCTGGCAGGTGCCGCTTCTCTGGGGGTCCGAACTGCCGCGTTTTCTGTATGCGGAGTTCGATGGTGCAACCTTGGTCTCTTGGAGCCAACGTCACGTCTGCGCGCCTTAGGCCGCGCCCTGGTTCTGTCGACAGGTATTCTCCGCACCGCAGCCCTGCGTAAAACGCTAACGTACAAGCCGCCCACAGGCATAGCTGGTCCCGGTATGATGGCAGAATGTGACATAATCTTCCTTTTAGGGTTCTCAGATCTGCAATGGTGACTGGCGACCTCCGTCGTGTGCCGTGTCCGGGTCCACGCACCTGTGAGCCTCTCAGAGCCGCGCTGACCACGGGGGATGTACCGCCCGCGTACGGTACGCCATACTGTACGTGTAGGTGTCGCACCGCTGATAGATACTGTCGCACCGTAGCCCCGGCCACTCCGCGCCGTCGGAGGTGGCCGACGAAATAGACCAGTGTGTCAGTGTCGGCCGGCACGGGTCGAATGCCGTAGCGTCTGCAGAAAGAGTAATACTGTTGCTGGCCGTTGTAGTAAGCCCGTTGCGAAGCCGGTGCCAAGCTGTTTCGGAGCACGTGCCGCGTAACGGTCTCCAGCTCGCTGTCTCGTGCGCACGGGTGGTGCTGACTTAGCGGGAAGCCAGGAAAGCCTGCCATAGGTGTAACGTCAGCCGTCGGCTTTCTCGCTGTCCTGTGGTTTCCGTTGCTCCCGCCGCTGGGCGTCCCTCACCCTGGAAAGTGATAGTGTATGGTTTGAATTCTATCGGAGAGGGGCGGACGCGTGCAATGTGGCGAATGGTGCTGTGTATGTTTTGTTATGCATTTTTTTTTGTATGTACTTTTGGGTGTAAATCGAGTGCAGCGTGGCCGAGGCGTCAGCGGCGGACCTAATGTACGTGCGGACATGGGTGGAGAATTGGTTTCGATATGGCGCCGGTTGCTTGGAACAATACTTTCGTATTTATATTCTTATCAAACTGAAATCCTTAAATTTCGTAGCTTTTACCCTGGAAAGTTGGTATGGCATTGCCACACCATCTTTTAAATTGGTGTGGCGCGTGCCATACCTGCCATACCATATTCTCGATCCATGCCGGTGCGGAGTTTACGGGGTGGCTGAGACTACGGCGGCGGGCCTGATGTGTGTGTGCATGAGTTGCAGGTAGCCGAGGCGTCGGCGTGATCTGACGTATGTGCGTGATTTACAGAGTGGCCGAGGCGTCGGCGGCGGACCTGATGTATGTGCGTGTGTTGCAGAGTGGCCGATGTGTCGGCGGCGGACCTGATGTATGTGCAGTGCGGAGTAGTGATGTCAACTACGGAAAATCGGAATACCGATACCACCCAAGTACGAACCAAACAGTGGGGAAATACCGAACCAAACCGACTGGGAACATGAGGAAAATACCAACTTTTACTTATTTCTTAGCCTCTGAAGCATTAGCTTAGCGAGGGTTCATTATACCAACAAAATACCAAACACATTAGGATTGACATACCAAGTGCCGAGTTGGTATCGGTGTGGTATCGGTATACCGAAATTGGTATCCGATTGACATCTCTAGTGCAGAGTAGCCGAGGCGTCGGCGGCGGACCTGATGCATGCGTGCCGAGGCGTCGGCGGCGGACCTGATGCATGTGCGTGCCGAGGCGTCGGCGGCGGACCTGATGCGTGTGCGTGCCGAGGCGTCGGCGGCGGACCTGATGCGTGTGCGTGCCGAGGCGTCGGCGGCGGACCTGATGTATGTGCAGTGCAGAGTAGTGACGTCAACTACGGAAAATCGGAATACCGATACCAGACCAAGTACCAACCTAGGGTGCATTATGCCAACAAAATACCGAACACATTAGGAATTGAATGCCAAGTACCGAGTTGGTATCGGTATGGTATCGGTATACCGAAAAGTTGTATCCGAGGACATCTCTACTGCAGAGTAGCCGAGGCGTCGGCGGCGGACCTGATGCGTGTGCGTGCCGAGGCGTCGGCGGCGGACCTGATGCGTGTGTGTGCCGAGGCGTCGGCGGCGGACCTGATGCGTGTGCGTGCCGAGGCGTCGGCGGCGGACCTGATGTATGTGCGTGCCGAGGGCGGCGGACCTGATGCATGTGCAGGAGTTTGTATGTGCGTGAGTTGCAGAGTGGCCGAGGCGTCGGCAGCGGACCGGTGTATGTGCAGTGCGGCGTAGCCGAGGCGTCGGCGGCGTATCTGCTGTATGTGCGGTGCAGGGTAGCCGAGGCGTCGGCGGCGGACCTGATGCGTGTGCACCCGTTCTCTACGCGGCTGCGTGCGCGCTTAATGCGCCTCTGAGTAGGCGCGTGTCGGTCGCCTGGCAGCCGTCCTCGCGATGTCGCCGTAGGCTACCGCGCCCCCCTGTGGTGCGTGCACCCGAGCCGTACCCGATGCTCCTCACCTGCCATGTCGGCGCTGGTGTGCCTGATCCGAATCTCCTCGTAGCTGTTGGTACGCCACACGGTTTTCCTTGTCTCACTTTCCTCTCGCGTTTCGCTCCGTTCACCGTCCGTCGCTGTCGATGACTGGTGAGCGCGCCACTTTCCGTCGACGGCCCGCCCGTCCCCGCGCCCCTTCCAGACACCCCTCCCGGGTCTGCCCTGCGTCCGTCGACGGGGCGATTAGCCACGGTCACGTTCGGTGGCGCCATGGCAGGGTCCTAACCTTCCATAGCCGCGTCGCCGCTATGAGTTGAATTCCAGGCCCATTTTTGATTTTTTTTTGCGATATTAGGTAAAAACAGAAGCTTCTTATCCTAGGAAAAATAAAATGGGAAATCTTTCAAAGGTGGCACACTACCTTTAACGGTAACGTAGCATCATTGCTCTTGCGCGCCCGTAAGCCTATGACGGGGCCGCACTGTACGGACCGGTGTTCGGTGACCTTGACCTGACCGCGCCGGAGGGGCCCGGCCGGTGGACGGGCGAGCGCGAGGGGAGCGAGCCTCAGTGCGGGCTGGCGGCTCCGGGCGGCGCGGCGGCTCCGCCGAAGCGGGTTTCCGCCACCCACCCCATCCGACCAGCTTGCCCCTTTTCTATTCGTTTATCCCTTCCCAGTTCCACCATCTCCCTCGTCGCTCGTTTTCTTTCTCTCCTTGTATCGCCAGTAAGGTAAATGGGATACACTGGAGAGCGAGAGAGACGGGCGGCCGATAAACAGCCAACACTGATGAACGGAGCACACGATGCCGACAGCGTTACGGTGTTAACTAAAGATAACGCCAGTTATTGCAGACTTTTGTTCAGCTTTCATATGGCCAGCGCACTGGTATGTTTCTTTATTCTTACCGCTGTCGCGGTAAGAAACATACGCATATCACAAGTCTCCCAGTGGCATGGTAACTGGCAAAAAAAAACTCGGGCGCCGGCGGCGGCGGCGGCGGCGGCCGGACCGCAGCAGGAAGGGGGGGGGGAGGATCTGCGAGGAATGGATGGATACTGGATGACGGTCAGAGTACCTAACACTTGGTGTATTATCATATATCGTTCAAGCGCTTAACCGTATTCCGGGCGGGCTCTGAAAGACTCTGAATCGGGCGGGGGCCTTTTTGGCCCCCGTCAGAACTCGAAAAGCACGAATCGTAGCGACAAACGGCAACGGCGTTTGATAGTTCGTTGAACGACTTACAACTTTTGTAAACAACTTTTTTGGGTCAGGTCAATATTGAGGTCGCCAGAGGTCATAACAAATAACATGGTTTATAACGACCTACATAGATAGGTCAACTTCAAAATCTGACCTAGGAAGGTCACGCTGGGTACCAATCGGCGCGTCATGACCAGGCGAACGGTTTGCTACACTAACAGCTATCTAGCCCCATCACGTCGTGATTTATTGGCTAAAAACTGTTGATAACCTCACCTAACCTCAGATGATCCTTCCCGGTGCCCCTGTCAGTAAATGCCACCTGGGTGCTTACAGATCAGATAATCTGACCTGACGTACCTAATTCAGAAAGAATTGGGTGGTTTTGACTCGTTTTCTCGAAGCAGGACACAGTTCATTATATTTTCCAATAGGCTTGTCACGATTCTGACCTGACTGACGTCTGCAAGATTGAAACTATACGGTTATCAATTTTTTTTTTATGTGTGAATGATGCCACGTTTACTTGCTGTAAGTAAAACATGGTTTCGTTAGTAAATTTTCCTATGGTCCAGGTGGTTTGCTTCATTTACGCCGTAGATGAAACAAACAATCGATGGATAGGTATACAGGGTGTCCCAAAAGTAAGGTCATCATTTGTTTTGGCCACACCGCCAAAAATACGCGATGGATAGAAATAAATAGGACATGATATGAAAGAGCATTTTATAAAATTTTATTCTGATATACATATGAGTCAATACATTGGCTCGTAGCCCCACATTTGCTGCTTTTCTGCATGGCTACCATTTCGGGCCGCGTGCATGAATAGACTGCGTTTTACTTCCTCCACTATTCTGGAGCGATTCTCTGGTGAGATGCCGCTTATGTTTGATCGGAGGGATCATCCTTTAGTTCTTCCCGGCTCGTTGGGTTGTCCTAAAAGACAACCTTTCCGTTGTGGACCCAGAGAATAAAAATATGAAGGTGTAATGTCAGGTGCCCGCTGAGGCCATTCAATGGCGTTGTCCTGACTGAAAATTACGCGATCTCACATCCACTCTCGGAGACAATGCATGATCTTCAGGACGGTGCAAGCATAGTCTCCATCCTGCTGAAACCACTGCTGGTTGATGGTGTCGGCACAGCTGCGTTGCGACGAGCGGAAGAACCACTGGGAGGACTCTCGGCCACCTCTCTTGATTTATTTTCACCCGATTCCCGCTGTCGTCCTCAGGACCTCGAAGCACTGGTGGCTAAGTTACATGCCCTGTGCGTTCGTTATACCTTTTTTCTGACGTTTTACCGGTTGAGGCGAAACTATGCATGAGTTCAGAGATAGGGCGAGCTGATAGGGTCTGCTTAGGGCCGAAAACTGGGCGGTATTTACCCTTTGTTTTAATGACGGACCCTCTCTAAGAGTTAAATTTCGACCTTCTCAGTTTTATGCCTACTGCTCGGTGTAGTTATGATCAAAAATGGTTTAAGCATGCAAGAAAATAATTTTATGGGTGTACCTTGCACGTGATAAAATTGGAAGTGATTCGGACTCTTACTTCTCGAGATATTTAAGTTTTAAATCATGACCTTACTTTTGGGACACCCTGTATACTAATTTCCCGGTCAAATAAATTGTTGTGTGAGTTGTGCGAAGCATGGCTATGGGAATATCACCACGGTCTGATAAATGGTTTGGGTAATTGCATCCATCGTAAAAAATACCAACACAGCCACAGAGGGCTTCCTCTCTACAGATTGCCTCTTATCTACAGAGGGCCTCCTCTCTGCTGAGGGTGTCTTTCTCTCCAGAGGGCCTCCTTTACAGAGGGCATCCTCTCTACAGAGGGCCTCCTCTCTAGTCTCTACAGGGACCTCCTCTCTACAGAGGGCTTCCTATCTATGTAGGGCCTCCTCTCTTCAGAGTCTCGTCTCTACACAGGACCTCCTCTATACCGAGGACCTCATCTCTGCAAAGGGCCTCCTCTCTTCAGAGGGCCTTCACTCTACTGAGGGCCTCCTACCTACAGAGGACCTCCTTTCTACTGAGGGAGTCCTCCTCTACAGAGGGCCTCCTCTCTTCAGACGATCTCCTCTCTACAGAGGGCCTCCTTTTTACAGAGTGCCTCTATTTTACAGAGGGCCTCTTTTTTACAGAGGGGCTCCTTTTTGCAGAGGGCCTCCTCTCTACAGGGGGTCTCCTCTCTAAGGGGGCCTCCTCTCTACACAGGGCCTCCTACCCACAGAGGGCCTCCTCTCTACTGAGGAGTCAGAGGGGCCTTAGCGGTCAGACACAGACACTAGTGGTTATTCACAGGAGATGAGAAGGGCCCTAGCTGTCACTTGTCAGGCTGGTCAGAGGGCCCTGATTGTTCTGACGTTATTTTTTAGATTCCCGGGTGAATTTCGTTCGCCTCCGACGTGATTTTGGCCAACGTGGGTCTTCGGCCCACGTTGGATTCAGGCCGAAAGGATTCAGGCCAACGTGGGCCTTCGGCCCACGTTGGCCTGAATCCTTTCGGGGGGCCACCTGAAAATCCCAAGGGAGGGGCGGGCGCCCCCTCCGCCCCCCCCCCCTTGGCTACGTCCCTGGGGATAGAATAGATCAGCGTGTATAGTGGTCGCTGACGAGTGGTCGGTCATATAAAAATGACGATCGTTGCTGTCAATACGGCGCTTATGTAGGAGGTATGAAATGGTACGGTGTAGACAGCATCACCTGTCAAATGGGGCTGCAAAAGGTTGATACGAAGACTTAGGTATTAGATTGAAACTAAGCTGAGTAACAAATTTATATACACGGTAAAAAATGCCTGAATCTTGCTACAGTCACCATGGCGCCACCTGGACTCTGACCTCGTAGACGACGGTGCTGCCATCTGGCGTTGACCTGCGCCGCTGCAGCTCGGCCAGCAGATCCCGGAACTCCTCCTTTAGGGCGGTGACGCGCCGGTGGAACTGGTCGGCGGCGCTGTCGTCGCCCTGCGGCACGTGCTGGCCGGCCGACTCGGCGGCCCGCAGCGCGTGCAGCTGGTCCTGCACCAGGTTCAGCTTCTCCTGCAGCTGAGCGAGAGGGCAGAGAAGGTGCTATAATCAAAATCACTGGTAGTGCGGGTCAGAGATATGGCACTGTTATTCGGAAAGTAAAGTTTTACAACCACATGCCTACCATCTACCTAACTACCAGGAAACGCATCAGGAAGCGTTTCTTTTCTAGGTCAGCCAGTGCTGACAGAATGCGAGCATCGCATTACCGCGGCGCTCCCACAACAATGAAGGATGCATTAGGAGCCGGCGTGTGTTCCCTTTCCTGCGACTCGCACGATGGACCAAGGCGTGGAGGGCGTGCCGGTCGCACGCGATATGACCCGGTCGCGCGGTCGCGCGGCCGTCTATTTCCCAGACTTGTGACGAAGGGAGCGGCACGCTGCCGGTGCAGCGATCGAGTATCGACACAGCTGCAGGGATTCCGGACACGAGCCGGACAGGGTACGCACGTCACGGTTATACCACAGTCAGAGACGACGACACAGTCCGTTTCGTGACGGGTTAGTGACACGGCCGCAGGGCCGTTCAGCGTCAGTCTCCGTCACAGACAGGTCACCCGACGGAGGGAATCCGTACGGACTCGGGAGCCCAGCCCGCCGGCGTTTGTATGCCTTTCCAATATCGCATTGTCTATGCTGTAGTAATGTGTATATTTGTATGCATCTTAATGTGCGTTTGTAATGCCTATCCGTTCCGGCTCGATAAGTTTTAAGGCCTCATCAACATTATGTTTTTGAATGTCATCCTTACATCCTGGCCGGAGTCGTTTCAGACAAAAAAAAAAGGAGTACCCACCCATCAACTTCCTAGACCAATAGCGAGAGCTCATTTCCGGTCCGTCACCTTTCCGCCGATTGTTGCAGTTTATGGAGTTCACACCTCGAGTATCGCGTGATGTATAACACTTTCTCAGAAGCCATCCAATCTGAGATAACCTTTGCAGAGTTTAGGAGACTGTCAGAACAGTCACAGCTGACGCACAAGGCACTGTCAAGGTGGAGTCATGAGGATGTGTGTGAACATCCACGTGTTAATTTTAGAGTCAATGTCGTCAAGTGCTGCGTGCAATGTAAGATGAGCTATCATGAGCTGGCTTGCAAGTGTCGTTACGAGTATTTATCGTCATGATGTTGGCTTGGGAGTTAGCGCGGTCCAATACATGTATGAGAGAGAGAGAGAGAGAGAGAGAGAGAGAGAGAGAGAGAGAGAGAGAGAGAGAGAGAGAGAGAGAGAAAGAGAGAGAGAGTGAGAGAGTGAGAGAGTGAGAGAGAGAGAGAGAGAGAGAGAGAGAGAGAGAGAGAGAGAGAGAGAGAGAGAGAGAGAGAGAGAGAGAGAGAGAGAGAGAGAGATTTTGTCGTATACATACGCTACATATGTAGGTTTGTACGCTATTATTCTTGCAGGCAACTGTCGTCGTCAAAATAGCCCAAGACGACGACAGATTTCAGCGATTGAGAAAACGGCCGGCGAAGCGGCAGCCGCTCCGAAGCCAGGCTGCACAGTTTGACAGGCGCTCCATTGTGCGGAAAATATTTTCGTACATTGAGAGTTGACTCGGAGGATTGACTCCGTTAAGTTGCCTCCACCCGGAACCTGTTGTTGGAAGAGCAACAAGCTTGCTTAGCTCGGTATCCCTTTTCGGTGAGGATCTGACTCCTCCGGTTATGACTAGGCTCTGTCCCTCTTCAATAATGCAAGCTTTGCATGCGCTTAATACCACTAACCCCTGGATCACTGTCTCCTTATCACTATTTTCTTTGGGAATGGTGTAGTGGCCAGTCAAGCTACATTTAGTCTTGACTTCTTTGCCTCTTCTTATGACAATTTACTAACTTGCCAAGTATTGTATTTAGCCTTATTTTTGTTTTGCTTTCCTTTTTCTTAGCAGGGAGTGTCGCGACTTGCATCATATTTTGTCTTGGGAGGTGTTATAACGTAAGGTTCTGTTGTCGCGTCGGTCAGTGGGTGGACACTCCTGGTCGTCTGATCATGGGCGGCGGCTTAGAAAAGTTTCCTGCTGCTCGCGGCGTTCCGACCACATCCCGTTGAAGTTCGGTGAAAAATGTATTGTCTTCAACAGATGCGACACGGCTGCTGTTTGACGTTGGTCAGCGGTGTCATATTATATTTATGTATAATCTACTTCGCAGTTCGTAAAGACGGTGTAAGATCATCCGGCCGAATATATTCTCGACCCATGTCAGGTGCCAAAAACCAGTAGTTATAATTCCTAGGTATAGGTGTTTGGATCATTAAAATAGTTAGGTATAAACATGCAGAATTGGTCAAATTGGTTAAATTAGTTGGTTAAAGATGCTCCACTCGCGCTCGGTGAGAGCCTCTAGAAGCTGGTTCAACATCAGAGCAGAGATGACTGGGTCGGTGTGCAGCTGCTCTCGCCCGCAGGCCGTCTTGTCTGCGCCGGCCTGTCGGAGGCGGCAGCGGCTCAGGAGCCAGTGCTGCACCAGTGGCAGGTGGGACGACCACAGCGGCACGCCGGCCTCCAGCGCTGTCTCAGCGAGCAGAGTGTTCGTCACCACCAGGTTTTGGTGATGCGCGGGAAGCAACCACATCGTGTAGCTGTTCCTGGTGGCCTCCAGCATCCAGGCCACCGAGGTGCCGCGCCGCTGCAGCTGCCGCAGCTGCGCCATTAGCGGCTGCAGATCGGCGCGCAGCTGCGCGATCGACTTCGTTGGGCCGTCCTGGTACAAACCGTGGGCGATGAGGAGTCTGTCGGGCGGCCGCGCGGCCAGTCGCCCCAGCAGCTCGGCCAGCGCCCTGGGCAGGTGTCGCCAGCGGAAGTCGAAGAACAGGCGCTCCCAGTCGGCGGCGAACGAGCACCAGACGCTGGTCGGCTGCCGGTCCCTCTTGGGTAGCGCTGCCAGACAGGTGCTGTTTGCGGCCATCACCGCCGCTCGTGGGTCGTCCCTGTCTGCCAGCGGCGGCGGCCGGTCGGCGCGGGTGCGCAGCTCTGCTCCCAGCACCGAAGGCAGCTCCTCGAATACCTGGCGCAGCCGCGAGTGACCTGCCAGTACCACGTGCTGATGGGAGGAGCGCAGCGCCTCCAGTACCGCTTCGTGAGAGACACCTGCGCCAGGGATCTGCGCAGGACCGTCCGCCGCGCACACTATCGAGAGCGCACTGCAGGCCGCCGGGCCGGGTGGCGGCCTTGCCCTATCAGCCGGCCGGGCCGACCCCGACGACAGACGGTGAGTTATCACCAAACACAGAACCACTGTCACGGCGGCTGCAACGATGAGCTGCCGGCACCGGCCGGCGTTCCACATTCCCATCACGGTGCTACACTGCCGGGCCGGCCGCGCACGGTTCGCTGACTGAGGACGGGCCGCCGCGTCGCGGCCGGCCGGCCTTGGATGCAACGGCCGCCGCCTGCGGCACCGCGGTCCGGCCGAGCCGGGCACGCTGGTGAATGACCCCGTCGAGAGAATTTATCTCTGAGCTAGAGAAAAGGCGGCGCACGAGAGCCACCTGATCAGCAACGAACGCGGCAAGAGAAACCGGCGTAGTTTGGCTGGCCTACAGAGACCATTCCTATCGCTGATAGTTCTGTCTTTTGTCAAATCAACACGAGACACATTTTCTTAATCGGTACAATGCTGGGTTCTCACATATGGCCTCAATATCTGACACAGAGGTCTACAATTAGACCACACCACATATAGCTACGCACCGGCACAGGGCACTACTACCCAGATTGCATAGGATATATTTTTTGTTCGCTATACTTTTTGATTGTGTGACCGGCAATTATTTTCCCAAGTTTCTCCTCGGCCTGCAATGACTGTCTGAACGAACTTAATAATCGTGCCTCCTGCGTATTGGAGGGACATTAGCTTGATTTGGGGCTCGAATAGAGTGAGCGGAGGATGGCCAGCACGAGGAGGGAGGGAGGGGCAGAGGGGTGGGAGGAGACCCGAGTCGTGGCGCCCGGGTCCAGGGACGGGGAGGGGACCGGGCCGCGGCCGAGGCGAGATAAGGCACACACAGTACACACGGGGAGGGAGGGATCTGCCGCAAAACAGGTCAGGCAGTCCAAGACGGGAGCTCAGAGGCGGCGGACAGTGCAGAAGGGTGGAAACCAAGCGACAGGCTGTGGAAAATGGTCGTCCTCCAACACGAGCAACAAACTCCTGCAACGAGTGGTGGGCCATGCGGTCAAGATTTGAAAACTATACCCTAAAAACGTGCTGGAGGAGCAAAACATCTTTGAGTGAAGGTAGAAGATACGAAAAACAGACTATAGAAACCGATCAGTAGGGTGCCGTGCACAAGTCAGTTGGAGGTACCCCCTCGAAATTTCGCACGTGCAAGACTCACCCCCTCGCTCGCTCCGTTAGTCGCCCCAAAAGGCGCTATACTGGTCAATATAACGGAAAAATCTCAGTATGAGCGGCCCGGCCCGGCCCGGCCCGGCCTGTAACGCTTTTGAGAGGCTTATATCTCAGCAACCGCTGGACCGATTGGCCTGCGGTCTTTTTTGTTGGGTAGCCCCATCCTTTCTACCCCGTAATTGACTACTTTTGATACATCTCAGTGACCGTGGTGGCACGTGCCACATGAAAAGTCAAGGGTGTTCAAGCTGTTTTGCAAAAGTAGTGATTTTGAGAGGCTCATATCTCAGCAGCCGCTTGGGCGATTGACGTGCGGTACTTTTTATAGGGTAGCAGCATCCCTTCTACCCAAAATAGGATACACCGATGCATGTGGGTCACCCCCAGTGCACGTGCAATATACATACAACAATAAGAGGTGCCAAATTTGTTCCCATTTCAGTAACTCGGTAATTACTGGGGCGATTTTGCTGAAACTTGGCATACAGGTAGGCACCCACCAGGCAATGCATTCCCATGTGTTGCGGTTAGGGTGCTACTGCACGTGCGCACGTGCAGGGGGCGTTTCCAGATCTCGAGAACGGCTGGGCCGATCGCGCTCAAATTTGGTACACGGTTGGGGACCAGTTAGTAGGGTGCCGTGCAAAAGTCATTTTGGACCCCGTTTGCACGTGCGCACGTGCAGAATGCCGCTTCCAGATCTCAGGAACGGCTGGGCCGATTGCGTTCAAATTTGGCACACCGCTAGCGACCAGTTAGAAGGGTGCTTTGCACAAGCCCGTTGGAAGCACCCTCTCGCCCTTCCGCACGTGCAGGGCTCACTATCTCGCTCGCTCGTTCTTCGCCCAAAAGGTGTTTTACTGGTATTGAAAAGACTCACTTCGCTCGCTGCGCTCGCTCGCTCGTAATAAACAACACGTTGGAGAGATGCACCATAGTTGACTTTATCGAAAGTGCTCAGAAGACGATGCAGTAGGTAGATACAATCACGCTGGGGGATAGTTATGGCTGGCGATGTATATTTACCCAGTCGTATTTTTACTCCCTCTGGAAAAGAACATACAACCAGTAAAACGCCTTTTGGGCGAAGAACGAGCGAGCGAGATAGTGAGCCCTGCACGTGCGGTAGGGCGAGAGGGTACTTCCAACAGGCTTGTGCAAAGCATCCTTCTAACCGGTCGCTAGCGGTGTGCCAAATTTGAACGCAATCGGCCCAGCCGTTCCTGAGATCTGGAAGCGGCATTCTGCACGTGCGCACGTGCAAACGGGGTCCAAAATAACTTTTGCACGGCACCCTACTAACTGGTCCCCAACCGTGTACCAAATTTGAGCGCAATCGGCCCAGCCGTTTCCGAGATCTGGAAACGCCCCCTGCACGTGCGCACGTGCAGTAGCACCCTAACCGCAACACATGGGAATGCATTGCTTGGTGGGTGCCTAACTGTATGTTAAGTTTCAGCGAAATCGCCCCAGTAATTACAGAGTTACTGAAATGGGAACAAATTTGGCACCTCTTATTGTTGTATTTTGCACGTGCAGTGGGGGTCACTCACAAAGATGAAGAGTATCCGACCTTTGATAGAAGGGATGCAGCTACCCTATAAAAATGACCGCAAGACAATCGCTCAAGCCGCTGCTGAGATATGGGCCTCTCAAAATCACTACTTTTGCAAAACTGATTGAACACCCTTGACTTTTCACGTGGCACGTGCCACGACGGTCACTGAGATGTATCAAAAGTAGTCAGTTACGAGGTAGAAGGGATGGGGCTACCCAGCAAAAAAGACCGCAGGCCAATCGGTCCAGCGGTTGCTGAGATATAAGCCTCTCAAAAGCGTTACAGGCCGGGCCGGGCCGGGCCGGGCCGGGCCGCTCATACTGAGATTTTTCCGTTATATTGAAAAGACTTCGCTTCGCTCGCTGCGCTCGCTCGCTCGTAATTATTATCGTTTATTTTTGTTTTGTATGCGGATTATCACGTGAGCTATTTTTACATCTTGACTTAAATTGTACACATTCAGCTTCGCACCCCGCTGGTATTTCTACACCATGTCGCATGGCGTAGAAATTGTTTTGGCTTAAATTGCACTGTGGCGTAAAATTATTATCGTAAATTACATGCTTAATTCTTCCTAACGCCCCTTTACACCCTTTACCTAGGGGTGCAAAATGAATTGATTTGGGGTGGAGATTTGTGTACCGTACTTTTATTCCGCAACGGGTGTATTTCTAAGTTTACGAGGATATATTACCTACTTACTACCGGGTGGCAGAATTAATCTCCAATTGTCCATGCAAACATCTTTTACTCTGGCATAAAATGAAGTTAAAAGGGGTGGAGATTTGTGTACCGTAATAATATTCCAATTTCGGGTGTAGTTTTTCTTTCAGTGCACATGCATCGAGAGTATCCTATTTTGGGTAGAAGGGATGCAGCTACCCTTCAAAAATTACCGCAAGACAATCGCCCAAGCGGCTGCTGAGATATGAGCCTCTCAAAATCACTACTTTTGCAAAACAGGTTGAACACCCTTGACTTTTCACGTGGCACGTGCCACGACGGTCACTGAGATGTATCAAAAGTAGTAAATTACGGGGTAGAAGGGATGGGGCTACCCAACAAAAAAGACCGCAGGCCAATCGGTCCAGCGGTTGCTGAGATATAAGCCTCTCAAAAGCGTTAGAGGCCGGGCCGGGCCGGGCCAGGCCGGGTCGGGCCGCTCGTACTGAGATTTTTCCGTTATATTGAAAAGACTCACTTCGCTCGCTGCGCTCGCTCGCTCGTAATAACTGTAAGGTGATGTGACATCAAAGGTCACCAAACTTTTTTTGCTAATAACTCCTCACAGAAATGAGATACAGCCGCGTGAATGGTCTCATTGTGTTCAGATCGTGAAGGCGCATCGAACGATATGCATGATGACGTTGAGTTCACGTGACCTGAGGTTAATCTTTGACGTTGACTTTTCAAGATGAACACATGCATGTTTCAAAACATTTAGAAAAAGTGCGATACTCCGTCTTAACCCTCGCCCTGGCAGGGCATTTTTCATAACACGGCCTGGCAGGGGGGGGGGTCGATGCGACCCCCCCCTCGCGATTGGCTCCTATGGCACCTAGAAACACCAAATTTGGTAGGTAGGTGGGCCCCCTGGAGTTCTCGCCCCTGTGCAAATTTGGTTGCTCTAGGTCAATATTTAGGGGGTTTTTGGGGGGTATAAATGTAAAAATTTCGCTAAAAACAGGTCAAAAGTTTTTCGCTTATAACTTTTTAGCTAATTAAGATAGAGCAAAAAGAAAAGCACCAGTGAACTCAGCACGTCAAGGCGCGTCGAATGATATACTTTTTAGCTTGCTTAAGTGTACTTAAAGTTGTTCTTAAATTTTAAGTAAACTTAAATTTATAAATTAAGTTCAAGTTAACCAAATTGCATCATATCGCATATCATTCGATTCGGCTGATCACCAGGAACACAATGATACTATTTTTTAAGCTCTAGCATCATTATGTGCCAAGTTATTGGCAAAAACGTCATTTGACCTCAGTTGACCTCATTTGACCTGACCCATGGATAAGTACACCAAACAAAGAAGCACCAAGTGACCTGCTGTTAAGTACTGTGGTTTCAAAGCACAAAAGTGATAGAACGAAGCGGATATCTCCAGTATTTTCCGAATTTAGTATTTTCCCATAGGCTTAACATTACGACGTAATGACCTCTAACTGACCTCAGGTCAGTGATCTCAAAAAACCCGAACTACATGTTATACAACTCGGTGAACTTAGCACATCCTGAAAGTTTGAAGGAAATCAGTCCAAAACTGTGAGTTGGACAGGTGCAAAAAGAAAATTGAAATTTGGCCATGACCTTGTACCGGTTTTCCTGACCTGGTGACCTGACCCAAGGTCACCCGGACCTGAAATTTTCAGGTCATATGTAAAAAGGCTGCCCCATAGGCTGTGCCAAATTTGGCGGCGCGCAGCGCCGCCGTTTTTACGCTAGCTTCGAAAAACCTTAGGGGGGGGGGTCGCATCGACCCCCCCTGCCAGGGCGAGGGTTAAAGTTGCGGGAACACCGCCCCCACGGCCCCAGAGTTGGGGGGGGGGGGCAAACTGTCCCCAGGTTCCCCCCCCCCCGGTTCCCGCGCCTATGAATTAGAGAAAACAATGCGTTCAAAGAACCGTAACAGTGATGCCAGTACCAACTTTGGTTGTGGGTGCCCAGAGCCCCTTGGGGGGTGGGGGGGGGGTGCCCAACTCAGCATTGGGGGTGCCCGGGCACACCCAAAAGTATACAAATCGACACCTATGGGGGGGGAAGAATCTCCCCCACCCCACCCCCCAGCAGGGCGCGTATGGCTGAATAGCCCAGCGGGGCGCGGGTTAACCCGGCACCGCCTGGGCTATTTCCGTACCCACATCAGCCTGGGGGGGGGGGGGGTCGGATCCGACCCCCCCCTGTTATCTCGAGAAACAATGGTCGTATCGAGCCCCGCGAGGCGGCGTTCGAAAGGTCTCTACGAGACCTTCCCAAAGCACTCTTAAGATTTTAAGATTGAGGTCAACTTTCGGGTCAAGGTCAGGTCAAAGGTCAAATTCAGGGGTTTTGCATGATTAGACTTACGGACAGCGGAATCGATAGCTGCTGCTCGAAACTCACCACAAATGACCTCAAAGACCTAGTGAAGGTACCATGTGCGTATAGGGGTCATACTAAGTACGGGTCAAGGTCAGGTCAGGTCACGAAATGTCACGGTTTTCACTTTCTGCTACATGGGCGTGCGACACATGTTTTATGGCTTATTTTTCACGCCAAATCCGATGGTAATGGTTAGGTATAGGGGTCATACTATATGTGACCCCAAGTCACTGTGCTGGTGATAAGTGTGCATTGAAAGGATAAAAAAATCGTTTATACCATACCTAACTAAACGAGGGCTAAGAAAAAAAGTCAATTTTTCAACTTTTTATTTTTGACATAAAAATGTTTTTTTTTTCTAGACGATCTTTGTCCCAGGAATCTAGTGGTGCCATTTGTTTTCACATGCGATGTTCAGAAGTGCCTCTAATTCGCGAAAATGCTTATGACGTCACCATGCCCTATGCATGTTGGAGCTATTTTTTACAATTTGAGGGTCAAAAATCAAGATAGAAAGTTGAAATTTGGGACATCTAATGTTCTAATAGAGCTCTATAACATATATTCCGGTTTTTTGGAAATTCTCAAAATTTTGGATTTTATTAGCTGTTTTCCAAAAAATATAGTTTTTTGAATTTTTAGGGGTGAAAAACGCATTTTATGGAAAATCCGAGAACGCCATTTTAAAGAACTCGTTGAGCTGCGTCTTTTCATGTCCTTAATTTGCAATTTGCTTAAAACCTCGATTTATGGCGATTTTTTAAACATTTACCATTTTTTGACTAAAAACGCCATGTAGTTACATCACTAAAATCGATATATCTCAAAAAAAATTTGAAATTTTTTTCTTAAAAATTGCACAGGAGACGTCAAATTGATGGGGGAGAAGGTATGCGAAGTTTCAAGTTGATAGCTCACGCGGTTCATGAGTTATTCAAGAAAAACGGAGGGGGGGGTCGGATCCGACCCCCCCAGTCGGTCGCGGGTTGAGTTCGATAGTTAGCGATGTAAAAAACAATGAGGGTCATCACTTTATTGAGATTGTTTTTCAAATCGTCGTATTGAGTGGGCACAAGATCGACAACATTCACTTTGCTTACACCATTCTTAGACAGAGCTTCAGGGCCACGGCACGCCCACAACAATGAGCAGGCTTCATAGATTAACCCTCGCCCGCACATGCCATTTTCCCATCCTAGAACGCACATGGGGGGGGGGGGTTGCCACCCCCGCGCCATTTCGTTCCTGTTGGAGATAGAGCTTAGCGGTAAGGACCAAAAAGATTCTTTGGGAAGAGACAAATCCAATGATGCCCAGTTCTACCTTCTCAGGTCATCCATTGACCTTCCAGGTCAGGTCAAACTAAAAAATGTTGCTGTTTTGGGTCACCGTTGGATATCAAGTGCGCTGCTTATCATATACCGATGACGATGGTGTTTTCTGGTGCCAAGCCAGCTAGAACCTCTTTGTCACACTACCCGACCAGATTTTTGCTGCTGAGGTCATTTCAGGTCAAGTTAGGTCAATATAACGAGGCTTGAAATGATCTCACGCATGTCAAAGTGTTTTTATTTTAGGCAAAATAAGTATCTAAAACAGTAAAAGAAGCTTTCGGCATTACGCCATCATCAAGTTTGAATAAATTAACATGTTTTTTATTTTCAAAAGCTAGAGCACAATCACATTGTTCCAGGCATCCTCATTCCTCATAGCAGCTCACTTTTTTAAGCGTATTGCAATACGTTGCAAATAGTGTGGTACATTGCACATGGCAAGTAAATAATGTACAACAATGTATCATTACGTACACTACAACATGACATGCACACAATATATCATAGGTACAACGATGTCAATAAATCTCACCTCAACATCAGCCGCATATATCATCAACATCCGGTCAGTAAATATTGACATTATAATCATATTGAAAAACATTGCCGCTGTTCTTAGCTCGATTCCAATCAACCAGTCGTGAGTCGGGCAAGTCAGTTAGGTGCATATGTGTGTGCGTGTGTGTATGTGCGTGTGCGTGGTAGAGCAAACATGTGAAACAAAGGCCGGCCTTGAGAACGGCCGGCCTGAAAATTTGAGCAGAACGGGTACCCAACAGCCATGTTAGACACGAGCATTAAGAAAAACCTTCGCAAACGTAGTGAACGTAAAACTCAGCGCAACAAAGAAAACGAGATCTTCATGCGGCTTCCCTATTTAGACGAAAATGTCGTTAGAAGAGTCAATGGTGTTTTGAGAAGATCTAAAACTAATATGAAAGTAGCCTGGATTAGTGGTCCCACAATAGGAAACAAACTTATCTCTTCCGCCTTCTCTAAACCGGCCTGCCCAGCCGGGACTAAGCACTGTCACACCTGTGAGAGTGGGCTGAAGGGTAAATGTACTAAGAAAAACAGTCTATAAAATTACCTGTAGCCTCTGTGAAAGAAACGGACTAACTGAATTTTATATCGGAGAAAGCACCCGCCCTGTACGTTATCGATTCAACGAGCACCTAAGTGACGCTCGTCTGAGAAAACCGGACACCCCACTAGCAGAACATATTGCTGATTCGCACTTTAACGCAAGTAGCACTGAAATCAACTCCGCCTTTACTATTGATATAATCGGTTGGGGACGGGATTCTGCTGAACTAAAAAATCACTGAATCCATCAAAATTAGAGACCTAAGGCCCACATTAAACATGATGAAAACCTCATGGCCCCTCGCTCGTAAACCATAGGTCATAACACACACACACACGCACACTTCTCCCTCATTCACTCACTCCCTCACTCACTCACACACTCACTCTCTCACTCACTCACTCACAAACTTCACTCACTCACTTATGTCTACCCTTTGTTTCACATGTTTGCTCTACCACGCACACGCACATACACACACGCACACACACATGCACCTAACTGACTTGCCCGACTCACGACTGGTTGATTGGAATCGAGCTAAGAACAGCGGCAATGTTTTTCAATATGATTAGGTATAATGTCAATATTTACTGACCGGGTGTTGATGATGTATGCGGCTGATGTTGAGGTGAGATTTATTGACATCGTTGTACCTATGATATATTGTGTGCATGTCATGTTGTAGTGTACGTAATGATACATTGTTGTACATTATTTACTTGCCATGTGCAATGTACCACACTATTTGCAACGTATTGCAATACGCTTAAAAAAGTGAGCTGCTATGAGGATGCCTGGAACAATGTGATTGTGCTCTTGCTTTTGAAAATAAAAAATATGTTAAACTTGATGATGGCGTAATGCCGAAAGCTTGTTTTACTGTTTTAGATACTTATTTTGCCTAAAATAAAAACACTTTGACATGCGTGAGATCATCTCAAGCCTCGTTATATTAACCAGTAAAACGCCTTTTGGGCGAAGAACGAGCGAGCGAGATAGTGAGCCCTGCACGTGCGGAAGGGCGAGAGGGTACTTCCAACGGGCTTGTGCAAAGCACCCTTCTAACCGGTCGCTAGCGGTGTACCAAGTTTGAACGCAATCGGCCCAGCCGTTCCTGAGATCTGGAAGCGGCATCCTGCACGTGCGCACGTGCAAACGGGGTCCAAAATGACTTTTGCACGGCACCCTACTAACCGTTCCTCAACCGTGTGCCAAATTTGAGCGCAATCGGCCCAGCCGTTCTCGAGATCTGGAAACGCCCCCTGCACGTGCGCACGTGCAGTAGCACCCTAACCGCAACACATGGGAATGCATTGCCTGGTATGCCAAGTTTGCCTACCTGTATGCCAAGTTTCAGCGAAATCGCCCCAGTAATTACCGAGTTACTGAAATGGGAACAAATTTGGCACCTCTTATTGTTGTATTTTGCACGTGCAGTGGGGGTCACTCACATAGATGAAGAGTATCCGACCTTTGGTAGAAGGGATGCAGCTACCCTATAAAAATGACCGCAAGACAATCGCTCAAGCCGCTGCTGAGATATGGGCCTCTCAAAATCATTACTTTTGCAAAACTGCTTGAACACCCTTGACTTTTCACGTGGGACGTGCCACGGCGGTCACTGAGATGTATCAAAAGTAGTCAATTACGGGGAAGAAGGGATGAGGCTACCCAGCAAAAAAGACCGCAGGTCATTCGGTCCAGCGGTTGCTGAGATATAAGCCTCTCAAAAGCGTTACAGGCCGGGCCGGGCCGGGCCGCTCATACTGAGATTTTTCCGTTATATTGAAAAGACTTCGCTTCGCTCGCTGCGCTCGCTCGCTCGTAATCATTATATATTACTGACCGGGCCGACGAAATTATTTGGAAACGAGGTTTGCAAAATTGACGGAGGCCCGAGTGCGGAGCACGAGGGCCGGAGTCAAATTTTGCAAGCCGAGTTTCCAAATAATTTCGTACGGCTGAGGTCAGTAAGATTTTTCCTACATGCCAAGGCCCTATATACCCTACATGCCGCATAGCTAAGTAGTTTCGACAGGTTTTGGTGACACTTTTATACAATTGTTTTGTCCATAATTTCCTAATAGTGATTGCGCTACTGCTGTGGAAGGAAATTTATAGAAGAAAATGCATCAAAATACCTTACTTCAAAAAGAATCGCGTCTGAAAATATCAACTCAGAATGGCACAAAAACTGGATATCCAAGGAACATTATACATAAATAATTTGCCACGACATAAGAAGAAGAAGGCATAATATTCCTAGTGATTAAACATGAATTTTCTAGTGCTCTTGCAAGAATCTTTTCTTTATTTATGTAATCGTACTTTGTTGATGCCCTATGGTATGGCTAAACTTTCGTGAAATGCATTATATTTTCCGTATTTTACATGTTTGTTTCGAGGCAAGGACTACAACTGTCAAATAATAACGCAAAAACTCAGGCCCAAGGTATCTGTGGACATATCAAACGAAAATAAGACAACAAGCGATAACGGATTTCGATTAATTAATAGGCGCATATCTTACCATAATTTCGGCTTTGTAACCAATATTAAATATTTCAAAGCCCTTGATAAGCAGAGCAGATATTTTTTACCAAAAAATGTTAGTTTTCTAACTTAACGCGGCAAACATCATGTAATAATGATGTCAATCATATATTCCCTGTCAATTATACCTCTGGGCTAATGCGATAAACTGTAGTTTAACCCTATTAGTGGCAGGGGGGGTTGTTTTTATCCACCCCTCAGGTTTTTCGGAAATATCTCCGAAACCGCTGAAGCTACGATGCTGAAATTTTCTGACTTTTCCTAAAACTAAATTGGGCACATTCCCTGAAAATTTCAAGTTCATCACTTTACCAGGGGCGGCTCCAGAGCACTGGGAATTGGGGGGTCCTATTCGTGAAGCGAGTCATTTGGGCGAAGATCACGATGCTGCACCAGTTTTACGAACAGTGAATGAAAGGTATCATGTGATAACATATACAAAGTTATTGTGCATCCTCTTTTGACACGTTTTTGCTATAATAGGCGGATCCAGGCGTCCAAAAAGGGGGGTTATTTTTTACCTCCCAACATAGGTGCCCTGACACCGCCTATGCATGACCAATACAATTTTAGTCGTTCTCTCATAAGAAAATTGTAACATAACAGCATATTTACGTCTGGACAACGAGTTGCGTTGGAGAGGCCGGAAATAGTGGCGATTTCAGGACCGCAAGAATGGACCGTCATTGGAATGATTCTTTTTTAAATCGTGCACTGTTTTCGGCCGGAATTTTATAGTTACTATTATACACAATATTTTTTAATTACGTTTTCACCAAGAATGAATGCCATCAGGGCTAAATTTTTACTACTATTGCATTTTGTCAAGAAGCATATAGTGCTGTTATATTGCAGTTTTAGCGCGTTTGTTACAAAATATGAAGCGAATAAGCAGTCAGTGTAATTCATCAGTACCAGAAGTTAACTTGAGGGGAAGCTATGCTAATTGCTCTTGTCCATCCACTAAAATTTATTTAATATTTTGCTTTGTGTATTCCGAAAGGAGAGGGAACTATTTCATTTGTGCCTTCATGTCAGAATTGAAGGTCGATCATTAAATTTTCAACGCAGTTTACAAACAAGCATTTGGTCTTTCTCGTAGGTATATAAGCAGTGGCTAAGAAAAGGTTGATCAATCCTGAAGTTCAGTCATCGTACCTCAACTTGGCAGCAAGATCCCCCAAAGACAGAGGATATATTGTAGGTATACCTACATGTAAATTAAAATGAAATCGGACTTACTCCACAAGAGTTCGTTGGGTCGGAGCTTTCGAATTGTATTACAATTCTTCGTCAGCGAGAGTCGTATCGGATGTTAAGATCGAATCGAAGGTACAGTGCGGATCGAACAAAATATGGGTCGGACAGGAGGGTCTCTGAGGCAACTACAGCATTTTAGGCGCAATTTCAAAAAGTTAAAGACCAAATTCAAAACGTTCACGTGCATTTTGAATGTAAACTTTTTGAATTCGGTCTTTAAATTTTTGAAATTGCGCCTAAAAAGGTGTAGTTGGTCTTGAAATAAACATGCAAACACTGGGAAAACACGTGAATAATAACAGGATGCACACTTACTAGAAAAAGCCTGTAAAATGGGTATAAAACACACTAGTAAAATATCTAATACAAAAATATAGGCAGGTAGGTAAAAATACAGTTAATGACATGTAAAAAATTGCATAGATTAGGTGCAAACAGAGATAAAGCTTTACAAAAACACGAATAGTAAACTAGACTAAGATATAAAATATCAAAATGATAAATTCTATAAATGAACTTTTTAACGGCAGAAACGGCGAATAATGGGAAGCCACCTGTCTTGCAGCAGGGCACCAGAGTTGCGGTTCACATTCGCGTCATTGGGTGACACTAGGACGGCTTCCCGCCGTCCCACGGTACGAATGTAGGCCGATTCGAGAAGGAGTCTCATCTGGTGGTGGCAGGCACGGTTCAGGATTTTGGCGTCGTCGAAGGCCGGTGTGCAGTCCCGGTGCGTGCTGAACGCTGAAGCGTTGGCTCTGGAGCGGACCGAGCCAGCCCAGCTCTCTCGGTGCTCGCGGACTCTGGTTCCAAGTTCTCGGTCCGTTTCTCCGATGTAGACGACCGGGTCACCTTCTACCCGGCAGGAGCACTCGATGCAGTAGATGACATTGCTCTCCTGCTGCTTGGGTAGACGGTGCTTGGCTTGGCTACAGAGGAGGGTCCCGATGGTCTGCGACGGCTTCGACACGAGCTGAATGCCGATCTTGTTGGCTTCTCGCTTCAGTTGGTAGAAGCAGGGACCAGCGAACGGAACCGAGAGCCGGACGGGTGCAGGCAGCGGGCTGCACTGTAAAAAATATTGACGAGCTAAGTGTCAAAACAAGGGTCTCGAAACAGTCACCAGGTTGTCAATGCTTCCGGTACCTACCACTTGACTAGTTACCGCTTAGTTAGCTTACAGGCTGAGAACTATCCAGATCGTTATGATCCGGTATTGTAATGATACCCTAGGTGTACCTTTGTTTTGAAGTGCTGAATTAACTATCAAGGTTGTTTGACGCTTGTTTTCGCCTCAATCCGAAACAAGGAAGACCCTCATCAAATTATTAGGTGAAAGCCAGCCTCAGTATGATCAAAATACTAGGGGTAGTTTTGTCATAGTAATCTGTGAAGGGTGAGGAACAAGCCGTAACAATGCACTCGTCACTAAACCAGCCTGAGATTATTCGCCAGGTAGCTGCTGCGTTTCCCTACTTGCTGAATCATGTTTGCAACTTTCCATTTCCAGACACTTTTTACGGCAAATAAATTGTTGGGTTATTTGGAAGGCGAATGACAATTTTATTACTATAAGTCAATACATTTGTATTTCCGATTGCCCTAAAACTTTTTTTTAATCGTTTGTGGTAGGTTTTTATTGTTCGCAATAAAGTTGCGCACCTGTGAATCCTTCACTTAATGCGTTCCCGGCTTCCCGGCGCCAGTTGCGCTGTGCCGTGCCGCGTTCGGTCGGGGGTGAGCGCATCTGTGAGTGAAGTGCGAGTGTTTATCACTGGGCAAACCTGTATCGTTTCCATTTGTGCAGTGTCTAGTTATGAAGAATTGCTTGCCGATATATGACCTGCAGTGATCGACGTTCTGATTCAATAACTTGTCATAAGCCATTATTCTCAACCAAATCGCGCAGAGACGTTTGCAAAGTTGTCGAGGGGGGGGGGGGGGAACAAGAGCGATTTTAAATGAATTGCTCTCCATGCAGTGCAATAGGACTTAGGTTTAATTTTTCGAAAGTTGTGGAGCCGCCCCCGGTGTCCGGCCTGGCCAACTCTCTCAAGAACCGACAGCTAACGGAACACTGAAGTTTCACTACGACGATTTCCGCCAAAGTTATGCAGAAAAGGCAAGTGCAAGAAGTACAAAACTTCTCTTGGTAATCAAAACTTAGGTTTGGCAAATTCCAAACCCTAAGTCACTACAACTGTGGATATAAATAAGCTGGTTATTGACGGCCAAGCTCTGGCCAATCTGAGGTTCAGACCTATCATCAAGTTCATGAGGCAGCTGCGGTTTGGGCGGCTCACGGGCTCCACTGCATAGGCTCAGACAGGTACTCTACAAAATGTCTTCTGTGTTCTTAGGTTCAGATCTATCGATAGGTATGTGCATGCTTCTGATTCGATTGATAACTGTAAACGGGCGCTGGAAGTGAAAGGTTCGCTTGATATACGAAAGGTGCATTGCAAGAAGGCACATTATTTCAGAAATACACTTTCATTTTATCTTGAGCGTTTTTGGAATGGGCCGGATGAATTCGTCATCAAACTGGTAAGGGATTTCGTTTGAAGACCACCGATATTTAATAATATGATGGTCTTCAAACGAATTCGCTGGCAAATTCGATGACTGGATTGGGCGGCGTAGGATCTGCTGGTCATCTGACTATGGGTTGATTAGGGCCTAGTTGGGCCCCTAGTTTTGACCTAGTTTGAGCTTCATTCGTTAAATAGGAACAAGACGATGCTTCTTTTGAACATCGTCACTAAACAAGCCGCCCTCGTTATGACATTGTTTTTCGTTATTATTGTTACTAGGTACTTTGTTATCATACACAGCATTAACGAGGACCTGCTTCCAAAACAAGGCAGAAACGCTCCAGCTATTTTTGGGACGTGGTAAAAACTAACCGACACCTGGTAACTGTCATCTGACGAACACAAAACAAGCCAGGGGCTCGCAGCGTGTGTCAAAAGTAGGATGCAAAACTAGTCTGCACCCCCGACATTTAGCGTTGAGAATCATTTGACGAGGGGCTAGTCAATATTTTTTACAGTGTGGGGTTCGGTGGCGACGGCAGAGCCCTGGCCTTCAGCTGGAGGTCCTTTTCTGTTCTTCTTAGGATCGGGTTGATGAACGAGAGAGGGTAGCCGTGTCGGTGGAATTTCTTGCGTATAAAATCAAGTTCTTGCAGGCGGTCTTTGACGGAGGAGCAGTAGCGGATGGCACGTAAGCAGTCAGATCTGATGGCTGATCTCAGATAGCGCGTCTCTGTATACTGCATCGAGTGCTCCTGCCGGGTAGAAGGTGACCCGGTCGTCTACATCGGAGAAACGGACCGAGAACTTGGAACCAGAGTCCGCGAGCACCGAGAGAGCTGGGCTGGCTCGGTCCGCTCCAGAGCCAACGCTTCAGCGTTCAGCACGCACCGGGACTGCACGCCGGCCTTCGACGACGCCAAAATCCTGAACCGTGCCTGCCACCACCAGATGAGACTCCTTCTCGAATCGGCCTACATTCGTACCGTGGGACGGCGGGAAGCCGTCCTAGTGTCACCCAATGACGCGAATGTGAACCGCAACTCTGGTGCCCTGCTGCAAGACAGGTGGCTTCCCATTATTCGCCGTTTCTGCCGTTAAAAAGTTCATTTATAGAATTTATCATTTTGATATTTTATATCTTAGTCTAGTTTACTATTCGTGTTTTTGTAAAGCTTTATCTCTGTTTGCACCTAATCTATGCAATTTTTTACATGTCATTAACTGTATTTTTACCTACCTGCCTATATTTTTGTATTAGATATTTTACTAGTGTGTTTTATACCCATTTTACAGGCTTTTTCTAGTAAGTGTGCATCCTGTTATTATTCACGTGTTTTCCCAGTGTTTGCATGTTTATTTCAAGACCAACTAGTTGCCGGTGGCCTCAGAGACCCTCCTGTCCGACCCATATTTTGTTCGATCCGCACTGTACCTTCGATTCGATCTTAACATCCGATACGACTCTCGCTGACGAAGAATTGTAATACAATTCGAAAGCTCCGACCCAACGAACTCTTGTGGAGTAAGTCCGATTTCATTTTAATTCACAATTCATCTCCACATCATGTCTTTAAACCTACATGTAATGTAAATCAAAACAAACAAGCATTTGGTCTTTCTCGTATATAAGCAGTGGCTAAGAAAAGGTTGATCAATCCTGAAGTTCAGTCATCATACCTCAACTTGGCAGCAAGATCCGGCAAGGACAGAGGATATATTGTATACCCGTTCTGTTGATCAAAACATTTTTGTGCCTGCAAAGGATTAAGTTATCTGTGGTGTTTTAGGAGTTAGGCTATATGGCCGTTTTTGTTGTATGTTTATGTGGAGATTGAATATAACTGTGACCCTGTGCTTGTTTGTATACTTACTTTGGTCAAACAGGGAATAGCACATTCACATAACATACTCACCTAGCACCTAACTCATAGCTGTACCCTGCAGGATCTGTACTTGTTCATTTCTCGAGCATTAACAAAGCACTTAAGTAGCCTAGTAATCATTTCCCACATTTTTTTTAGCATCTAACATGACATACAGCAGTGCAGAGCAGCTTCAGAGAAGAAACACTTTAAATGCACAGACTCACACCAGCCACCCAATGAGCCAGTTCCTCAGTTGACTGTTTCCCTGGATGCAGCTTGGCAATGTGAGCTAACTTTTGGCAAGTTGTAGGTTAGCAGGTAAGATTGAGTTAGGGTGAGTACCTACCTATAACTGGGTGCTACTGCTATGCAGGTCTTGGGTAGGCTGCAAATATGTGTGCCATGATTGAGGTTAGGTCAGCTGTCAAGTTAGCCAGGTACCTATACCTACTCATTGCTCAGGTCAGGTCACATTTTTATGGACACTTGGCAAATTAAAAAACTAACAATCTAATCTAAGCTAACCTGACTAAACATACACAACTACTGACTATAGGAACTAAGCACCTACCTACTTGTGCCTATACATCTCATACCATGTCAAAGTAGAGTTCCTTGGTGGAAGATTACCCTCAGTACTTTTTATCCCAGCCCTGTGAATAAAACTAATACTTCTAAGCTCTGAGTCACTGCTGGCCATCCACAGGAAGAAACGCTGAGACTGAGAGCTTTGCCATTGTATACTGGACCAATAATATTGCACTATCATGAATGACTATGAACACATTATATGATCACATTGTTGCATATGGATTGTCACATTGACAATTTTACTACAATCCTTTTTCAAGAAATACAGTGATGATTTACATCAAAATCAACATAAAGTGGATTCAGTGATCCAAGCTTTCTCCTCCAGTAGCAATGGAATGATCACATGCTTCATTTGCCAGACACTGAGTACCTGATGCACATTACAATCTGCATAGCATCTAAGCATAGTAAAACTGCCCAAGTCCATTCATTCTAGATTTTTAACTTGATAGTTAGCACTAATTTATCTTGCTGTTGTAAGTTATCATTCAATATTCATACCAATACATCAATATGCGCTCATCAGTCAACATTTTCTGGCATGATCCTGCTCAGTGTGCTCTTCAGTATTGCTCCAAGGTCTGCAATATTATAGCTTGTTTTTGTCCAATATTAATAAGCTCTTTTAATTTTACTTTTTCTTGCTTATATATATATATATATATATATATATATATATATATATATATATATATATATATATATATATATATATATATATATATATATATATATGAGCCTGATCAACTTGCGTTTATCAACTAAATTTCATAGCTTGTTCAACTTGATATTGATATTGCTCATGAGTCAGGACCTCTGTCAGCCTCCTGGATAGGTACTTCGGATTGTTTTCAGTCAACATGCTTCTTAAATATGATATAAGTCAATCTTAAGGGATTCAAAACATCCAATGAAACGACGTACAAGAGTAAGAAAACCACCAGATAAACTAAAAAATGGCCTTGGAACAGAGACAAGAGTTGTGCTCTCCATTTGTTTGTTTACAATGATTGTAGTGCTGATGTATTTTTAGGACTCTGAACGTCGGCTTATAAAAAATGAAACGTTTTTACAAAAGTTGTAAGGCAAGTAGGGGAGAGGCGGGAGAATTGGGACGCAGAAGAATAGGGACACGCCAATATTTAAAAAATGGGCAGCGTCCTTGCACGATTTTTGCCTTTACCTTTTGATTCGATGTGTCGTGCAACAATGGGAAGCCTCAGCAACCCTTTTGTGTCCGTCGGTTGGGCTGTGCTGTCTGAGCACCAAAAAACTTGTTTTTTCGAGTGTTATTCTGAGTTGTCTGTGTATTGCATATGCCAAACTATCTTTCTTTCAAGATGTTGCGATGCTAGCTAAACACCGTCTTTATGCGATTGCCAGATTGCATGAACACGCTCTGTAACTGACAAATGACCGAAAAATTGCGCGATTTGATATGGTGGTGGTGTGGGAGAATTGGGACACCAAATGGTGAAAATGGTAAAATGGTGCAAAAAGATGTGTATTTACCTTCATGTTTTGGACGGGTTTGCATCTGCGCCCCCTATCCACAAATACATCAAAGCGAAGACCAAGAAGTCTGAAAATGTACATTTCATGGGAACATCGTGATCGTGAATGACAATCCCGGCCTTAACGAAGCAGATAGTGTGAATATAAGTTCCAACGTATCAATTGATTGCCTAGGCATAGACAGATCAAAAATTCGAGATAAAAATGTTGTCCCAATATCTCATTTTTATGTGTCCCAATTCAGCCTCG
This sequence comes from Amphibalanus amphitrite, assembly GCF_019059575.1. Taxonomy (NCBI): domain Eukaryota; kingdom Metazoa; phylum Arthropoda; class Thecostraca; order Balanomorpha; family Balanidae; genus Amphibalanus; species Amphibalanus amphitrite. The sequence goes on from NW_024881636.1 coordinate 347,508, forward strand.
TGTCTGTCCCTTTTCTCCTGCGTGTGTCCCTATTCTCCCCAAAATAAGTGTTTTTGTTTTTCTCCACACATAACCACACCACTGCATACGCTCGGTTTTTTATGATGGCATGCTGCAGAGAAATGGCCTATCTTTTATTGGTGCTGCACGAAGCAGCTTGGCAACAATACTTTTCAAATAATATCTCAGTAAATATGGCTTGAGAATTAAGTCCCAATTCTCCCGCCTCTCCCCTAATATTTATCTGAAAGAACTAAAATATTCAAAAGCCAAACACTATGAAATACATGAATCGGAACGAAAAAGTAACCCGAAAATCCAGCCTAATCACCGGCTCCTAAAACTGCAACAAAATCATCACTTTTCCCCGCAACTCGTTGTCCAGACGTAAATATGCAACATAACAAGACCATTGCCACCCTTTTTAGAAACAGTACCAACAAAAACCTTATTTACTATACTTTTTGTGTACCCCAATCTCAATGATCTGTATCCGCCTATGATTTTTGAAAATGCATATTTTTAGGATCCATGTGAACTCCTGGTTCATTCGCTATCGATCGGCAAAAGTTGCGTTAAGATTGGTTCAGAAACCTGGCCGTGATAAACAGTCTAAAATGTATCTGCAATTTGCCCGTTTTTACCCCCCCCCCCCTCTACCCCCTATTGACATTTTTTTTTTTTTTTTTTAGAAATGTAGATCTCGTTGAGCCAAATCGAATGCCGTTTGAATTTTGAAAATCGGCCGGTTAGATCTCGAGATATCAAGGGGGGGGGGTCGTAAACAGCCCCCCCCCTGCCACTTATATGGGGTAGCCAGGAGCCTGCCACTAATAGGGTTAAAGGTCATCGCCCTGGGCAGTAAACCCGGGCAGTAAACTTTTGTTTCCTGCCCGGCCTATCAGATAACATGGCATTTTGACACCGATAGTTTCTTGGTCATACTTTTACTGCCCGGCTCGTGCTGTGCTTAAGACATACCCCGGCATGTAGGAAAATCATGTCATCCATCCTCGCCCACATACAAAGTTAGGTCAAGGTCAATTATTTGTGTTTGTATGTCTGTGTGTGTCTGTGTGTACACTGATGTGTGCACCGATTGTTTTTGTGTTCATATTACATGAAATCATGATCTGAGAAGCTTTTACCAAAAATGCAGTCAAAAAACTTCACAAAAAGTGAATTCAGCTTACCTAAAACGCAATTATCTTAGATGACCTAGGTTGACCTTGACCCTGACCTTGACACCTGTACATCGTCGAACAACATGTTCCATCATAGGTGGCAGGTTAGACTGGCAAAAAAGGCCGAAATCAAGGTGTCAAAAGCCCACAAGGCCCATGGCAAACACAAGATGTTGAGAATTGGCCATTTGGGTCATGACATGACCTAAAAAACAAGGTCATATCTCCGAAACACAAAATCACAGAAACTTGAAATTTTCAGTGGACATCAAGAAAGGATAGAGGACCAGCTATACGAAAAATCAGCCTTCTAGCTCTAAAAATGTCGAGTGCAGAGCAGAAAGACTACCTGGGGGGGGGGGGGTGGCAACCCCCCCCCCCATGTGCGGGCGAGGGTTAACCCGCGCACCGGCCGATGCGCAGAGGCCGATGCGGGTTCTTAGAGGCCGACATCGGGTCTTCAAAATCCAGTGCGGGGCCCTCAGAGGCACTTAACCCGCGCACCGACGGGGGGCGGATATCCGCCCCCCTGAGGTTTTTCGCGAATAGCGGGAAAACCGCGGCGCGTAGCGCCGCGAAATTTGGTACGACTATTTTCTCATCAATTTTACACATGATGTCCAAGTTTGAACCTCCTAACTTTTAAGGTCAGGTCACCAGGTCACTTTGAATGACCCAACCTCAAGTCACTTTTTTGCAACTTTGTCACCGTGCCAGAGCTACAGTAGATGTCGGAGGCCTTTGAAAGTCGCAGGATGTTATCAGGTCATTAGTAGCTACAATTTGTTTATCTCGGAATTTTGATATCGGTGATCTAAGGTCAGGTCAATTTCTCGACCTCCCCATTATAAGTCAATGGGGGAAAAATCAACTCCCTGTTTTTACCACTAAAACGGGTCGGAATGGCCCCATATACCATACCTGACTTCATATACGATCAACCTTCACTACCTTGAGGTCTGTTTTGCTGTTGGGCAGCTGTAAGGTCATGTGACGTCATCAAAGGTCACCAAAGGTTTTTTGCCAATAACTCCGTACAGGAACAAGATACAGCCGCGCGGATGGTCTCATTGTGTTCAGCTCGTCAAGACGCATCGAATGATATACATGATGACCTCGAGGTCACGTGACCTGAGGTCAACCTTTGACCTTGACCTTTCGAGGTCAACATACATATTATTCGATGCGGATTGACGAGAGGATCACGATGATGCCCTTAGATTGTTCCTATCTTGACTAGTTCGAAAGTTATTCGAGAAAAACACTCCCCATATATAGCGCCGCCATTTTGACTTTTTTGACCCCTGTGACGTCATCTTTGACCTGACCTGAAAATGACCTGTTTAAAAATTGTAGACCTTGTCCGTGCGTATCCGATGCCGTTTACCGCTTGTCGCTATGTTGCTTCGTTCTCGAGATCTCAGGGGGGGGGGCGGTCATCCGCCCCCCCCCCCCCCGTCGGTGGGAAGTTGGCGCAGACCCCCGTCGGTGCGCGGGTTAAGCAACCACAAATGCAGAAAAACAAAACGTAAGTACTGACATCTTACATCCTGAAGAAAAAAAAACAGTTCATGTTTCAGGTTCTCAGAGTTCGCGATAAATTTTCCAAGCCTAGATATTTCACATTGATATTAAAACAAACAACTAAAAAGGGAATCAGTTCAAGACGTTGTCATTGTCAACATCCTATAGCCTAATGATAGCAATGATGAAAACAACGCTGGATTCAAACATCGACATCTGACATCTGACAAACGACATCCGACATCGAAACTGAGATGGAATCGTTCCATGCATCAATGCAACTGACATGATGACTCAGATAGCAGCACAGCAAGTTGTGCATTTTTAACGATAGGCTCGCTCATTGCATTCACATCTCTGACACTTATCTAAGCCCGTTCCATACGCCAAATATCGACATGTTCGTACTTCGTAAGAACATATAGAATGATTGCACCTAATACAAGCGCATATTTTACCGTTACACACTGGCAGCGGCATCAAAAACATTGGGCCAACAGCAACAAGAACAACCACACATCCGCCGTACCTACATGCATGCCGTGCTGCGTGCATGCGCGCACAGACGCTCGGGACAAACAGCGTTACGTATAGGTACGGGGCGGACCAACTCCGCGGCAACAGCAAATCGCTCGGCGTGCTCCTTAGAATAGCACACTCGGGACGATAAATCAACGCTTCAAGTAGGTACCTTAAACGAAACAGCAACACTCAACAGTTCACGTAAGTAAATGATATACGCTAGTATGTTCGTACGATTGTACATGGATCCGTAGGTACGTGCAATCTGTCACGGGAAAACATCGATATGATTACAGTGTGCATCGATATGTTGATCACAATCGATATTGCACCAATTGTTCCCAATTAGGTACCCAAGATCGTGGATACTGGGGTTCTGTCTACCGTCACCGTTTCAAGCCAACCCAGTCTTATAGCAAATTGAACGTTGGTAAGTCAATTTCGACGTAATTTAAATACACCTTACACTAATAATCATTTTTCTTTGGAAGTTTTCGCGTCTTTGTCTCAGGTAACGGCAACATTCGCAGCCTGCCCTTGATCTCGTCACACCGAGCACACCGTACTCACTTTACCTCGACGCATAGACAATCTAATCCTTGTCACTCATCTGTCCATTCCGTACAGCCGAATATATAATATGTCGCCACGGATGATGACGAAACATTTAGCTTTTCAAGCTCTTGGTCACTGAGCGCAACTTGTCATTGACAAGTCAGGTCACAATCTTATCTTTTCGGACCATCAATAACTCACATACCGAGCTGGGAATAAATGTCGATCAAAACATTTGCAGTCACATTTCCTCTCAGATCTGCAGATTCTCTGGTCAGATTTGCACCTCCTCAGGTCAAATCTCCACCCGTGCTCCAGTGACCGGTCCGATCTGTTCACGGTGACCTCATACTAGGTCAGATATGTTCACGGTGACCTCGTTCCAGGTCAGATCTTTACCTTGCGGAACGCACGCCGTTAGGCCAATCAGATCTGCACCCCGTGCCCCGGTGACCGGTCAGGGCTGCACCTCGCGGACGCCGTGTCAGATCAGATCTGCACCCCGTGCCCCGTTGACCGGTCAGATTTGCACCTCTCGGACGCCGTTGGCGGCGCCCGGCACGTGCCGTCAAGAGCGCACCTCCACCGGCGGACTGAGCTCGACGCGGCGCTGCTCGTGGCACGTGGAGCCCGACTCGCGCGCCACCAGTTGACGCGGCGCCTCACCGGGAGACGAGATGGAGCGGCACGACATCATCGAGCGAGACGAGCTGCCGACAGGCGCGGGAGGGAGTCAGAACAGGGGCGATGTGGGTGGTAGGGGCGTCAGAGCAAGGGTGATATGGGCGTCAGAAACGGAACGAATACATGACATTGAATCCATCCAGCATGCACAGTAAACACAACATGCAGCGCGGGTATTCACACGACATTGGATGAACACCATCATGTCATCTGACTGGCTCATTTAACGAAGCAATTGAGTCACTCATCACCACAGTGCCCCGCCCAGTGGTTGACGCGCACCTGACTTTGGACGGCTCGGCGGTGGACAGAGGTCGAGACAGCGAGGAAGACGAGGCGGTGGACATCTTTCGCGACGACGACGGACGCTTCTTGGCCCGGCGCAGCTCCCCGTCCAGGTCATCCAGCTAGGGGGATAGAATAGATCAGCGTGTATAGTGGTCGGTGGCGGTCGGTGACGAGTGATCGGTCATATAAAAATGACGATCTTTGCTGTCAATACGGCGCTTATGTAGGAGGTATGAAACGGTACGGTGTAGACTGCAGCACTCACCAAATGGGGCTGCAAAAGGTTGATATGAAGACTTACTAACTTGAAACTAAACTGAGTAACTAATTTATATGCACGGTAAAAAATGCCTGAATCTTCCTACGATCTCCATGGCGCCACCTGGACTCTGACCTCGTAGACGACGGTGCTGCCATCTGGTGTTGACCTGCGCCGCTGCAGCTCGGCCAGCAGGTCCCGGAACTCTTCCTTCAGGGCGGTGACGCGCCGGTGGAACTGGTCGGCGGCGCCATCGTCACCCTGCGGCACGTGCTGGCCGGCCGACTCGGCGGCCCGCAGCGCGTGCAGCTGATCCTGCACCAGGTTCAGCTTCTCCTGCAGCTGAGGGAGAGCCGGAGAACGTGCTATGATCAAAATCACTGGTAGTGCGGGTCAGAAATAGGGCATTGTTATTCGGAAAGTGAAGTTTTACAACCACATGCCTACCAACTACCAGGCAACGCATCAGGAAGCATTCCTTTTCTAGGTCAGCCAGTGCTGACAGAATGCGAGCATCGCATTACCGCGGCGCTCCCACAACAATGAAGGATGCATTAGGAGCCGGCGTGTGTTCCCTTTCCTGCGACTCGCACGATGGACCAAGGCGTGGAGGGCCGTTAGGCGGCACGGGCGGACATCGATAGCAGTGCCTCTATCGGTCACTAGGGAAAGCTGGGCTGTAGGCGACGATATACCGGCTGAGTTGTCACACGTTGAATAGGTTAAAGGCCTGGCTACACTATGCGTTTTCTTCGTGCGTTTTTTGCGTGTTCCCGTGTTTTGCGTTATATCGTTCTAGAAAAAAGAACGATATTACGTTTTTGTGATGTTTTTCACCTTAAATTTTAGTTACATAAGAGTTATATTAACTTTTGTATATAACCAAAGTAAAAATTATATTGTTTATATCTTTTTTCCTAGAACGATATTACGCAAAACACGCAAACCTGCAAAAACGCACGCAGAAAACGCATAGTGTAGCCAGGCCTTTATAGCCATCCGTCTTGTGAAAAAGTTGAACTTTTGCCTTTAATATTTCTACAGGCAATTTTAGAAGTGTCTTCACATGGATTACAAAACTGTTTAGATTATTGTATTCACTTCAAGCCTTCCCTATTGTTTTTGATGATGCGGGAACTATTTATAATTAGTGTTTCTAGCTTAGTAAAAGAACATACTGTGCAAACGATGAAAAAAGCATAAATGGAGATTTTAAATGCAATTTTCTCTAACAATTAATGGTAAATTCTTTACATATCAAGGAAAAGGTGCATGCTAACTGATAATTTAAAGTTCTTGGGGCCAGTTGTTTTCTTCTTTTCTTACGTCGCCCCAATGGCCGCGAATACACTTGTGATAACGCCTATCGCGTACCGGTCGCACGCGATATGACCCGGTCGCGCGGTCCCGCGGCGTGTCGTCGTTTTCCCAGACTTGTGACGAAGGGAGCGGCACGCTGCCGGTGCAGCGATCGAGTATCGACACAGCTGCAGGGATTCCGGACACGAGCCGGACAGGGCACGCACGTCACGGTTATACCACAGTCAGAGACCACGGCACAGCCCATTTCGTGACGGGTTTGTGACACTGCCGCAGTGCCGTTCAGCGTCAGTCTCCGTTACAGACAGGTCACCCGACAGAGGGAATCCGTACGGACTCGGGAGCCCAGCCCGCCGGCGTTTGTATGCCTTTCCAATAACGCATTGTCTATGCTGTAGTAATGTGTATATTTGTATGCATCTTAATGTGCGTTTGTAATGCCTATCCGTTCCGGCTCGATAAGTTTTAAGGCCTCATCAACATTATGTTTTTGAATGTCATCCTTACATCCTGGCCGGAGTCGTTTCAGACAAAAAAAAAGGAGTACCCACCCATCAACTTCCTAGACCAATAGCGAGAGCTCATTTCCGGTCCGTCACCTTTCCGCCGATTGTTGCAGTTTATGGAGTTCACACCTCGAGTATAGCGTGATGCATAACACTTTCTCAGAAGCCATCCAATCTGAGATAACCTTTGCGGAGTTTAGATGACTGTCAGAACAGTCACAGCTGACGCACAAGGCACAGTCAAGATGGAGTCATGAGGATGTGTGTGGACATGAACGTGATGATTTTAGAGTCAATGTCGTCAAGTGCTGCGTGCAATGTAAGATGAGCTATCATGAGCTGGCTTGCAAGTGCCGTTACGAGTATTTATCGTCACGATGTTGGCTTGGGAGTTAGCGCGGTCCAATACATGCATGAGAGAGAGAGAGAGAGAGAGAGAGAGAGAGAGAGAGAGAGAGAGAGAGAGAGAGAGAGAGAGAGAGAGAGGGAGAGAGAGAGAGAGAGAGAGATAGAGGGAGAGAGAGAGAGAGAGGGAGAGGGAGAGGGAGAGGGAGAGAGAGAGAGAGAGAGAGAGAGAGAGAGAGAGAGAGAGAGAGGAGAGAGAGAGAGAGAGAGAGAGAGAGAGAGAGAGAGAGAGAGAGAGAGAGAGAGAGAGAGAGAGAGAGAGAGAGAGAGAGAGAGAGATTTGCTCGTCTACGCTACACATGTATTTTTGTACGCTGTTATTCTTAGCGTTAGCAGACAACAGTCGTCGTCAAAATATGTAGTCCGAGACGACGACGAGAGTGAGACGCGATTGAGGAAACGGCCGGCGAAGCGGCAGCCGCTCCGAAGCCCGGCTGCACAGTTTGACAGGCGCTCTATTGTGCGGAAACTATTTTCGTACGTTGAGAGTTGACTCGGTGGATTGATTCCATAAAGTTACCTCCACCCAGGACCTGTTGTTGGAAGTTTCCTGCTGCCCGCGGCGTTCCGACCGAATCCCAATGTAGTTCTGTGAAAAATATACTGTCTTCAACACCTGCAAATGCTGGTTGACAGCGGTCAGCGGTGCCATTGTATTTTCATAAACTTCGCAAAGATGGTGCCATCATCCAGCCGCATCCTCTCCCGAGCTCCAACAGGTGTGACAAGCCAATAATAGGTACCTACCTACCTAATAATAATTAGGGAAGAGCGGGGAGAATGAGACGCAGAGGCTGTGTGACATCTGTAATATCTGGGTCACCGATTAAAAAAGTATAGTTACAAACTTTAAAGTTGACTGGAAAATAATGACCCACTTTTCTTGAGCCTCATCATTACCAGAGATTTTCATCAATTCTCCAATCAATCATAAATTTATCATTTTCCAGCACATCGCCAAATCGTATCAAAATAGCTACAGACATACAGGACGCAGGCATTAGTCGAGTTGCCGCTGAAAGTTGTTGTTGTCCACACAATCAAACGGGACTCACGCTGTGTCTGTGTGCGATAATGTGACTGGTAGGAGCAGCGCTTTAGCGTCCGTCCCCGGGCGTGAACCCGGCTTAGCGGAGTGGCAGAGGCCAATCAGGTCAATGGGGTTGGGCTATGCCGGCGGACCGGCCATAGTCGTCGGCAATCATGTTTAGCACCATCGGCCCACTTTCGGTGGCGATAATTTTACAGCCTCGGCAGCGGCGGCGGTGGTGACTGACGACGGTGTGGGGTTGGTGGTGGTGCGGTGTCAGAGACGGGGCCGGCGTCGGTGTCAGTGATGGTGTTGGTGACAGAGATGGGGCGGGGTCCGTGTGTGTGTGGGGAGAGCGGGGGGGGGGGGCGGCGTCGGGATCGATGCCGCCGAGTGGGTGCCGCGGCCGGTGCCGTTTGGTTTCAACCCGCCCGGCGGCCGGAGCGGACGGTAAATAGAAGCCTCAGCAGCGCTCCTGTGCAGCCGCGCGCCGCCGGCAGCTGCTGTAGGAGACCCGTCCACAGCAGCGGGGGTGGATAGGCCGCCTCGATCCGTGGGGCCGCCGCCAGCCACCGTGTCATCCAATATAGCGCGGCGCAGCGCACACCCGAATCGTAAACACGTTACCGCGAGCCCCGGCCCCCGCCGGCCACGGATTGAGTGCCCGACACTGAGTGACCGCCAAGCTGGTGTAGCTAGACAGACGGGCTTTGAGGGCTCGCGTCCTCCCTGAATACGAAATGTCCTTCTGAGAACGGAAGGTAGTGAACTTTCCGGAAGAAATAATGTTCGCTGCGGTGAACCTCAGAGGAAGGTTTTAGAATATGCGATTCATCTCTGGCAAACGGTCAACTGTGAACTCTATTTCAGATATGTCAGCTATGCGTTAGATCTCGTAACTAATGTGCCGGCTCAGCTGAATGCTATGCGAATTGGACTTCTTGTGTGACGCTGGGCATGTATTCGTAAGGCTTCTGCGCTTTTGATGTTTGGCTTGCCCCATTGCACGACATTATTTTACCATGGTTTGCATTGTTTTTCTTTTTTTTTCAACGAAAACGTGGTCTTCAAAAATAAATCTTCCACACACTGTAATCCAACATTGGACACGTTCAGGCTTCAGCTGCTTAGTACCTACCTATAATCCCAACCAAACAGCAGTCATCGCTGCGACTTCCGTCCTTTCAGCCGGAATTCGTCCCCGCCGTCGCTCCCACGGGTCTGGCTGCATTTTTCAAGCGCAATCACATTAGCCCTATGTGCGTGAACCGGAGCGTGCCTTTTCGCCGTCCGTCCCGCCGCTAGCTCCGGCGGCCGGCGGCGAGTGCCTTTGTTCCGACGGTGATCTGAAAAAACAGCCGTGCCCGGCGGCCGGCGACGCGACGTGTTTGTGAACCGTCCACGACATCCGCGGTACAAAATTATCGATACGGACTCTCCGAATTGACAGAGTTTGCTTTCTGCTCTGAACAGCCGGCTGAAAACGGCCGAGAGACTGCCGGGAATGGCTGGAATGGATCATGTTTCAACTTCCAAAAAGCTGCAATGTTTTGTAAACTGATGCTGCGATGGTCGACGTAAGAAAACTTTGCCCATCCGTCCATGCAGGTCGCAGCTATCTGATTCGATTCAGAGTCAATCATCACTTTCATTCAGTTATGTGCAATGAAAAAGCTATCCCATCCGTTTATCTATTTTGAGATGAGCAATTATCAACCAGAAAACGGAACTCCGAAATAAAATACTGTTGGATCAATGGATGCTGCGATGAGTCAAGGAGACGTATACCAGTTCTGTTACGCCCACCCTGCATCGGTATGCAGTCGCACAGCTAGCACTCCGTGTCGACCGAGTCGCGCGCGTTCCGCATTGCAGGAGTGCTCGCCGGTACAGTCTATGTAACAGGCGTGAGCCGCGCGGTGCAGAAGTGGCCGAGAACGTCGTCCCAATACCGAATATGGAGACATGCACTCAAACAAACAGGCGATGTGTCGTTATCAACACAACCGGTGGTGTTCAACAGGAGGATGTTTCACTTAAAAAATAAGCTCTAAGAAATGTTTGCTGTTTATGTGAGGTCATCTGTACAAGGCCGAAGGCGTATGGAATGTGCATTATGCAAGGAAGTTACTGGTAGGTGCTGGGAAATTCTAAACTAAAAAAGTATGCTTTGGGAATGCATACATACCAAAGCATGCAATCGGCAAGTGAATCGACGAATAATTGCGCGTGTATACATATGTGGTGTTATTTAACAACGTAGTGGTGTTTGTGTAGTGTGGTGTAGTGTAGGTAGTTTAAATAAAATTAGAGTGAATGCAATTAGAGCCTCCTCAGCACTCCGAGAGGCCTCCTAACGAGCCAGCGTAGACAATGCGACACTGTTGATTAAGTTTATGTTTGTGCTGTGACCTGCATAAGGTTTTCTGCTCGCAGAACCTCAGCCTTTAATGACATCTTATTGGACACCTATCGGATAAGTAAGCAAGTTCCAATTTCTCTGCTGACAAAAAAAAAGTTTTGATATTTCTAAAACTAAGCTAGCGACATTGCTTCGATTTTACAAAAGAAAATGATGTATGCAGGTGTTCAATGTCAATAGCGGAGTCATTTCTCTTGATTATAAGCCGGGGCATTGCAGAACGGGACAATTTATTGCACGCAAAGGGAGGCTCGGCAGCGCAGCCTGCCCATGTCAGTGATATTGATGACATGCTACGCTCGAGTGGACAGTTGCTTTGGTTGTTAAAGTGCAGCTATTTAGTGCCACCGGATAGGTAGGTATCAGCTGCAATGGATTTCTGGCATCTCTGGCAGTCGGGTGGAGGGCGACACTCACGACGCTCTCTCACCTCGTCAGTCAGGTGGAGGGCGACACTCACGGCAGTCTCTCAGCTCGTCAGTCAGGTGGAGGGCGGCACTCTCGTCACTCACTCATCTCATCATTCGGGTGGAGGGCGGCGCTCGAGGCACTCACCTCGTCAGTCGGGTGGAGTGCCGCCGGAGTGCCGTCACTCGTCATCAGGGGCCGCTTTATTTCCCTGTTGTGACGCCGGTGCTTCAGCAGGTTATACAGAATTTTCAGCTGAAATAAAACATAGAAATAAGCTGAAACACGAGATATAGGGCATCATCAGTTAATGCACACAACTCACATATGAGGAAGGACGCTGAATAAATGCACTCAAATACATACATTAGTACATTGCCGCAAGCCATAATGTTATATGCCGCAGTCCGGGCGCCCTAAGCCCCCAACTCAGCATCATCAAACATATAGTAAATATGCAATATAATCTCTTGATATCACTGCCTACTGATGTTCACTGAGGTGCGGTGTTCCCGTCCGCACCTCAGCTCGCCGTCATACCATCTGCATGTATACGCCGTCCCCTTCTCCGGTCATTGACAAACACAATGGGTCGGGCTGTGCCGGCGCCTCCGGGGCTATATAACGCCGTCTGTATAGCGCCGGTATCATTAGACGCGTTTACATAGGGTTTGTTGCAAGCTTATATCTCCGTCTGTGATGTTGCAAAAGATGCCAAAGGTGCTTAACAATTTACAAAATGATCCCCTCTAAATATCTGAAGACCACTGCATCGAAATTGTCGCCAAATTAACGAGCTAGAGCCTCGTCAAGTATGCTATGTAAACCGGGTTATTGCTCGGTGGTTGTGGGTGGGGCGCCTCTGGGGCTGTACCGCGCTAGTATCAAGTAGTAGTAGTAGTTTATTAAAGAGCCATCCACAAGACAAGTGGCTATTATGGCCTTCACGTCAATAAAATCGGATCATAACATGCACGGTAAAATACACACTCACGATGTTACACAACCTAAAATATACATATAGCTCAGGATAAAAAACATCACCTGCACGGCATCATGATTAAAAACGCGTTCATCACGTGTCTCGTCTCGAAAGTAGGTGGGCCTTCAGGGCTCGCCTGAACCGCGGACCTCGCTGGTTCCGCACCGACATGGGCAGATCGTTCATGAGGTGGGGAGAGCGGTATACAAACCGTCGCCGGCCCGCCTCCGAACGGATGGGTGGCACGTGCAGGAGATCGTCCTGTCTGGTGTGCCGGACATGGCCATGATGGTCCCGGTTGAGGCAGACCTGACGGGCGATGCATTCGGGCTGGCTAGAGGAGAGGACTTTGTCAAGGAGGCAGAGGGATTGGTATTGGAAGAGTTGAGACGAGTCGAGCCACCCCAGCCTGTCTCGCACAGCTGACACGCGGTCAAACTTTCGTTTTCCCGCGATCACGCGAGCCGCAAAGTTGAGCGGCTTCTGGATGGTTGCGAGGTTGCCAGCGCTGCCGCTGCCGTAAACAGAGAGGCAATAGCGGATGTGCGAGACGGCCAGGGCGGTGACTATCTCGGGAAGGGTGTCAGGAGGAAGGAAGTGGCGGAGGTGGGATAGTGTTGCGAGGATGCCGCAGCATCTACGCGAGACAGCCCTCACATGCGCGTCCCATGACAGGTGCTGGTCGAAGACCACACCAAGATTTTTGACCTCAGTGCTGGGCGTCAGGCACGTGTCCTGGTATCTGATTTTAATCGTCGGGAGGTTGCGCAAATTTTGTCTAGAACCAAAAGTGATGAGCTCGAATTTGTTTACGTTAACCTTTAAGCCGTTCGCAAGGAAGTAGTTGCCAAGAGAGGAAAGGGTGCTTTCCATGCGCGATGCAAGCGCTGGAAGAGCAGATTTAGGGCCGGAAACCAAGACCTGGGTGTCATCGGCGTACTGGATAACCAGTCCATCGGAGACGTACAAGCTCAGGTGGTTGGCAAACGCGCAGAAGAGGACAGGGCCGAGGCTAGAACCTTGAAAAACGCCCTGGTTGATGGGTAGAGGAGGTGAGATTTTGACGCGGCCATCAGAGGAAGTGAGGCTTACACTCTGCGAATGACCGGAGAGATAATTTTGAAACCAGGATGTGTCGACGCCCAGCAGCTGGAGTTTTTCGAGCAATTTAGCATGACTGATAACATCGAAACACTTGCTAAGGTCAATGAGACAAAGAATGGAGAGAAGGCCAGAATCTGTAGCAGCAAGGATGCTGTCGGTGACGCACGTGAGGGCGGTCTCGGTAGAGTGCTGCGGACGGAAGCCATGTTGGGTTGGGGAGAGGAGATGGTTGGAGGAAAGGTAGTAGTAGAGTTGGCGCTGAACTGCCCGCTCCACTATTTTGGCAAGGACTGGGATGATAGAAATAGGACGGTAGTTGGAAGGATCGGCAGGATCACCGGACTTGTGGATGGGATGGACGAGGGAATGCTTCCAGGATTCCGGGAAGATATTGGAGATGAGGGAGAGGTTGACGATATGGAGGAGGACGTGACTGATGGCGTTGAAGGATAGCTTGATGGTCCGAATGCAAAGTCCGTCAGATCCGCGGGACGGGGAGTTGCTCATGGAGCTGATGATGGCATGTAGGGTGCTGAGCGTGATCGGATGTAGCCGGAAGGCGCAGGCTCCCACCCTGGGCAGTCGCGGGGGAAGTGAGGGGGGCGGACCCTGCGCGGCGAGCTCGGCGGCAACGCGTGGGCCGACATGGACAAAAAATTCGTTCATCTGTTCGGCGGAGATGGTAGGTGGTATCGTGCACGCTGTCTTTTTACTGCCCAAGATGTCAGCCGCGCAGCGCCAGACAGACCCACGTCCCTGCTGAGACACGCGGTGTCCGATATGGCGCCGCTTGTCCGCTCTGAAGGCAGCGCGGGCCAAACGGTTCGCCTCCCGGTACCTATCAGACCCGTGACCCCACAGGCGCAGCGCTCGGGCGCGGTCAGCCAGAAGCTGACGCGTGTCGTCCGAGATGGGGGGAGCGGAGGGGTTGCGCAGCTTCACAGTTCGGACAGGGGCGTGACGCTGAACAATGGGGGCGAAAAGACGAATAAAATGAGACCATGCATCAGAAATGTTTGAGGCTGCAAAGACGCAGGACCAGTCGACAGCTAGTAAATCCGCATCAAAAGACTGCATGTTGAAGCGTTTAAAAGAACGACATTGCACGACGCGTGGCTTGAGACGAAAACGAGGGACACTGATCAGTACACGAGTAAAAAGGTGAGGGCTAAAATGGCAAAAACGAGTTCCCCTTCGAGCTACGATCTCTCGGTTAGTGATGATGACGTCTATGGCAGAGCCGGATGAGAATGTCGGTTCGTTGATGTGGTGAAACATAGAATATTTAGATACAAAGTCGCTGAGAGCTCGCTTCGAGGGTCCAGCCGCAAGCTAATCACAGTTTAAATCTCCGGCAAGCACTACGTCACACTCTGGGCAATGAATCAGAGCATGCTGATACTGCTGCTCTAAAAGAGTGAAGTCGGCATCAAGTGCAGCGACGGTGCGACGAGGCGGGCGGTACAAAGCGGCAATGATTAATCTACGATTTTTATCCCAGGTAAACAGTGACCAGAGCGATTCTAGCTTACAGTTTGGATCGTCAGAGAGAGGGACTTTGATCGGTTTCTGCACATATGAATCACGGAACAGAATGGCGACACCACCGTGACCGAGTGGCGCATATGAGCGGTCAGAACGCTTCAAAGAGTAACCTGGAAAAGTGAGTAAGCGGTTGGGTACAGATGATTTTAGCCACGTCTCCGATAAAACGACAAAATCATAATCAAATCGGGTAAGTTCATGGGTGAGGTCGGCTATTTTGGGTTTCAGTGACTGAATGTTCAGGGCACTTATCTTGACCAGTCCATCACCGGCTCCCGTCCAACTCCTCTGGTGACGTCTGGGGCCACGCTTACGCTCGTAAGAGCGTCTTCCTCGGTGGGCACTGGGCACCGCGCCGCGACCCGGACCGCCGATCCACACACGGCCGGCGGTGGTGGGTGGGGCCGCCGTGATGAATTATTCACCTCGGACAAAGCGCACCGTGCCGACCGCCGCCCCCGGCCTCCAGAGTGGCCCAGTACAGGCGATCCACTATTGCTGTGTACTGCAGTGTATATCGTATGCAGTCTCGAAGGTACGTATAGTATAGACGGCAGATATGCGAGGTGCAGACTAATCAAGAAATCATGGTGGCAAACAAAGAAATATTCGAAATCTCTTGAGCATTCCAAATGAAGTTATCAGTTACAACAAAGTACCACATACAGCAAAACTAGGCAAAATAAAGATGTGTTAGCAGTACAATGGCTGTAATCCATAACCAATACCACGCATAAGCCGTGCACATTACTGGCTGTCCGGTCTGCCTTCTGAGCGGAGCAGTTGATCACCGCTCGGCGACCGGCTCCCTAGCGCCGCCAGCCGACACATCCTGCATAATTGACCGTCTGTTCGGACAGGGTAGCAGAGTTCAGCACGTGCGCTCTTCTTGGGGCTGATCTCAGACAGTGGAGACGGCAGTTCAGGGCCCAGAGACGGACAAAGAGGCGGGCGTGTGACGAGTGACGAAAGAGAGAGAGAGAGAGAGAGAGAGAGAGAGAGAGAGAGAGAGAGAGAGAGAGAGAGAGAGAGAGAGGGAAAGAGAGAGGGAGAGAGAAAGAGAGATGGAGGGAGAGAGAGAGAGAAAGATGGAGAGAGGGAGAGGGAGAGAGAGAAAAAGAGAGGGAGAGATAGATAGAGAGAGAGGGGGAGAGAGAGAGAGGGAGAGAGGGAGAGAGGGAGAGAGAGAGAGAGAGAGAGAGAGAGAGAGAGAGAGAGAGAGAGAGAGAGAGAGAGAGAGAGAGAGAGAGAGAGAGAGAGAGAGAGAGAGAGGAGAGAGAGAGAGTCGATCTGAGTAAATGTCGGAAGTAAAAATGTGTTATGGTAATCCAGCTGCTCGCTTGCTGGCCGCTGTTGAAGATCGGTGAAGTCTCTTGGGCGAGGCGAAATGGTTTTGTCGTGAACTTTCCTATAGAGTTTCTCTATCCAGCATTTCCTATTCGTAATTCCTTGCGAACCTTTAACTATTCTGCCATCCATCAAATGCAGCACGCATGAAAAGACTGCAAATCAAGGAGCAATTAGTCTGGAACGGAAAAGTATCTGGGCATGCGTACTAGAGCACTTCATGGGCCGGATAAATCCGTTATCCACAGATAAATCCGCGGACCGGATAGGATTGGATTCTAAATTTGTTAAAAAAGAACGGATATGGGCGGGCCGGATTTGGGAATTGAAGGTTGAACCCGGATCAAAACGGATCAAAATTTTAACATTCAACATTGAAGTTAAAAATTGATACCTAGTTTACCAATGTGGTGATTTTCATGTGGTTTTAGGTTTATAAGCATGGTTTTTGGAACCATGATGGTCTGTGAGATGTATGGCTGTCTGGTCCCTTAGATTGAATTTGTTAGTCCAGTTTTGGGTGAAACCAGTTATTGGTGAAACGGATTATTACGGATATTTTTTGGAAGTTTGGCTGCAATACGGGCCATGGGTGGGCCGGATTCTGATATTCAAAGAAAGGCGGATAATGGGCGGATCTGGATATGACTTGCCGGATATGGGCCGGGCCGGATCCTAAAAAGCCTATCCGTGAAGTGCTCTAATGCGTACATATACGTGAATACGTGTATCATAAACGTGTGGGGACATCGAATAGTGCGTAATACACGCACTTTCGATCTTTTAACTGTCGAGCTTGTTGCTCGATAAAGTGCCTAAAAAAGATTGTGCTTTAGTCCCCATTTTAAACTGGATTCTGCGGACTTGCAACACAGGCGAAAATAAAAGCCTATGGCTATTTAAAAAAGTGAGTCACAAAGATGAAGAAAAGCAGAGCAATTAATGACAAAAAACACTTGTAATTCAGGCAAACATTGCGGCTGTTCAATCCTAGGGCAACTTTTGACGTGATGTGACCTGATCTGACCTGACCCGACATGACCTTAGCTGACCTGGACCGGCGTGACCTGGTCTGACCTTCAAATGACGTGATCTGACATAATGGCACATGGTTGGACGAATCTTAGGTAGTTGATCCTATCCGCGGCTCTAACGATATCTTTCTTTACCGATATAAAAATCCGCCGCTGAGCTCGTCGCCGCACGTGCCTGGGCGACGAAGCTGAAAAAAAAAACTGAAAAATAACTGCCGACGGGAAATATAAAATCAGTCAGCCTAAGTTATATTGTTCACATCGGCAGCTTTTCGCGTTCTTGGTGAACGTTGCTATGTGATTTTTAGGAATAAAACTAACCGCAACCGGCAATTTTTATCTTGGTAAAACTGGCCTCAGACGTAACGACCAAATGGCCTTCAACTGACCTAATCCAACCCACGCTGACCTAATTGACCACTGACCTTTAACTGACCTGACCAGACCTGACCTGACCTTTGGCTAGCCTAGCTAACGACATCTGACCTGACCGGCGCGGCGACTGACCTGACCTGACCTGACCTCGACTGACCTGCCGGCGCATGTCGAGCAGCACCCGCCTGGCGGGGTTGTCTCCGACCTGTGCCCGGCACGCCACCGACACCTGCAGTGCCTCTCGGTAGCTGATGACGCTTACAGAGGCCCAGGCGGACGGCGGCGGCGTCATCAAAGGGTACAGCGCCGTCACCGAGCTGCCGCCCACCTGCCGGCAGCGGTGAGGGGTCGGGGGAGGTCAGAGGGGTCGGCGAGCGTCAGAGGGGTCGGCGAGCGCTAAGTGAACGGTCAAAGGGTCAGCAAGGTCAGCGAGGAGTCAGAGGGGTCAGAGGGTCAAAGGGGGTCAGAGAGGTCAAAGGGGTCAGCTATGTCAATGAGATGTCAGAGGGGTCAGCTGGCTAGGAGCTTACGCAAGGACGCCTAATATTGTGCAATGCACATTGTAATTTATTGCCAGCTTCTCCGGTACTGCGAGCAATGCCAAATTGGATATTTAATCAAGCTTTGAAATAAAAAGAAATATTGAAATAAAGCAATATGAGCTGCACCAATTATGAGTCATTCACTCAAGTTTCAAAAAAAAAATCATTTTTTTTAACGCCGATTTAAGTACCTAGTCATCAGTATTGACATTCCTCGCTGTAACGCACATAGTTGATCTGCAAGAGTTTCAAATAAAAGGCGACCTTCACGCACTGCTTTTGAAGGGGCGGCCTTGTTAGGCGTATTGGAAAACAATAATTCCCAGTTTCTTCGGTTGTTTGGTCGTGTTTACCAGAGCTCCTGTTCTATTCTTTCCGTTCCAAACCCTCTACTGTATCACGGTGTCTGATCAGATAACCAGCCAGACAATGCTGCTACAATTTGGCATTCCGAAACATTCTCAGCCGGCCTTATTTGAACACGAAATCAACTAGTGATCGGTAGCGCTGGCCTGTTGAAACGGTCGCGACATCGCCTTGAACTGTCTCCGCGGAGGTTTGCAATTGGAAATAAATTGCCTTAATTCGGGTGGCGATGTTTGAACGGCCGCCGATGGGCGTCGCGGAAGTTAATTTCAGCACTCGGGTCAATCTCAGACTTCAGATGGGTGTTCCGGGTAGGGGGATACACGTGACAGCAGAGACGAGCGCGAGCCGGGTCTGGACAGTATAAGAATGTGTGAGCCTAGTGGAATGATAAAGGGAAAGAGAGAGGGAGAGAGAGAGAGAGAGAGAGAGAGAGAGAGAGAGAGAGAGAGAGAGAGAGAGGGAGAGAGAGAGAGAGGGACAGATTCAGAGGAACTGAAGCGTAATTACAAGACGAACTGCTGTAAGATCTACATGCAATAATTAGCTTGTGTAAGCAGACAAATTAGTTGGAATGTCGGAAGCATCATTAGAATATGAGCCACCTTAGGTGAAATTCTTTCTGCGAGGAGCATGTTGCAGTGCACATAGCAGGCAATTACAAATATTGTGCATTGAAAGCTTCTACATTAACGTCTGCATATGTAAATGGCTGCAATGACACCCAGTCTTTGGAATCATAACTCTGAATAGCCTACCAATATTGGTTCACCTCAAGCGCTCCCAAATGATTCGTAAAATATATAGCCCCATGTCTGGTAATAATTTATATGGTAGCCATTCTCCGTACTAGACTATTTGCATTAATGAGTCCGGCTGAGCTCGGGTTAGTGGCAATAGGGCCGACTGGCTTTACTCGTTACCGAGACTATTGGATGAGTTAGTTTAGTTAAAGGTAGTGTGCCACCTTTGAAAGATTTCCCATTTTATTTTTCCTAGGATAAGAAGCTTCTGTTTTTACCTAATATCGCAAAAAAAAAAAAAAATCAAAAATGGGCCTGGAATAGTGCCTTTTTCGCCTAAAAGTTTTTCGGTTTTTAGATATGTATAACAACTGTAGTGGGCTCACCTGCAAACAGGCGTCGGGCAACAATCGCGAATGCGGCGCACTTGTGACAATAAGCAAAGGTCATTATAGTGTTACGACCATACGACGTACGGGAATGAGTTATCAGCTGTCTAATCGTAGACAACACAATGTCGAGCCTTAAACTGTAAGCCCGTATTGGTATTGTTTCTTTTATTTGGCTGTCGAACATTATTTATGGTTTGAAATATGATTTTATGTAAAATAATTGATATGAAAAAGCCGTCTTATAAGTTATGACCCCATTTCACCACACGCAAGTGGCAGAAATGACAATGATCAGCTGACGCATTTTTCTTGGCCGAAGTCAGAGCGCGCGGCCCGACGCACCACGCGTATTTGGAAATTCCGACCTCGACGAGCATCAGAAGCCACCTAACAGGCGTGTTCGAAACCGCAGGAGATGATGATGAACGGGTTTATCGAAACTTGATTGGATGAGCATATCGGTAATAGCGATTTCAGTGTGTGCATTTATTGTTCATAGTGGTGTGAAATGTGGTTGGGGTACGACCGACAACCCGTCGGGGCGAATTTCGCACTGGGGTAGGTACTCAAAATTTGAAGAATTTAAGACGTTTCCATGAGTTTTGAAGGTATGGATAAGTTCTAAAAATCCGGTTCTCCTTATCTGGGCCATTAACTCCATACGGTCCAAGAAAGCTGGCACACTACCTTTAAATACTTTATATAACACTCCGCAGTCGTCTTTTGATTCACCTTTCAGATATAGGTAGGAGTCTGGTTCCAAAGAGAAAGGAAAGTCCTAACCCAAAGCCAGGATTGAACGTGTCTCAGTTGTTAAAATGAGGCTCAACAGCCGAAATGTCAGCCTCCTGAGAGACGGTCACGGTCCCGTCCCGTAGCCGTATGTCGGTCGCGTCCCGTACCCGTATGGCGGTCTCTGTACCGGTCCGTACCCGTATGGCAGTCTCAGTCTCAGTCTCGGGTCCTGTCCCGGACCTGCCTGGCTGCCCCAGTCCCGGTCCCGTCCCGTACCCGTATGACGGTCCGTCCCGTCTCGTACTCTTATGGCGGCCTCTGGTCCGGCCAGGTTGGCAGTCCCGTTCCGTACCCGTATGACGGTCTCTGTACCGGCCTGTACCCGTCTGACGGCCCCGTTCCCGGTTCCGTACCCGTATGGGCTATGGCCGTCCCGGACCCGGCCCCGTTTCGTACCCGTATGGCGGCCTCTGGTCCGGCTAGGTTGTCAGTCCCGGTCCGTACCCGTATGGTCCCGTTCCGTACCCGTATGGCTGCCTCGGGTCCGGCCAGGTTGGCCAGCAGCAGGCCGGCCGGCGCCAGCACGCAGCGCTGGGTGAGGCGCCGCGCGCAGCCGGCCGGCAGCAGGGTGTAGGCCGCGCGCGTCACCAGGCGGCTGACCGCAGTGTCCGCTGACGTCTTCAGGTCGTCGAGGAGCCGGCGCGCGGCCCAGAGGCGCGGCACGGCGCCCTCGGTGCCGCAGGGTAGTCGCAGCCGTGACAGGCAGCTGGTGTTGGAGAGCCGCAGCCGCCAGCAGAGCTCCTCGTGACGCCGCAGGTCCACCGGCATCACCACCTGTCGGGAGGGGGACAGGTGTCAGATACAGGCCCAACAGCTCTTCGCCGAAGACTGGAACCGGAGCCAAGTCAACCGACCGGCATCACCGCCTGTATGCCGAGAGAGAGAGAGAGAGAGAGAGAGAGAGAGAGAGAGAGAGAGAGAGAGAGAGAGAGAGAGAGAGAGAGAGAGAGAGAGAGAGAGAGAGAGAGAGAGAGAGAGAGGGGGGACAGACACTGGACCGAAAACAGGTCCAACGGCATCACCACCTGCATATATGTAAAGGGAGACAGAGGCTGTGGTCGGGCTGGAGGCAAATGACTTCCAGAAAGGTCGGGTTCAAATGGGTCAGAAAAGCAAATGTGAGATGAGGTGAATGCTAAGATCAAACGTGCAGATGACATAGGGTGGACCAATTGTTAAAGAAAACGTTCTGGGTGCATCACATTGAGCTGAGATATGGGCTGATTACATTGTCATTGATGATTTGCCGTATGAAAATGGATATAAAAGTGAGACAGAAAAATATCACCCGAGCCCCGAGGGCATAGCTGTATTGCACAATCAGTGTGTCCCAGCCACCCGCCGAGCCTGGCTGCCGCACAATGCAATCAGAACTTTGGCACGGCTACACTGGGCCTCTTCTGAGTGCACCCGGTGTGATCAGGCGACTGGATAACTGCGGGACCAGCCAGTCACCAGGCAAACTATCCGCTCAGCGCGCTGCGATCGGAGACTGAGGCGAGCTACAGTCACCGGACAAACTTCTGTGATCTGACGGAAACCTCCCCCTGTGGCTGCCGTGATTACTGTCAACTTTGGACGGAATCGGCCGACGGGACTGGCCGTGTTTTGGCGTTCGGGAGCGCCAACTTTCCCCAACAAGTTAACCAATGATCACAGGCATCGCCGGAGCTCCCCAGAGTTAGTTCGGTCGGCCGATTGCTCCGCAGTTTGATGCCCCGCGGCTGTCGCGCTGATTGCTGATTAGAGCTGGAATCGGACCAGAAGATGTTTTGGCAGGGCCACAGTAAATAAGCAGACGCAGCAGCTTACCTATGCTGCACGCCTGATGCAGGAAATTTGACAGGTTGTTAAAACATCGCTGCATAAGCGTGGTGGCTCGTGGTGTAAACTCCACGGTCCTGGTCAACATACATATGACAGATTGCACATGACAGACGTGTCAGCAGACACAATTTTTATGCGATCGAGAAGAAATCCGTCATACCTCAGTTAACCTATACAGAGGTCTTTGGATCCAATACTTCCAGCCGCACCACGCCTAAATTGCGGCCATTTCTCAGCCTTCGGAACTATGAAAACGGAGAAAAATAAGTACGATTGGCTTTCTTCGTATATCAGTATGGATGAGCACCCTATGGAAAACCAACATTGCAACGTCTGTTGAAAATTGCATTGATCCAGGCGCACAACAGCAGATTCCATGTGTATTTGCGAGAGGAACTGCTCGGAAGGACTGCGTGCATTGCCATGAAAAGAAAATATCCACTCTCAATTCTGCTGAGATCCAATCCCGGTTCTAATCAAAGCATATTGAGCTGGCTGGGCAATAGGCATAACCGCATAGCACTTGAGATTGAGAGCCCAAGAGAGTATAATTATTGCCTTTTTATATGCACTTATTATGGCAACTGTCAGGAAAATAACTCAGAAACCACTTATTCTATGAAAGAAGGCCTATTATACAGATGTATCGGCAACACCAAAGACAATTTAATAGACCACAGACACCTTACATCGCACGGAGTTCTTTCGGTACATAGCAATAACTCACACTATTATAAGCCTCCTCGAAAGCCACTCTAGTCTCATATACTACTGGGACTGACAGATGGACATCTCACGTCAGATCCTGGAGGTCTACCAAAGCTCATCAAGGTCCATCGGGGCATGTGACGATTGTCCCGGAGCCGGCCTCTGTCTCTGATAATGACAGCGAGGAGGGCCATTAGTTTTGATTTTCCGCCCGGCGGCGTCGCCGTCCCGCGGGTCTTTCTGTCCGCCCCTGTGACGTCATCCTTTGTTGGGTGACCGCAGTCCCGCTGCGAGGCACTATATTGGCTCTGGACGCAATAACCGACGGCACCGATGGCTGTCGGGTGACCGCCGCCCCACGGCCGAGCCTCCCCGCACTGCGGCCGTCGGCTGTTCCGCCGTACCCGGGGTCACGGAGTCGGAAAAGAGTCGGCAAAGTCCGATATGTATTGATGAACCTGTTTCGATGCTTGTTTATAGTTTATCGCCCAATCAGTGTTGCAAGGTTGATTTCTAGAAAGCTCTTTCGAGTTAGGTAACTGTCTTGTTTAGCTGGTTTGAAGCTCTGCTAAGGCGTCTTTCACAGCGTGATTGATTTATGTAGGTACCTATATTCGCAGCCTCAGCTCTTTCCAGCCTCCTTCTTTTCATGCCCTTCCCCTCCCCCACACCAGGTGACGACTGGGAACGGTCTCACCTATTGCCATCAGGCCGAGATCACGTTTGTCTAGCTGTGACTGTGCGGCGTGCGTTGTCCCCACAATCCAAACAAATGCAAAGCCGCGGGGAGCTGGCAGCGGGCAGCTCTGCCCCAAGGCGGACCCACGCCGTCAGCCAAATCCAGCCGGGGGCTAAGCCGGAAAGGAATTACGTCTTCGCTGATACGAGCTGCGGCGTCAGGACGACAAGGAAAAGCTGGCGGGCTGCGGCTCTCAGCTCCGTGGCGCTGTTACCAGGCGCACAGTGGCATTGTGGGAACGGGATTTATAGACGGGAGGGATCTACTGTTACTGTTGTGTGAACACACTACTGTTAACGCCAGACGCCTTGAGACCCTAATTTTTCGCGATTATTTTAAAATGCGTGGACTAATTTAAACCATATTTAGGAAATAGCTGTTTCAAGACCTGCCGAAACTTTTTCTTCAAATACATTTTGTTGTCACTTGAATATTTGTGGCACTTGTCATTGACTCGTAATGTTAACCCGCGAGTTGCTGGGGGGGGGGGGCGTTAAACGCCCCCACTTTTTTCGCCGGGCCATAGCATAAAAACGGCGCGCCGCAGGCGCGCCAAATTTTGGGTACCTGTAGGGAATTGATTGAAGTTTATTGTGACAAAGTTTAAAAAAAATCGGTCAGAAAATTTTTGAGATATCGAGGTTTTAGTGACGTCATGATTTCTGAGTTTTCGACCAAAAACGGCATATGTTCAAAAAATCATATAAAATCACAGAATAGAGATATAGACATGCCGTAAACGCCATTAGACTGCCAATACCATGGTCAATCAAATGGCTATCTTCGATTATTGATTATCGTTCCGCATTTTCCATAATCTTGAACTGAATCTTGGCAATTTTTCGTGACTCCTTCACGACCATGATACATGAATTTCTTAAATTTAACTTTTTGAGCCAAACACGTACACATATGATAAAATGAATGTCACCATCGTGTTCTACGCCCCAAATTACCCATAAAACATGTGTCACAGGCTGCGAATATCAGTTTTGATTTTCGGGGATATGTGCCTACCCGGTTGACCTGACCTTGACCCTGACCTATGCTTGACTGACCCCTACATGGAGCTGACACTCTTGTAGGCCTTATTAGATGGATTGTGCACCGTTTTCACAGCGTTTATGGCGAGAGGCGCCCATTGCGAAGTCCTGAAGTCCATGCCACTGAAAGCCCGATTTCAGGCGTTTGACCTGACCTTGACCTGACCTGTGACCTCAAAATTCGACTTTAAAATACTCATCTGAAGCGTCTCGTCGCGCTCTTTCGTTTGCCGCCTCGTGCGTTTCGCTGCGCCTATTGGTTCTCGAGTTATCGGCTGGGGGCGTTTAACGCCCCCCCCCCCCAGCAAACGGTGGGTGGCGAAATACCCCAGCAACTGCCGGGTTAACTGTTTTTCCATCCTGGATAGAGGCTTTCATACGTCATATGACATTAGGCTCCGCCCACGACTGCGGCATTGACCCGTGCCCATCAGCGACCTCTGTACAAACGACACCCCTGCCATCTGTAAAGGAGTAAGGACTATGAATTTCGCTGACGTTTCACGTGCTATGAATCAATTGCAGCAGGCCGTCATGTAAATGTTAGGCTCTTGTTGACTATTGTAGGTATATGGGACCAAGACGACCATTACTCATCAATCTACTACTCACACATGCTTCGAAAAACGTTAACGATTCCTAACAAATACGATTTTCGATGTAGGATATCTGTTTGGTGAAATACGAGCGAGCCTTATAGTGAAGCGAAGGCAATTAGCTAATTATTGCGCTGGTCGATGGGTGCATAGCGATGTACAAATCAGGAGCTACTTGATGACATCCGACATCCCATTATCGCATTATCTGCAACGCCATAGACTTTAAATACAGTTGAATATTTCCTAACCTTATGTCAGTTATAATATGCCATCTGCCCGTCATTTGCAGCTTATAAAAATAAAACAAATATCAGCGAACATATCAGCATTGTACAAGCAATGCGCATTGAGCATTTATGGCTCCTCAGTCATCATGTCGCTCTTTGGGCACTGTCAGACAAGACGTTAGGCACAACTCCGCCGGCTTTCGGCACCGCTCGACCGTCCCCGCTCCCCGCCACAGCGCGAGTGACCGCGCGCCGGCCCGAAACCGCCGCAGGCCAAGACCACAGAAGCGGGGCTTAGCTGTGACGTCATAACGTATCACAGACTGACTGGTGATAGCCTCTACACGCCGGGTGAAAATCTTGCTCGAAATTTAACATTACGAGTCAATGAGAAGTGCCTGAAATATTGAAATGGCGACAAAATATCTAAATTGTAAAAGTTTCGGCAGGTCTTGAAACGGCCATATCTTGAGTTTGGTTGAAATTCTTCCATGCATTTCAAAATAATCGCGAAAAATTAGGGTCTCGAGAGGTCTGGCGTTAACGATGTCAATCGGATACCAACTTTTTGGTATACCGATACCAAACCGATACCAACTTGGTATTTGGTATTTCAAACCTAATGTACTTGGTATTTTGTTGGTAAATTATGAGCCCTCACTAATGTATAAGAAGGCTGAGAAGTTGGTAAAAAATCGGTATTTGCCTCATGTTATGAAGTTGGTTCGGTTTCGGTATTTTCCCGTGGTTTTGGTTGGTATTTGGTTTGGTATCGGTATTCAGATGTTCTGTAATTGACATCACTAGAACACACCACACAGCTACCTGGTGTGGAGGCGTGAGGCAAGTGAACAGACCAACTGCATAGCACCCATTATTACATTGCTTGTATATTTATTGGGTGTGCAATAATTTTGACTCATGTTGACCACAATTTCCACATTAAATTTCCTTCTGAAGAAATACAAACTTTTTTTAGTGACACCATGCCAAGGGGCAATAGAAATCTGCGCGTGGTTGCGTCCTTTTTCAATTTTATTTTGAGCGGCGACATATTTAATGATATTTTTTAACGAGTTCGGGTGGATCATGTATAAAAATAAGTACCTACTCTATGGGGTAGGGGCAATACAATATTTATTACCCTCTCTGACGCCACTGTAGCCCTCGGGCGAAGACCTCGACAAGCATTATTGCCCTCAGCTACGCCGGGCAATAAAGCATGTTTCGGTCTTCACCCTTGGGCTGCAGGGACGTCACATCGGGCATAATTTGTTACTTTTGCTCGCTACCCCATACAGCATTTATATATCGGATGGATACTGCGGGCTCTCAATCCTAGTAGGATGGGAACCCCAATCTTGGCCTCAGACTGTTATCTTCAGCTTGGCTAATTGGTGCAATTGTACTTTTTGCTTCCGAAGCTGGAAAGCATGCATGACAGGCAGTCTTCTGAACTGTTTCATGTCCTGTCTACCTACTACGGAATCGACCTTGTATTCCTTCTACATTACGTCATATCGGATGGCATCTATTACGATTTGGCATCAGTTCTCTCATAGTCTCCATTACGTTTTTGTGAGCCCAGAACCAACCTTCCATAAATTCAATACTTGAGCATTTTCTGATAGGCCACTGGCCATACAGCAACTGGGCCCTTCCGTTTATACTAATACCACACACTTCCCCTGTTCTGTTTCATTAATGCCTTATCCTTTCATGTTCTCGCAACGTTAGGTATCATGTGCCGGTATGCTCCCTGCTTAAATATTTAAATATAATCAAGTTAGCTACCTTTCACTTTGATAGTCACTTGGCAACCAGCCTGTAATCATAATTAAGTTAGTTCTTGAAGTCAGATATCGTTGACGGAAAAGCAGGTCTAAGCGCTTCCACTTTCCAGGCACCTTGTTTTTGGGATCAAATATCACGGGAGTCGTCTAAAATTTCCTCTAGACCAAAGCTGCAAGGGCAGTCAACATGTGAAGTGAGAGTTCATTTATGAATAATACATGGTATACGGAATGAAGTGCATTATATTTTACGTTTCAAATGAGCAGCAACATTTTCCCGTCGTGCCAGCGGCCATGGTAGAAATACTTGGGGCGTGGCGTGAAGAAACTGCATTCAAGATAAAAGCATTACTGTTTCAGAGCACGAGTTTTGCCTTGCCGTCAAATCCTTATCGACACAATATTTGTTGGTAAGTGCTGGGCTGTTTGCATTGCAGAAGAGCGCGTTGCTGATGGGTTTACTGTATTAAAAAAGGTAAATCGATGACAGTGCACTCAGTCTGGTGGCTCTATGACTATATCCTCTCTACTGGAAAGAACAATCCTGTCACCAGCATTACCTACCCACCGCACTGTGGCGAGGAGCGCGGGCAGGCTGAGACCGAGACCAGCATGGGTGAAGGAGAAGGGTGTGAAAGGGAAATGGGAGCGGCGTGGTGCCGCGAATCTACCACTGCTGCCGCTCACCCTTCACCCGGCCCGGTCCCCTCACAAAAGCACCTGTCATTCATAGTCCAGCCCCGGTGACCCACTTCCCACCGGGAATGAAAGAAGAGCCGCACTGCTCTTCGAGAGGGGCTGCCTGTTTATTTCGGCACCCGTTCGCGCCTGTTTTCGTGCGCTTCCCCCCCCCCCCACCCTTCTGATCGCACCGGTGGGCACGGGAAAGGCTTATTGTCCCCGTCCGACCATCCAAAACAGCACTATCCGATCGGGTCTCGGATCATTCTCCCCCGCCGCCGGCCGAATCGACGCCGGACGGAGCTGCCGACGGTGGCGTGGCGCCTGGTATGGATAAATTCCAAAAAAGTAACAAAACACGTCCAAAAAAAATGTGCTAACCCCCACAGGATTCAGGAATCAACAGCGCATTAGATATATGTTCATTGCTGAGTGCTGACGCTACATTTTCCCTTGTAACGATATGGATGGGACTTGTGCTATTCTGATGGGCATGTGTGGTGCACTGAACTAACTCCTATATGTTGAGAAGTAATTTGGGAATATTTTCAAAGTTAATACCCATTACCCAAGCGCATGACCTCAACTCATATGCCGTTAACAAGCTTTCACAGTACGGTACAACCAGCAATTAAGTCGTTCAGGTGCATCAAAGAATTAGCTGCTAATCCTACGTCTATACCGGGCTCCGCTGCTGCGGACAAGCAGGCAGGTTGATTAGGTTTATCACTTATCGGAAATATCGGCACGATCAGGCTCGTCACGAGGGCCGCTGCACGGCTGGTCTATTTGTGGACAACGAGCCTATTCTTTGGGCAATTATCAACCGTTTGTCAGTCACATGTCAGAATCCACTCAACGGGAGCCGCCCTTCATTAAAATCATAATTCAGCAGCGAACGGCGCTTAGTTAGGCAACAATCACGACCATTGATGGACATTGGCCTAGTTTATATAGATACATATAGGCAGGCTGTATGCCTAAGAATAGGAATGCCACATGTTGTGACAGATTCAAAACTTCCCAGAGATCAACACAACGCATTATGAGGTATTGTAGGCATAGAAATGTCTTTTTATTAAAGTTAAATGGGATGTTTTCAATGAACGGATTGACAAAGCCAGAGCCCGCGTCGAGTGGAGCTTGCTGCGCAGCCTTTGGACTTTATGCTACCGTACAATCGGGAAAATTTCGAGTGATTGGGAGAATAAAAATCGAAGATCAACGTTCTGATATTGGACGTAAATTAAATTTCTCCGTGTGCTGAAAACAAACCATCAGACTGATTGATAGTCGTGCAATTAGCTCAAATGTCCTCCAGCCCGAATTCAGGTCACTGATGACGTCACCAGTTTGTTAAAGCTCGCTTAGCTGTTATTTCCTCGTTGGCTGGGAAACCGGCCGCTCGGTAGCATATGCGCCATTATAGCCAGGCCACTGACCATCAAATACGCGATGGCCCAATACTTAGACTGACCGCGCTACCAAATGAGATGGCTCGGTATCCACTGATTTCCAACACCCATTCCTATTTCCGTATCTGACCTGAGTGTTTTGAATTGAACGTTAGTTTGCAAACGGTACCAATTTCGTGCTCATTTGGGATGCATTGCATTACTTCGGAGCTTCGTTACGTAATCGTATCTGTAACGTACCTAAATAACTATGGATTTGCCTATGACCTTCCGGTGCTTGCTCTACGAATGCAAGTTAGGTTCGTGCATGCAGTGTGTGTGGAAAGCTTTCACCCGCTTAAGCATGTGAAGGATTTGCGACCACGCACACCAAGTTATCGGATTAATACACGCTTTCAAACAATGTATGATGCTTTCTTGTAAAAAGGCCGCATAAACAAACGATATCGATTTAAAAGACAAGTAGGTACCTCAAGGTATTGTAAAATACCTACTTTTATTCAATATGCAATATCATAAATCAAAAGACGTAAATAACTTTGCACGTAATTACAATATACATTCGATCAGATGAACGCGATGCTGACGTTTTGTCCTCACAATCTGTTGCTCTTGAAAGCCTCACAGTGTCCTGCGTTGCTCTGCTTTCTGTTTTCGTTTGCCCTCCCCTCTCCCTCTCTATAGATCAGCCTCCGTAGCGTCATGATGTGCCCGCGGCTCCGCCCGAGGGCGATCAGAGAGGAGGGGAGGGGAGGGGAGGGAGGTAAACCAATCAGAGTCGCGGCAGACCCACCCTCGCCCATAACTGGCGGCCAGAAGAGAGGTGCGGCACTCGGAGACTGACCGGCCAGGACAGAGGACAGGAGCGGACGGCAGAGCGAGAGAGAAGTGGACACAGCGAGCGGCCAGCCGGTCATACGTAATGGGTAGGTCTGGCGGGGTGGGGAGTGAAGGGAGGGGAGGGGGGCTGGAGCCGTAAGGCAGGGTGCCACTCACGGCTCCTGACTCAATTTGTCGTGATAGAGCATTTTGAATCAATTACAGGGTCACTCGAAGTTGAAGTAGGTACCGAGGGTTTATCATCATTCTTTTTAGTTTACAGGATGAATCGAACGATATATTCCATATAACATTTCTATCCGTGATTAATCTTGTTTATCTACTCTTATGCATGAACAGTGAACACCAAACGCGAATGAACCTTTTTAGAGCTCTGTGTGCCTGTGCGTGTTAAAGGGGGGGGGGGGGGGGGTGATCAAAGAACGGGAGCAGAGCTCAGTCTTACCAACAACAACATCAACAACAACAACAACAACAACAACAAAAATAGCCGCCTGCCGGAATTTTTTGCCTAAAGAACGCTTCACATACGGAGCGTAAACGCGATGGGCATGTAACTGATAGGGCTTTATCGTTTACGCTCTGTACGTGAAGCGGTCTTTAGGCAAAAAGTCCGGTAGGTGACTATTTTTCTGTTGGTAAAACTGGCCTCAGGTCGATGAACACGGTAAATGCCCTCATGCCACGGTAAATGCCCTCATGCCATTTCTCTACAAGCCGCGGTTCGAAATGCATGTCTTTGCCGTCGAAACCATGAAAAAATCAAACAACTTTCTTAGCTATCTTTATTGGCTCACTTTTTATATTGCATATACCTTTGTACTTCCTTTCCTCCTTATATCGACTTCTAAAACACGACAGCTTTGGACATAACATTGTTCGACACGTCAAATATGCTCATCTTACTTTTTATGATATTTAGTCAGTTTCGATGGTTCAAAAGTTTCAAAAGGTAACGGCTTTTACAGACTCCTGTTCTACGCCTCTAGACTACACATTGGTGGCTTGTTTTCGTCTCAGCTCAACGAGGTTTCCATAACTCACGTCCGAATTTGCCGCTCGCGTGGAGTCAATTTTGCCAATTCCTAACTTTTCCCCGCGGCGAGGACACGGGCCATTTCGCTTCTGCATACACAACTGGGGTAGGACGGTCCGTCCTACCCAGTCCCGCCTCTGCTAGTGTGCGGAAAGGTTGATAAAATACCGTCGACAGTTGAGCGGTGGCGGTGCGGCTGACGTCGGCCCGGCACCCTGCCGCCGGCCGCCGCCCATGCATGTTTTAGCAGCGGGCCGGCGCTCGGCGCTGGGCCGTCTTACAGACAATGGGACCGAGCGCCGCCCGCGCGCTGCGTATTGTTTCAGCTAGAGGTATAGAGGCTGAAGGAGTTCCGGGCGTTGTACTTTTTTTGTTTTTTTTTAGCTACCAACGCACTGTAGGCCGGCAGCCTGAAAAAGCGCTAGAAATTCCCCCAAACTGACTGTCCGCAATATGAACAAAATAGGTATCATTTAATCCCAAATTTATCGAAGAATACGATTCCGATGCTTGTTTTGCCCTAAGGTCAAAATTGAGGTCGTCAGTTGTCACCAAACACAAGACAATTTAGACTCTCTATAGGCCACCACATTTACCGATTTTAATGATGAACTTTAGTGGTAATTTATTAGTTGACCAATCGTCGTTTTGAACGAAATTTCCTGTCAGACTAGTTCAGGGCACTGTTGTTCACTGTGCCAACATCATTCTGACATATTGCATCGCTTTTCTGCAAGATAAGCTAGCTGTTTGCAAGCAGCTGCAAGACGTAATTTAAAATCATATCCAATTTTTTAATTAGACTTTTATAAAAACGTTATTTCTAGCGGCTAAAAATGAACATTTCATACTAGCCTCTGATTACTCATCTTTTGTTCCATATAGGTGCTTTGCTGCTTTTCCCTGCTACTTTTCGAGATATGCGCCAGTAAACCACATGATGTAGGGGCAATTGTCACCTCGCCGCTCTACTGAAGGCCCGGCGCTCTTTAAAACGCTGGAAGTTGTGAACAACAAACGCTTATAATCTAAATGAAATATATGTCCCTGAGCTCAGAATTGATCAACGCACACAATGCTGTCAACATTTCTGGGCCAAACTCAAAAATTCAGTCATTATTAACCCCTAAACACAAGTCAGTGATAATCAACAACAACTTGCTCTTTAGTTAGACTTTTTGATAAATGTTATTTCGAGCCGTTAAAAATGGCCATGCCATACAAACCACCAATCATCTTTCTGTCATGCCCTACTCGCAATTTCTGCTAATGCCTGCTACTCTTCGAGGTCACGTGACCTCACCATTAAAAAGTGAATGGGGAAATAAGGAAACTGTTGTTTTTGCGCATGGAATGATTTCAAACTATCTCAAGCACACGGAATCGTGATTTCGTGCACTCCTTGCAAGATCCGATGCTTTACTTTTGCATTTTTGACCTTCCGTGACGTCATTTATGACGTCACACCGGTCAAAGGAGTTTCTCGTCAATAACTCATGATCAAATTAAGCCAGCGACTCGGGAAAGCCACCAATGGACTCGGGAAGACCTCCCGAATCGAATGATATGCGATACGACCTCCTTCGATTAAGTTCGTGGCCTGATGGGCTCTGAACTGACCTTGACTCGAGGTCAATACCTTAAGTTGACCTCACCCGAACAAAAAGTATACCATTCGACGCGCCTGAGCCAGGCGAACACGATGGTGCCAAAATCGCTGCTCTGCGGCCATTTTTTGCGAAATTATTTGCCAAAAACCAAACCCTACCTTGGGCTTTTTGACTTCACCTCAGAGGTTACCGGTTGACCTGGGACCTTAAAATCGGGTATCAATCGTTCCGCCTTGAAACGGCGCACACGCTTGTTTTTCCGCGAGGCTCTAGCTCCATTAGAGGCGAAACGGCAAAAAGGGGTCGTACCAACCCTCCCCCCTCGGCCGGCCGAGGGGGTGGGGGGTCCGACAATAGGTCCGACGAGAGTTAAGCAGCCCCACTTCGTTTTTAGCATGTTTGCTTGTCACTGAGATCAACAACTCAATCACAAATAATTTCTAGCACTTTTCCGGACACCCGGCCCAGTGTGCAACGGAGTCTGTACGGGGTGGTAGAGAAGAGAGAAACCGTCAGTTTTGAAATTCTAAGAAAACCGATGGCCAAAGGTGAATTACATATTTACCGGTATGTAAGACTCGTAAAGCAAAAACAAGTGCTTATTCTGGTTTGCAATCCGTAGTGAGACATTTTATTAATTTTCGCTATTTGCAAGGAAGACGTACATTACAGCCTAATTAACTATCTGCGACAGTGAATGCTTCGCATACTTAGCATGCTCCGCAACCGGAACTCTTCAACGAAATTGTGTAAAGTGTAAACCATTCTTTGGCCCCAATCCTCATATTCGATGTGAATTCAATTGTAACTGTTGAATTGACTGTCTCGCACTATTTCAAACAACATTTCCCTCTGCTTTGTCTGCCTCATCTCCAAATCAGGCAAGCTCCCTGAAATTGAGGGAAAAACATGCTTGATGTTGAATGCTTGTTTCCAATCATCGCTTCAAATTGAATATCGACGCCGTTACATTAGGTTTCGTTCTTTCATTTAAGTTTGGTGAAGTGCAATCTCGTAGTTCTCTATTTTGCAACTCTGCTACATTCCTTAATTGGTTGGATTTCCCAAGATGCGAAGTTTGAAGCCATTTAGCATGTCTTCGTGAGCTAAATGAGATGACGATTCATCACAGTACGAACTTCCGAACTTTTCGGACCAACTGAAAAGACGCGCACGGGTGGTCGGGTGTTTGTAGCTAAAAAAAATGACATGCAGATGACTACGCTTCAAATCAGTTTATATTTGTAGAAAGGAGAACACATAAAAAACATCGGCGTGAAAGCCGGACGGCATTGGTTGCGCTGACTTCCCGTCTGTCTGTTCCAGCGCGTCTGATGCTGATGGTGTCTGTACTGCTGACGCTGACCGCGCTCAGCACGGGAACGCTGAGCGGTGGCGGGCTCAGCGTTTCGGCCAGCGGCTGTGCGGGGCCGCTGTGCCGCCTCCACCAGATCAAACGACGCAAGGAGGCGGCCATCCTGAAGGTGCTGTCTCCTGTCGGTGCCCGGGACACCCTGAAGCCGAGTCGCAGCGGCGCCGCCGGCGACCAGCCGATGGCCGTCATCGTACCCAAGGAGCGTCTGCCGGCGGCCGGCGCTGCCGCTCCCCCGGCGGCCGGCGCTGACGCCGCCCCTGCCGCGGCCGGCCCACTGACCCCGTCTGACCCGGCCGGCCCCGCGGCGACTCTCCCGCCGGGCGGCTCTCGGGTGCAGGCGGACGCCGCGGTGCAGCAGAGCACCTCGGGGACCGTGGAGACCACCCAGGTGGGCGCCCAGGTGACCGCCGTCCGGGACACGGCGGACGATCGGCGCGGAGTGTCCGTCACAGGCGGACTGGCCGTGGCCGGTAACCTGCAGGTCGGCACGCCCTTCGGTTCCATCAGCATCTCGGACGCCAAGGCTCAGACGGCCCAACAAAGCAAAACCATCCCATTGCCTCTCCTCAATGGAACTCTCCGCAGCAGGCAATAAAGATGTCTTGGATTTAACTCTTGTGTTTTATCTTGTTGATCTGTTTCTGATGGTCGTAACACACGGCAAATCATCGTGCTCCCACTTACATCGTGCAATGGTGAGACAGAACGTATACGCAGCGCGCTCATTCTCTCCGGCAGGCATCACAGTTTCCATATTTCCCCTACACCTAAAGGTGAGGTCAAGTGACCGATCTGACCTCGGGTCACCCTAAGGGAAAATCCCAGTTAAGTTGTGCAGCCTTGGGAGTTTACAGTACAGGGAAGTACAGCCTCTTCTAACAGAGGGCGTTGCCATTGCAACATTACAGGACCGTGCAGAGGTTCACTTACTTACTTAACTTACTTACTTACTTCGATAGGCGTTATCACAAGTGTATTCGCGGCCATTGGGGCGACGTAAGAAAAGAAGAAACCAACTGGCCCCAAGAACTTTAAATTATCAGTTAGCATGCACCTTTTCCTTGATGTGCAAAGAATTTACCATTATTTGTTACAGAAAATTGCATTTAAAATCTTCCATTTATGCTTTTTTCATCGTTTGCGAAATATGTTCTTTTACTAAGCTAGAAACACTAATTAGAAATAGTTCCCGCATCATCAAGAACAATAGGGAAGGCTTGAAGTGAATAAAATAAATTAAACGGCTTTGTAATATATGTGAAGGCACTTCTAAAATTGCCTGTAGAAATATTGAAGGCAAAAGTTCAGCTTTTTCACAAGAAGGATGTCTATAAACCTATTTAACTTGTGACAACTCAGCCGGTATTTCGTCGCCTACAGCCCAGCTTTCCCTAGTGACCGATAGAGGCGCTGCTATCGATGTCCGCCCGTGCCGCCTAACGTACTTACTTACTTACTTACTTACTTACTTACTTACTTACTTACTTACTTACTTACTTACAGAGGTTCATAGGTCAATGACTTGACCTGACCTGAAAATGCGGTTGGTGGCGAAGGATCCGGCTTGTATTAAAGAACAGATGTTCAAACTTTCAGCTCTGTCACTAATCAATTGCGAAAAACCGTCAGCCGAGGTACCCTCCATCCCTTCGTCCAGGGAAGGCTGAATAGGGCACATTACGCACTGGGACCCGGCTCGGCGGTACCGTATGGGTACGGGTCAAGGGACCAGCGCCAGCGCCTTGCAGGGCGATGGACACAGATACACAGTCATTGCGGGGGAGTGGGAAGCAGCCCCGGGAGTGCAGCAGAGCAGATCCCGACGGTAGCTGAGCAGAGGCAGCGACAGGGGCGAGCAGCTGGACAAACATCAAACGACATTACGGGAGACGAAAAACAGGCTGGAAATTCGCTACTGTTGTTGAATTTCACGAACGCATTAAAGCGAAGAAGCGAAGTTAAGAAATGGCTTCCAGCTCATGTAAGCAATGCGCTTCTCAGAATCACGCCGAATACTATTCCATTGGTATTTCGGCATTTGCGAGTTCCTTAAAAAAAGTGCCAATTGGTATATTAAAAACTGCGTGCTACTTTTTTATTTGCAGCCTGCAGGCCGTCAGCAACATATTCAATTAAAACTTGGATGAGCGTTTGCATCAGCAGTTTTGCTCCTGCTATGGTTTGTCCGTTTGAAATGACTCAATGGACAAAAGGCTAAATTCTTTAGCTGCCAGGTCTAAGTGTGTGTGTGTGAGGGGGGGTGTATGTGTGTGTGTTTTTTTTAAGACTTGTCATCTCGCGTCTCTGATTACTATGATCTACAAAGAGAAGCATATCGTTTTTTTTCCACAGCGTTGCTACGGAAAATTCCGATAGTGCTTGGGGCAGCGGGCGTCACCATCAAAGTCACGTTCGACCCACGTCACATCCACACTATCATTCCACTCGCCAGAACAGAAGGGCTTTTAAAATGTCGGCGAATTCGTCCTCTCTCTCCCCTCAGCTCGGTCACAGCACACCGGCCAGCCGGCTGTTTCAGCAGTCAGCCAGCGTCCGAAAGCAGCAATCTCTGAGCACGTGTCGCTGACAACTGCGACCGGTCACGCGCCGGGGACCGTCGTCGGCCTTTAACTTCACCGCCTGTGCGAGGCAGCGCGGAGACACGATACTTTATTTCAGCTCTTTCATCCAAATCGTGAGACGAATAGTTGGCCAAGCAGCAAAGTTTGTCACCGGAAAATTTATCTTTATTTTTACACCACCACCTGTTATGCAGTGGGCATATTTAAATAAAAAATCACCGATGGGTACAATATGTGTCAAGTAAGCACTGCACGGTGCACAGTGCTCAGTGCACCATCAGCCAGCTTTATTAGCTGTGATCTATCGAGTCGTGGCACGCAGTGAGTATCCATCACTACATGCCGTACTCGTACCACATTCTGACACGGCCCGTGGATGGATCATGATGCCATTTCCGCTGCCATGACCGGCGGATGGATCATGATGTCAGTAGCGGGCCCGGGTCGGTAGGAGTAAGTACTCCCGAGGGTCACAGGGGATCCATCTCCTATTCCGCCCTCGCCTCTCTCTCTCTCTCTCTCTCTCTCTCTCTCTCTCTCTCTCTCTCTCTCTCTCTCTCTCTCTCTCTCTCTCTCTCTCTCTCTCTCTCTCTCTCCGCCTCTCTGCGGCTCTCATTCAGGCCCCGCACTGCGCTGTGACAGAGCCCCGTTGGGGCGGGGGCGGGAAAGAGCGCGGGGGCGGGGGCCGGGACGAACCGGGTGGAATCCGTTCACATATGACCAGCCTATCGATTGCTCCGTCGTCGCTGCGTGCCACTCGTTCCGGGGTGCGCGGTCTAATGGCGTCCGATTGACGCACCGGACGCCGAACGGGTCCCATCTACAGGACCAACTCAGAAAAGTCTCAGCCGTGCAAAGGAGCGAAACCTAGTTAGCTATTGTTTAGATCAGTTAAATTGACAAACCGACATTACATAAAAGATCTTGTTGTGCTTGCAAGGGTAAATTGCGATTTGTTTTCAAGCCGCTGCAGTGTAATTTTTGTACCTACTTGTACCTAAATAAATAGCAAGCAAGTAGCCGAATTTTTCAGTTATAAAGGTGCAGTGGTACAAAGATAAGGGCCTAAGGGGTAAAAATAAAGCTAGGAAAGTTACGCTCCTCGACTTTGCCCCCCCACCCCTTTGTTCTCATCAAGAGTTTGTATACGAAAAAGAAGCCCTTTAGAATGACATCTAGGTGTCGTAAAAAAGTCTTTTAGCCATTTGCTTATATTTACAAAGAGGGCCTTACAAATCCCTCGGCCCTCCCCTCGTTTTTTTTTTTGTCACGACCGCTTGCGTAAAAGGCGGTGGATCGCAACGAAATTTCCAATACCTACCCTCAGATAAATAGTTTTCAACTGCCCAAACATTCTTGACCGTTGACCTGTAATCTTGAGACCATGTTAGGCCTTTAACCCGCGACCTGGTGGGGGGGGGGCTATTTTTTGCCCCCCCCCCCTCCAGACTTTTCGATATATCTCCAGAACCGCTGCGCCGATCGTCAGCAAACTTTCAGTACCCTCCCGGACATCAATTTTACACATTGTGACCAAAAATTATTCCAAAAGCTATGATAGGTTGGCCGGAAATGACGTCAGAGTGACGTCATGTTCTACCGTTTTCGACCCAAAAAAAGGGTTTCGCGGGAAGAGCTGTCAGGCCTACAGCTTTGCAAATACAGAAAAATGATAAGGACATAAAAGCTGTAGAATTGACAGGGCTACAAAACTGTCATCTCGGATTTGATTTTTTTTTATTTTGACCCCCAAAATAAAAAATTGATTTTTTGGATATCATAGTCGAAAAATCCAAAAAAAATTGAATTTCGTAAAAACCGGAATATATGTGATAGTTCTTACCGCCTTCCATCCACATACCACAGGGCGTATTTTAAGGGATTTTCACTGGGTCGGCAATCACAATTAGGGGCGGCATTTTGCACTCATAGGGGCGGCACTTGGCATCTGAGGGGGCGGCATACCTACTGATATTTAATGACCAAAAAAGACACGTTCGACGGTTCTTTTATAACTCTTCCTAAGTAATGATTTCAGATTCAACCTAAGCTCAGCGGTATTACGTTTATTTTTCCGGGATATAGTATTTCTCTCATCATAATGCGATAAATGAACTATAATTTGACCTAACAAAAAATAATTTTAAAATTTTACCTGAGGTAAACATGTTACATACCAGTCGATTCGTATCGTCAAGCTTAAAATATTCACGGCGTTTTATGGCTCTATCTAGAACAGTGGTCGGCAGGTCGCACGAGTGTGCCCACTTTATGGGCGCTGGACGGGGCCATTACCCCCACTTGTCATACCCCATTGCTTACACAGCAAGGGTCGCTGATATTCGGCCATATCCTTTGACGCCTCTATTTTTCTGCATAGGTATAAATAAAATGCAACACAATTAACTCTCTTTTTTATGGAGAGGGAGAGCGTGTGGAGTAAGGATTAACTCATACATTTTTTATTTATTAGTTACTCGCGTAATGAACAGAGTATTGCAACGATACGTTCATCCCTCCCCCCCCCAGGTTAATGAATGTTATACCTACCTACTCAAACATTTTCGTGACCCCAGTGACATTGTCATTGAGTTTTTGAAATTTGAATGACCTTCACTCGGTAACTTTCTCTCCGGCTCGGCCGGCGGACAAAACGCAAGCGAAGACAATGCGGGGAGTCCGGTGCTCTACCAACTGAGCCACGGAACAGGCAAATGCTCACCATAGATATACCGACTGAACGATCCCTTTATAACTTCAGCGATTGATAAGACAAACAGTGTGTAACTGTATATATAACCCTCGCCGGCACAGGCCATTTTGAGTCCTTCGACGGCACAAGGTTGGTTGGTACGACCCCCCCCCCTCGCGTTTGGCCCCTGATGGAGCTAGAGCTTCGCAGAAAAAAACGAGCGTGTTGCCCGTCACGAGAGGAAGCCAATGATACCCAATTTCAAGGTCCTAGGTCATCGGTTGACCTTCCAGGTCAGGTCAATGACCCAAAAATCGGGAATATCGGGACCTGTTTGAAAGTCGTAAATTGTGGCTGCTAAGGGGTTTTCCGGGGCGCTGATCACAAATATCGTGTTAGTTTTGATCACAGATGATGTCGTTAAGCGTTTAGACCAGGTCGGGTCAGGTCAGGTCAGGTCAACCGGTAGGGGTCGTACCGGGTATTCGTAGTACCTGTCATCCGCCTCTGACAGCTTCGTAACATGTTACGAAGGCACCAAAACTACTTCGGAAATATTTAAATGGTTGCTAAATTCGAATTCAGCTCCAAAAATAGCCTAGAAACATGTAAAACTCGAAAAAGTGAACCGAGGTCACCAAAGGTCAATGACCTGACCTGACCTTCAGGTGACCTTGACACCCACCCTAATGCATGGGAGCAACATCAAATCACATGTTTGAACGTTTGAAACCACGAAAAGCTTGCAAACGCGCGGTTAATACGAGCCGACATACGCCGAATCTTGATTTCGGCCAACCATGGTCACGGAAAAGGGGTCACAGGTGAAAGGTCATTGAAGTCAGGGTCATAAAATTTGCAGGGTAGGTGTAAAATTGATCAATTCGAGGGTACTGAAAGTTTCGTTGCGATCGGCCGCTTTTTACGCGAGTTATTCGCGATAAACCTTAGGGTGGTTGCGTCAACCGGCGAGGGTTAAATGTAAGTCTCGAAATTGCGATGTCTCTGACCAAATGTAAGGACAATTTTGCGACCCTTCCATTAGGTAAAAGGAAATGGGAGAAAATCAGGGCATGTGCCTCTTTTTATAGGTAGACAAATGTCAAAGTTAACGAATTTAAACATCAGAAAACAATTAAAAATGACACACTTAATCGGAAAATTGCCACCCACGACCCCTCGTTATGTCCTTGAGGTCATGTCAGGTCATGGTAGGCCTCCAGCAGTTTTTTTTTCCAATAACTTCTGATAGAGACATGCGACATGCCTGAGCGATGAAATCACCTTACATAGATGATTTCAGTTTGACGATAGGTACAAATCGACTGATATGCAACATGACCTTTACCAGCCAGGTCATGACCTGGACCTGAGCTCAAATTTCCCAAATGACGTTTGAATGTCAAATTATAGTTCATTCGACGCATCTCGACGAGAGGAGCACAGTACTGAAAAAAACAATGTCATAACTTTCGTGAGTCAATAATTATTACCTACAGTAAAAAGGTTCTTCATTAAAACAGCTCAGTAGAGGGGCGCAGGGGGTCCACTGTCCCCTCCAACCCTCCCCGGCCCGGCACGGGTTAAAGGGACCCTCCCACCTTCAAAAAAGTTAATGAATTGGCATGAAAGTGATATCCCTTGGTTCAGAAAGAGCGAAAACGAATATCTGCCAAATTTCACCGAAAAATATTCACTGGTTTTCAAGATATTAGGCTTTTACTTTTGTTTACTTTTTGGGATCTCCCCTGTTACTAGCGACTTTATTTGGAAGCAATAATTTGGCAGCCTTAAAGTGCGGCAGACGTTGCGCGCAAAGCAGCGTATACCACCACGTGTTAACGATGGTTTTAGTCTAAGATTTAAAAATCGTTAGATCTCCGCTGACGTCACAAATTCTAAGGGGGCATTCCAATGCATTAGCCCCTTAGAATCCGAAAACTGCAAGTTTGAAATTCCATATCTTCGAATTAAAGCATTTTTCGATGTTGTGAGTGCCCAAACCGGTATTTGCAGGCCATGGCCACCAATTTGGCTATCTCAACTCAAAACTAATGTTAAGGTGGGAGTGTCCCTTTAAACAAGTTGTGCTCTGTAGGTTAAGCCGTTGATGTTAGGTCAAGTCTGAGGACTTCATAGGAACGTTGAAGAGCTATCGAATGCGCTTTTTCGCGGTGCTGTAGTTCTATTCTTCCCCGATTTATGCGCCAGTTTGTCAATAAATGTTGAAACAGACAACATTTCACCCACATTTCACCTTTGATGACCTCTGGTCACCTGATATTTGACATTTGACTTGACCTAACCAAAGCACGGTTAACCAACTAACCCAAGCAGTTTTTGACACTCTTTCGAATACCGCTTACCGCGTGTCGCTACGTGGCCTAAGTAGCCAAGTTATAGGGGTCGGGAGGGGGGTTTAAACAAACTCAGCCCGGCGCCGGTTAAGGGAAGGCACTATCATTTTGGGGGCGCTGCAGATATGCTAAGGGACGACAGCATCATTTTGATTTTTGAGGCGCGCCACCAATTTTTTTTTTAGGGCCACCGACACTGTGAGGAGCGCAATTATGTCTTTGAGCGTTGCGGGGTGGCACCATTACATTGAAGGGCGCCATGTGAGCAGTGATGTGGGGCAAAATGACAATGAGGAGCGCCTCCGATACTTAACCCTCGCCGGCACAGGGGGGGGTTGATGTAACCCCCCTAAGGTTTTTTCGAGAATAACTCGCGTAAAAAGCAGCCGATCGCGACGACACTTACAGTACCCTCGCATTGATCAATTTTACACCAACCCTGAAAATTTCATGACCCTGACCCCAATGACCTTTGACCTGTGACCTCTTCTCTGTGACCATGTTTGGCCGAAATCGCGGTTCGGCGCATGTCGGCTCGCATTAGCCGCGCGTTTGCAAGCTTTTCGTGGTTTTGAACGTTCAAACATGTGATTTGATGTTGCTCCCATGCATTAGGGTGGGTGTCAAGGTTACCTGAAGGTCAGGTCAGGTCATTGACCTTTGGTGACCTCGGGTGACCTCAGTTCACTTTTTTCGAGTTTTACATGTTTCTAGGCTAGTTTTTTGGGCTGAATTCGAATTTAGCAACCATTTGAACATTTACGAAGTAGTTTTGGTGCCTTCGTAACATGATACGAAGCTGTCCGAGGCGGTTGACACGTATTACGAATACCCGTCACAGCCCCTACCGGTTAACCTGACCTGACCTGACCCGACCTGGTCTAAATGCTTAAAGACATCATCTCTGATCAAACCTAACACGATATTCGTGATCAGCACCCCGGAAAACCACATAGCAGCCACACTTTACGACTTTCTAACAGGTCCCGATTTTCCCGGTTTTCGGGTCATTGACCTGACCTGGAAGGTCACCCGATGACCTAGGACCTTAAAATTGGATATCATCGGCTTCCTCTCGTGACGGGCAACACGCTCGTTTTTTCCGCGAAGCTCTAGCTCGATCAGGGGCCAAACGCGAGGGGGGTCGTACCAACCCCCCCTTGTGCCGTCGAAGGACTCGAAATGGCCTGTGCCGGCGAGGGTTAAAGAAGAAAGAGACGCCAACATTCTTCGGGGGGGGGGGGGGGTGGGGCAACATCACTTTTATTTTGAGGACGCCACCCACATTGTAAGGGGCGGCACTGTAACTTTAAGGACCGCCATGGATACTTTAAGGGGCGGCTCCATCATATGGAGGGGTGCTACAGATCGTTAATGGGCGGCAATAGGTATGATATTTAGGGACTCCGATACTTCGAAGGGTGCCACCGTTTGTTTGAGGGTGACATCATCACTTTGAGGGCCACCACCGATACTGTTCGGGGCGCCACCGACACTATAAGGGGCGCCACCGACACTGCCAGGAGCACTTTGACCGGCGTTACTATCACATATGGGCGCCGTGAGCACATTGTGTCGCACAGCCTTGCTCCATCCTGCACCCTCACAGTTTACACTAATTGAAACCTTGCAAAATCCTATTCGCCACGCTCATCGTGTGACGGACGGGCGGCCCGGCCCGCACGCATGTTCAATAATAAAGTTGATTGACGCTGCGCTTTGCAGTGCCCAGCCGGCCGCCCTGCGTCCTACATTCACGCGTGTCGGTCAGCGTCCCAGTTTCGTACACGTGTGTTTCATCGTATATAAAGTCCTGTATCTGACGCCAATACAATCCAGTTCACCAGCAGACGTCTTTGCTGAAGGTAAGGGCTAAAGGCCCCGCTGACATTTG
Organism: Amphibalanus amphitrite; assembly: GCF_019059575.1. Taxonomy (NCBI): domain Eukaryota; kingdom Metazoa; phylum Arthropoda; class Thecostraca; order Balanomorpha; family Balanidae; genus Amphibalanus; species Amphibalanus amphitrite. Next base: position 391,258 of record NW_024881636.1, read on the forward strand.
GTGGCAGCGGTGGCTGGGGTATCTATTACCCCCCCCCCCCAACCCGGACCCATGTCCCGTTGTGTGTAGTTATTTTTTTTTTAGGTAGAAAGGTCTTAAATTCTGTTATTTTTGTCGTATAGAAATCTCTCTTCTCATATTTGGTTTAATACTTAAAGGATCTCTCTCTGGTTCCACCATGTCGGTCGATCGTACCCCAGCGGTTTCTAGCCTTAACATTCACCAAATTTCGACATTCATACCAATTTATGACGGTTCATTCCCGATTCAAGATTTTTTGCAAGAAGTCCGTGACGCTCAAACCATGGGTTCCTGGCCCGACAGCGTCACCCTCAAAGTAGCTAAAACAAAACTGGACAGTAAAGTGGCCGAACTGGTCCGAAACCGTCATGACTTGAATCATGCTCCCACCTTTGAAGAATTCGCTACTCGCCTGACATCCGCGATCAACTCTGATCGCCCCGTATCATCCCGTTTACAAGATCTAATGACTTGCACACAACATCCGCAAGAGTCAGTCGATGCGTATGCATTCCGACTCAGAAACAAAACCAAATGTTTGACCGAATGGGACGCTACCCCCGAAACCAAACAGCTCAAAAACCGAACCGCAGCAGCAGCTTTCGTCAAAGGCTTAAAACCAAGCCTACGCCAACTGGTGTTGCCACAAAACCCATCCGATTTTGATGCCGCCATAGCTTTGGCAAGAACCCAAGAATTAAATTGCGTGTTCCTTCCATCTTCGGACACATCTGCTACACATTCTGTGTCGGCTGCGGAGTTAAACTCGGACGTGGTTCAGCAGTTGCAGCACCGTGTGGCCAGCCTCGAGCTCGCCGACTCCCAAAACCCTCAGCGTGGGAGAGGACGACAGCCCTTCCGGCGAAACTTTCGCCAACGTGGGTCGTTTCCCAATCGTGGCCGTGGCTATTCAACGCCACCGTCATATACTCACCAGCGAAACGCATACCCAGCTCGCCAAAGTCATTCTTCCTATCGTCCTCCCTCGTATTCACAGCACCAACAATGCTGTTCAGATCACTGTCACTCATCGAGGGACCGCTATGATCGTTATCGCCGCTCATCAAGGTCTCACTCTCGGGACCGACGGCACCGATCTTATTCAAGGTCGCAATCCCGATCTCCGGATCGGAGGGGATCGAGTCACTCCCGACGGAGTCCATCCCCAAACGGCAACCGCTCGCGACGCTAAATGGGACTACAGCGTTCGCGAGCGTGGCAGCTGATGACTCAGGCACGCGCCCTCGTCCTCCAATCTTGGAAATCTCTGTGACGGACCAAACAGGTTCAGCCTTATATGACACCGGATCCAGTATCTGCCTCATTAGCAACAAGTTCTTTCAATCGTGCAGTATTTCGAGTCCACTTGAAAAGTCATCACTATCTATTTTAGGAGTTACCGGTACCCCAATTCAGATTTTAGGTCATTGTCAAATACCCATCCACGTGTCTGACCGTACTATTCAGCATACTGTTTATGTGACCGATAAGTCACTTTCCTTTGGTTGCGACATCATTCTCGGCATAGATTTCATCATCCGCCACCAGCTACTGTTCAATCCGGACACAAAAAGTGTGTCCTTCCTGCAGCCTAGCGCCGCAACATCCACCCAGCGACAGACGCCGCAACGGCTCAGCCCGAGGCGACGAAAACGTGTCCGCTTCTTACTTGGCACCACTGACTCACCGCGCGACATTGATAACCCGTTGATCTCTTACGACGAAAACGATGCTTTCACTATCGATGAAGGGAAAAATCACCCTTTATTTTTGTACAGATCAGTCGAAATTCCAGCCTTTTCAGAAATGTTCGTTCAAATGAAATTACCGCGCTACTTGGTACCCTCTGAGGCCCCATACTTTATCCAGGGTCACGTCGATCAATCAACGGCAGGTATACAGGTCGCTCGCTCAATAGCGTTCTTGACCAAGTCGTACGTTTTAGTTCGTGTAGCAAACGTTACGGCTCGTCCAATTCTACTTCGGAAGAACTTGCGCATAGCACAGCTCAACCCTGCTGCTCCCAAATCAGAAACTGACAGGAACGATGAAAACTCGTCAGGACAAACTTATTCAGCATCCACTCAACCTGACAAAGATGACAAAGTGTCTCCAAACGACTTTCAGCTCGATCACATCCCAGAGCCGTACCGATCGCAACTGCGCGATATGCTCATGAAACATGTCGGTACGTTTGGTAATACGTTAGATGATATCAAAATCACAAATGTGTATGAACATCACATTGTACTCTCAGATCCAACCCCTGCGTACAAAAACCCGTATCGACTCCCGTTTGCCCATCGCGATATAGTTAAGTCTGAAATCGACAAACTACTTGCTAGTGGTATCATAGAACCCGCTGTTTCACCGTACAATGCACCCATCATTTTAGTCAAAAAGTCATCAGGTGGTTACCGCCTTGTTTCTGATCTCCGTGTTCTCAACGAAAAGATCAAAGATGATAGGTATCCCAACTCATTTGCTTCGGATGCGATTGATCAACTTTCTGGTTGTACTGTTTTCTCGACATTGGATTTGCTTAGCTCTTTTCACCAAGTCCCTCTCTCGTTGTCGTCGAGACCATATACCGCATTCACAGCCAAAAACCAGCATTTCCAATATGCCTCTATACCTTTTGGATTGAAATCAGCTTCCGCCGCACTGAATCGTGCGTTACAAATTGCTCTCTCTGGTTTACAAGGTATCGATGCATTTCTTTACGTCGACGACATTCTGATTGCTAGTAGAAGTTACGATGACCATTTAGAAAAGCTTGATAGGGTTCTCACCCGACTCGAAGAAACTAGATTCGTCCTACGTCCATCTAAGTGTTCTTTCATGCAACGTCAAATTAAATATCTCGGTCACATTGTGGATGAGCATGGCGTACGTCCAGACCCATCCAAAATTCAAGCGATTCGAGACTTCCCCAGACCAAGTTCAGTCAAAGAAATTCGTTCATTTATAGGATTCGCGAACTACTACCGCCGTCACATCCCGCGAATGTCTCAATTAGCTGCCCCAATGATCGCTCTTACAAAGAAAGATGTTGAATTTATATGGTCTGAAGAATGTGAAAATGGATTCCAATCCATCAAAGATGCGTTAGTTCATTACCCAGTTCTTAGGTTTCCAGACTTTACAAAAGATTTCTACTTGTCTACTGATGCTAGTGATTTTGCGATCTCCGCTGTTTTGGAACAACAGCACGGTGAAGAACTTCATCCCGTAGCATTCATCAGCCGACAGCTGAACAAAGCAGAACGAAATTATTCAACTACTGAAAAAGAATGTTTAGCCATCTATTGGGCATTTGACAGCCTTCGTTGTTACCTTGTAGGTCATTTTACACATGTCATCACCGACCACCTCCCTCTGCGAGGTGTGTTCAAAGCTACCAATCCAGGTGGCCGTCTGACCAGATGGTCACTCAAACTTTCCGGTTATGACTTTGATGTTACTTACTTACCTGGTCGTCTGAACGTAAAACCTGACGTTCTGTCTCGCGTTAAAATTGATTCCCAGTCAAAGGATACTTTCCTAGGGTTTGTTTCTGCCACTTCGTTTGAACATGAAGGTTGGACAAGAGAAAAGATAAAAGCCGAGCAACGAAAAGACCCCAACCTCATTCCCATTATCAACCAGTTATCTGGCCATTCAACTGCTCGCATGGATTTACAGCTTCATGAGCCATTGTCAAATTACTTCCTCAGCTCAGACGGCTTGCTTTATCATGTCTCATCTCAAAATAGCAAGACCCGTCCTTTCGTCGATCAACTTGTAGTACCAGAACCAATGAAAAAGACAATCGTACAACAATATCATGATACTCTTTGGTCTGGTCACCTCAAGTTAGACAAAACTGTTCAAAAAATTCGTTTGTTGTTCTTCTGGAAACACATGTACACAGATGTACAGAAATACGTCAACTCATGTCAGCAGTGTATGGAACGCAACGCTCACAAAACCATCAAAAAAGCACCACTACAACGAACGCTCACACCAGCATATCCAATGCATATTTCGTCATTTGACATTGTAGGTCCTCTCAAAACTTCGTATCGTGGAAACACCCATTACCTTAGCTGGATTGATCATTTTAGTCGATTTCCGGAAGCCATTCCTTTAGCCGAAACCACGACCGAAGCTGTCGCAAAAGCATTTGTTGAAAACATCATTTCAAGGTACGGCATCAGTAAAATTCTTCTTAGTGATCGTGGATCCAATTTCACTTCAAAACTCATGCAATCCATTTGTAAGCTTCTGGGTGTCAAACGCATCCTTTCATCTCCTCGTCATCCACAGGCCAACGGCCGTGTGGAACGACTGCATGCTACTATAGCAAATATCTTATCTCATTTCGTCGATCCATCCCAAAAGAATTGGGACGAAGTTCTGCCCATGGCTCTTTTAGCCATTCGGTCTTCCATCAACCGTTCTACCGGTGAAACTCCCGCTCAGATATTCACTGGTCGTGATGTACTTCTTCCATTGGACGTCGATGCTCAACTGCCCTTTGATCCTTTTGCCTCCATTGATTCCTACCGTGACTTGCTCCATAAACATTTGTCGGCACTTCATGACGTGGTGCGCGACAACAATGAGGCCGCCATCTTGGCGCAAGAACGATCCCATCCAACTCAATCCAATCCTCCGTCCATCCATGAAGGTATGCTGGTGTACCTTCACAATCCTCAATTCAAACCTGGACTCACCCGCAAGCTTCAAAAGTTAAACAAAGGTCCATACAGAGTGCTGCATTTGACTAGTCCCGTCAATGCACGCATCCAGCATCTGGAAAATCCCGGTGACGTGCAACTCGTGCACGTCAACCGATTAAAAAAATTCACCGAGGACAACCCCTTCAATGCTCAGAAACCTCCTGTGGCTCACAGTGGTGAATCTGCTACACGTTCCGTAGGCGAAGCTACCCCAGGCAGCAATACTGGCGAGAACCCTCCCATTACGCTGCTGGCCGACCCAGGGACCCATGCAGACGCTCAACCCGAGAGACCACAGGAACAGAGAGAGGTCCGAGATAGAATGCCGCCGCAGCGACGGTTTGAATTGGCAGAAATGGAGGAAATTTACAATGCCCAAGGACCAGCGATGGAACAAGCTCCACCGCATTATAATTTAAGGCCAAGAGCCAACTTACGGGCACCTCCAAGATATGGACAGTAAAGTAACTGCCAGTTACATCGAAAAAGAGCTCTCGTCCTTGTGCTGAAAAAAGTGAGAATTGAGAAAGAATATATTATAGAGCTCCGGTACCGTAAGAGAGAAAGAGAGAAAGTCTCAGATAGAGCTCAAGAATAGCCAAGGACAAAGATTGTTGTAGGTACCTGTATATATGGAAGCGCTTCCCTTTTGTATATATCCCTCTAGTTATAAGTATAGTTAAGAATTGCAATGCAAAGACATGCAATGAAATGAGATGAAATGACATGAAATGACATGCAATGTCTTGAATATGGTGTTTTGTGTGACAATGTTCTTCGCATTTTTTGTGACATTATTTTGACATTTGGAAATCTAGCTCCTTATGGCGTTACTTGACACTTCAGCCTTGTTCTGTCCACAGATACCAATCTTCGAGATTGCGGGTACAATTATGCACCTCGTCTGATTTTGGATCAATGAACATACATAAAACCAAATAACTACCTACCGGACTCCGCCAAAAGCATAAGCTTTGTTATTATACTTAACTGCTACACACCCGAACGATAACGATAGTGGCTCGGTAGGAAACTTTATATTCCCCCTCCCACCCAATTCATACTTTTGATCACAAATACGTGCTGCTCATTCTTGTGGCACCAAAGAGAACGACATCGGACGCTGCCTCTGATTGTACCCGCCAACAGAAAGGTAACCGAGTAAGTAAATCAAAATTATTTGCATATTAGCGCCCCTTTCACCACCAACGATACGTACCTATCCCTCTCCACATCCAAAATATGTCCTAGGATAGAATCCGTAGTATCGGTCGACGGATGTCACTCATGTCCGTTGGCTGCAAAAATCGTCCTACGTGCCAAATCCCTTTGTTCGTCAGGATCCGCATCCGTTTCCTTCAACGCTATCCCGCTATCCACTAGAGCCGTTACTCTACTGAAGACTCCCTCATTACCATCGAATTTATTACTTCCCAACAATGCCACAAAGAGAGAATTTGTCTTCTCATCGTTCAATAAAAAGCTGTGAACCTATTTCCTTTTGTTTAGATGCTCCCATCTTGAACCGTACGCAACGTAATGAAACCTCTGTTCAACACACAGCTCTTACACACTCCCGTGGTCTTTTCGACTCTATTTCTATGACCACAACCTCCATTGGCACATCTATTAAAAACTACGTTATCTCGTTTTTAGCCATTCTGGCTGGTATTTTTACCCTCTCTTTCGTAATAACTCTTTTTAAACGTTCACTTTTTCAAACTTCCCCGTTATCATGTTTCGCTTCCGCCAGGCTCTTCAAGCCTGATTATATACAATGTACCACAGTGCGACCGTGCCACGCCCGGCCGGCGCCCCGATACATCTACAACTTCGAGGATCTTCACATTATCATGTAAGCGGAAGTGCAACATGGTGAGGCCAAAATTTTGCTCCCTTCTAAGCCTCACGTTTTTGATTGTACATTTTGGTTGCTTGTGTCACATGATGCTTATTGTCACTTGAACGTCACACACCATGGTTCATAAAGAAGACACGGCCAAGTGCCGTCCACATACCTATATGCAAATATGATGGTATGTACTTGTCTTGCTTGTCAAATGTGTATCCTTGTATTACTTGTAAATCGTATGTACTTGTATCGCTGGCCAATTGTTCTTGTATATTTTGCTTCACTATAGGTTGTAGATTTGTCCAAACGTAAAAAGTCGGATACAGGCATTACCACTTCTTCCAAGTTCCCAACATTTCACTACCTAACCATTTATCTCAACACCCCTCGAGTCACAATATAGGTTGTCAGCCGCTTTGCACAACGATGTGTCAGTTATGGTCACAGGTTTCCATCTTCGCGTATCCATCTGGACAAGGGCCCAGTCCAGCCGCGAATGTTCGGAACACGCATTCTCGGGTAAACACCACGGCTCAGTTATCTAATGTATTGATCTATGCACATCGGCTCATTACACGCCAATACCCTGGCTGCCCATCGGGCCGGACCACCTGTCCACTAACCCATCCCAGAGCTCCTCTTGGCGAGCCCACCGCTCAGCCCCGAGCCCCTCTCGCCGAGCAACCCGCTCAGCGTCTGCCGCCGCCGGCGATGCGCCGCATTATATAGGGGGGCTGGGCGCCCGCCGACCAATCAGCGGCCGCCACGTCACCCACGTCACCATCCGGCCGGGACTGCAGGTTGCAGCGCCGGCGCACGCTGCCGGCGGCCGATACGAACGGCCGCCGCTCCCCAACACACACCCCCCCCTACACAAGAGAGGTGTACGACAACTCACATTTTACAAGTATGTACAACATTTAACAAAAACATATACTACAATCACATGACCCGCGTACACGCACACAAAGGAAACTTTAAACACGTTCTCGAGCGCACAATGATCGGGTCCACCGAACGCTTCGGTGTCTACAATCTCCGCAGCTCACGAGCCTCCCGCCTGGTACCGTGCAAGACGACGGTTGAGCCACCCGTGCCGCATTCGGTACGGCGCCGGTGGTCTGAGGGCGGCTGGAGGCGGTTGAGTCCCGCGCCGCGATCCGGGTGGTGCCGTGCGCACCATACGGCGGTCACCTCCCGCGGCAAACTGCACGTTCGTCCATCATACGTCTTCAGGCATTCGTGTTGCCACATCTTGGCTTTACCGGCGCTGTTCCGCACTCGGTAGGTGGCCCCTCTTTGTTCTTTTCTTCCGTGGCCCCACGGGCCCTTGTGCCGCAGGCCGAACTCTGGCTGCCCTCCAGTTGCTGCTCGGCAGTCGCGCTCGTCACCAGCTTCGCGTTCGAAGGGGCGTGTGGCCGGCTCGATCTGCACCGGCGCCCTTGGAGGTGGGGCGGGCCTTTTCCGCCTCCCTGCTCGATCACTCTTACCTCCAAAGCCCAGGGCCCTGCCCCACTCTTCCGGCATCGAGGTGTTGTAAGGCGTCTGGTGGCTGAGGCGCTGTCTGGCGTGATTGCGCGGTGGGCTCTCTTCTTGCGCCTCCTGCGTGCCGCTCCACTCCACCGGACTAGCGTCCCCTGCGTCGCCGTCGACGCCCGGACGGCTGAAGGCGCGTGCTTCCCCGGGCGAACCGCCCTCGCAGCGGCTCGCGCTCTCCGCCTCCGACCCGTTTGAGGTCACCGTGTCCTCGACGCAGCCGCTGCTGGGCTTCCCGCCCCCGCATTGGCTCGTCCCGGACCCGTCGCGTTCGACTGGGTCCCCGCATGGGGCCACTGGGGCTGGCCAGTGTCGCCACTTGTCGAACCCTGCTGACTTGAAGACGGCCCGAGCGGTACAAGCCACGAGGGCCGCTGCCCGCGCGCAAACCTGTGAGCAGCGCCTCACCAAACCGGAGTTCGCGGTCCCCGGCTGCTCGCGATGCCCGCTTCCATCGAGCGGGGGTTGGGATGTTGGCGGAGCCTCGCTGCCCGCCGGCTCTGACCTTACCGTGCACACGATCGACGGTGTAGGAGGGCACCCTTGCCCCTGTCCTGTCGCGCTACAATCCCTCAATTGTGTGGGCTGCCTTGCCGTAGGGGTCCCGTTGAGGGCAGGTGGGTCAGCCACCCTCCGCTGCCACTCACGGCCGCACCCCGCTGCCGGTGTGTCCCCCCGCTGCCAGCGGCCCGCGTGCGCTGTGGGGCCCTCCATCACCACAGGCATGCCCACAGCCGCAGTCGCCGGGGCAGGCGGGCGTCCCGCCCATCGCTGGCCCCCACGGCCGCACTGGTGACAGAAAGGCGTCCATCCGCCGGCCTCCTCAGACGGACCACGGGGGCGCTCCGCCCACTCCAGGCCCGCCTGTTGATAACCGGGTGTGACGAACCGCCCCACCTGCTCGTTTGCGTGTGTGTGCCGCGCCGGACAGTCGCGGACCAAGTGGTAGGGGCTGTTGCAAAAGAAACAGCGGCGCCCGCTACCCCGCCTGTTCGGGTTTGGTGGCCCTCGTTGGGGGATCCTCGCCCCTGTTCCGTGCCCCGTGCGGTAGGCGTCCCGCCTTCCCGCCGTCTCAAGGGCTTGCAGAGCGCGCTGCAGCTCTCCAATTAGCCTCTCCAGCGCGTCCAGCCGCGCAGTGCCGGGCGCGCCTCGGTCTTGAACCGCCAACGCCTCGCCCTCGCTGGGCGGGCGCATTGCTCGGAGTGCGTCCTGCTGCCTTTCGAATTTATCGGCGACCTTCACGGCTTCGATGAGGCTGGCCGGGTCCTTCGTCAGCACCCGCACCCGCAGCTGCTCCTCACGGAGGCCGCATACGAAGCGGCTGACGACGGTCGCTTCCACGGACGGGTCGCCGGCTCTCGCCCCTGGGTATGCCTCCCGGCCTGCCTGGCGTACCCTGTCGGCGAAATCGCGTGTCGCCTCACCGGGCTGCTGTCGGATGCTCGCTAGTTCAGCGTGCACCTGCATCGCGTTCTTTGCTGTGCCGAAACGGGCTTCCAACGCGGCCACCGTTTGCTGCAGGTTGCCTTGAACATCCTCCGACAGCGAGGCGAAGTAGTCTAGGGCTCCATCTTGAAGCAGGCTGACCAGGCCCCGCTGCCGATTCTCCTCCGAGAACGTGACCGTCTTCGCCCGGAACCGCCGGTACCACTGACCCCATGATTGTCCATCTTTCCCCGTGAAATTTTCAAAGTTAGCTAAAAATAAAAGTTCTCTCTCCATGTTACGTTACTCTACTGAGCCGATTCAAAATAAAATAAAAACAAAATTTACTTTAAATGGTGCAACCCAACGAATGCGTGTCCGCTAGTGTCCGAACCGTCCTACCGACCGCGCCAGTTGTTCGGAACACGCATTCTCGGGTAAACACCACGGCTCAGTTATCTAATGTATTGATCTATGCACATCGGCTCATTACACGCCAATACCCTGGCTGCCCATCGGGCCGGACCACCTGTCCACTAACCCATCCCAGAGCTCCTCTTGGCGAGCCCACCGCTCAGCCCCGAGCCCCTCTCGCCGAGCAACCCGCTCAGCGTCTGCCGCCGCCGGCGATGCGCCGCATTATATAGGGGGGCTGGGCGCCCGCCGACCAATCAGCGGCCGCCACGTCACCCACGTCACCATCCGGCCGGGACTGCAGGTTGCAGCGCCGGCGCACGCTGCCGGCGGCCGATACGAACGGCCGCCGCTCCCCAACACGAAGACCTGCACTGGTCGACATCCGTATGTTCCTGCCATCGAGATTCCCCTGTTGGTTCTCCAGCCACATCAAGCAGCAGTCTTCTAACGCCGACGCCGTCTACACACCCGCCTCATCAACACGGCACGGTGTACCGGTGGACCGAACTCTCTACGCCACGTCACCACACTCGTGGCAGCGCCTTCCTGCAGGCATCCGGCTACAACATCACCTGACGTCGCCGTCACCTCCCTGGTGACCTCACTATCACCATCTCGGGCGATATCAGGATACCAGCCGGCCGCCGCTGTACTCCAGCACCAAGCGCTGGCCACTCCAGAGGCGCACATACGAGTACCTACGGTCCATCTACATTCTACGGCGTCCGAGAATATTTCTGCTGCTCACCATGATGCCTGGCGAACCGATGGGATCTCTACCTGATGCTGCTTTCGATGTCGATCTCCAACAATGCATACCTGTGCATCATACTATCATGTCTTGTTGCAAGTGTTCATTGACGCCTCCTATTGTCGGCTCCCGGGGAGGGTGAGATAATGTCGCACAGCCTTGCTCCATCCTGCACCCTCACAGTTTACACTAATTGAAACCTTGCAAAATCCTATTCGCCACGCTCATCGTGTGACGGACGGGCGGCCCGGCCCGCACGCATGTTCAATAATAAAGTTGATTGACGCTGCGCTTTGCAGTGCCCAGCCGGCCGCCCTGCGTCCTACATTCACGCGTGTCGGTCAGCGTCCCAGTTTCGTACACGTGTGTTTCATCGTATATAAAGTCCTGTATCTGACGCCAATACAATCCAGTTCACCAGCAGACGTCTTTGCTGAAGGTAAGGGCTAAAGGCCCCGCTGACAATTGGGGGGCGGCACCATGACGTGGAGGGGCGTTACGGAAGGTTTGAGGGGCGGCAACATGACATTGAGGAGCGCCTCCGACACTTCGAGGGACACCAGCATTTCTTTGAGAGGCGGCACCTTGATTTTTGAGGAGACACCACCGGCACTGTAAGGGGCGGCACCATCACTTTGAGGGGCGCCACGGATGGTTTGAGAAGCGGCACCATTATGTATATGGAGGGGCGCTACAGTAAGTTAGAGGGCGGCAACATTGTATTGATGAGTTCCTCCAAAACTTTGAAGGGCGCCAATGACACTGTAAGGGGCGGCACCAGCACTTTTAGGGGCGGCAGCATCAGTTTGAGGGGTGCCACCGACTCGTTGACAGGAGACACCATCACATTTAGGGGCGCCACTGGCACTTTGAGGGAGGCACCATCACATTGAGGGGCGCCACCGATACTGAAAGGGGCGGCATCATCTTCTTGAGGGGCGGCATTATCTGCTTGAGGGGCAGCTCCATCACAATGAGGGGCTATGTGGATACCTAGAGGGGCGGCACCATTATATTGGTGGGTTCCTCTGACACTTCGAAGGGCGTCACTGACACTATAAGGGGCGGCACTAACACTTTAAGGGGCGGCAGCATCATTTTGAGTGGCGCCACCAACTCGTTGGCGGGCAGCACCATCATTCAGGGGCGGCATCATCTGCTTGAGGGGCGGCTCCATCACAATGAGGGGCTATGTGGATATCTAGAGGGGCGGCACCATTATATTGGTGGGTTCCTCCGACACTTCGAAGGGCGTCACTGACACTATAAGGGGCGGCGCCAACACTTTAAGGGGCGGCAGCATCATTTTGAGGGGCGCCATCGACTCGTTGGCGGGCAGCACCATCACATTCAGGGGCGCCACCGGCACTTTGAGGGCGGCACCATCACATTGAGGGGCGCCACCGATACTGAAAGGGGCGGCATCATCTTCTTGAGGGGCGGTATCATCACATTGAGGGGCTCCACAGATGCTTAGAAGGGCGGCACCATTACATTGAGTGGGTGGGACTACTAACAGATTTAGGGGCGGCACTGTCACATTGAGTTGTGGGATCATCACTTTCTATAGACGGCTGCTTCACTTTAAGAGGCGGCATTATCATTTCGGAGGGCAGCAGCCTCACTATGAATGACGGCACCTAGCCTGCATGTGCGTGCTGCATCCTAGAGGGGGCGGCAACTGGGTCGGCAAACGGCTGTCACTGGGTCGGCATTCTCCGTGACTGGGTCGGCAATTGCCGACCCAGTTAACATGTTAAAATACGCCCTGACATACCAAATTTTAGATTGATACCTCTTTTTTGGGCGACGTTATAGCGAAAAAACTGTTTAAAATTGATGACGTCAAATTTTCAAACTCAGTAGGCGGAACTATGGTCATGAGTACCCAAATATAGGAACGTTCCCATTTTTGGGAACGGAGTTCCCAAATATGGGAACGAGCGTTCCCATTTATGACAACGTAAGGCAATTTTTTCGGCCGTTCGCGCACTAAAACTCATTAGTGCATCACGTCTCGAAAAAGTGCATGCTAACTAACGTCTCTACTAAATCTCCATAAAGTTATCTTTAATCTGACCGTGGAACAAGGAAATTGACCGTGGAATGATATTTTTAATGATTTTTTAAAAATGACAGAATGGTGGAAATATGGGTTATACGACATTTAGCATGCAATTTTAAGGAAAATGAAGCATTTTTTAGTTTGAGGTCAACTATAATAATTTTCGCCTGGTTATGAACTTTCATACTATCGACACCAGATCCTGAGAAATGCAAGCGAAGACGCGTACGGTCCCGAGGTAATATTGTTGACTTTTGGTGTCGGGGCGGACGACCGCGTGGAACGCGAGTGAATTTACCGAACTACTGTTATAAACTCAGTTTAAGTGGTTTAAAATTATTCAGCTGTATTTTATCAACCCTGAAAGACATATTTTATTTGGATGCTAGCTGTTTAGCGTTGCTTGGAGCGTCATGAGCGTGGTTTTTGCCTTCGGTATTTTGGGGGTACGATCGTTTTGGGGGAATTTCTTTTATGCAGGTCGCCCTATGTGCCTTATTTATAATTTTCATGCTAATTTTGATCATTTCTCGTGCCCATTCTACCAGGCCTTTTGCCACTTACACTCATTAAGAAAGGAAAAAAGTAGATTTATATTGGGACTAGGTGTTTTGAGAGTGAAACATTTCAGTGTTCCCATTTTTGGATACTTACTTGTGCTCGTCAACTATCGGTGATAAACAGACAGGTGCTTGACATGTCTCCACCCTCGGCGCGGACGGTGGATATAGGCATGGAAGACCTTGTTGAACATCGCTGAGCGTTGTGAATTACGTAATCCTGCAGAGGGGGGCGTGCCCGCTGCGAGATCGACGGGAATAAAAGCGCAGAAGACCGGGCGAAACATGCGACGGTCTTGCCGGAAAGGTCATCTGATGATTGTTGCGTTAACAATAATTTGCGGCGTTGGACGTGATGCTTGTTAATGAAAAGAGCCCCTGAAAGGCGTCGGTGAAATCGTTCCCAATTTTGGGTACGCCGTTCCCATAATAAGGAACGCTTGCAGCGCCAGTGTACGAGAGCGTTCCCAAATTTGGGCTCGCGGCCCGGATGATGGACTGCTTTAGAAATAGGCGAACGATTTGAAACTACGATGGGCCTTACAATATCAAACTCTTTCCCAACAATATTGAGACAAATATCAGGCGGTTCACGATCGTTTTATATTTTTTGGACGTCACTTAACGGTTCTTTTTCTTGTTTTAAATAATGCCTACATGGCGTTCCCATATTTGGGTTTATCGTTCCCAAACATGGGAACGAAAATGCGTTCCCGAAAATGGGTACGCTTGACCATAGTTCCGCCTACTGAACTCAATTTTTAGCAATTCGAGACCCCGTAGCGCAAAACAAAGACCACCATTAGACTCCCCGTGACGAGCTGCATCGAATCAATACACAATTTATGCAAAACTATCAACTTTAAAATTTGACCTTTTTTGGCCTGACCTTGACCTGACGTTGGCCTGACCTTCACCAGAAAGTAACCTAAGCCGTACCTGATAGTCTTATAACCAACACCATTGAGTTGAAAATGAAAAATTGGCCATAAAACATGCATCACACAACCTTAGTAAAGTTGGGTTCATGTGACCTGACCTGTGACCCTTGGTGACCTGACCTGTGACCTGACCTGGTATTGTCAGTGACCTCTAATAGCAACATATCTACTAGGCAACTGACGCCCTATCGCTGATTCTCGACAAAATGCGTTTTCCTCGGTGTTATAGCGCATTCCCTAGTAGACCCGTGAACGGTGAAACATTTCATCTTTGACCTGACCTGTGACGTCATCGGTGACCCCGAGGTTAATGAAATTTGGTTTCCTTCGACAAATTTGACAGGTCTTTCGAACGCCGTTTGAATTTTGAGGATCCGTCCACTAGTTTCGGAGATACGAGGGGGGCAAAAAATAGCCCCCCCCCCCACCGGTCGCGTTATAAACAGACCCCACCAGGGCGCGGGTTAAAGCGTCTCGCCGTACATACATGTCAGACGTCAGTGAACCTGAACATTATCTGTGAGTTTCCATAATTTTGTTATAAGAAACGTACCAACAGGTGATTGTGAAATTGTATTCATCCTATGCGTTTAACTGGGTGTCAAGGTCATGTCAAGGTCAGGTCAAGGTCAATCTGCCTAAGATGACGTCGGAGGGCTTTAGTTAAACAACTTTTTAACTTTTGGGCAGTTTTTGGAGCTGATTATTCGTGTCGGTGCCGTTCCGAGCACATCTCACCCACAGAGTGCGAGTGTGATTAGATCGCTGCACTGGCTGTGCAATATGCAGCTCGACGTTCCGTCGTGTCCGCGGTCAGTTGTTTAACATGAAGATGGTCCAGCACGGACGAGCTTTCTTTCAGGACCCTAGATGATTTCCGTCCGACTGACCACGAAAAGCACATCGCACGTTTTGCGGTATTTGTATCTATCCTCTACACGTGCGTCCTATAGGAAGTGCACGATCTCTGCCGTTTGTAGGTATGTTTTGTAGCTTGTAAGCCTCATGTGAGTAGCTACTGCCAAGTTATAACAATTGACGATGGTTACGTCTACAATATAGTTAGCAACGGACTTTGATACCACATGCACGTCGAATGCTATCACATGTTTTTTGACCATGTTGTAACTCAATTGGCTTATCATCATGATTTAAAGGTAGTGTGCCAGTTTTCCTGGACCGTATGGAGTTAATGGCCCAGATAAGGAGAACCGGATTTTTAGAACTTATCCATACCTTCAAAACTCATGGAAACGTCTTAAATTCTTCAAATTTTGAGTACCCCAGTGCGAAATTCGCCCCGACGGGTTGTCGGTCGTACCCCAACCACATTTCACACCACTATGAACAATAAATGCACACACTGAAATCGCTATTACCGATAGGCTCATCCAATCAAGTTTCGATAAACCCGTTCATCATCATCTCCTGCGGTTTCGAACACGCCTGTTAGGTGGTGCGGTAGACCGCGCCCAAAGCCAGGGCCCCGGTAACGTGAGGTAGCCGAGTCGGGGCAGCGTGCGCTGACCCAAGCCGGGGCCGCGCGTCCTCCCGGTGTCATGTGATAGCCCGGGGCTGCCCGGGGATGCGGTAGACCGCGCCCAAAGCCGCGGCCCCGGCTTGGGTCAGCGCACGCTGCCCCGACTCGGCTACCTCACGTTACCCGGGCCCTGGCTTTGGGCGCGGTGGTGGTGCGTCGGGCCGCGCGCTCTGACTTCGGCCAAGAAAAATGCGTCAGCTGATCATTGTCATTTCTGCCACTTTCATATGGTGAGATGGGGTCATAACTTTAGAGACGGCTGTTTCATATCAATAATTTTACATAAAATAATATTTCAAACCATAAATTAATGTTCGACAGCCAAATTAAAGAAACAATACCAATACAGGCTTACAGTTTAAATTCGACATTGTGTTGTCTACGATTAGACAGCTGATAACTCATTCCCGTACGTCGTAACTCTATAATGACCTTTGCTTATTGTCACATGTGCGCCGCATTCGCGATTGTTGCCGACGCCTGTTTGCAGGTCAGCCCACTACAGTTGTTATACATATAGAAAAAACCGATAAACTTTTAGGCGAAAAAAGCACTATTTTAGGCCCATTTTTGATTTTTTTTTGCGATAATAGGTAAAAACAGAAGCTTCTTATCCTAGGAAAAATAAAATGGGAAATCATTGGAAGGTGGCACACTACCTTTAACCCTCGCCGGCCGAAGGGGAGTGGGCGGGTGCCGTCCCCCCATAGGTTTTTTTCGCAATAGCTCCGAACACGCTGGCGTAGAGAGCTGAAACTTGGCATTCCTGACCTTTGATTCAAGCCGGATCTTTCGACACCAACCGCATTTTTGGGTCAGGTCAGGTCACTGACCTATGACCACTGGCGGTCGCAGCCGCTAGCAAAAGGGGGGGCCAAAGTCACACTCGCGGGACATAACATTATCCGTCACCGGGAGGGGGGGGGGTGATCGGCTAATTTTTTACGTCCACGAGGCGCCGCACAGTTGGCATTACTTATGCTTCATCCATCTCATTCTTGCGTGAAATCTTTGAGCTCAATTTAAGGCAAAATCACCAGTTCCATTTACCGTCTCACGGTGTGCCCACCGGTCGGGCCGCTGCACCGTCCATGACGACGGATCGGTGAAGCATAGGTATACTGGAAGGTCAGGCACGCGGATTCATGACCTTACCACTATAAAACAATTCGGAAAAGTACAGATACATCTTGCTAAAAAGTACAGATACCTCTTGCTTTGAACAAGCATGTGAAACCCAGAGAGCATTTTTAGACTATGACATTTACCCATATAGGTACCTACTATGGACGTCAAACCCCTTGAGACCCCACTTTTTTGCGATAATTTTTAAATGCGTCAACTCTCGTTGACAATATTCTGGCAATGTGTGTTTCAGAACCTGCCGAAACTTTTATTACTAAGGTATTTTGACGCCAAACGATTATTAAAGGTACTTCTCATTCACTCGTAATGTTAAATTTCACGGAACGAATCCGCTGTTTGGGTAGAGGCTACGCGCTCATGGGGCGGAGCCACGTAATGACGTCAGCGCTAAGCTCCGCCCTACCCCTCCGGCGCTCCTTGCCCGGCGACCGGTCACTCGCGTCTCTCGCTTCATTCAGGCTTGATGGTGGGCGGTAGCTGGTAGCGGTAGCGGGCGCTAATAGATGGCATTTAGAGCAGATGGCGCTGGTGGCGGGGCTCGAGTGTGGCCGAGCGCAAGCCTCTGCCCGGGCCTGAACTGACATTAACATTACGAGTGAATGAGAAGTACCTTCCATAATCGTTTGGCGTCAAAATACCTTAGTAATAAAAGTTTCGGCAGGTTCTGAAACATACATTGCCAGAATATTGTCAACGAAAGTTGACGCATTTAAAAATTATCGCAAAAAAGTGGGGTCTCAAGGGGTTTGACGTCCATAGTAGTTGTGTGGCGGCGGGAGAGAGTAGGTACACCGGCCTCTGGAGACCCCCACAGGTTCCGAGCTTTCAGAATTGGCATCTGAGGGCCGCGCGCGACTCCTGTGGGGCTTCGCAACGGCTCTGTTGGGGCTCACTCAACCTGCCTAGTCCTACTGCTAAAAAGACTGGCCCTGAGCCCTAAGGACTTCATCAGTCTCTGCCAGCCCCAGGACCCACACCGGCTCATGGGGTCCCGACCTCGAAATATGAGGGAATCAGCGCGGGACCATCAGGACGTAAAGCAATCTCGATCAGGACCAACGTAAGGCTGTGCCGGAGACTGCGTGAGCCCTCTGATCTTCAGAAACCCACCCATGTATGTTTTCATGTAGAGGCTAGTTTAGGGCCCTCAGAGACCAGTACAGGGCCTGCAAACTACAAAGGCCAGTAGTTTGAGACCATCAGAGACCGAGTTGGGCTCTCAGAAGCTAATGTGGGTCCTTACTCATTACAGGCCAGCATGGGCCCTCAGAGGTCAGCGTGGGGCCCTAAAAGACCGGCATGAGCCGTCGTTGGACCCCAGAGGCCAGCAGAGGGCCCTCAAAGGCCAAGATGGGCCCTCCTCAGAGGCCAATGCAGACCCTTAGAGGCCGGCATCGGGTCTTCAGCAGCCAGTGCGGGGCCCTTATTGGCACCTAAAGGTTCGTCTTGGGACACCAGAGACAGAATAAGGCCACCGGAGACCGGTGTGAGACCCTCAGACGCCGGTTGGGACCACTGAGGCCGGTTAGGGACCCTCATAGGCCAGATGTGGGGCCTCAGAGGTTGATGTAGGCTCTTAGCGGTCAACGTAGGCGCTTGACCGCCACTGAAGTTCCCTCAGAGGTCAGTGTAGGACGTTCAAAGACCGGTGTGGGAGCTATATTAATAGCTGGGCGTGGGTTTTTTAGCCTCGTGACGATCGAATAATTGCCAGGGCCCCATACACCTATAAGGGGGTCCATTGGTTGTTTGAGGGGGGGAAATGATATGATGGCCCCCTTTATTGACCTTTGGGGGCATGGCCCTGATGCCCCCCCCCCGGCCCCCGCGACCGCCACTGTGTACACATTACACACATGCCTCTGAGATTACATACTAGCTCATGCAAACTCTATGCAGGCCCCGGAGGTCCCACGCTAATCCTTAAGAAACCAAGCCGGCATACGGCGTCACCACCGGGCTTCTGAGGTGCACAGTAGGGTGTGTCACTAGAAACAGATCAAGCGCTTCCGCTGATTTTCCTTGTCCCTGTGTCTATGGAAACCCATTGGTGCAGTTCTTTTTCCCGTGCATCGAAAATTCGGTCGGCGCCGGCTGAAAGAAGTTCGGGATTTATCGTGGCGCCCGGCGTTGCAGTCTCCATGTTTGGCGTAATGCGTTTGATGACACTAACACCAGCCGTGCGCGTCTTCGCCTGTTAGCGTCGACAGACGCTGTCAATACGGATGTAAGCAATGCAAACGAGGCAGTATCCTCTATTTAGACAACGGTTACACAGAAAAGATGCATCTTTGCCATTCAATAGCAAACTGAATTCAACTCAATTAGCATTTGCATACCTTGCATGGTTCAGGGGACCGATTTTCTTGCAGGCCTCCTTTGCAGAGATGTTGCCCGTCCGCACGGCTCTGGTGAGCTGATACAGCAGGAGCTTGTCGCTGCTGAGGTCGGCGATGATGTTGTCCGGCAGATCCAGCTCTGGGCCGCTCACCGGTCGGAACTTCACGGGAGAAAGACGGTGCACGGAGCCGTCGGCTGCCTTGCCCAACGGCCCCGTGAATGATCCGGGTCCACTGGTTTTGCCGTCCAAGTTCTGGAACACTTCCCTGAGTACAAGCTCATTCGAGTGCAGCTGGCAAACAAACCAATGGACCGTATGCCTTGAGCTCAGCGTCGCTGTGTTGTTGGTCCCGCGCGGCCACGGTACTTTGTCTCATCCGGCATCTTTCTCTCCATACTTTTTCGGGTCGATCAGCAATTCTGTTTTGCCGCTCGCTACGCGACCGACATCCATCTGAAAACCATTGATGACGGCCGCTACAGCACGGTTGGATAAAGCATACCTGTCAGTCAGCTGCCAGTGCAGTGTTTGTCATATCATCATCGTTTGAGTCTTTGATGCATTTCTTCATCTCAAATTCACTTGTGACGTCTTCATTACTGTCGTTGGTGTCGGTCGTTGCCGACGAGTCTTTCCCATACCTTCTACATTGCATGATTAAATCGAGACATCCAGGCATTTTAATGACACGTGCACTGTACCACACTTTTCAAAGTTTAATGCAGTGCTTTAATATTGCCAGCCGTGTGGTTCAAGGGGTGTGGTTACTGGTTAAACGCGTTGAACCACACGGCTGCTGACGTCACTATCAATTATAGTTGTGAGCTTTTTGGCAGGTATGGGAAACACCTTCCAGCCCTAAGGCCGGGAATTCAATAAATGTCACCTCGCTTTTCTAGCGAAAAGCACCTCGGGCCTAACGGCCCTCGGAGTTTTCGCTAAAAAACCTCGGTGACATTTATTGAATCATCCCGGCCCCGGGCAGGAATATATTACCTGGCCTGTCTCGTCGATATTGACGCCGTTGGAATAGGTACGGAGGTGGGAAGGACGAGCTTGACCCACGTCGCCCCTCCCCTCGTTCCGCTCCCGTCTCATTCTAAGGCTCGCAGTCTTACGTCGTTTCCTCGTAGTCCACACCACCCAGTCGCATCTTCCAAACTCCTCTCTGGTCTCGAAGGAATGCTATTTCCGCTGACGGTACCCGGTTTGAAAGTGGACAGGTACAGCTTCGCCGATCTTTACAGCGGCAGCGGGCGATGTCAAAAAGCTTACGAAACAGACTCGCTTCAGAAACACTTTGTTTCGTTTGTCCCTCCCAGTTCCCACATTCTTTCGGACACCTTGTTCGATTGGCGAAATCTTTCGTAGACTTGCTTTACCTTCCGAGCCACATTGTGCATTTGTATCGTTGGTATGCCCTCACTCGACCACATTGCAGCCACCGCTTCCGCTGCTTCACGTAAACATGCAGTGACTGTCCGCTCACTTTTTCTATCCTCTGCCAAGAGTCTCACATAGTTCACTACAAGTACATCTCTGTTGGTAGGCAGCTGATTTACCCGCAGCACACTGGGAGACCCGATAACAAAATGTTTCGCCTTGCTTCACCACGGCATCACCGCGGCACGTATAGTCCGATTCGATTGCACCACACGCACTTCTGCTCACGCCGCAGCTGAAACCAGACTTACTCACGTTCTTTGCAAGCTCGTGTGTCTCGGGGAGACAGCACATGACTCGAAAGCCGACACATTGTGTTGCCGACGGAGGGGTGATACCCGAGACCCCGCTCACGTTGCCCTCTGTCCATCCGTGCTCTCAATCTCCCTGCCCCACTCGTGATAGTCTTGCCAAGGCTGCAACGTGATCCTTTTACGTACAGTAGCGGCGGAACACCTTCAATTAAGGGGGGGGGGGGCACTGCCGACTTTTGGTCCCATTCTTTCCATGCAACGCCCATAGGGCTAATGTTAAAATACCAAAATCAGAGGGGGCACGGTGCCCCAGTGCCCTCCCCGTTCCGCCGCCTATGTCCTATTATATTGATCATCTGTGGGTCCTGAATGGCCTCAACACATTAAGATAACAGTATGTTTCGTCCGACGTCCATTTAAACAAGAAATAGCAATCGAATTTTAACCGTCAAACGGTGTTGGCCGCTACAGGCCGACGGCGAGTCATATGGCTGGTGTTAGCGCTACGGTACGCATTGTGTTCAGTATGGAGACTTCAACGCCGGGCGCCACGGGAAATGTCGAAATTGAATGGGCTCGCGCCGCCTGAATTTTCGGTGCAGCGAAAAAAGAACAGTGCCAATGGGCTTCAATGAACCCAGGGACAAGGAATATCCGCGGAAGCGCTTGATCTGAGACAAAAATATTTGATATGACACACCCTAGTGCACAGCACCAACCCATGAGGTCTTACTTTAGTGTCTTAGAGCCAATCTCCTTTAGCAGGGCCCACCCGCCACTGCCGAAGAGGGTCTCATGCCAGCCATTGCTGAATGCTGGGCCTACGAGAGCCTCAAGTAAACCCACGCTGATATTCCATATAAGATCAGGCCATACTCGTGAACCGGTGCCAGCGACGCTGACCGCCAAATTGACAGAATGCGAAACTGAGCCCACTCATGAGTGAACTTTACGTCCTTTGATGGCGCAAGAAAGAAAATGAAACATACGAAAAGCTTTTCTAGGACTTTTGTTCGATCTGAAAGGTGGGGCCAAAAGATAGTATGGCCCCACCTTTCAGCACCAAAGGGGGGGCCATGGCCCCCGTGGCCCCCCCCTGCGACCGCCAGTGCCTATGACGTCCTAAGTGAACCTCTGCACGGTCTTCAGATATCGCAACTTCGCAACGCCCTCACTGCCAGAGAAGATGTCACAGGGAAATGAAACTTGCAGGATCTAGTATCCATTATGAGTCTCACAACTTGTATATCTCGGATTTTTCCTAAAAGTCATATGAGGTCAGGTCATTTTCGTGACCTCACCATTATAAGTCAATGGGGAAAATGAAAACTGCTATTCTGGCGCCGGGAACGATCTCCAACTATCTCAAGCACACAGAATCGTGATTTGATGCACTCCTTGCAAGGTTAGATGAGTCACTTTTGCAATGTTGTTCTTGCGTGACGTCATTTATGACGTCATCAAGGTCATATTAGTTTTTCGTCAATAACTCTTGAATCAATTTGAGCTAGCGAGTCGGAAAAGTCACCAATGGACTCAGGAAGACCTGCCGAAGCGAATGATATGCGACATGACCTCTTTCGGCCAACTTTGTGACCTGGGGGTGCTGACCTGACCTTGACCCGAGGTCAAAACCTCAAGTTGACCTGACCCGAACAAAAAGTAAATCATTCGACGCGCTTGAGCGAGGCGAATATGATGCTGCCAAAATCGCGGCTCTGCGGCCGTTTTTTGCGAAGTTATTCACCAAAAACTGAACCGTGCCTTGGGGCACTTGACCTGACCTCAGAGGTCACCGATTGACCTAGGACCTAAAAAATCGGGTACCAATCTCTGCGTCTCGTAACAGCGCACACGCTCGTTTTTTCGGCGACGCGCTAGCTCCACCAGGGGCGAAACGGCGAGGGGGTCGAACCCCCCCCCCCCTCGGCCGGCGCGTACGTAGAAAACCAATAGGTCCGGCGAGGGTTAATCTACCCCTCAACATCAGCATGGGAAAACGTAATTGCTGATAAACGTAAACCCAAGTGAGCTGATCTATGATCTTCCATAAAATCACCAAATTATTATCATGCAGACTTTTGACGACTGTTCGCAGGCCGTTCGCCACTGATCATGATGTAGCTGAGGAATTGAGTTAGAGGAAGCATTACTCGTAAGATGCCTCCTCCGGTCACATATTGGACTGTCGCCACGACAGAGGTTGACTAATCAATGAGAGATTCTACGCTTTACTTGATAAGGCAAACCGCACAATGTGCGAGTGTTTTCGTCGCAATGGGCGAGCGAAATGGTCGTATCAAGAGCGAAAACAAACTACCGCTGCGGCTCGAACCCAGGACATGTCAATTCTCACCAAGCAGACGTGTCCGTCTGCCTCAAACGCTACGAGCACTGCCCGTCCGGGCCGCTCGCTGGGCAGTGTTACGGTTCAGATTGATGGCTGGATGATCATTGGTCATTGATCATTACCTGTGAATGATACGTAGATGTATCCTAAGGTATTATAGTGACTATACCGAACGCACGTTGGAACAGGATGTTACACCCGACGTCCGGTCATAACAAAAGCTTATTTCGGGTTGGACGTGAAGTGTGTCTTTACTCTTTAGTTTGATAATGTCTTATCACTGCTCACAATGTGAAAAAGGTAAAATCCTTCAGCTATATGAGGAGGGATACAGTGACAAAGACACTGCCGAGCAGTTTGAGAGGGATGTTAAAGCGTCTCGCCTTTGGTTAAACAGACATGAAGCGGAGGGAGAGCCTGGAACGGAGCGCCAGTCAATACCAGGGCCGCACCCGGGCTATGAGCGGGACAGAGCGGCCATGACCGCGGATTCCTGCGACGACAGTGTTGTAGCACAGCCAAAAGACGCCCTCAACCTCGCAACCGAACGAAGGGAGCTGTCCAAATGTCAATGGAATGGATGGATCTCATAGTCGCGAGTAAAGCCAAGGGGATCCGGCCCACGGCAACGAAGTCCAACGCTGGCTCCAGTGGCTATTATTAGTAAACGAAGACGTTGTGGCCATTTTAGCGAATCATTTCCAATCATCCTTATTCATTTCTATTAGTCCTACCCTATACAAGCCATTAGCCTATGCTATAAGGTTTTGATTATCTTTGATTGTTTTAAAATATTTTTTCATTGACAAACCATGCAAATATGACACAAGTATATAATAATCGAGGGCTCTCGAGCCCAACAATGCCAGTCTCTGTCATGGCTTCTGACACGAAACAGCCGGTTTCCCGTCTATGCTAACGAGCGCCCCAGGTTGAGACGTTTAGCTAAACTCGCAAACGCCCGATATGTACCGACACAATAGGACTTTCAAAACCCCCACAACGTGCGAGTAATATTTGGCAAGCGTACACGCTGGCATACAGTGTTGGCAATATACACAAAACGGACGCCACATTTCAGCTGCATTTTGACTGGGCGGCGGCCGAGCTATCCACACGAGCGTGGTGTGGCCCGCCTGGCCGAGCCCATCACGGACTAAAGATTGTTTTAAGATATAGGTATTTAAGATATTGTGTTTAGAGATATTAATAATTATGACCATTCAATTATTATGTACGTACATATTCTATCTAAAAACAGACGTTACAAAAGCTAAAGGTGTGCTAAAGGTGTGCAGAAACACTTAAAAGAATGTATAGTCGACTACAGAATGATGTTCCACTTTTCACAGGCAAATATTTGCCTGGAGTGGTAGGCTGTGCCGCATCACACGGGCTGAGTTCACAAATTATAACTTTGTCCTAATGCTCACAATCGACAGGCATTTAATTGCGTGATCAACGGCACAACTAGCGCTCCAGTCAACTGATAGCTTCTGAGGAGTGGAACATCATTCTGTAGTCTACTATACACGAAGGAACAAAACTACAACATCCGTAGTCAGCGCCCTACGGGTCGCTGTGCCGACTTCACCAGATCAAACGGCGTAAGCAGTCGGCAGATATGAAGGTGACCCGCCCGGTCAGGCACCAGAGACCCAGGGGGACTGACCGACGGGTCTACGGAAGTCATCATTCCCAAGGAACGTCAGCCAGCGATCGCCGTCGACCGACTCAGGGCGACTGGACAGCTGAAAGCCGAGGACTTCTTGCTCGATGTCGCCCATTACTATACTAAGACTGAAGTGGTGAGTAGTAAGTGACTTGGGGCGAACTTTTACCCTGAACATGTAGGCATTAACACCATACCTGGACGCTGCCGTCGGTAATTCATTACCTATATCCCATATTCTTAAAGGAGTTCTCCCGAGAAATCAACACCTGCGTCTGTGTAAAATAACTATAAAAAACAGAACATCTTATTACAAATGCTCATGCTAGTTATCGTGAGGAGCGAATGACAAAACATTCGCGAAATAACAAACGGAGACCAGTAGTTATTTCCCATTCTCAATAGTTTTTCAGAAAAAAAAACAATGCACGCATCGTTGTGCAATTTCTCAAAAAGGTAAGTCGAGTAATCATATAACTACATATATTGTGTACCCATGTTCTGGCGAAGGAGCAAATACAACCATTATCGGAGAGAAAAAAGTGGAAGACCATCCCATTGCCTATTCTCAATGGAGTGCTCGCAACGAATACACGAGGATGTCTGTTAATTAAATAACAAACAAAAAAAGCGGGAGACCGTCCTATTAGAGACTGGAGACCACCGTGCATCCTCTCTAAAATCAGTGAAAGTACCTATTCGACCTAGTTGAACAAGCCTACGACCAAAGCTGGAGACCGAAACAAACGATGCCAGGGGCTGATTGCCAAGTCCTCCCGTGGACGGGTCCGTGGAAAGAGACAGCCTACGCCCGCCAGCTCCAGACGCGGAGTGAGCGCGGGCGCCGCGCGGGACCCTTGCCCTCGCCTCGTTGTCACGTGGGATTGGAGAGGCGAATCTCTAGTTCAAAAGTCTTCGCCAGGTGGCCGGGCGGGGCTGCTCCGCCTTGGCTCCGCCCTCAGGTCACCTTCAGCTACCAGCCTGAGGCCAGCGCAGCACGTGACTTGGCACCGTGCCAGCGTCTAACGTCCGGCGCCGCGGCGCGGTGCTGGATTTAAAAGTTGTATTTACGTCTTACTAATGAATGATATGTTTATCAGAATCGGCTGAAACTGCCATATTAAATAAAGGATTCAATCAACCTGCAAAGTGACTGAAAGCAACGTTGTGGTTGCAGTAATGACGGAAGGCATATGCTAATAGCTGTCTAGCGTTTGGAAAAGGTACACACCGTTCCGTGCTTCTATCCTCAGGATACTGAAATCCTTCTCCTCCACGCCGCCACCCCCCTCCGGGCTGGACAGGCAACTTTATCTCATGCGGGCTGCTCCCTTGGAGCGACACCGCTGCTCCCGAGGGAGCGCACCCCGTAGCCGGGTGCAGTGACTGCCTTGGGGCTGGGTGGCCTGTCCTCTGGACGGGCTCAGCCCCGGCGACTCACTAGGGTGCCTGCCCAGACCAATATCTCCCCCTATATCCTATCATCCTCCCGGCTCTGAAATGGTCTCATTGGACCGCAAGAGCCTAACCCAACAAAACAAAACAAAAACAGCAACTTTATCTCATGCGGGCTGCTCCCTTGGAGCGGCACCGCTGCTCCCGAGGGAGCGCATCCCGTAGCCGGGTGCAGTGAGTGCCTTGGGGCTGGGTGGCCTGTCCTCTGGACGGGCTCAGCCCCGGCGACTCACTAGGGTGCCTGCCCAGACCAATGTCTCCCCCTATATCCTATCATCCTCCCGGCTCTGAAATGGTCTCATTGGACCGAAAGGGCCTAACCCAACAAAACAAACAAACAAACGAAAAGGTACGCCTATTTGACTTAATATATTTTGGTTTTCGAGGCATATGGAAGATGGTTATCTCAATCCCCCCCCCCCCCCACTAACACACACAATGGGGAGGCTGGATGGGACCCCGTCAGGGCACGAGTTGTAAAATAACAAATCAGACGGCACAAGAACCAGACCTGAACAATACCTACAGCTTTATTTCATTACATAAGATAACTTCATGCAAAAACCGGGCCAATCCGTCCATAAAATAAATTGATTGTTATTGGCTATTGCCATTTGTCCATGACTTTGTCCATGATCATGATCATGTCTATGATCAGGAAATTATTTTAAATTTCGAAAGCTCTTGACATTTGATCCGAATTCATGAGTGACCAATAATACAAATTAACAGAATCGTTAGCTCTTAGGACGGAAGCCCGTCCCCTTCTGAATTCTGATGTTATACCTCGCTTTTTCAATCGTTAGAAGCTGTTGCAAGTTACAACCGTTTCACTCCTCTTGCTGTGAAGCTCAAATTTTTAAAAAGCTCTAAAAAGGAAAAAAACATAAGACTGTGAAACAATTGTCGCAGTGTATTGAGTGTAAACGATACCAAGTAGTAGACTTGCCCTCGGCGGACATGACTTCAAGTTTTAACGCTAATTCGTTTTGCCGTTTCAAAGACATCCTGGCATTGGTAGCTCGCCTTCCTTTGTGGAAGGCACTCAGTCGGGTCCATTAGCTAAGGTCAACCGCGGCCCCCGGAGACCTCGGAAGAGAGCTTTTCGGTGCCGTTTCCGGCCGCTCGGTCACCCTGTATCCCGCCCCCTGCCAGGCCGTCCCCGTGCTATCGTCTGCCCACCAATCACCCCTAACGACCGTCCAGCGCGCCGGCAACCGGCAATGCCAGAGGCCACCGTGGCGCACAGCGCACTCCTAAATAACCGGCTGGCGCTGCGGCACTGAGCTTCCAGAGCTGAGATCAGACATCCGAAAGCTCCCCGCTACAGCTGGCCTTTGAGCTCACAAGCTGGGCTTTGAGCTGGCGTTCGTAATTGGCGACCAAAGGGCGTTGGTGACGCTGAACGTAGTAGGTAGGGGGCAACCCTGTTAATATCGACTAAATAGACGAACGAGCTCATATACATAAACCACGAGAAAATCATTCATATGAACAACTAGTTAGACATTAGCTGGCGCATGCCTCTGGACGCTGAATCCCACAATAGTTCGTGGAACACATACCTACCCACAAGAACACCGGTCCCCCGAGCACTGAGCAATGAGCACTCCACCCATGGTGCCGACTGTGTTGGAGAGCGGCCGTGAACAGCTCTGTGAGCGGTGTGGTCGACAGATACCACCTGCTCCCGGCGAGTCCCAGAGGTGATCAGACGAGAAATGAGCGCTGTCTGTGTCAGCGACCGTCGTCGGCACGTGATCTATACCGCCGTGCCTCACGGCCCGGTCCGGGGAGGGCGCTGAGCGTCACAGACGGGTCCAGGGAGGGCGCCGCGGCTCACGGCAGCGGGCACGGTCCAGGGAGGGCGTCGAGCGTCACGGACGGTCCCTGGGTGGGCGCCTAGCGTCACAGACGGGTCCAGGGAGGGTGCCGAGCGTCACGGAACACCCCGTGAGACGGACCGAGACCGTGGACTACACCGAGATGGGGCTGCTGCCTGCTGGTTACTTGAGGCGTATGGGGAAGCAATGCTACTTGTTTATTCTAAATCCTATTTCATATTGCCTTTATACTGCATGACGTGCTGTATTATCACGAATGTTAGCACTTGGTCGACCTTTAAGATTCTGTTTTTTAGAAAATACACAATTACAAGCACTACCTACCATATACTTTTAAGCCATGCCTGCTGGCTGCTAGCCATCAATATCTTGTGATATGATAAAGATACCAAGTGACTGAAGATACAGGCCGGATAATAGATAATCTAGTCAATATTCAATCTACAAAACGATAAGCTACCAAACCAACAAATATTTCGCATAATTTTGTCATAACTACCTTTTTGCGTTAGTTTTTGACCAATCCTTTGTACGCATTCGCCATATAGGTGCCGCTACAAATGGGCGGTTGGTCACAAAGAATCACCATTTTGCAAAACTATTCGGCGATCCCGCTTTACAACTCGACATTGAGCGAGCAGTTCAACATTGTGCAAAACAAATCGGCAATGGTCGAAACTATTCGCCATATGCTGAGCTGACTCGCTCAACTCTATGTCATGGCGAAGTGTCAAACTGTTTTGCAGATCGCTCATTTCAGTGTTCAAACAGTTCAATCTGTTTTGCTGAATGGCTGAAATGAAACACACCACGCCGGAATAGTTGTGCTCAATGCCGATTGTCGAAATGGCTCCTCCAACACTTCTGGCAAATGGTTGAATTCAAATGCAAAAAGGCGTAATATTTGCGAGATAAATATATGCAGGTTTCAGGCTCGTGCTACATCACATCATCACTTGGTGAAGGTGGCCGATCATTAGGTTCGCCAGAACTATTCGTGAATAATTTCGAAACATGAATGATTCAAGATACTTTGGGGAAATTCATCTCTGGTGCCGGATAATAAACCCATAGAGCTCTTTAACCTTTAGAAGATCAAAGGGTCCCTAATCTCTCGTCCGTATTGCGCGCTGGCCTGAACCAACAAACACGTCTAATCGAATGCAGATGGAGATACAAATGAATAAAACATTGTACTAAATGAAACACCATGATGAGAAACAAACACTGTTTCATTAATTACATGACATCAAAGCGAGACTATCCTAAAATAGACAAACCAAATTATATCACACAATGCCTTCATTTATGCTGTGCCGTCCCCATAGCTCGCTGATTTGATTCTTTGACACCGTGCATCAACTGATATTCAATAGTGAATTCAATCTCCGGGGGCCGTTTATAATCCGGACGGCCTCCACCGGCTTTCAGTGTGATATGACGTCGTCAAAACGTGCGGCGGCGTATCATTCTGCGGCGCTGTCCGTGCTGATTGACATATGCGGACGATAGTAATTGGATCTCATACACGGCAGAGTACACTGTCGCGCCGTGCAATCATCTCTGGTCCTCACTCTACCACTCCCTCCCTCCCTCTCTCTATCTCTCTTCCTCTCTCTCACAAGCTTTCTTCCACTTTCTGTCTCTCCCTCTCTCTCTCCCTCTCTCTCTCTCTCTCTCTCTCTCTCTCTCTCTCTCTCTCTCTCTCTCCCACTCTGCCTAGTTATGGCTGCGTGGTCGATACCACAGCTCGATCTGTATTATCCCTGCAAACACCACGGACCGATGCCATTACCATTTTATCCTGGTACTGCTAATTGAGTTCCCCTCAAGGGTAGTCAGGGTCATTACACTGCGCTGGCTACCTTAATCTACACCACGAAAGCCAATTGGACAGCATTGGGGAGTAGGTACGGCAGCCACGCCGGCTGGTCACACGAGGCTTAGTGCTCCTCAATAATAGATTCTAGAATCAGAATTGTTCGCAAAAGTCTGCCTCCAGAATGGCAACTTAGCGGCCCCCCGGCTAAGAGGCGTTGGGCGAGGGCAGACAGATGCCGGAGAGAGCGAGGGAGAGGGAGGGAGGGTGGGAGGGAGAGAGATAAGCGGAGCGGGCGGGCTGGGGCGGGAGGCACGAGGGGAGCGCGGGATATAGGACAGTCAGAGACGAGCCAGCGAAGGGGACGGACCATCGGTCATGGTCTCAACAATTTTTTGGCTTCTCTCGTTGTGTGACAATCGGAGTGACAGAGAGACTATGAATAGTGACGGCGAAAGAGGGAGTGGTGGCATGGTACTCAGAAGGGCGGTGCCTTGCGATTCAGCGCAGCGCAGGAGCTGGGAGGCAGAGAACCAACCGCCTGTGACGACTCATGACGCGAGGTTTGTCAGTAGATGCCACTGACTACAGGTAAGCGAAGGGCCGAGTTCGCTGTTGTGTAACTGGCCGGGTGCCGCGACAGCTTGATGGGCGCAGTAACCTGCGCTCTCGAGAGCAGGGATGCTTTTGTGGGCAGACCGCGAAGGCGCCACTTTCCAGCTCTTGGGAGCTTATTGTCATGGCTGTCAGCTGTCGATGTATAATCAGCGTGTAGACAGAATTCGCGCGACTTGCGTTATTGCGGAGTCACGCGCTGTCTAATCTGGATGGTGTTGTCCGACATCTCGTGCTACAAATCGAATAGGCTGGCAATATCGGCTTGGGAGAGACGGTCGTGGACGTTTTTTTTTTCGTTGCTTCGTCAAGAGCTTTGGACGCTTGAAGCGCGCCACCGCGGCAGCTGTGGTCGTGGGAGCGCTCCGTGAGGACCCAGACTGTGGGTTAGCGCTTGCCTTCTGTTCTGTTCTTGTCTCTTGTTGTCACAGTTCGGTGACTGGTTGCCAGCGCGACTGCCGACTGCGGCGGGGGAGCGGGACGGGGTCAGACGTCCCTGTGCATATGGAGTGTGGCAGCGGCTGAGGGGCCTGCTGGTTGGTCTTTGAAGCCTTTGGGGGCTGGTGGGTGCGGTGCGGTACCCTTGGGGGCGAACGCGGTCAGTGACTTGGTGACCTCGGGTGACATTTTCAGGGCTGATATCAGGTTGGCCCGTGACCACCTGCACCCTGGTATCGCTGCGCGCTGCAACGGTGCAGCGGCGCTTAACCCCTGCGCTCCGGCTGAGCGAGCGGAGCCGGGTGGGTGACGTCATCGAAGCACGCCGCACGCAGCCAGATCTAGGCGCCGGGCCAGGGCCCTGTTTACGGCCGCTGCCAGCGCGCGCTATCACACGTGCTAATTGGGTTTCCATGACATCCGTACATCCGTATCTCCAACCCTGCCAAAATGTCGTCACATGTGTGACTTCAGCTCGCAAAATGCGATAGCAGCGTGGTAGCAGCATCGAGTGAAATACCGCTCAAAAACGGGAATGGCCCTCCCTTTGTCCGCGCGGTCCACGGGCCCGCCGGCGCCGCGGCGCGGCGGACCGGGCAGCGGAGACCCAATAAAGTAAACAGCCCGGCCTTATCGGTCACGGTGTCGTATGGCGGCGCCCGGCCGCATGGCTCACAGCTGGGGCATGGGTGACTGTCCGCTGGAGTCATGGGACGGGCAGTGGGACAGGGCCAAGGAGAAAGGAACATGGTGTTTGAGGGAGAGTCGAGGGGGCAGTGACCCTTCCGGAACGGGGTGATCGTGGTGGTCCCAGATGATGTCTTATTGAGTTTTTACAGACCTAAAGCGCGCGCAGCGGCGCGCCGTCGGTTCGCAGGCACACCACGGATACCTATCGGCTGTCGCTGTTCCGGACCACGCGGGCTCTGACGTGCCCGCGTCTTTGCGTGGCTTGACCGCCTTTGCCGGGCGAGGAGCAGCCGCGTGAGCGGTCGAGGGTCAGTTTGACCGAGTGGTGCGGGTCGCTGGTTGTTGGCAGAATGCAATGCGACGCCGCGGACCGATTAGTGGTGTCATCTGGGATTGGACCTTCGGAATTCCGTTTTGTCTAATGTTCATTTCGGGAGATGGTTGAACGAAGGTTACACTGGCTTGGACAGCTTGAACAATCACTTGCTCGGGGGACGAGAAACGCTATTTCTTCTATCCCTGCTTCCTGGTTGATAAGAACGAGCTTAGCCAAGCTTCGGCAGGGTGCGCTGAAGGAGCAGAGCGCCGGTGGCGACCGGGCAAGCGCCGCGGGATGACCGGGGGGGGGGGGAGGGTGGCAGACCGCTACGGGCGCCACTATCGCGGGTCTGACGGGCGGCCGTGGGAGCTCTTGGGAGTTTCCTGCCCTTGAAGGCGACAGTAGCTGTCCTAGCTCTCGAGCTTATTGCCCTTGGGGGCGAGCTTGCTGCCCCTTGGGGGCGAAGGTAGCTGTTACAGCCCTTGGGAGTTAATTGTCTTTGGGGCGACGATGGCTGTACAAGCTCTTGAGGAGCTTATTGCCCTTGGGGGCGACTGAGGCTGCACGGGCTCTTGGGAGCTTATTGCCCGTGGGGGCGACGATGGCTGTTCAAGCTCTTGGGGAGCTAAGGGGCGACGATGGTTGTACGAGCTCTTGGGAGCTTCTTCCTCTTGGGGGCGAGCTTGCTGCCCTTGGGAGCGACGGTAGCCGTACGAGCTCTTGGGAGCTTATTGCCCTTGGGGGCGACGATGGCTGTACAAGCTCTTGGGAGCTTATTGCCCTTGGGGGCGACTTGGGAGCTTATTGCCCTTGGGGGCGACTTGGGAGCTTATTGCTCTTGGGGCGAGCTTGCTGCCCTTGGGGGCGACGGTAGCCGTCCGAGCTCTTGGGAGCTTATTGCCCTTGGGGGCGACGATGGCTGTACAAGCTCCTGGGAGCTTATTGCCTTTGGGGGCGACTGAGGCTGTACAAGCTCTTGGGAGCTTTGCCCTTGAGGCGACGATGGTTGTACAAGCTCTTGGGAGCTTATTGCCCTTGGGGGGACGGTAACCGTACAAGCCTTTGGGTGCTTAATGCCCTTGGGGGCGACGAGCTTGCTGCCCTGGGGGGCGACGGTAGCCGTACGAGCTCTTGGGAGCTTATTGCCCTTGGGGGCGACGATGGCTGTACAAGCTCTTGGGAGCTTGTTGCCCTTCGGGGCGACTGAGGCTACACAAGCTCTTGGGAGCTTTGCCCTTGGGGGCGACGATGGTTGTACAAGCTCTTGGGAGCTTATTGCCCTTGGGGGCGACGGTAACCGTACGAGCCTTCGGGTGCTTATTGCCCTTGGGGGCGACGATGGCTGTACGAGCTCTTGGGAGCTTATTTTTCCTTGGAGGCGGGCTTTCTGCCCTTGAGGCGACAGTAGCTGTACGAGCTCTTGGGAGCTTATTGCCCTTGGGGTGACGATGGCTGCACGAGCGCTTGGGAGCTCATCGCCCCTGTGGGCGAGCTTGCTGCCCCTGGGGTGACGGTAGCTCTTGGAAGGTTCTTGCCCTTGGGGGCGACGTTGGCTGTACGGGCTGTTAGGAGCTTTTTGCTCTTAGGGGCGAGCTTGCGGCCCTCGAAGGCGACAGTAGCCGTATGAGCTCTTAGGAGCTCACTGCCCTTGGGGGCGACGATGGATGACTGTATGAGCTCTAGGAAGCTTATTGCCCTTGGGGGCGAGCTTGATGCCTGCCCTCGAAGGCTTCAGCACACGTCCGAGCTCTTGAAGCTTGCCTTTGAGGGCGACGACGGCCGTTCGAGCTCTTGGGAGCTTATTGCCCTGGGAGCGAGCTTGCTGCCCTTGGGGGCGACGGTCGCTGTACGAGCTCATGTGAGCTTTGCCCTCGGGGTGACGATGGCCGCGCAAGCTTTTGGGAACTTTGGCCTTGGGGCGACGATGGCTGTACGAGCTCTTGGGAGCTTATTGCCCTTGGGGGAGAGCTTTCTGCCCTTGGGGGCGACGGTGGCTGTACGTGTTCTTGGTAGCTTAGCGCTTGCTGCCCTTGGGGGTGACGGTAGCCCTATTGCCCTTGGGGGCGACTGAGGCGGTACGAGCTCTTGGGAGCTTATTGCACCTAGTGGCGACGACGGCTGCATGAGCTCTTGGGAGCTTATTGCCCTTGGGGCGAGCTTGCTCCCCTTTGGGGCGACGGTAGCTGTACGAGCTTTTGGGAGCTTATTGCCCTTGGGGCGACCGAAGCTGTACGAGCTCTTGGGAGCTTTGCCTGTGGGACCGACGGCAGCCCTACGAGCTTGGAAGCTTATTGCCCTTAGGCGCAGCTACTGGGTGCGGCACTGTCGGGAGCCCCCTGGCGCTCGCCGGACGCCGCCGCGCCTGACCCTCAAGGAGCGACACCCAAGGCCGTACTGGGTAGCCGGGAGCGGCCCGGTTCTCTTCCCAGATCTGTGTGCTTTTCGCCTTGGGCGGGAGTAAGAGGTCCGGTTATCTTACCCGATGTTTGCTGTTCGCCCTGTTCTCTCTGCCCGCCGCGTGTCCGCGCCCGCTGCGCCGCAACCGCCCGGCGCGGGGAGGGGCACGCGATATGGGCCGAAGGTCCACCGCGCGGCCAACGCGCGGGTCCCGGTCTAATTACTGGATCGGAGGATGCGCCGCGGGGCGGCGTCCACCCAGCTGCGCGCCCCCCATCCCTGGTGGGGGAGGGGGAGGGCGCGGTGACAGGGCGGGCGCTTGGCCGGCTCGAGTGGCGCGGCGGCACACACAGGGGCGCTCGCCACCCCCCTCCCTCGTCACTCGCAGGGGGGGGGGGGGGGGGGTAGGCGCGAACGGCTCGGCCATCTGCGGGCAGTGTGCGACGGTTCGCACGTGTCGCGGCGGTGCGGGGACCGGCACTGGATCGACGAGGAGGGCGTAACGCGCTGCCTTTTTCGGCGGGCTGCGTGCCAGCAATTCTTTCGTTTCACAACCGGGCCGCGGGCCGCGGCGGGTGTGAGCTCCGGATGTGTGGACGCGCCAGAGCGACCCGTCCGACTATCTGTATCTGCCGGCGACCTATACGGTCATCTGACCGGTGCGGGCGTTTGGGGCTGTGCAAGCTCTGGAGAGCTTATTGCCCTTGGGGGCAGACCGCGTGGGTGCTACTGTCGGGAGCCTGGGGGAGAATGACGGGGGCTTTCGAGCTCTTGGAAGATCTAATTGACGGTGCGAGGGCAGGCTGCATGTGCGCTACTGTCCAGAGCTCTTGGGAGCATGACGGGTGGCCGTGCGAGCTCTTGGGAGATCATAGTTGGCGGTGCGAGCTCTTGGGAGCTTATAGCCCTTGGGGGCACACCGTTAGTGACTCTACTGTCGAGAGCTCTGGGGGCATGTCAGGTGGCTGTGCGAGCTTTGGGTGCTCTTGCCCTGGGACATACCGTTTTGGGCGCTGAAGTTGAGAGCTCCTGGGAGCCTGACGAAGGGAGCTGCGCGAGCTATTGGGTACTACTGCCCTTGGTGCAGACCGCCAAGGCCACTGTTGTCGAGAGTTCTTGGGAGCCTGACCGGTGGCCGGGCGAGCTATTTGGAGCTTCTTGCCCTGGGGGCTAGCAGCTACGATAGTTTTCTGTCGCGACCTCCAGGAAGCATGACGGGTTACTGTGCGAGCTCTCGGGAGCTCATTGCCCTTGGGGGCAGACCGCTATGGGTGCTACTGTAGAGAGCTATTGGGAGCCTGAAGGATGGCTGCGCGAGCTCGCGAGAGCTTCTTGCCCTTGGGGGCAGACCGCTATGGGTGCCAATGTCTAGAGCTCGTTGGAGCCGGACGGGTGGCTGCGCAAACTCTTCAGAGCTATTGCTCTTGGGGGCAGACCGCATAGGCGCTACTGTTGGAAGCTTTAGGAGCACAAGCGACTGCTCGAGCCGGCGGGAGCCTATTGTCCTTGGGAGCAGACGGATACGGGTGTTACTGTCGCGAGCTCTTGGGAGCCGACGGATGGCCGTGCGAGCTCTTGGGAGCTTATTGCTCTCGGGGGAAGCCTCTATGGGGTTCGTGTCGAGAGCTCCTGGGAGCTTACAGTTGGCTGTGCGAGCTCTTAGGAGCCTCTTGCCGTTGGGGGCAGACCGCTAAGAGTGTTCACAGCGGGAGCTCTATTGAGCATGACGGGTAACCGTGCGAGCTCTCGGGAGCTTATTGCTCTAAGGTTGCTGACGAGAGCTCTTGGGAGCTTACAGTTGGCGATGCGAGCTCCGAGCTCTTGAGAGCATCTTGCCCTGGGGGCAGACCGCTACGTATGTTTCATGCCACGAGCTCTAGGGAGCGCAAGAGAGCATCACGGATGGCTGCGATTTGCGAGAGCTCTTAGGAGCTTAAAGTTGGCTAAACAAGCTCTCGGGAGCTTTCTGCCTTTAAGGACAGGTCGCTTCGGGTGTTTTCCCCTGCGCGAGCTCTAGGGAACATGACGGGTGGCCGTGGCAGCTCTCGGGAGCTCTCCACTTGACTGCGCGAGCTCTTGGGAGCTTAATGCCCTCGGGCAGACCGCTACGGGCGTTTCCTGGCGCAGCTCAAGGGAGTATGATAGGTGGCCGTAGGGCTCAATTGGGAACTTGCAGTTGGCTGGTTAAGCTTTTGGGAGTTCCTTGCCCCGGGGGCAGACTGCTACGGGGGTTTTCCCGTCGCGAGCTCAAGGGAGCATGGCGAGTGGCTGTGCGCTCTTGGGAGCTTACAGTGGGCTGGACCAGCTCTCGGGTTCCTGCCCTTGGGGGCAGACCGCTCCGGATGGTTCCGGTCCCGATCTCTAGGGAACACTACGAGTGGCTGTGGAAGCTCTTAGGAGCTTACAATTAGCTACGTGGCCTATTGTTTGGCGGGGTTTGGCGGGTGGTTCCAGGAGCAGGAACTGCCACCAGTGGGCGATCGGCCTTTACTCAGCCAACAGAGTGTCTAGATCACGGAGGCGTCAGGCATGAGCCCAATGGCAACTTAGCGGCCCCCCGGCTAAGAGGCGTTGGGCGAGGGCAGACAGATGCCGGAGAGAGCGAGGGAGAGGGAGGGAGGGTGGGAGGGAGAGAGATAAGCGGAGCGGGCGGGCTGGGGCGGGAGGCACGAGGGGAGCGCGGGATATAGGACAGTCAGAGACGAGCCAGCGAAGGGGACGGACCATCGGTCATGGTCTCAACAATTTTTTTTTTGTTCTTCTTTGTTTTTTTTTCCTGTCGTGACCCCACTGTGGCGGGTGGTTCCAGGAGCAGGAACTGCCACCAGTGGGCGATCGGCCTTTACTCA
This sequence comes from Amphibalanus amphitrite, assembly GCF_019059575.1. NCBI lineage: Eukaryota > Metazoa > Arthropoda > Thecostraca > Balanomorpha > Balanidae > Amphibalanus > Amphibalanus amphitrite. Next base: position 428,722 of record NW_024881636.1, read on the forward strand.
GCCAACTTTTTGCGTTGTTCGATGGCCAATCGTCATAACCATTTCGGCATCAGTTTGGACAAGCGTCATTCAGAATAACCCATCGGTGATGTGCATCACTGTTTGACGGTCGGCAAAACAGGCTGGACTCCATTTAACCATTCTGCATAACTCTTTGTCATTGAGCACAATGTTCGTCATAGGCAAAACACTTTGTCAGATTGTCATAATGCTTCGACATTTCACAAAATGGTTAGTCGATGTGCAAAATTCATCGGCACTGTGCGTAAAAAATGACTGTTGATTTAAAACTTTCGTCAATGATCAAAATGTCAATGATGTAGTGCTTATCTAGCCATATTCAATGTTTAACGTTAATCACGCATTCAGGGATGAGGCTTATGACAGTTCCAGCGCAATTTGCAACCAATTAACCATTGGATTCCGAAAAAAGGCAGATATGCAATAGCTACGAGGAGACTACCGGCGCAATACCGAGTAGGGTTGTAGACGGTCGAGCGTCGGACTCCTAAGCGATTCGATACAAACTACGAAGTCGGCCGTCATTATCGCGTCACTGCCCGTGCGATGTCATGGGACAACGCCTCGGGCGGCCGCGCCGGTCGGACTCGCGAGGGAATGGCTGACAGATGGCAAGCCGGGCCCTGCCGGCCGGACACCTTGGTTTTTGGGGCGGGGCTGACTTATCCAGCCTGTTGCCTGTTCCTTGGTGTTTCAGGCGGGGTTAACTTATCCAGCATGTTGCTCTGTTGCCTGTCCATTTTTCAATCAGCCGATAACATGTCAGCTGCGTCCATCTACATTGTAGGTACCTATGGCGCTCATGAACGCTACCGATTTTTATGTGGATCAATGGTCTACGAGTTTCGCCACCTATGCCTCGCACTGCACTGTATAAACGTGGTCATATTTATACTTCTCTGTAAAGGGGCGATCTGTTTTTAGTTTTGACGAAATGTTATGAGGAATGCCGAAATTAGCATGGGGATGCTTTGGTGAACGACGAAGGAATATTAACGAATGACGAAGCATGTATCCAAATCGTCAAAGGTTTTGCCGGAACTCAATCAGTTATGGCGAATAGCGAAGGTAATACCAACTGACGAACTGTGGAGTGGGATCAGCATTCCGTTTTGCCCATATGCTGAAGGTTTTGCCGGAATGCCTCTCACTGGCGCCACCTATGTGCTGATCGGACGAATGGGTTTTGCTGATTGGCCATCGAACAACGCAAAAAGGTGTAGAGGGGCAAATTGATGTTAGTAGAGAGAAGAAGACATGAACACCGCATTTGCCATATTCAGTGGGTGCCCAGCCGCCATTAGGCACCCCCGCCTCCATCAGTATGTGCGGCGGCGTGTCTGCTGCAGCCCCCAGATATGTGACTGTGGGATCCGGGAGGTCGCCGAGGGTTTATGGGCATTCAGTCGGCCATCCGCCGCGTCACCGCACCCAATAGCGGTCCGTTAGCAGTCGTCCGATGAGCTGTGGATGCCATTCAGCCGGGACGTGACTGCCCGAGCCGCTCAGCGCAGCATGCGGATATTTTTATTGGCATTCATGGTGGCTGGATGTGGTCCATTATGCCAGCCTGTTTATTCTGGTTATTCGTTTCGGTCGCTGTCGGATGTGTTATTCAGTGCTGCTGCGGTCATGTCATTAACAGGAAACCAATAGCGGCATCCAGACTAATCCTAATTAGGGAGGGATCGGAAGAAGGTCAATGGCTGATCGGGATCAGAGATCACAGAGCGCAAATAATACAACGAGCGGTATTCAAGTAAACTTAGAATACATGACGCGTAGAAAAATTGACGGCTTGATTAATGCATGAAGTAAAGTACATGCCTGCATATCTCGGAAAATTAAGCAGTTCACCAATGCAGTAGGCCACTCGCTAATCCTTGATAAGCGGTTAGGTGTATGTGAGTGGCAGCTGAGGCGTTGGCAGTAGTAGCGGTGGTGATGTCGACTCCCCCCCCCCCACCCCCTCCACAGTCCGTACTCACCATCAGGTTGGGCGGCGTGGTGAGTCCGGCGCGTTTCAGCTCGCTGCGGACGGCGCCGGCCACCACCGACAGCAGGATCTCCTGAACAGACTGGTGGGTGACCTCCTTCACCTGGCTCACCTGCTCCCAGCTCAGGCCGCCCAGGCACACGTCTGTCCTGGAGGCGCCCGCCGCCCCCGCCCCCGCCGCGGCCGGGCGGCAGCCCAGCAGCCACTGCGCGGCGGTCACCGGAGCCACGAACAGCGCGCGCACACAGTTGAGCGAGTAGGTGACGCTGCCGAAGGTGGCGCGCGGCGGCACCGGCCCGGTGGCCGGCTCCGAGAGCAGGTGGCACAGGGCGCGCAGCAGACCCATGCCGTCCGACACGACACAGTGCACCCGCACCAGGAGGCCGGTGCGGCGCGGCGGACCGGCCACCGTCACGGCCACCGCCTGCCAGGGCGGCCGGTCCAGCGGCAGGCCGCGCGCCGCCTCTGCGCCCACAAACTCGGCCAGTTCGCCCTCCCCGTCCAGCTGTGGACCGGACACGATGTGCTGCTCGACACAGAACCGGTCGTCGGCCAGCCAGGCGCTGCCGGTGGCGAACGAGACGACGCGCTGCGAGAGGCGCGCCAGGCTCGGGTGCTGCAGGTGGGCGGCCACCACGCGGCGCACCGCCTCCAGCTGGAACTGGTCGTCGAACATGAGCAGCGCCTGGTGGACGGGCGGCGGCGCGGCCGAGTCCGGCTCGACCATCTGCAGCCACTGGGCATCGTGCGGCGACACCAGGTTGGCCATCACTTCGAGGCGGCGCTTCAGCGGCAGGCGGCGCAGTGAGGAGGCGCAGAGCACGCTGACGCGCCGGCCGGCCGCCGCCAGCGGGTAGAGCACCAGTAGTACCAGCGTCAGACAGATGCCCAGCGTCAGGCTGAGCGCCACCACCAGGAACGAGCCGACGAACGAGCAGAGGATGCCCTCGTCCAGCGGGTGCACCAGCCGGCCGACCTTGGCGTCCTTCAGGCCCGGGAACGGCGCCGGCACCGGCCCGGCGGCGGCGGAGTCTGAGCCGGCGGTGGCGGGAGCGGTCCGCGCAGGCTCCACTGGTGAGATTCCCAGGCTGTTTGCTGAGTGGTCTGTGGTCGATTCGGCGGGAGGGCGAGGCTCAGATGAGGTGGTGTTGGGCCGGCCGGCTGCAGCCGCGGACATCTCTGCCCTGAAACGGCCACAGACGCGCTTTCAAATTCAGAGCTCACCTAAAGCCGACCAAACACGAGCGCTGTCAGAGGCTGCCCAAGACAGTCACTACTACACTGTAAGGGCTCACCCAAAACAGTCACATAAGCATAAGCTGTTACAGATCATCTAAAAACGGCCAAATAAGCTTTCACAGTGGTGATGACTGATGCGCGCAAACGGCGATGCGCGCATGACTGTTCAAGTGCGCCCTAAAACGACCGCCTAGAACAAGGTCACTAGTAAGGCGGTGACGATCTGGCCAATTGCTCGTTAGCTGCTCAGCAGGGCCAATAGAGAGGCTACGGGGCGCGCCAGTCGACTGTTTGCTATCGCACAGCCAACTCTGTAGCACGGGCGCCGAAAATCCCCCAGTTCCTTATGAAGTGTTTACAGGCCAGCTCGCTGGCGCTGAGCCTACATAATAAGGCGCCGAGAGAGCGCTACATTATTTCGCATGTGAATTAGAAGTCCAGATGTCTTCGTCTGTCTTCGCTCCCTCGGTAAACAAAACGGGGTCCTCCAGGCAACAGATTCTGAACTAAAGGCAACTTCTCGAGGTTGTTAAAAAATGCATGCATTGCAATTAGCAGATGACAAATGACAGATTACATACCAGCTTGGTACTGCAGCTCAGGAAAGCACATCAATACTTTTAAAGTAATGTCGGTCGGTACTCGGTAGATATGGTGCTTAAACAGCATTGTAACAGCACTGTGTGCTATGTAGAGTGTAGACTGTGGTGCTTTTATAAACGTGATTGGTAAAAAGGGTTTTAGTTTCATGTCGTACTTATTATCACCATTCAGCGACATATTATCGAGATCATTTCTACTAACATACTAGCATAGTAACAACACTTTGTATATCAAAAGCCAGTTTTGTGTTTCGCAATGCAAGGGAGGAAGCAACTGCACTGCACTTGTATCGTATTGCAACCATCAGGGAGATGTATCAGATAGCAGCCACTCACGTGGCCTGTTCGTCCGTGTTTCAATCATGCTTCCTGGCGGCGTCAGCGCAGTGCCGGCTATTCCTCTGTGCGGGATGTACGTCACCACAGCGCGGCCTACGTCAGCCACTAACCCCTATTTGCCCGGACAGCGCCTGCGTTGCGTGAGAGCGGCGTTGCGTCCGGGGTTGATTGGATTAGTGTCCGGTGCCACCCGTCAGTAATGGATGTACCGAGAATCGTCCCACACGCACCGGCGTGGAGAGAAGGGTCAGCCGGGTTCAACACAGCGCTGCAGAGCTCACGGTGACGGCGGCAGGTCGAAAGGTCATCAGGGATGTTAGATGAGGTTACAGTGGCGAAAAGTTAAAATGAGCGTCGAAATGTCAGAGACTCACAAAAATCAAAAGAAGAATTTGCAGCACTAATAATTTTGCAACAGTTAATAGCAACATCCTCATTGCACATGAAATAGTTGAACTTTTGATCGCCTCATAAAGAGCCAACAATTGTTGGACTGAACATAAAATTAACAGAAAATGAGCTCCGCCTGATTATGCCGACAGTAAATGCCAATTATTACTATTTGCGTTTGATCAGCAGTAATTGGTCGAAACTGAATAATGCTGATAAAACATTGGGTTGATCCTAATGCACGGAAACATTATTACCAGTAAAACGCCTTTTGGGCGAAGAACGAGCGAGCGAGATAGTGAGCCCTGCACGTGCGCAAGGGCGAGAGGGTACTTCCAACGGGCTTGTGCAAAGCACCCTTCTAACCGGTCGCTAGCGGTGTGCCAAATTTGAACGCAATCGGCCCAGCCGTTCCTGAGATCTGGAAGCGGCATTCTGCACGTGCGCACGTGCAAAAGGGGTCCAAACCGACTTTTGCACGGCACCCTACTAAATGGTCCCCAACTGTGTACCAAATTTGAGCGCAATCGGCCCAGCCGTTCTCGAGATCTGGGAGCGCCCCCTGCACGTGCGCACGTGCAGTAGCACCCTAACCGCAACACATGGGAATGCATTGCCTGGTGGGTGCCTACCTGTAGGTATGCCAAGTTTCAGCGAAATCGCCCCAGTAATTACCGAGTTATTGAAATGGGAACAAATTTGGCACCTCTTCTTTTTGCATTTTGCACGTGCAGTGGGGGTCCCTCACATAGATCAAGAATATCCGACCTTTGGTAGAAGGGATGCAGATACCCTACAAAAATTACCGCAAGACAATCGCCCAAGCGGCTGCTGAGATATGGGCCTCTCAAAATCACTACTTTTGCAAAACAGCTTGAACACCCTTGACTTTTCACGTGGCACGTGCCACGACGGTCACTGAGATGTATCAAAAGTAGTCAATTACGGGGTAGAAGGAATGGGGCTACCCAGCAAAAAAGACCGCAGGCCAATCGGTCCAGCGGCTGCTGAGATATAAGCCTCTCAAAAGCGTTACAGGCCGGGCCGGGCCGGGTCGGGCCGGGCCGGGCCGGGCCGCTCATACTGAGATTTTTCCGTTATATTGAAAAGACTCACTTCGCTCGCTGCGCTCGCTCGCTCGTAATTATTACCAGTAAAACGCCTTTTGGGCGAAGGACGAGCGAGCGAGATAGTGAGCCCTGCACGTGCGGAAGGGCGAGAGGGTACTTCCAACGGATTTGTGTAAAGCACCCTTCTAACCGGTCGCTAGCGGTGTACCAAATTTGAACGCAATCGGCCCAGCCGTTCCTGAGATTTGGAAGCGGCATTCTGCACGTGCGCACGTGCAAACGGGGTTTAAACTGACTTTTGCACGGCACCCTCCTAACCGGTCCCCAACCGTGTACCAAATTTGAGCGCAATCGGCCCAGCCGTTCTCGAGATCTGGAAGCGCCCCCTGCACGTGCGCACGTGCAGTAGCACCCTAACCGCAACACATGGGAATGCATTGCCTGGTGGGTGCCTACCTGTATGCCAAGTTTCAGCGAAATCGCCCCAGTAATTACAGAGTTATTGAAATGGGAACAAATTTGACACCTCTTATTGTTGTATTTTGCACGTGCACTGGGGGTCACTCACATAGATCAAGAGTATTCAACCTTTGGTAGAAGGGATGCAGCTACCGTATAAAAATTACCGCAAGACAATCGCTCAAGCCGCTGCTGAGATATGGGCCTCTCAAAATCACTACTTTCGCAAAACTGCTTGAACACCCTTGACTTTTCACGTGGCACGTGCCACGACGGTCACTGAGATGTATCAAAAGTAGTCAATTACGGGGTAGAAGGGATGTGGCTACCCAGCAAAAAAGACCGCAGGGCAATCGGTCCAGCGGTTCCTGAGATATAAGCCTCTCAAAAGCGTTACAGGCCGGGCCGGGCCGGGCCGCTCATACTGAGATTTTTCCCTTATATTGAAAAGACTTCGCTTCGCTCGCTGCGCTCGCTCGCTCGTAATAACCAGGCTGTTGCTCATTTCATTGCTAAATGTTTGGCGTTCCCGGTGCTTTATTCCTATTGAAGCACTCATTACCTACGGCGAAACGGTTCTGCAATCTGCATCCAGTGAAGGCGCATTTAACCATGAAGCGAATTAGGCTCGTATGTTATGCGCTTTCCGTCCCCTGCAGCTTTGATGACACATTTCCGTACTGATAGGCTTGCAGACCGGGGCGGCACAGACACACACACACACAGACACACACACATTTGGAGCGCACGGGGCGCCGGTGGAACAACAAACCGGCCCGGGCCGTCCATCCGGCGCTGCCGCGGGCACCAGACCACACACCCTGCGGTGCGTCAGACCGCCACTGCGGACGATGTCTGCGGTCTGGCTGCAGACCCGCACGACGAGCCATTTATTTCCACAGGGAACGCAGGCTGTATTCGGGGACAGAACTGTCGATTTGGCGGCGAAACTAAAGGCGACGACAAATGGCTTATTCTGTCCAAAATTAAAACACTTTAAACGAATGCCAGATGTTATTGCGTCCGTTCTTATTTGTCGCAAATTAAATTGCAAGAGCATATCCAATTTACACGAGTTTATCGAGTTACCTTGCAATCAGGAAGTTGATGCGGGTTCGAACTGGAGAGCACAAGTTCTTGGAAGCTTTAGAGATCAAAGAGTGTTCGTTGAACAGGTTGAACATATCCAACAAACTGGAAAGCCGGCAAGCCTGACACACGAGTCCACTGACGCGACCCAGTCACGGAGAACTCGCTAAACTTATCCTGTTGCCGTGGTCCCAGACGCAGCAACAATGGAACAGAGTCGGAGACAACTGACGAACCTGGCTGCGGTGATTCTGACCCCTGTAGTCGGAGGTCGGGGCTAATTCCAGCCGTATTGATCGGTCATTTTAAAGAGACCACTCACGCCGACAGTGGCGGTACATTGCGACAAGTCTACTTCTAAAAAATGAGACACTAAACCCTACCGGTAACTTGATCGCCACTACAGTCTGTACTTCTCGGCAATCAGCCTAAGTTCTGCTTGTTGATACGACTTCCTGGGTTTGTTGAGTTTCTCAATTGAGGGTTCTTCGCTTCGAAACTTTAGCTGTCAAGACTTCAAGTAGTAGCTGCATGCACTTACATTGAACAGTCGGTAGTGTTATAATACGCGTACCTATTAAATGATTGAAAATACATATACATTTCACCGACCGTCGCTGCGTCGTTGGGCTCTAGCCCGCCCGTGACCCGCAATGCATTGGTGTACTGCGGGCCAGCCTACGTGCCAGGCGGTAACGGGAACCGCGACGCTGAACGAGAGCAGTAAACCCTGCCAGTGCCCGTGTTGTGTTGTGTGGAAACCAACCACAGGCGGCGGAACGGGGAGGGCACCAGGGCACCGCGCCTCCCCATTGATTTTGGCATTTTATCATTAGCCCTATAGGCGTTGCATGGAAAGAATCGGACAAAAAGTCGACAGAGCCGACTTTTGGTCGGCTCCTTAATTGAGAGGTTTAGCATGATCATTCTTTATTTAGCACACCGGTGAATGTATGTTTTATTGGTTAGTTTCGCTATGGTCAAAACCGTCAAAACAAAGTAAGAGAAGGGCAATGGTCTATGTAGTATATGCGATATTTAGGCTCAGTATAAATTTTCGGGAAATTCTAGTTCAATCCACTGGTGACTGAAAGTGGCAAGTGCAGAGTGCAGGCTGCTTTATTAATTAATAAAAAAACGGACAACCACACATACACATACATACAGGGCCTAGTAAAGAACCGAGACAACTACCACATGGACTCTCTCCCGAGTGGAGGTACTTCAAAGGTGCATGACCACGAGGGAGTATTGTTGCATATCGTTAAAAATCCACACGCAATCCATACGGATTGGAAAACCGATTTACTTCACAGAAAACGTGACGAGAGACCGCAGAACCATCAGTAGGAACTGCTCGCTGAATGGTCGCTTTCATAAACATTTTTTTTTTGTTTTTAGAGCGAAATCCTCGAAAAGAAACTTTATTTTACTGAATATATAAGTAGTTAACGATGCTTGCAAAGAGTGTTCTGCTGCTCCTATTGCTCTTGCTAGCTCCATCATGTGCACACGTGGGTACTCCAGTGCTTCTCTGGAAATCAAGTAGTGGACGCGGTGACCTGACCCTTCCTGACCTTCAGAGAGCCTCGCCGACAGAAGAAGTGTCCCAGTTCTACCAGTTCCTCAATGCGATGGAATCTGAGCTTTTGGTCATCTTCCTCATGAACGAGCTCAATGTCGAAGACTTCAGTGGGTATCCAGACGCGCTCTCGCAACTTCAAAGCGAGTTCGAGTCCAGTGAGCACGTCTTTGCACCAAGCATGCCTTCAGTGGAGATGGAGAGGCTCACTTCCTTCCAAATCATCAACGTCAGCGCCAGCGGTCCGTCAGCCATCCGTCTGGGGGATAGCATCACCAAGACCCTGCTTCTTGTCAACCTCAAGGACCGGTCAGCTGCAGACAGACGCGAGGCCCTGCTTCAAGTGGACGACGCCATTGAACATGTGCTTGAACAAGTGCGACGTCTCACAGATAACTACGTGGCTATGCTTACTGGACGTTACACAAGCATTGGTGAAGATATTGAATCACGTTCCAGTCGAAGCCTGAAGGCTTCTACCCCCGACAAAGCCCCCGACAAGCCGACGACCCCACATCATCTCTTCCTCAACCTCGGCTGCATCCTGCTGTACACATCAGACTCGCCGGTCATCCACTTCATGTCCATGAAGGCGGCCACCTCTCAGCACCCTCTGCTGCTGCCGCTCGGTTCTCCGAGCTCCAACGCCAGCAGCTGCAACGGCAGCGACGTCAACAGCGCCATCATCGTCTGGCAGCACGCCAACAGCTCGTCTGTCGACCTCGCTGGCGTCACGCTGAACCTCACCTTCCGGGCGAACATGACCCGGCCCGGCGGCACCGATGTCTCCTTCTGGACGCTGAGCGAGGTCACCCTCTCCTACGCCGGCAACGTGGACGACAAGGCCATCAGCAAGGCGGTGGTGACGCTGGACTTTGACGACGTGTACGCGCCGCGTCACTTCTCGTACCACTGCACCAGCCGCATGTGGGCGGCTGAGCCGTCAGCCAACGCCACCGACAACGACGCGCCAGTGTTGACTGCCATCCAGCTGCCGGGATTTCAGGTAAGAGTAGGACCTAGCCTCATTAAGACGTAAATGGTCAGATTTATCGTTAACCCCACGATGCTTAGTGCTTACCAATAAAGTTAAATCCAGTGCTTACTTATCAAGTAATACCTTCTAACGCATAGATATACTTCTTATTTACTTAGTTAAGTTAAAGTAAATAATTAAAGTTTATTAAATAATTTAAATACTGATTAAGTTAAATTAAACTTAGAAACTCGCTTAGTTACCTACATCCACAAGCCATACCTTGACCTCACTGTCGGCTGTCTAGGTCACCATGGAAATCTTCAACACTAACAATGTTCATTGCCCAATGCCCATTAACCGTCCGTTGTTAGCATTTGGCTGATTGCTGCTTGGGTGCCGAGATATTAGCACACGGCGCTCAAAACTGTTGGCGTATCCTGTGGTTCGGCGGCCTGATGACCGACGTCTTCTTAGCAGTGGGTGGTGACCGCTCGCGGTTGACCAGCGAGTTTCTAATGACAGAGGCAGGCATATATACCGCTGGATAACTAGGGGTTGATTTGTGTCCCCACCCATTAGCGATATAGTGTGCATAACTCACCTCTGACACCGCTACTGCTGACTTACCAGGTAACCGCTATGATATGGGTGAGCAACGGATAAAGCAGCATTGCCCTCCACCTCGGCAAACGGCACCCTCCGTCCCCTGGCGTGACATGACACGGACAAACGGCCGTCGCCATTTCGTGACCGTCACGTCAGCGTGACCTTCCCGTGCCGGTTAAATAACAGCATCTGTCCGCAATAGCATTTACTGCCCAGCTAAAATAATAAATATTCCTCATGTTATTTTCGGCTGAAGTCGTTATGGTTGAAATTGAACATCCGCATCAATTTCTTCTTTAATCAGAATTACGAAAATATGTAACTGAATCCCTAGCCCAAACGGCCGTCAGCGGGACAGAAAATACCCCAAATCATCGTCTTTCTCATCTCCGACTACTGCACTGTCGTGGTCCACATCCCAAGACATCTCTTTCCACGGCCTAAAATCACCGCGGTATGCTCTGGCATACCTACTTATCAGGCGGCCAATTTTCCGGGCGATTTCCGACCCATCGTCCCACTGCTGAGGAGAGTCGTCCAAGAATAGAGCGACGGCCTGCGGCACCTACGGGGGCCGCCGCCACTGAGAGGCAGAGGGTACGGGTCCGTCTACAGCACCTCGGGCCAGCCGGACTGAGAGCGGTTCCGGAACTCGGACCCAAGCCTTGGCTCGATATTTCATGGGGCCATGTAACGCATTCGTGCTTACCTGCTGATTCGTATAAGTTTTTTAAAGTTAAACTCATGGTGCCATTTTTAACGTATTATTCGAGTTCCTTGTTTCCCTTGCTTAATCGCATTCCTCCTTTATATTTTCCACGCCACATTAGTGAATGCACTTTGATATTCCGACTATCCCACATACATATTTGACGGTACCTAACATGTCATCAGAAAGGAATATGGGAAATACACATACAATCCACGTTCCACATTATTGCAATTACATACGTTAGTATATTGCACATGAACCAGACGTAAAAATGCGGAAGACGTAAGGCATCCCTTTACCATGCCTCTGTAGTATGCTCCTTCCTGAGAACTACTGTCACATAAATCATGATAACGTGATCTGAGCCTACCAGCATATTTCCTCCCTGCCATCAGATGGAGTCTGGCTAGTGCAACATTGATTGATGATGACTAAAACTGACGCGTTTGGCCACTTGATGCGCTTGTACTTTTTATTTACTGCTGTTCACGTAACCCCATGTTAAAAATATGCATTCCCTAATGTTTATGGCAAAAAGAGTTATTCCACACCAGTAAAGTTTATATAATTGGTAGCTTTCGAATGCTACTGCCTTCTTCGTCAGCCATAGGTTAGTTTCTAACACAACAAGACAATACACATTTGAAAAAATACAATCTCATTTTACACAATTCAAAAGCTACCAATTATATAAACTTTACTGTTGTGGAATAACTCTTTTTGCCATAAACAATATGTCCCAGTACAATAGTTCCATTTTTAAAGTTATTCCCTAATGTTTTCTTTCTGTATTTATATATTGTGCACAATGCACATCTATTATCTTCTTTTCTCAGGTACAGTAATGGCTGTTGTTCCGTCTGTTCAATGATCCCCATTGTTTCAATCATTCCCCACTCCACAGGTCCAGGCGTTCCTGGCGAAGGGCGCGAAGGCTCGCTTCGGCCGCGCCTGGGACTGCACCACCTTCTTCACCATTCCGATCCTATCCGGGCTGTTCGTCACGCTGCTGATGCTGCTTATCCTGATCATCTCCGTGAAGATGCTGATGAACGTGCCGACCATGGATCGATTCGACGACCCCCACGGCCCGCTGCTGATGGCCCACCTGCCGTTAGCGAGTGAGTGAGCTTGTCGGCAATCGAGGTCTGTCCGCCAGAAAGTGAATGGCCTATCAACGAGTGAGCTCTGCTCTCCAGCGAGTGAGGTCTCCCAGTCAGCGAGCGATGTCTGACCGCCAGGAAGTGAGGTCTGCGGGTGAGACTTCCCTGGCAGTGTGTGAGGTCTATCCACCAGGGAGTGACCTCTGGTCGCCAGCCCGTTATGTTCGCCCTCCGACAAGTACGTTTGACAAACCCGTATGTCACAGATAGGGGCTTCATAGAGAAGAGAAATGCGTTGTAAAGGCGCTCTTCTTCAGCACGTTGATCGTACATTGTTCTTTCGTGCATTGGATTAAGTTCAGTGTGCCTGATACGTTTTCAGTGGGTATAGTTCGTGCAGTGAGTACAGTTCAGGATTGATGATGTATGTAGTTCCCTGTATTGTGTGTAGCTCACAGCACAGTTCCGTGCTCTGTGCTCGGTTCCTTTTGCTCAATGCCTCCAGTGTCGTTCGCTGTTGTGTGGGGGCGTGTCTGCGCTGCATTGTAAGCCGCGGTGCCTTGTTCCGAGCCACAGCGTTTGTATGATTTATGCCGTCTGGTTGCCTGCGGGCACTCAGTTTGTCACACTTATGCCGTGTGAAGAAATAATACTAATAAAACATGATGAACGTTCACGTACCACTGGATTATGAGGTCATGATTTCATGCTGTCCCATTTTCACGGCAGTCGATGGTGACTTGAGCTTTCATTGCTTTGGTTGCAAGGTGAATTCATTTGACATCTAATGTGCATACACATATACAGTGACTCACTCCACTTCCTCATATCACCTCCAAGTCTGTCTGTAGAGCCCTTAATGAACCCATGCGCAATAGACAGACGCTGTGCTATTGGGCCTTCTCCTGGATATGATTCTGTCTTTCTCTGTCCCTAGTTTGCGCACCTCTCGGACAAGTTCTGTCCAGAGAGCGAAGTTCTCAGCACTCGGCGCTATTCCGCGCGGTTCGGAAGGAAGGAATGCGGTTGGAAAGAACGACTTTTCCGGGGAGGAATGACAATATCACGATATCATGCTGAGATGAATGTAGCCTATATGCGCATCCTGATGGCAGCATTGCCGGCAAATACCTACCTTTCTTAGACATATACCTATTCCCATCGCCGGAAAGGTTGGCGTTGCCTTCGCCGACCTCTGAAACTGCTGTTTGGTAAATGCACTGCCAGAGATGATTTGTTATCAGTGCGGAATTTACTCGAAACACAATGGCGCGCTGAAGCAAACAGATTTCCTTTCACGCCCGGACTCGCTCAATAATTTGACGCGACAACTCAATACGGCAGCGACGGGCCGCCTAATTGCGTTGCGCCACTTGGACTAAGTTTCCTTTCCGCAGTACGGGAACAACGACAGGCCAGCCTGATGAGATTGGCCCCGGCCCCGCTCGCTCCGAATACGTGAGGCAGAAAACCAGAGCCAGTATACGAGGAGAACTACTGGCTGCTTGGAAGTTTAACGAAAACCGGTGAACTTTGATCATTCCATAAGGTAATGTATTAAAATGAGCGAACTTCCGATGCAAAATACCGCTCATTTTGCAAGTCATTACAGTTACCACCCACCTTATTGTAGATGACGATCCGATGTACAGGGTGTCTCAAAAGTTCGTTGACACATTTCCAATGCCCATAAAGCATATAAGAACCGGCCAAAAATCTAAGGTTTTGGTGTCTGTGTGCACACTAGACAAATATGCATGCTTTGACAACTGATTCGCAAGGTTGGAAATCAAACCCTTTGCTGTATTTCCAAAAATATTTGCCCATACCGATTTTCGTCTCTCCGTCAGCTGCCGGAGGCTGATAAAAGGTTACCAGCTTCCAAGCTCTTGTAGGGGAATCCCCTGCAGTTTCTGCGTCGGATTTAGGTTTGACGGACGAGCTTCCCGGCAACATCCGCTTTTCCCTGAAAGCCGACAGCTTGCATCGACACCATCCATGAGTATTTTGTAGGTCTTCTCTGGCGCTAACTCCTTCATGAATGACTGGCGCCGACCTCCCTGCACCATTTTCCTTTTCAAAACAACCCCATTTCTGAACAAATGGGAAGTGCCAAAATTTTTTGCAGCATATCGTAGCAGAATGTCTCGGCCACCTGTTTCTTAGACACATTGTGCAAATTTTGCAAATCCCAAACGCTCGTCATTCCCCATGCCAAGACGGAGTAGGTCGATGGGTTGCGGAGTGTTTTCCTCAGGAGAGGTTCTGCTTTGTATACGGCCAAAACCTGTCAATCGTGCGGTTTTGTCGGGATTTTGGTCTAAAAGAAAGCTATTCACTCCAGATCTGCCTCTTGAAACTTCGTAAGATAAAACTTTACATTAATTGACACTTTTGGAGGGTAAGTTGTCCTTGGCATTGACGATTTTCGTGTTATTTTCCCCAAAAATTTAGTGTTATAGATATCATAAACAATTTCAAATGATACTTTGTCTTTATTTTACGATGACCTGCAATTTTTTAAACTGGATAACCTCTGTCTGTGAGCTTCTTGTCAGTTTTCAATAGTTATGACTTTATTTTCAGCTGCTTTCCGGAGCAAGAGTCTGCGGCCGTATGAGGGTCGTTCAAAACGCATGGTTTTGTCCCTCAAAAATTTTAACCACCGTTTTTATTATATGATCATCATGTTGTACTCATCATCGCCGACACTTTGCCACGTGTCATTTCCGACTTAACCATTCCCATTACTCCTGAAACAGAGTTTCTCAGCCGACCCGATTTTGAGACCTCCATTTTAATGCCTGACCCATGGTCAGAGATGAACCCTTTTTGTGAGCTCATGAAGGGTCGAATGCGCTTGAAAACAATGAGACTCCTTGAGGAAGGTTGTTACCAATGCCCATGCAAAATTCCGACTGTTAATTTCTTGTTGATTCAGAATTATTGACAAAAAAGCATGGCTGGTACAGCCCACCGCTAAAGTAATGTGTGGTTTTACCAATCTCAACGGATGGCTTTGACCGGCAATTTTTTAATGCGGAGTGATCGAAAAGAAGACGTCAATAGATAAAGTTGCAGCTGCAAGGGTAACTATACAGGTTAGCTACATTCAAAGTTTCATTGTGGTCTGGCTAATTATTCCTAAGCTTCAGAAGCAGAACATACCCAGGACTGAAACCGCACATTACTTATGCCGTGGACTGTACAGCCCTCTGCAGACCTGCGTGGTAGATATTCGTTTTTCGACAAAGCCGATAATACAAAGGCTATGCTATCAGTCGGTCGGATCTCACTGCAAATCGATGCGCCATGCTCCACTCCTTCGATTAGGTCTATCGCTAAACAAACTATACGCCTTGTGTGGCAACAAAATACAAAAGTTTGTTTTGGGAACAAATATAAGCTTTTGGGTTTTGTTGCCGAACTAGATGGAAAATGAATACGATGATAATGCCAACCTAAGGTGCAGAGTCGCGCGCGTCTTGCTGTTACGATTTCTGTATGACCGTTAGCATAGTATTCGCGTTATTCTCGTTTTTGTCGAAAAAAGAATACCTACCACGCAGTTTGCAGAGTGCTGTACCTGTCAACGAACTTTTGAGACACCCTGTAGAGTTAAAGATGTTAAGTGTTCATTAACCCGCGCGGGGCTGGGGGGGGGGGTAAATTTTACCCCCCCCCCTCGCGAATATTTGCAATATCTCAAAAACGGCAGCGCGCAGCGCCGCCAAACTTTCAGTACCTTTTCTTACATCAATTTGACACGTTCCCTGAAAATTTGAGCGAAATCCGTCGGAAATTTTTTGAGAAATTGACGTTTTAGTGACGTCATGTTCGCCATTTTCGCCTCAAAAACGGCAAAAGTTCAAACGCCGCTAACATCTTCATTTTTAACCCGCGACCTGGTGGGGGGGGGCTATTTTTTGCCCCCCCTCCAGACTTTTCGATATATCTCCAGAACCACTGCGCCGATCGTCACCAAACTTTCAGTACCCTCCCGGACATCAATTTTACACATTGTGACCAAAAATTTTTCCAAAGGCTATGATAGGTTGGCCGGAAATGACGTCAGAGTGACGTCATGCTCTGCCGTTTTCGACCCAAAAAAGAGTTTCGCGGGAAGAGCTGTCAGGCCTATAGCTTTGCAAATACAGAAAAATGATACAGACATAAAAGCTGTAGAATGAACAGGGCTACAAAACTGCTATCTCGGATTTTTGAAATTTTTGGATTTTGACCCCCAAAAATCAAAAAATAGATTTTTTGAATATAATAGCCAAAAAAATCCAAAAAGTTTTTTGAATTTCGAAAAAACCGGAATATATGTGATAGTCCCTACCGCCTTCTATCTACATACCAAATTTGAGATCAATACCTCTTTTTTTGGCCAAGTTATAGCGAAAAAACTGTTCAAAATTGATGACGTCAAATTTTCAAACTCAATTTTCAGCAATTCTAGACCTCGTAGCGCAAAACAAAGACCACCATTAGACTCCCCGTGACGAGCTGCATCGAATCAATACCCATTTTATGCAAAAATATCAACTTTGAAATTTGACCTTTTTTGACCTGACCTTGACCTGACCTCCACCAGAAAGTGACCTAAACCGTACCTGATGGTCTTATAACCAACACCATTGAGTTGGAAATGAAAAACTGGCCATAAAACATGCATCGCATAACCTTAGTAAAGTTGGGTTCATGTGGTGACCCTTGGTGACCTTTGGTGACCTGACCTGTGACCTGACCTGGTATGACCAGTGACCTCTAACAGCAACATATCTACTAGGCAACTGACGCCCTATCGCTGATTCCCGACAAAATGCGTTTTCCTCGGTGTTATAGCGCATTCCCTAGAAGACCCGTGAACGGTGAAACATTTCATCTTTGACCTGACCTGTGACGTCATCGGTGACCCCGATGTCAATAAAATTTGGTTTCCGTCGACAAATTTGACAGGCCTTTCGAACGCCGTTTGAATTTTGCGGATCCGTCCAGTAGTTTCGGAGATACGAGGGGGGGGGGGCAAAAAATAGCCCCCCCCCCACCAGGTCGCGTTATAAACAGACCCCACCAGGGCGCGGGTTAAAGGAATCAAGACGTAACAAAAAAGGATATACGTAATTCTACTTTGTCTATCAAATGGTTATCTCGGTTTTTTGAAAATTTTGGATTTTGGCCCACATTTTTTCAAAAAACTGACTTTTTTGGGAAAATAACTATAAAATCCAAAATTTTGAGTGTATCGAAAAAACCGGAATATATGTCAGAGAAGTGGTCTATGTGCACCTACATACCAATTTTTAGAAGAATCGGTTCAAAAATGTGGAAGTTATTCAAAATGTTATGACGTCACGACACACAATTTTTTTTGAAAAATGACTTTTTTGGAAGTTCTAGACCTTGTACGGAAACAAAAATAGTACCATTCGATTCGCCGTGTAAAACTGCATCAGATAGACACCTTTTTAGGCCTCAAAAACCAACTTCAAAATTTGACCTCACTTGACCTGACCTTGACCTGACCTCGACCTGAAATTCATCCAGAGGTGGTCCATATCACTTATTGAGTGTGCCTATTGAATTCTATGAGTAAAATGACCCATAAAACATGTGTCGCACATGCCCTTTTCTATATTTTGTTTTTGGTGACCTGACCTGACCTGACCTGACCTTGACCTTGACCTCTGAATGATATTGTATGCAACGAATATTGTCTTGGTAGCCTAAGAACACGTTTTGGGCGATCAGTCTCAGTCCATGACTCCATTCTTCGGCAACTACGGTGCAAGGCCGATACTGTAGGAACTTGCAATTTGTACCCTTGACCTGACCTTGACCTTGACCTCAAACTTAAAATTAAGTACATGTTTTTAGTTGTTCGTGATGAGATCTTTCGATTGGCGTTTGAATTTTCCAAATCGGACCATTAGTTCGGGAGATAACAGGGGGGGGGGGGTAAAATTTACCCCCCCCCAGCCCCGCGCGTTCGGCTGGAGACCCCAGCCCCGCGCGGGTTAAGCATGCCCGCCAGCCAGCTCAATGACGTTATCTCGTTTATATCGTGATCACATCAATGACGCAAACAGTTCCATTACGTCAAGGCCTACAAGAAGTGCAAATAGCGGCGCAAGGGCAGGTTCTCCACCTCTGCCAGTGTCCGTATCAGGTACGCTCAGGTTAAAGGGACTATCCCACCTTTAACATGGGGTTTGAGTTGAGATAGCCAAGTTTGCGGCGAGGTTCAGAAACCACTATCTATCTAGGTTGCAGCCCCCGCGGCCTCTTGGTGTTGAAGAAATTCGTTCCCTTCATTTGAAAATGGGCCTTGTACAGTCCACAGCAGAAGTAATGTGGGGTTTCAGTCCTGGGTATGTTCTGCTTATGAAGCTTAGGAACGATTAACCAGACTACAATGAAACTTTGAATGTAGCTTATAGGGGAAGCCGGGGGAAGCCCGGCATAGTAAGCTCTTTTTCATTTTTATTACATACCATACGTGCTGTATAAAATGTTGATATCCTGCTAGCTAGCTAAGTTCATTGGCCGTGTTTTCCCAAAAATTCGGTTTCGTGGAATAAGTATAAGGTTGAGAAAATCGAGTTTTAAAAAAGTGTTGATTTTTCTGGGGTAAGCCCGGCATAGGGGTAACGCCGGCCACCTCCCCAGCGCTTTACAACGAGTTGATGAAACCATTGTGTTTTCCAACTATTAAAGGGAGATTATGACCTTTTTCCACAAAATCTGAGTTAGGACCATTTTCTGACAAAACACAACAAGTTATAATGTAAATTAAAACCATTTTGCTCAATTCGGTACCTTGCCGCAAATATCTCAACTTGAAGTCACGTTAGCGGGGAGCGCTGAAAATGACCGTTGAATAAGTACTTACATCACTTTTTGGTACTTGCATGTAATTTTGTAAAATGAGCGTATTCATTACATTTGATCTTCATCACATCTAGTTAGTTAATGGTCGTCTATAGTGCCTTCAAAAGATATTCATGGTTTGGGGGTGGTTTATGTCTAAATTTACGCAACTATTTTTCCTGTTCATCATCTGTCGCCATATGCTGCTATTTTAGTAGCAACGACTCAATTTTGAATCGGTCCCGCCGACTGCACAATAAAAGAAGATAGATACAACACTTTTGCGGCATCACTGAAAAACTTATGCAGTACTGTTATCAAAATTCTCATAACACCGTTCGACAAACCTGAAGTCTTTTTGAAATAAATATGCTTGTATTTTTCGCTTCAGGCTCTGAGGCCAAAATAATGAATTTCGTAGTCGCAATCGCAAGATTTGGCTGCGTTTCTGGCGCATGCCGGTCATTTGTGGCGCAAAATAATACTTGGAAACAAAGAAGAGTAGGCACTATGTACCCCCGAATTAGAATCTAATTAATTCTAAACCGAATTAACTCTAATTCAAATTAGAATCCTTACAACAAAGCAACAAGGCGATAACATAAACAAAAACCCAAGCGTCGCTGTTTGAAACAAAAGCGCCATATATTGCGACTTTTTTATAGAGAAGGACAACGCATTTCGGTGGGTGTTACAATACTGCAAGTACTGCTTCTTTTTTGCAAAAATAAAAACCTTTTTCACATACGAAAATGTGCTAGGAAATTTTCATATTTTATAGAAACTACAGTAGAAATAGTATAGATGTCGAGTAATTTTTATTTAAGAAACAAGAAAGCTCATTATCTCCCTTTAACGGAAAGTGAAATATTAAGGTACTGATTAGCTCTGGACATCTTAGAGTTTATGTCACTACTGGTATTTTAGCTAGCGTCTACTACATATACAGTACAGGTCGATGAAAATCTTGATGGAAAATTGACAAAAAATGTGTGTTTTAAAAATTCCTTAAAATTAATTTTTCTTTTTACCTTAATGCATCATATTGCATATAATTCGACTCGGTTGATGAAGAAGAACACAACGACACCATTTTTGAAGCTCTAGCTTCATTGTCTGTCGCGTTATCTGCAAAAACGTAGTTTGACCCTAGTTGACCTTAAGTGACATGACTGGCTTTGTCTATGATAACATGTTTATTTTCGAAATTTATCTTTGATCTAGGTGTAAACCAAACCTGCTCAGTACCTATTATCTCATGGAAAACAGTGGTTTAGTGGCATTGCTCTCGGTTGGGGGTAAGCTTGGCCACTCGCCCGGGGTTACCCCAATGTGCTAATTTTTATTTTAGAACAGCGATATTTGAAAAAATGTCATACTTAAGCCAGCCTGCCTCGTCACCCCTCACTACAAACACCTAAACGGTCCTTACATAACATTTGTATAAATATTAGTACTGCATGGTATAACATTAACAGTGCAAGATATCCTCATTTTTGCGCCATAACTTTAACAATATGCAATTTTTGTCAGCCTTAACTTTTTCGCTGGCGTTACCTTAGCTGCCACGCTGAAAGGACAAACAGTTGAGCATTTTATTGTGAATAATTTAGCCGGAAACGGGGTGGCCGGGCTTCCCCCGCGCCCGGGCTTCCCCCGGCTTCCCCTATGTATCGTCACCCTTGCAGCTGCAACTTTACCTATTGACATCTTCTTTTCGATCACTCTGCATTAAACAATCGCCAGTCAAAGCCAACCGTTGAGATTGGTAAAACCCTACATTACTTTAGCGGTGGGCTGTACAAGGCCCTATCTTCAACATGGAGCGACCGTTAGTGTGACGTCACCTCGTTTAGTCATTCTGATTTAAATGGGTTTGTTCGTTGAAAAATTGCTTAAAACTTGGTCTGAACTTTGTTGTGGTGCCTACAGAGTAAAAAGAATCAGCTTTATGACAGTAATGTGGCCTGGGGAAGGAGATAATTTTGGGCTGTGACGTCACATATTTGAAAGTTTGTGTTTGGAATATGGGAAGCCTAAGATGTTTAATGAAAAATGAATGCCAGAACCGTGTTCCTGGTCATCCAATCTATAAAGTCGGGGACAATTTAACTGGTTTAAACAACATTTTAGAAGGTGGGATAGTACCTTTAAGAACGCCTTGGTCTCTTCTCTGAAATATGAATTACCTTACAGAGATTTGTAGGTATTGGGATTAAGACATTCTTTTTTTTCTACCGAACTAATGAAGCGAACGAAACTAATTAAGCGCCAAACTCTTCGGCGGCTCCTGAGCATGTCATCATATTTCAAAATTCCAATTTATCTAGCTAGACGGGAATCGCGTATCGTGATTAGTCTACCGCTGAACTTACAGGGAAGTAAATAATAAATCATATCGCAGGCAGGTATAGCAGTGACTGGCCATACGGTGAATGGTGATGGCTGCCGGATGGCAGCTGCAAGGTCTTTACCCCAAGGCTTCGGCGCAGGAGCTGTTTTTAGCTCGGAAGCTGTGGCTTCTCCGTGCTCAGCAGGAATATCCTAGTCAGTGGTCTTGCACCTAATATGCTACCTTTGCTGTAACGTCGGGTTTTTACACGGGGAGAAGATTGTACCGAGAACGCCAGTCGTTCGGCGTTTTGACTGGAGCAGTCAGTGTATGATTGTCATATCACTTTACTGGTCAGACGAGATAAACTTTTCGGTAAGTGTCGTCAGAAACTCGCAAGACTTGTTTGACATGGGTGTTGTTTCGTTATTCGTATAGGCTTAAGAGGGCCCCAGCGATATCAATAAGTTCAAAATATTAACATTAGCCCTATGGCGCTGCATGGAAAGAATAACTTCGGTAACCGCAGGTTCTTTGAAATATAGATAAACACCATTCATTAGAATTGTGTTTTTCTATTGAAAAAAAAAACACAATTGCCCAGCATTGCCCCTTCATGCATTCTGAAATTAACCATTAGAGCCCTTCCAATAGATTTCAGAAAGTGACGCCCGTGATACCTATTTGAGCAGACAGCACTGAAATCCATCCGCACGGCACAAGCATACAGATAGGGGTGGTGCACTCACGGCCAGCTCCGCCGGCGGAAGCGGGACGGCGGCGCCTGTCGAGCACCATTTCAGTCGTCCGGATGTGATACAAAACCGTGCCGCCATTGCTATGCGGCACAGCAGAGGCTCATTTCCGCGGACACCCAACTGTCAGAGCCAATACTATCCATTACCACACCGCCAGCATGGAATATTGATCACCTCCTAGACCAGCGGGTCGGCCAGATGACCTTTGAATCATATCCATCGGCCGCCCGCGCCCCACGGTCCTCAGTGACCCAGCGGCCACTCATAGTCCCCCCTCATTCATCAAACGGACGGGCTCGAGCGAGCTACTCTGTCCGGCAGGAGGCCATCCTGGTCAGACACAACTGGTATCGACAGTGGTATGGCACTATTGGCACTCGAGGCCAATATACCGCGCGTCTGTATCGCGCTCAATTAGTGTTTACCCTCGCCAATCAACAGTCGTCGGTATACAGAACTAGCCAATAGTAAACCAATAACGGACAGCATCAGGACACGTCAGCAAACCGAGCAATCTCTGCATGCTTTGTGTGCCCTCAGACCCGGTCTAAAAGCCGCAACTCTCAGTGTTATTTACTTCATATAGCTAGCTGACTAATGGTTATGTTTCTCGCCAGCTCGTACCTAATTTATATCGCGGAGTAAACTTTCAAGAGACGTCGGGAAGTCAAAGCACCCAGCGTGACGTCCGGTGAGGGCCGATGATGTCGTGTGACATCCGGTGATGAAGTGTGACCTCAAGTGATATCCTGCGACCTAGGTGATGTCGTATGACTTCGGGTGATGGCGGGTGATGGCAGATGACGTTATAGGTGACGGTACGGTGGATGATGCTGTGTGAAGTCAGGTGCTGGCTGATATACCTATACCGCCCATGTCGAGTGAATGATGACATGTGATGTCTGACGGCGGATGATGGAGGATGACGCCAGATGTTGATGACAGTGACTGACGTGTACCGGGAACCGGCCGCCACCTTGGTCTTGAGAGCCCGTGATAAGGCAACGGGCTGTCCTTCATTCGAGATTTATGAGGGAAGCAATATTTTCAATCCGCTCTAGGAGGTGATGTATGGGAGAGTACCGAGAAAAATGAGACGTAACTTTGGGGTCATATAGGTGATTCACTGAGCTGCAGTGTTCTCATTACCAATATCTTTTGCTGTCACAAAGTTCACCTTTTTCTTGTAATGTTTCATTTTTTCTGTTAGTGCACACTAAAGCGGAGCGAAAATCAGAATAGTACATCGCTTATCGTCTAAATAAGGTAAGTGACTCTCTGAAAAATGAAATAAACAAAAGCAAGCCCTAACTTTGAGACGCGGACAGAGCAAAAAGGCATTGGCCGGAGTTCTTACCCTGGTTGCTGACGCAGCTATCAGCGCCGTCTATTGTCGTATCATAGCCGTCTCTCTTGTCTACGCTTCCTGTCTCCCCAAGTCACTTCTGTCCCAGGCCTAATTCACCACCGCGCTGCAGTCGCTCCCCGCCGCTCCACAGTCACACTCCACAGTTCCCACCGCCCACGTCACTCTCCACAGTCCGCCTCCACTAGGTGCGCGCCGCCCAACTGACACAGTACCCCACTGGAGCCCGAGGGCCCTGCAGCGGTCCAGTCTCTCTACCGCTATCACTCCTCAGACAGGAAACCGATACCCCCACTCCGGCGGCCTCCGAGACCGGAGTCGCGACCGTCTTCCGGCCCGCGCCACACGCCGTCACGGATACCCAGCGTCACTCGGCGTCACCCGAACGTCACAGGCCGTCACCGGACGTCACACGTGAGGTGGCAGCGGCGGCCCGTCTCGTCACACCGCCGCCGGCCGCGCCTCAGACGCCACTGGGCGCCTCAGACCCGCCGACCGACCCCGGTCGCCGCGGGCTATATCGATTGTTTGTGGCCCCGCACCGGGCCGCCGCGCGGCCACTCGGCCGGCCAACTGTGCGCGGGGGGGGGGGGGAGAAGGGGATGGCGTGACCCTGACCGGATCAGGTGTGGCCAGCAACAGATGAGCTCTGAGACGGGCAGGGGGTCGGGGCGGGGAATCAGCGTGAGGAAAGAGGTTTGGAGGTAATTACAGAGTAGGGAGACTGACAACCGTGACAGTTGCTGTTCAGTAGGTACTCCGCTTCAGTTTGCACAAAGGTAGACACTTCTCACTAGTCACTCGTTTGAAGCCTTGGGCGTGTTCAAATTGATTAGCTTGTCTTAGCAGCTTGCCAGAATTGTCAAGATAAACCATTCGTTGTTAGCGAGTGCAAAAACTTCGTTCTTGTTTGCCATAAATCATATTAAAGTATGTGCTTAAAACGAAGTTTTGTACGGCATACAAGAATCAATTCAGCTGGGCTCTCTGCAAAGAATCCTCCTAAGCAAAGTGGTGAAGTCAGTGGCGGATCCAGCTCAGAGTTTTTTTTTTGGGGGGGGGGGCAAACCATAACAATTTATCGATTCTTTCCATGCCTCGTCCATAGGCGTAATGTTAGAATTATGCCGTTTGGGAGGGGCAAATGCCCATTTTGCCCCCCCCCCCTGGATCCGCTACTGGGTGAAGTCACGCCGTAACACACTGCATCTGGCTCAGTGCTCACCTATGTATGGTGCTCACAATCTAAAATGATAATTTTGCAAATACCTAACCCTTCCAAAATATCAACACGTAATGAATATTTTCCTGACTAATGATACGTAGAATGTGGTATGAAACTTCGGAAGACAAAGGTATAACATAAAAATTTCGTTGTACCTAATCACCGAAGAGAAAGTATTTTATTTACATATCTCTTGGGGACGACTAGATAATAAAAAATTACATGTCTCGTCACCGACCGTACATATGCATATACTGGTAGTTAAACGTTATCTTTCGAGTACCTAGGTCATACCTAATACCGAACTTTTACATACATTTGTCAAGAAGGAGCCATTGAACCATTATGTTCATTTTCAGCCACGGGATACCTATATCACGAAGTTTAAAGCTCAGCATTCTGTTGAACCTTACCCCAGCAAAATGATTGACCCGCGCCGTGCTGATGACCTGAGCTTTCCGTGTCGTGCTGGGGAGGGGGGCGTTTTCACCCCCCCCCCCCCCCATCTAACTCGGCTCCTGGGCCACGAAGCGACACGCAGTAGGCGGCAATCGGAAAAAGCGTAAAAAAAATAATGCATATATTCTTCCGTCATTTTCAAGGTCAGGTCAAAGGTCAGGTCACCAGAGATCATCGAAGGTCAAATCTCGTCTATTTCAACAATTTTCGAAACACCCGACGGCTAACTCGGTAACCAATAGGTAGAGCTACAGCGTCGCAGAAAAGCGCAATCGATACCCCTTTACAGACCTTTTCGACCTTGGGTCAACGGTTTAGCCTCCAGAGGGCAAACAGTCTAAAAAAGCAGTTTTCACGGATTTTTTTTTAGCAAACTTATAACTCAAGAGAGCCGCGACATTGATTTTGCCAGCATCGTGTTCCTCTCGTTGAGAGGCGTCGAATGAACTATTAGTTGACCTTGAAAGGTCATTTTGAAAATTTGACCGTAGGTCAAGGTCATGACCTGACCGGAAAGGGTCATGCTGCATATCAGTCGATCCGTATCGTCGAGCTGAACACATCTGACGTGCTTTCACCGCTCTAGCACGTCTCTATCAAAAGTTCCCCCAACACGGTGCGGGGTAATAGCATTCGTAACAAATCGTTATAACATGTGCAAACGGTACCTTCAGCTTTGGTTGGCGTGAAAATGCACCCCCCCCTACATGGCGCGGGTTAAAAGCATTCGTAACAAACCGTTATAACGTGTGCAAACGGTACCTTCAGCCACTGGCGGATCCAGACTTGCGTTTTTTGGGGGGGGGGGGGCCAACTCCTGCAAGTAACCAAACCTAGGGTACCCCCAAATCCTGTTTTCTCATCGGATTTAGGCCACTTATTTTTTCGTCACAGCCCTGAAACGATATTTTTTTAAAACTAAAAATAAAAAAAAATATAGAAATGGTAGCCCACCCAACCCGAGCCTAAATATTACTTTGAAAACACTTCAAATTGCTTTTGTCGACCAATTAGCCCGCTCCGGGTCGGTGCGTGGCGCAGCCTTCGCGGGCTGGGAGGTGTCGGTTGGACCCCCTGCCGTTCGGCCCCTGATTAAGCTAGAGCTCGCGGAAAAAAAAAACAGGCGTGTTGCCCGTGAGTGACGAGACGAAGCCGATGATACCCGATTTTAAGGTCCTTGGTCATTGGTTGACCTTCCAGGGCGGTGTTTCACGGTCGTGCTGACAGCCGCTGACAGCGCATTCCGCGAGCTAAGGTCAGCCTTCGGTAGTGTTGTGGGTATAGGCTTGTTGATGTCTCCATTGAAACCAAAAGTGCCATCAGCGCTGGCAGCGGCTGGCAGCGTGCCGTGAAACACCGCCCAGGTCAGGTCACAGACCCAAAAGACGGAAAAATCAGGACCTGTCAGAACCTCCTAAAGTAAGGCTGTAATACGTTTTTTTGTGCTGATCACAAATTTCATGTTAGTTTGGATCATAGATAATGTCTTCATGCCTTTAGACCATGTCGGGGCAGGTCAGGTCAGATCAACCAGTAGGGGTACTTATGGGCGTCCGTATAGCAGGTGTCCACTACCACTGGCAGCTACGTAACATGATACGAAGGCATCAAAACTACTTCGTAAATGTTCAAATGGCTGCAAAATGCTAAATTCAAAATCAGCTAAACGAAACTATCCTAGAAACATGTTAAACTCGGAAAAGCGCACCGAGGTCATCAAAGGTCAATGACCTGACTTGACCGTAAGGTGACATTGGCATCCGCCCTAATGCGTGGGAGCAACATCATATCACATGTTTGAGCGTTTTAAACCACGAAAAGACTATGAAAGCGCGGATAATGTGAGCCGACATACGCCGAATCGCTATTCCGGCCAAACATGGCCTCCAACATGGCCAAACATATGGTGCGTTCGGAGAGGCACATTCCACGTGGAATCCGTTGAATATTCCATGCGCGCGGAATATTTCCGGAGATTAGCCGTTCAGAGAGATACGCCTCCGAACGCGGCACGGGGAATATTCCCGGGGACGGTGAATATTCCATGCTCTCCGAACGCACGGATAGTCTCGAGAAATAGGCCACAAGTCAAAGTTCACTTGGGTCAGGGTCATGAAATTTTCAGACTTTGTCACCATGAGGGTACTAAAGTTTCGTCGCGATCGGCTTCATGATACCTTACACGATAACTTCACACGTCGATCGAGAGTTAAAGCATGGATGAAGGAGAACCAGGGGATGAAGGTTCTTTCATCCATGGTTAAAGTGTGCAATAAGAACTTCTTGAGTGAAGACAAGACCAACACTTTTATCAAGCTCACAGATTTTTAATGATACGGTATTTTCTCTCTACCTACTACGCCCTTCTCACATTCATTTTTCTTAAGTGTTTTTGGGGACAAAAAATATATGTTGTTCCCCTTTCAGGCTTGGGGGCATGACCCCGTGGCCCCCTGGATCCGCCGCGTTTTGCGGTGTTTGCGTTTTCCGGCGGGCGGGCGTTTTTCACAATTCAAAGTCCAAACCTTCGGGCCGAAACTAACTAGGTCGTTTTCAAACGGTCTGATATTTCAGGTCATAGTTTGCAAACGGCGGCCGGTGTTTTCAGGTAGTTTCATATGGCCTGACTGGGCCAGGCCGTTTGTAAACGGACCGAATTTTCATACGGCCTGTAACATATATTCAGATTTCGACATCTGCCGTAGCATCAAATGCTGATGTGGCGCACTCAAAAGCCGGAATTGGTCCTTGGATGCCGTAAGGACCCTTTTAAGAAATAAGTGACCCGACTGACCCTTAGAGATTGGCCTGAGCTGTGACCGAAATAAGTCTTTTACCGTTTCGCAGGAAGGGACAAAAAGGTCCCTCATATGCTTCTTGTACAATTACGAAACAAAACAAGTTTTTTTTTTTTCAACGAAAACTCAGTGAGTTTTCCTAAAAAATTTATTGCGCATATTCCGTGAATGAAAAGTTGCCGGGTCATGTCAGGTCAGGCTGCCACAGCAAGTTTGTTAACTTGACAGCTCAATCGATATTTATGCAATAAGACCTTCTCGGGTGACGATAAGACATGACGACACTTTATGAAGGAAGCTAGTAAACCCGGTAGTTTCTCCATAGGCGCGGGAACCGGGGGGAGGGGGCAGTGGTGGCAGCTTGCCCCCCCCCCCCCCAACTCTGGGGCCGTGCGGGCGGTGCCCCCACAACTTTCAGACAGAATACCGCTCCTTTTTGCAAATGTTTTCTTTTTTTGTTGAAAAAGCCAAGGGATGAAAAATAAGTGGCCTAAAACCGGCGACAAAAGTATATTTGGGGGATCCTAGGTTGATCTCTATCATGGTGTGACCTCCCCCCCGTCTAAAAGTAGTTCCCGCGCCCCTGGGTTTCTCTACGCTATTGAATCACGCTGCTGATTCTAGTAAGTATCTACTACACAACCTTCTCACATTAATTTTTCTTCAAGCGTTTTGGGGGCCAAAAGATATGTTGGCCCCCTCTTTCAGGCTTTTGGGGGGCCATGGCCCCGGTGGCCCCCCTGGATCCGCCAGTGGGGGCGGTGCCCCCACAACTTTCAGACGGAATACCGTCCTTTTTTGCAACTGTTTCTTTTTTTTTGTTGAAAAAGCCAAAGGATGAAAAATAAGTGGCCTAAAACCGGTGAGAAAACTAGATTTGGGGGGACCCTAGGTTGATCTCTATTATGGTGTGCTCCCCCAGTCTGAAAGTAGTTCCCGCGCCCCTGACTTTCTCTACGCTATTGAATCACGCTGCTGATTCTAGTAGGTATCTACTACGCAACCTTCTCACATTAATTTTTCTCCAAGCGTTTTGGGGGGGGCCAAAAGATATGTTGGCCCCCCTTTCAGGCTTTTGGGGGGGGGCATGGCCCCGGTGCCCCCCCCCCCCTGGATCCGCCAGTGCCTTCAGCTTATATTACTGTCAGTCACATCGCTGGTTGTTGCGACTTTCTTAGGTGAGTGCTCTTTTATTTTGTAATACCCGGTCTTTTGTTTTTATGCGACTACATGAAACCCTAAATTATGGTTATACATCGTTCGCCATGTGCCCAAGGAAGCGAAACACTGTTGCTATTTGCTGCGAATATACACATTACTCGAAAGACTGAAATGGCACAGGATTCCAACATTCACTTCGCAGTTTATGTAGTTCGGATTCTCTAGAGAGAATGGAGAGGCAGAAAACCGTTTAACACCGTTTAACATTATGTGGGCTTGAATGGCTCAGAAATATCTTCGTAATGTTAACGTTTCCTCCCTCTCACTATATGCATTTTCCATGTTCGTCTTTGAAAGATGTGTCATTTATTATCTTTTTCCTCACTCAACCCGCTCATCCTCAGTTTCAGTCCGAAATGGACGACGAGTTCCGAGCTCAGTTTCTCAGTCTCTACCGATGCATGACACCGGCTACCCATTAGCGAAGGTCCTGTCGGAGGTCGCGGTCCGTGTCACGCGGCCCGGGCCGCGGGCCCAGCCGATTGGTTTCACCGGGCCGAACCCCGCTGCTGAGCAGTCACGCGACACGGCCGCACGAGCGACGCACAGTGGACGGTGGTCGGCCGGTGAGCCGCACAGTGGACATCGGTGACCGGTGAGACACAATTACTATGGACGGCCGGCGACCGGTACACCGTCTCGGCAGCCGTACTGTCTTGATACCCGGTCGGGGTATGATATCTTGAATTTCTGATCTGAGACCTCAAAATCGTGTATGTACCAGTTGCTGCGTCCCTTAACGGCGCACATGCTCTTTTTCTGCGAGTCTCTAGCCCTCGCCCTGGCAGGGCATTTTTCATAACACGGCCTGGCAGGGGGGGGGGGGGTCGATGCGACCCCCCCTCGCGATTGGCTCCTATGGCACCTAGAAACACCAAATTTGGTAGGTAGGTGGGCCCCCTGGATTTCTCGCCCCTGTGCAAATTTGGTTGCTCTAGGTCAATATTTAGGGGGGTTTTGGGGGTATAAATATAAACATTTCGCTAAAAACAGGTCAAAAGTTTTTCGCTTATAACTTTTGATCTAATTAAGATAGAGCAAAAAGAAAAGCACCAGTGAACTCAGCACGTCAAGGCGCGTCGAATGATATACTTTTTGCTTGCTTATGTGTACTTAAAGTTTTTCTTAAATTTTAAGTAAACTTAAACTAATTAATTAAGTTCAAGTTAACCAAATTGCATCATATCGCATATCATTCGATTTGGCTGATCACCAGGAACACAATGATACCATT
This sequence comes from Amphibalanus amphitrite, assembly GCF_019059575.1. Classification (NCBI taxonomy): domain Eukaryota; kingdom Metazoa; phylum Arthropoda; class Thecostraca; order Balanomorpha; family Balanidae; genus Amphibalanus; species Amphibalanus amphitrite. Next base: position 459,175 of record NW_024881636.1, read on the forward strand.
TTTTAAGCTCTAGCGTCATTATGTGCCAAGTTATTGGCAAAAACGTCATTTGACCTCAGTTGACCTCATTTGACCTGACCCATGGATAAGTACAGCCCTCTGCTCACTGCGTGGTAGGTTATACTTGCTTCAGCGAAACCGGCCAATATCTCAAAGGCTCTGCTACCGAGTGCGCGGAAGTCCTAACGGAGGGACGCGCAATATCACACGACTTTGTTTGAACCCCTTGTTGACTAGACCCACCTCTCCGTGTGGCTACAATACACAGAAGTCTGTATTTTCCGTCCTGAGACTAAGTTTTTTTGCCCCCCTCCTAGAACCGTCCTTGCTATGCCTTCAATGAGCTCATCTGACAGCCGCTTACTACGGAATTGTAGCGCGAGTAGGGTGCGTAAACAGGCATGAGTCGGTGACCAGCGCAGAGGCTAAACCAGTCGGCGGGTCAGTCGGCCGGCACGGTGGGGCAGGGAGGTGGACGCGGGCCGGGGTCACTCGGGTCAATAGCCCGAAGCTATGTCTCGGCCAGAAGCCGACCCAGACAGTCTGGCGCGACCCGACCAGGCCGTTCTAAAGCACAGGGACTAGGAATGATTTAGCCATTTTCAGGATTGTTACAGGTTGGTGTCAAGGTTGGTGTCAAGGTCCCGTGAAACTCAGGTTAGGTCATTGAACTTCGGTGACCTTGATTCAATTTTCGAGTTTTACACGTGTCTAGGACAGTTTTTGGAGCTCATTTAGAATTTAGCATCCATTTGAACATTTAAGAAGCAGTTTTGGTGCCTTTGTAACATGTTGCGGAGCTGTGAGTGGCAGTTGACACCAACTATAGATACCCGGCAAGAACCTACTGGTTGACCTGACCTGACCTGACCCGACCTGGCCTAAATGCGTGAAGACATCATATTTGATCAAACCTAACATGATATTTGTGATTAGCACCCCGAAAAAACCTAGCAGCCACACTTTACGACGTTCTAACAGTTTCCATTGTTCCGATTTTTGGGTCATTGACCTGACCTGGAAGGTCAACTTATGATCTAGGACCTTAAAAATAGACATTTTTTGTTTCCTCTCGTCACCAACAACACGCTCGTTTTTGTCCGCGAAGCTCTAAGTCCATCAGAGGCCAAACGGCAAGGGGTATCCAACGAACCCCCCCTCCCCCTATACGTTCGTGGCTGGCTAAACAACAATACGGGCGAGGTTTAACTCAGTCTATGGGCCACGTAGCAACACACGGTAAGCGACATTTCAAACAACGTTCAAAATCAAGACGAAAATAATTCGATCAGTTTATAGGTCAGGTTAACGGTTAGGTCACCAGATGTCAACAAAGGTAAAGTGGTGCATATTTAAACATTTTCTGAAACACCGGCGCATAACTTAAATGAACCAATATTGATGCAGTGCCGTAGAAAAGCGCGTTCGATAGACCTTTAAACACTTTTGACTCAAGCAAGGAACGAACAAGTTCAAGGTCATGACCTGTCCGGAAGAGGTCATGTTGCGTATCAGTCAATGCGCATCGTCGACCTAAGCACATCGAAGATGTTGTCATCGCTCTAATCAAAGGCAAAAACCGCCGGGGACCTTTCATGACCTGCGATGACCTCGGGGACATAAGTAAGGTTCCCATGTGCAGGTGCTATTGTCTTATTCAGTGTGTCAAGTTTACTGGTGTCATGATATTTGCTAGTGTTTAGAATACCGTTTGTCTTGTAATACGTATTTCAATTTTCTCCAACTGACCCAAAATAGAGAGGTCGCAGATTGTCCTGAACTTAGCTCAGCGATATCAAAATTACGAAATTAACATTTAATGCACATCGCTCTTATCAATCGCTCAAAGTTTCAAGACGATCGTTCAGTCAATGTGGCTATGACGAGCATTTTAATTTTTTTCTGAGGCGAGGTCACTTTACGTGACCTACCTGGTGACCTGACCTTGAGAGGCATGGGCTTCAAACTTTCACAGCATGTGCGGGAAACCTGCATTAAGAGGTGTGCCGAAAACGGTTTTGCTCTGCGCTGCCGTTTTTTTTCTTTCTTTTTTTTTACTTAATATCTGCGAAAAACGCAGGATACGTCCAACCCCCCAACCCCCTTTCCCCAGCGCTGGTAAGATATCTTATAATCTATATCCTTTTGAAAGACCTTTACTATAGGTCTTTCGAAAACGCTATACTTAAGGAAAATAATTTGAGCACCCTTAACTTTTCACAATGCACGTGCCACGACAGACGCCTTTAGATTTATAAATATACAAGGCTGCGGAGTCGGAGTGGGAGTCGAAGCCAAAGTCGGAATCTGTTGGAGTCGACAGCTGTGACCGGAGTCGCAGTCGGAGTCGGAGTCGATTTTGGAAACCGAGACCGGAGTCGGAGTCACCGAAAATCTGCCGCCTCCTCGGCCCTGCCAGGTCTGCGGAGCCGGAGTCGGAGTCAGTCCTAAAAAATTCATCGACTCCGCAGCCCTGTCAATAGAAGTTAATTACGGCGTAGAAGGGATATAAGGCTGCCCAGCAAAAAAAAAAAAACAGACCGCAGGTCAATCAGCCCAGTGATTGCTTTTATATAAACCTCTCAAACAGGGCTGCGGAGTCGATGGATTTTCGGCGACTCCGACTCCGACTCCGACTCCGGCTTTCAAAAACCAGCTCCGACTCCGACTCCGACTCCGGGCAGAATTGTCGACTCCGACCGACTCCAACTCCCGACTCCGACTCCGCAGACCTAGCAGGGCTGCGGAGTCGACAGATTTTCGGTGACTCCGACTCCGACTCCGGCTCGGGTTTCTAAAATCGACTCCGACTCCGACTCCGACTCCGGTCACAACCGTCGACTCCGACCGACTCCGACTCCGACTCCGACTCCGACTCCGCAGCCCTGCTCTCAAAATCGTTACAGGTCGGGCCGCTCATACTAAGATTTTTTTTCCGTTTTAGTGAAAATGCTTTGCTTCGCCCGTTCGCTCATAATCCGCAGACACCACCCCAAAAACACCAACCGCTGGCCGTACCGCCGGCGCCCCACACACCCTGTCGACCCCGAGGGCACGCCGTGACCCGTCTCGGGTCGACTGGGGTAGGGGATGGGGAGAGGTCCGAAGTCCAGCTGTGGTCCGCAGCTCAGGTGACCATCATAGTGCCTCGGCGGCCAGTTTCTGTGAACTTTGACCTACCGCTGGATACCCGAGGGCTCCCCTCCCCTATCAGCCGTAGTGAATAGCCTCTACCCAGGCAGTGCGAGCATGGGTGGAGAATGTTTGAAAAAGTTACCCCGGCCGGCGACCGATAGTCGCGGGAAGACGATATACTCACGTTGTTCTCAACGGTCATCATCAAACCCCTATTCTGACGCATGGAATAGGATGCTGTGTTTGCTCAAGGATGAGCGTTGTATCCGACACCGTATTATTCATAAAATTTTTGGAATGATCGAAAAGGCAATTTCCTTTTAAATTATTATTTCTTTTTACTTAAACTTCCAATTTCACACCGAACCCAAACCAAACCATATGCCATTTTGAGTACCTAAATGTTGCGTTTTCAGCTTTTTATTGTTCGGCAATTATTGCACCTCTTTACGCATCATTTGAATTTTGAAGACACATATGTACATCGGACGACCAACAACGGGTGCATGGGAGGGGAAGGAGGCGGGCAAAATGAGGGGCGCGGGAACTACTTTCCGACTGGGGGGCACACCATAATAGATATTAACCTAGGGTACCCCCAAATCTAGTTTTCTCACCGGTTTTAGGCCACTTATTTTTCACCCCTCGGCTTTTTCAACAAAAAAAGAAAACATTTGCAAAAAAATGTGGTATTCCGTCTCAAAGCTGTGGGGGCACCGCCCCCACGGCCCCAGAGTTGGGGGGGGGGGGGCAAGCTGCCCCCACTGCCCCCCCGGCTCCCGCGCCTATGCAAAATTTGAATTGAGAATGTGGAATGTGAGATACCTTATAGCGCGACGGAAGGAATGCCAAGGACCAATAATAAACTAGAGAGATGGCACAGGAGAATCCAGTCTATGTTTCAGGGATCTCACCCAAATATCTGGAAATTCGTACGGTGCTTGGGGCAAGAACAAATTTTACAACATGGGGAACTGATCCAAATTCAAGCGGGGCAATGTCGCGAGAAAAAAAAAGCACAAGCAATATTGATCTCTGAACAAACGTTCGGTCACCATTATTGACAAAGAGCAGGGTGGGGAAGGGGGGGGGGGTGAAATTGAACCGTTGGAATTTTGGACAAATGTAGCATTAAATTTGGAGCTTAATGTCTGACCTTTGAACGCGCGACATCCGCCATCCAGTTCCGGATAACCATGAGAAATTCCGGAAACATTCGTACGGATACGCTCGCAAAAGAAAAAAATCCACCGTTACAGGACGATGAAATGTTTCGCTGAACTGACAGTCGCTCAAATTGTAGTCGACGAAATAGATGTCGCTGAAACACAGCCTTCGCTAAAATTGATAATCGCTATATTTGATAATCGACGAACTTGATAATCGCTGAATTGCCATTCGCTGAAAGTGGTTCGCTCAAATGACGTTCGCTCAAATGACACTCGCTAAAGTCGCTCGCACCGTTTTATTGTGTCTCAAAATAGCTACAAAAAGACAACTCACCATAGTAGAAGCTTTACAGAGAAATTGACAGATCGAACCAAGCAATTAGCAAAGCACTAAAATAGGTCACTGACATCCACGGGCGTAGCCTTTTTCAATGTTGGACGGCTCTTATAATACAAACAGGGAGTCGATCCAGTCCCGGTCTCGACCGGTCCCGGTCTCGTAGCTCAGTTGCTAGAGCGTTGGATTCCGCGTGGCGAGAGCACGCGGCCCGGTTACAACAGTCCGAGTTCGAAGCATGATGGCCGCTCGGTGTTTATGAGCACCCTGACGGGTACGCTCATAAACGGGTGTGGTTGCGGTTGGTGGCAGGTCAGTTGAAGGCAATGAGGTCAAACAGTAGTTTTGAAAAAGTGCGCCGAAGGCGCGCCAAAATTTCGAAACTGAACAGGATGTGAGAGCAATCTTGGCATTGGCGACCACACGCGGGTCTTAGGGTTGGAGATTATGGCAAGTTAAGTAAATGGTAAATACCTACCTACCTGATTTGCAATATTACGCCCATGGAAGTCAACATTCGAAGAGCGTGAGTTTTCTTTTCTCGTATGGAGACAGCTTTTAGGATTTACAAGAATAGAAAAGTTACCCCGGCCGCGCCGGGGTAGGCTGAAAGTTACCCCGGCCACGGCCGGGGTGGCCGGGGCAGGTTCTCCACCCATGAGTGCGAGCTATCACAACAAACGTGCGTGTCTGGGCAGCGTGCGTAAAACTCCGACCTCCCCTCGCCAGGCTCAATTTGGACTTTCCCATTGGAAGTGGCGCAGTCAGGCTTAATCTGATTCGGGGCAGAGCAAATAGCTGAAAATTAACATTTTCCCTGATATCTGGAAATATACGGAGTTTTCAAACGTGCCACTTTTAGGACGGGTGCAAAAAGTTGTGGACATTTCCAGAGTATCATTATGCATCTTCGTCGCTTTAACCCTCGCCGGCCGAGGGGGGGGGGGCGGGTGCCGCCCCCCCATAGGGTTTTTTCGAGATAGCTCCGAACACGCTGGCGATAGAAAGCTGAAACTTGGCATACCTGACCTTTGATCCAAGCTGCATCTTTTGACACCAACCGCATTTTTGGGTCAGGTCAGGTCACTGACCTATGACGTCATAAGTGAACCTCTGCACGGTCTTCAGATGTCGCAACTTCGCAACGCCCTCACTGCCAGAGGAGATGTCACAGGGAAATGAAACTTGCAGGATCTAGTATCCATTATGAGTATCACAACTTGTATATCTCGGATTTTTCCTAAAGGTCATATGAGGTCAGGACATTTTCGTGACCTCACCATTATAAGTCAATGGGGAAAAATTCAAACTGCTATTCTGGCGCCGGGAACGATCTCCAACTATCTCAAGCACACAGAATCGTGATTTGATGCACTCCTTGCAAGGTTAGATGCGTCACTTTTGCAATGTTGACCTTGCGTGACGTCATTTATGACGTCATCAAGGTCATATTAGTGTTTCGTCAATAACTCTTGATCAAATTGAGCTAGCGAGTCAAGAAGGCCACCAATGGACTCAGGAAGACCTGCCGAATCGAATGATATGCGACATGACCCCTTTCGACCAACTTCGTGACCTGGGGGTGCTGACCTGACCTTGACCTGAGGTCAACACCCCAAGTTGACCTGACCCGGACAAAAAGTATATCATTCGACGCGCCTGAGCGAGGCGAACACGATGCTGCCAAAATCGCGGCTCTGCGGCCGTTTTTTGCGAAGTTATTCACCAAAAACTGAACCGTACCCTGGGGCACTTGACCTGACCTCAGAGGTCACCGGTTGACCTAGGACCTTAAAATCGGGTACCAATCTCTGCGTCTCGTAACGGCGCACACGCTCGTTTTTTCCGCGACGCGCTACCTCCACCAGGGGCGAAACGGCGAGGGGGGGGTCGTACCCGCCCCCCCCCCCTCGGCCGGCGCGTATGTAGAAAACCAATAGGTCCGGCGAGGGTTAAGTAAGAACGTAGGTCGATATTGCTGTGTGTAACGTATACCTACCACGCAGTGAGCAGAGGGCTGTACACCAAACAAAGAAGCACCAAGTGACCTGCTGTTAAGTACTGTGGTTTCAAAGCACAAAAGTGATAGAATGAAGCGGATATCTCCAGTATTTTCCGAATTTAGTATTTTCCCATAGGCTTAACATTACGACGTAATGACCTCTAACTGACCTCAGGTCAGTGACCTCAAAAAACCCGAACTATATGTTATACAACTCGACGAACTTAGCACATCCTGCAAGTTTGAAGGAAATCAGTCCAAAACTGTGAGTTGGACAGGTGCAAAAAGAAAATCGAAATCTGACCATGACCTTGTACCGGTTTTTCTGACCTGGTGACCTGACCCAAGGTCACCCGGACCTGAAATTATCAGGTCATATGTAAAAAGGTTCCCCATAGGCTGTGCCAAATTTGGCGGCGCTGCGCGCCACCGTTTTTCCGCCTTCAAACCTTAGGGGGGGGGGTGTCGCATCGACCCCCCCTGCCAGGGCGAGGGCGAGTGGCGAAACGGCGAGAAGGGGGAATTCCACCCACCCCTTTCGGCCGGTATGCAGAAAACCGATAGACTCGGCGAAGGGTAAGAAGCAAGTCAAACACGACGTTTTCAAACGTGCTCATGTACTCGTAATCTAAGAGTTCGTGCAATATATGACAATGAACAATGAACATTGAACAATGATATAATATGCTTACAGGTAATATCAATACATGCAACGCGCCGTTATGATCCAGTAACCCCTAGAGCAGCTGGGCCTGGACCGGGCGCGCAATACCCGATCTTTCACACACTAGCAAACAATAAACCCGCCGCCTACATTAGCGGCTCACTCCCGTGTCGAACGGAGTTGTCTGTTGTACGGAGTCCTGCTGTACAGCTGAATGGCCTCGTCCAGGAGCTGCAGTGCCTGAAGGCATCGGTATGGTCAGGTCAGGTCAGGTCGGGTTTAACACTCGACAAAAGGAACGTAATCGCAAACACGTCACGTTATCGAATGGGAAGATAGGTATAGCATAGTGTAATAAATAACAATATGGCATTTATTACTTTATTACACTATTATGGTATAGCACAGTGCGCCATAAGCAGTCATGAGATAAGGCGTAATTTCTGTGGCTGCTTCCCATGTGAGATTACAAAGGTGTTACCAGTTACCACATAACGGTTCTCTGCCAAAGTGCTACTGATGTAGCAGATCAGTAGCACTTTGGCAGAGAACCGTTCTAAATGCACACCACGACGCGCGGCAGTGAAGTTGAACTTACTCGTATGGTGATGTCTAGGGGCTCCTCCGGATACAGATGTCGCCTCAGTCGTCTAAGCCGCGTCCTCTGTCGATACCGACGCAGTGCCGCGACAGCGTCCGAAATTCGTATCGGAAGAAAACCGTACTGACCAGCGAGAACTGCGCAGGCGAAGATTGTCAGCGCCAGCGGCGTCAACAGCTGCCGATTGAACAGACACAGGGCTCAGCCAGCTGAGATAAGCGGGCTGCGGATCCACAACTCAGGGGGGAAGGGTTAAAAGCCGACAGCTTAGTTGAACAAGGAGAAGACAAGACTGCCAAGAACAGGCCATATTAAATCAATTCAGCACGTTTCGCAAATGACCTCCTAAAGAAGGCGACATCAGCTGAAACTGCACTAACAAAGTACCTACACATTTCATTTTACTCAACAATAACCATGCTTAGGACATTGAACATCGTCAATCACTCACGGGTCCTCCTTTGAACGGCGCCGGGCCTTTGAAGTCAGGGTACAGGTCGACGCCGAAGTTGAACAGGGCGTCGGTAGATGGCAGTAGCGTCGCCAGCAGCAGCAGGAGCAGCAGAAGCTGGAGAAAAGCTCGCCTCCGGTCGGTGACTGCCATTGTGGGATATTTGCCAGGCGATCACTGAGATGCTGGATAAGACACTTGGCAAGCCGAATCTCAATGAAGTCCGTAGCAGCAGCACTTCTGCAGATTGGAGCCTCGCTGTCTCTTATAGCCACCGTGTGCTGATCAGTGTCTGAGTCTGCCACAGACTGGTCTGTCTGGTGCAGTCTGGACAGCCTGGCTACTTCAGTCAGAACAGTTTTCCTCCTGCAGTCTTGGGCTAGTCACTGTTGGCACTGTCGAGTCTGGCTCCTCACTTCGTCCACTGGCGAGTGAGGTCCCTTGGTCCACCTGGGTCCCTCCCACGGAGGCTCAGGTCACTCGGTCCTCACCGGTCTGTCCACTGGAGAGTCGAGTCCTCGGTCGTAGTCCCTCAGTCCTCCTTGGTCCGCCTGCTGGAGACACCGGACCCACTATCCGCCTCTGAAGATCCGGTCACACTGTCCACCTTTGGAGACTCTGATCCTTCGGTCCTCCCGTGTCGCACCTCCACCAGCCACTGACCGCCTGTGTCCAGCCGAACTGCAGAGAGCTGCACTGCCACCTCTGCTGTGGGTCACCCACCACTACCGGCCCGAACACCCACCGGTAGCGGTCAGACGCCGAGAAGCCGCCCACTCAACAAACTGACGTGCGGTGGCTCTCTCTCCCTGCCGGAGGTGGCTGGACGGTGACCCAGTGGCCCTACAGAGTGACCCAGTCTGTCGGGTACTCTCCCCTTCAGACCGACCCATCAGCTCGACATGGCCCATCCAGACTTACTCAGGGGACAGCACACTGCAACATGTACCTCGTCCGCTGTATTATCTCCCCCTGGGCTGACCTAAACCTGTCGACCCAATACTCGCCACATGCCGAACCGATAGCCTCCTCTCACAGCTGAAGTGGCCCCTCCCGACTCTGTTGGTCCCTGACCAATATTTAACCGTCGTGTACACCTGCTTTGTGCACACACAGCGGGCCGAGAGGTGTCAGCGGAAAGCAGTGGTCAAACGTCATCTCCAGCGCTGGGATCCACCCACACAGCGACGTGACAGGCGAGGCCCAGTGTTGGCATACGGTGAAATCAGTGGACAGGACACACTTTGTTGAAGCAAAGCAAATGACCGGTGGGTTCATACACGTGCGCGATTCGGCAGCTCAGGCCGGACTCAGCGCAACAATCTGCGGCCCTTTCTGGGACCTGCGATGTAAATATGAAATAATCACTGCCTTTCATTGCTGAGAACGTTACAGCGAAATAACAAATGTTCCTCGACTGCCTGCCCATCTACCGATCACGTCACGTGTCACTCGACTCAAGCTCTCTCACATCCCTCCACAACCATCAACACCACCTTCTACACCTTCATTGAAAAATGTATTTACGCAATGAGCGCGATGTACACAAATACAAATACAAACACGTACATACATAAGATAACAATGAACGGCCGGCGCCCGGCGCGCCTGCCCGTTGTGCTGCTGTCGGCCGTGGCGCGGTCGCCGCCGGCCTCGAGCGTCGCCGATCGGCTGAGACTAGATCCGGTAAAAGGCGGCCAGCCGGCGGGCGCCGCGACCCGGTACACCGGCCGAGGCCCGGTCCGGTGTCAGAGAGTAGGACATTGAGGGGGGGGGGGCGGCCGCTAAAACAGGCGGCTGCCGCCACACACACACGCACACACACAGGGGCTGCTGTGCCGACGGCGACCGGCAGGGGGACAGTTCGGCCGTACCGCCGTCCAATACACCGCTCCCTGCAGTCAGAGCCGGGGAGACAGCGCCGGCCGCCGTCCAGCCTCGACCAACACGGCTCAGTACAAATGATCCCTGCCCACCGCCCGCACAATGGAATACAGCGAGTTCGTTGCGAATAGCGCTACCGTGAAAAAATGAATATGAACACAATATCAGCTTCTGGGCGAGCGAGTCGACGGCTGCAGACGGAGCGGCCGCGGTGCGGAGACATATTGCTGCTCGGTTTGTGACACGATGGGCTGTAAGCTATTCGGCCGTCTATGTACAGACGCATGTCCCGCACACAGACACACACACCCGGGCGGCGCGGCGCCCCTGGAAGATGGCCCCATTGAGCAACAAAGACAGTCGGAGAGTGGCGACAACAGAGGCGGGCAGGCGGGACCAGCGGCGGGCGGCTGCGCACGCGACACGGAGACACGCCACGGCCGCGCACATACACGCCATAGAAAACACCATTTGATATTCAGAATAAGTATCACAATTGGCGGAGACGCGGCAGCCCCGGCCGTCGCCCATACTTCACCAGTCTTCGGCGCCCGTTTTGATTGTGAAGACACACTCACGTAGTCGCTTGGGGTCAGATACAGTTCACATGTACACACATACACACGGAGTGGCGGGAACCGACGGGCGGAGTGGGCACGGCGGCTCACTGAGTGGGGCGGGACGCGGCGGTGGCAGCCGGGCGAACCAGCAGACAGACGCGCCCGTCTAGATCCCGTCTCAGGTCCCCGGCGTGCCAATCTATCCATCCATAGAGGTGTCGTCCCTCCCAGCGGCTCGTCGTCCATCCTCAAACCAGTCAGCGCTCCCAAGGCCCGTCATTCGGCCCATCTGGTTTGTCGCGATGTCCCAGCGCTGTACCCCGCGCTGTGACCCGGCGTTGTGACCAGCGTTGGTTTTGTGGCGCTCTCAGAGGCCGTCGACCGCCCAGTGCCGGCCGGCCGAGCGGACCGGCCGTCTACTGCCACTCGCCGTTCCAACCGGTCCACTCGAGAACGCCGGACTGTAACTGTCAGGGGTCCGGCTCGCCGGCCATTATCTTGTGCACCTGTGAACGGCAGGGAGGGCGCTGTTAGACAGAGGTTGACGAGCTGTGAGAAAAGGGTTAGCGCTGCTACCTAGAACCCGGTGACGGGAGCCGAGCGCTAATGGACGGCACGACGGAGCGGTGAAGGCAGTGACGTCCAACGCTGCGGCACATTCTCAGAAACCGACTCATTAACAGTCTGTAACGAGCTGGTAACTGACAAACGAAACGGGACACTTTGTCCTATACCCTTCAACTAGGTATTGATTACACAGCTTTCTCGGAAAACGTACATCTCAGAACCTGGGTAAGCTACGTCCGTTAACAAACCTGGCTACTGTAAAATAATCTATCCTGCCCGCAACAACGCGGAGCACATAACTGTAACGACTGTGATGACTGATACTGATGAGACTGATGAGGACTGAGAGAATTTCAGTCCTCAGCAACTACTATGCTATCGTCTCCTACGCCAGCCGCGCCCCAGACTCAGCCCACGCACTGACCTGCTCGAGTTTGAGCGCGAGCCGCTGTCGACTGGAGAACTCGTCCTCCTCGAGGTTGGCCATCAGCTGGCCGCTGTACTTGTCCGCGTACACGTACAGCTCGTGCAGCGCGCAGTTGGTGTTGAACTCCTGCTGGTGCAGCTGAGGGGACAGGGGCGGGGACGGTTAGAGATGGGGGAATTGTGGGAGGAGAGAAAGAGAAAGGTAGAGGAAAATTAGCAGATAAATGGAAATTTTAGGGAAAACAGGAAAAAAACATGAGAGATAAAGAAAGATCAAACGGAAGTCGCAATGTATAAGAGATAGAAGGCTGGATGCAAGTCTTCAAGGGTGAGGCTAAGAGTAAATACTGCCGACGTTCTTTTTACTGAGGCCACAAAAACCATCTTAACAGAATCTGAGCAGAACCCGAACGAAGCATAATCAACCCCTTAACTGCTGTCCATCATAAAACAATATGTTGTACTGGCGTCTTCTTCGAAAAGACAAACAATCCCAAACCCCAGAGCGCAGTAGATTCTCAGATAACTAGCCCGACTTTGACTTACCCTGCTCTCCTCTGCCAGCATGGCGTTCATGTCCTGGTCCGAGATGGCCGGCATCCTCTTGATGTCGTCGTAGTACTTGGTCACCCACTCCTTGTAGATGGGGATGTCCTTGGCGTACAGCAGCTTGCTCGACGGCGAGTCCTTGCCTGCGAGGAGAGAGAAAAACGAATGTAAAATGCAAGTTGCAACAAATGTGAGTTGTGACCCGGACATGTGAAGTCCTGTAACACACCTCAAATTAATCCAAACTGTAAACATCGTCCGGAGTATCATTGGAGCACAACGATAGCTGATGCCTTCAGGTGAAACTCAGCACGCTAAGACAGCCCCTCGGGTAGGCACCGGTCGAAGCGTGACGACTGACTGGACTGACCACCTACAATACAGCTGAGGTTGGTGTAAGCAAGACGACTCGGGTGCTAGGGCAGCGATACGCACCGAGCTTGTTGTCTGTGGTAGAGCACGAGTCCATGAAGGTCTGTGCCACCACCGACAGACACGAGTCGACGATGTTGGACTTGTGGATGTCGAACACAAAATTGGGGTTTTTGATGAGGTTCACCCAGAACCGCAGTGGCAAGCTGCGAACGGACGAAAGGAAACATGTCAGTACCACCTTCTCACAGGCAGCCACAGGCAGCCGCCGCAAGAATTCACGGTGATCAGCCGGCTCAGGAAATTTAATTATAGGAACATTTCTATTGAACAATTGAGCATACATGCGATGAATTACTGCCGATAGAGCCGTTCAAGACGTCCTATGACTTTGGACCGTCTCGCTCATTTTAACTCTCTACTTCTCTCCCCATGTCTTTCTTCCGTAACCCTCACGCTCTACCATCGTCCCCTGCCGTGCTGTCCTCTCTTCCCGCGTCCCTCTGTCGTCCCGTTCGTCCGCTACCGAGTTCAGTTCCCCTTCCCTTCCTTCCATCCTCACTCACCTGTTACTTTTCCACGTGTGCACCGTGTCCGGGTCGGTGATGCCGTACAGCAGCGCCTGGTCGTCCAGAAAGTCAAACATGTACTTGATGGCCAGCGGGAGGGCCGAGCCGCGGTGCGCCGTGCTGAAGATGGTCTCGAACAGATCGTCCATAAACTTCTGCAGAGTGCCCTTGGTGGCCAGCAGACGCGTCAGGTAGATCTCCGAGACCATCTTGTTGCTGCGCTCGCCGTCGCGCTGCTCCGACTCGGAGTGTCGCACCAGGTGCCACACCTGTGGAGAGGGGCGAGGTAGTCAGTGACTCACATGGGTTACAGATGGGAAAAGGTGAACGGCCACACCAAGACGATGAATGCGAGTGAGAAGTTGCACTGGACATCGGCCGTGCGGGAATGAGGAATCGTTGTTTAACGACTCTTTTGGGCACATAAGCGGCCAATACATTTGGGAACACATAAACTTTATCACCACTACCCAACATAAGACGCACGCACAGCCATCCTACAAATCACCCTGAATGTTTTCTGCAAACCACAAAACATCCTAATAAAGGAATGATGATGACTCACGCTCCCACCGCTCCCACCCCTACCTGACCCAGAATACCACCCAGCGTCCACGATGACTAACCTTGATGCCGCTCTCGTGGTTGGTGGGGCTCATGGCCCGGCTGAGGGGCGGACTCTGCGCGCCGCCGTACTTTGCCTGATTCAGCGTCTCGTACTTGTGCGACTTGTCCGACTTCTCAGACAGGATGCTGATGTTGTACAGGGAGCTCTGTTTGGGCACCAGGGTGAGCAGCGCGCCGTCGGGCACGCGGTAGTGTGACAGTGTGTTGAGTTTCTTCCAGCCGCTCTCCAGTTTGGTGGTGGAGTCCTCGTCGTAGAGAATCAGACGGCCAGAGTTGCCCGTCCGCCACTCTGCACGAACGAGCATAGAGTGGGTTAGTACTTACTTAATTACATGGTGAAGCGTCATCAGATAATCATCGTAGGTGACTGCGTAAGTGGGCAACGGGAGACCAATGTACCCCAGCTTAGAGCGAACAGAGTCGATTAATGAGCCAGTTCGATATGGATGATCCAAGCTCTCAACGCTATTTTCAACAACCCTACTCCTTACAAACGTCCAGACTCCCCTCTCCCTCACACACCTAGCCCACTGTCTCCCTCTAACACACACCACCATCCTGCCATCTATGTTTGCCTTACCCCCTCGCGACTGTCTCTTACCGAGGTCGAGGTCCTCCTTCCGCGGCCTCATGGAGAAGGGCGTGGAGCGGTAGATGGAGTCGAGGCTCTTCTCCTTGGTCTGACTGATGGTGTCCGTGTTGAGGACACGCACAGGGATGTCCACGTTGTCCTGGTGCGGGTCCAAACCGGACACGTAGACGGTCTGTGTCGGCATCGAGACGTACACCGTCTGGAATAGTACGGGGAGGAATGGTCTGGTCACAGAGGCCAGAGACATCTATTGCTCTCAGCTGATCTTTTCAGTCTCTGAAACAAAATATGCGCAACCGCAGCTATTGATGTCCAGGCAAAATATAAAAGTGTTTATCTCCTATTAAATGTCTAGCCCCTGATGAATCACTCCGTTCACAAAGGACTTCACGCCTTCACTTGGCTCCCTCTCCCCACCAAACCCACTTCCACGCCTCTCCCCCGCCTCCCTCACCATGTATGTGAAGTCGATCTGTTGTCGGATGAGTTTCTCCTCGGAGAGCGAGTAGCGCGCCTCGCTGGTCACGGCGTCCACCGGGCCCTTGTCCACCTGCTGCTTGATGGCGCGGTACAGCAGGTACAGCGGCTCACCGGCGCACTCGCGCAGGAACTTGTACAGCAGGAAGGTGAACCAGGCGGAGAGCATCTTCTCGGCCACCGACTCGGTCCTGGCGGCGCCGGAGGGAGGGCGGTCAGCGGGCGGAGCGAATCAGGTGGGTACGGTGTGCATGAGTTGGAGCGGGGAGGGATTGGGTAGTAAAATAGTTTGATTGTAAAATTCACGATCACACAATGCTCATATATGATCATCGAGCTAGGAACTCAAAACGAATGACACTAGGCAGCCCTGACCGGAGAAACTAATATCCGTGATTGCCCCGCCAAGATTGCAATACGTACTTCACCCCATATGCAAACTACACGAGACATGAATGCCTATATCCCCTCTAGGCGTGCCAGATAGCCCCTAAGGAGCGGTTAGGTGCTCGAGTTTTTATACCCATTCCCTCGATACATACCTTCTAAGCAGCAGTTTGGGGTGCGACCCGTTGCCCTCGGTGCATTTTTCGATCAGCTCGTTGAGCAGCGTCTTCAGGATGTCGGTGGAGTATTCCATTCGACACTGGAGTGTCACCATTATTAGGGACGCCACGTTTACCCTGAGGGAGGCGGTCAGCGTTAGGCGGCGGTAGGTACAGGCCAGAGGAACGGAATAGCAGTCGTGATCAGGGAGGCCACGTCCCTAATCACAAGGGAAACAGGCATTTTGATAATCCTGGAGATTAATGGCGTGAGGCCAAGTTCACTCTGAGTAGCACACACAGTGATAGTGTTTTCCCTGACATGGCAATATTGTTAGCAGACAGCGTGTTAGCTGACGGCGTCCAAGGAGCACAGATCCAGGTCTATGAAATGTAGGATGCAAGACACGGGTCGTCGCAATAACACCGGAAAGTCACTACCTGCTGCCTAGTTCACCGTTCACCGAGTGAGAGGAACGCAGTCCTCTCGGTACACCCACCTGTCCCTCATGCTGAAGTATCGGTTGCTCTCCAGGGTACGTATGAAGAGCAGCAGGAAGGTCTTGTTGATGATGAGCTGTCCAAACAGCCGCAGCCCCTTCTCTCGGCGCTGTAGGTCGGGTCGGTTGGCCCACTGCAGTACCGGGTGGTCCTCCTGACTGGGGAACAGGATCTTCATGCAGTAGGCGCGATACTCGAGGAACGGGATGCCGATGCCGGTGATGTCCGAGGTCAGGTCCGTCATCTCCGTCTGCAGCTCCGCGAACGCTGCGAAACACGAGAACAGTTAGACGGATAGAACACGAGAATACGCCAGGGAGGATCGAGTAACGCTTTACAACTGGCGTCGTCTTCCCAGAAAGCGGCTTATCCAATCGAGCAATAGCTGTTTTCATTAGCCGTTTTTTATCCCTAAAACTAATCATGCATGATAAGAATGCGGGAAGAAAATATAGCGAAATCGTAGCTCTCATATTCCTTTTTTATCGATACACGGAGGAATCTATCCACCAACACCATACGCCACACAAAACTTGCAGCCCACTACTCCTCAAGGCAGGTTAGACGCAAAACATCATCATTCACGCACCTTCCTTGCACTCCGCGGCCACCCTGAGCTCGAGAACATCCATCTGCTCTTGCATGTTCTTCAGCACGCGGGATGACTCTGACGACTTGCGTTTGTAGGCAATGAGGATAGCGATGACGGCGAGTACCAGTAGAAAGGCTGCCACCGCCACGCCGATTATCACCTGCGGGAGGTCAGGGAAATGGGTTGGTGAGACTGAGAGGAGATGACATTCGGGGGAGACGGCGATATGAACGCCGGCGAGCGGGTGAACGGATGGTGCTCTTGCATTGGCTTGACAGTTTTAAAAGTGAGAATAACAGGCAGTCCAACTACCAAAGTGTTGACAAAGCAAGCATTGTCAACCACACAAGACATCGCTTTACTGATGCGACATGAAACAAACGTCAAGAAGGCAGCCTCCATACATCCTTCACCACAAAACAGTGGCAGAACCAGCCAGACAACCCTGTGCCGCCTCATCCACCCGGACGTCAGTGCCCCCTGCAGGCTAGCGGCTGTGGGCGCAGTCCACTATCCTACACTACACCACACAACATGCGCGTCTCTGCCCATTGCGACTGTGACCGGCCGCACGACCCGCGTTCCCGCCCCTTACCGGCTGTGGCAGCGTGCCTCCGCCGGGGTTCAGGCCCGCGTACGACAGCCGTCCGATCGTGTAGTTGAGGCGACTACCGATGCTCACCTGAAGAGGCATAGAACACAGAATTAGACAGACGGTACCACAGGACGGAGATATGGGGTACACGAGATACAGGAATACGCAACAACAGAGAACTGTTACTGCCAACAGCAAGTTGATGCCTCCAAAAGTACACATATCCTATGTTTTTCCTTATGGCAACCATGTTCGATTAGACGCTTACGGTTTAACAGGATCATTTCAGAATTGAGGGCGACGAGACACGATGATTAGGAGAGACAATGAGCTAAGGAGGCCTACCAGGTGTTGCACCACCTTGGCTCATTCCGTGCCGAGACAGGCCACCAGTGCATGCTGACGGTCACCCCGGTGTGGCTCACTCCCATAGGAGCTGCCCTCACCGGTTTTCGGTGGTCGTCCAGCGCGGAAGAGGAATCGATGAGCAAAGGAGAGGATAGGCACGCCCTGAGGATGGAAACAGACGGATCAAAGGCACATCCACCATCGATTGCTATTTACACAGCAGTTAGCTAAAGCACGACACGATGTGGTACAGTCCAGTGAATATAGAATCAAACACCACCCACCTACCGGCCAATGGCAGTTTCCATCGATTTACCGACCCGGCCCAGAACTCAGCGGTAACGACACACCGGCACTTTACACTTCCGCCGACCGATTTTCAACACAAATTATAACCGGATAATTGGACAAGGCTAACGATAAATAATCACTAAAATTTATGGCACGATCGAAACAATGTAGAACAAGGACGTGACAGAACTATGAACTATGGCCCGTACGGCACGCGGTGCCTGTCATCTATCGGCCGCAATACGTACTATAACTTGCGGCAGCTCCTCGTCCGTCGGCTGGCCGTCGGCGCCAATGGCTAGAGGAGCCTTCTTGGGCGGCTTGCACGTCAGCTGATTGAGCGAGAGTGACGTCACGTTGCAGAACTCGGTGCCGATCCGGACTGTGACGTCAGAGTCACGGCAAGCCAGGTTCAGGTTCCGGCCCTGCGGGAAATGGGAGGGGCGGCATATCAGTCAAATGGTTTGAAGTTGTTTGAGTCTGTCGACAGAATAACTTAGTAAGACTGTCCGGGTCTAACGAACATTGTCAAGCGGATGACCAAAACCATTCACTCATCCATCAGTCATGCGTGATTAGTTCGGAATTGATACATCCCACACACGAAAATAAAGGGACATAAAACGATCCAATAAAACAGTGAGAAAAGAAACACAACTTCAGTGAAAGACTCCAATCGTTTCCATACGCGTCCTTCACCCGATCAGCGCCTGCCCTGCACCTGAAGCTGGGCCCAGCCGTCCGCGTCCACTCACGTTGATGGTGAGGTAGTCGCTCTTGTAGTATTTGACGCCGTCCTCGTCCTCGAACGGACTGTACACGGGGTCCGGGTAGAGCTGGAATCGGCGCACGCCGCTCGCCGCAGAGAGGTTCCTCACCGAGCGCACCTGGGGAGGGAGGGAGGAGCGTCAGTCACCGAGGGAACACAGAGGTACACAGCGGCCGGGACAATCGCATGGATAACACTGCCAAAAATAGAGGTGGCCTCTATCCAGATGGGCGCCGATGGTTCATTGAAGAAAAGATAGTGCAAACACAAGTATTTGATTGGAGTCGCGAAAAGTGGACCCCAACTTCCGACAGGGTAGTATCCTCGGAGAAAACCAGTCTAGTGTGAAGCATTTCATACTTGCGACAGCCAAAACTTGCAAACACTAGCCAAAATATCCTCACGCCTATAAGAGGCAGCCGAACTGTGTAGCCCTCCCAGTCCCTCATCCTCCCCTCCCCGCCCCACACATCACAGGGCGTCACTCACGTCGTCCATGATAAAGCCGTAGTGGAGGTTCTCGGGCCGCTGGGCGGGAATCTGCTGCGGCCGCGGGTGGCTGGGGATGGCTGGCGAGCGGCACTCCATCAGCTCGTCGCCCAGCACACGACACGGCTGCTGTACGAGAAACGCCGGTTAGGGGTGTCAAAGGGCGTCCATCAACCAACACCCGACATGGCTGCTGCACCAGAAACAGACACCGATTATCACAACTTTATGGGGACATGGGGACAGTAACACTGCAAGCATCAATTCAAAGATTCTTATCACGATTTTTTTCCAAACAGGTGGAAGAAAAATTTTGTTCAACATGCCTAGAGGTTACAATCCATCCCATTTTCCCATGAATCACCAATCTGACTACCCTGTTTTTCCCATCCCAAACCTTCACCCACCCCAGGCTGTCCACCCCTCCAGCCCACCACAGCCCGTCTACTCACGCTGACGAACTCGTCTCCGGCGTACTGGACGGCCAGCCGCGGCCGCTGCACCACCAGCAGGTTCTCGCCGCGCACCGTGATGATGACGCCGCCGGACGGCACGCCCTTGGGCACCTTGTCCTGCGGGTTCGGGCCGCTGCTGACCTCCAGCACGCGCGGATCCTCCTCGTACCGGTAGCTGGGCTCGGCCAGGTGGCGGCGCGTCCTGTCGAACGTCATGCTGAGCGGCTGCGGGCCGGGCCGCGGCGCCGCCGCCGTCACACACACCGCGTACGTGGCGGCCCGCTCGCGCACCTCGCACGGCAGATCTCCCAGCTGGGCGCGCACCCGCGAGCCGGCGTCCATGTGGTCACCGATGATGCGCAGGTGGGTGCCGCCGGAGCGCGGGCCGCGCGTCGGCTCGATACGAGAGATGCGTGGGTCGACGAACTCGTAGCTGTCGGCCGACTGGGCGCGGAAACTGGCCACACGGACTACCACTGGCGCGCTGCGGTACTGTAAGAGGGGGGAGGGAGGTCACACCCACCACACGGACCACCACCGACGCGCTGCGGTACTGTGGAGGGAAAATGAGAGGTAAAAACGTAAGTGCCGTGTGCATCGTAACTTTTGCACACATCTCCCCATCCAGCATGTAATGCAGGCACATAGTGCCATTCTAGAGAGCACTGTTATACATAGCCAACAGTGTTGAGTAGCCCCAATTTCACCAACGTACAGGAAACAAACGGCAGGCACGGCTGTGAGTCGCACATCATCCACGGCCAAAAGAAAATATGTCATCCTAATATAGCTTCAGCCAAGATCGTCAACTGGACCACTTGCACAGTACCACCCTTCCTAACTCTGCAAGCCCACATGTCACGTACTAACACAATCACTTCCACCCCATCCCTCCGAACCCCCCCCCCCCACCAGCCCGCTACCACCTTCAGCGACTCGTACCTCGTTGGTGCCGGGTCCGTCCACCTCGCAGACAATCTGTCGCGTCTTCTTGTAGAGGGCGCGGATCGGGTTACAGGGCACGCCGGCCACAGTCACCTGATCGTAGATGTCCTCGAACGTCTTCCCTAAGTTGATGCCTGATATGGTGATGTTGGTGCCGCCCTCGTATGGCCCCGACTTGGGACTGAAGTCGGTAATCTAAAGCGGAGAGGAGGCAGCGGTTAGGGTGGGGTGGCGACGTGGTCTTAGTAAAGTATCCATGACAGTTGGACAACGACAACTCAAGAAACTCAAGATTACAAAACGATATTTATTTTTAAATTACTTTTAAATACACAAAGCTTTCGGTCACATACGACCTTGATCACTGTGTTTAGCATTGTGAAACACAGTGATCAAGGTCGTATGTGACCGAAAGCTTTGTGTATTTAAAAGTAATTCAAAAATAAATATCGTTTGGTAATCTTAAGTTTCTTGAGTTGCCGTTATCTGACGTGCTCTTAGCTTGTTACGGAGCGAGCGAAGCGAGCGGAGTCTTTCGTAGATTAACGGAAATTTCTGAGAATGAGCCCGTGCGGACGCTTTTGCGAGGCTAAGATCTCAGCAACCACTTGACCGATTTACATGCTGTAATTTTTGTAGGGTAGCTTCATTCCTTCTACCAAGTATTGGACTATTCCTGATGCATGTGGGTGACCCTTTATGCACGTGCCACGTGAAAAACGAAGAGGTGTCAGTTTTGTAACAATTTCAATATCTCGGCAACTACTGGGCCGATTGCGCTGAAAGTTGGCATGTAGGCAAGCACCCACAAGGCAATGCATATCCATGTGCCACAGTTGGGGTGCTGCTGCACGTGCGCACGTGCAGGGGTCGATTCCACATCTCGTGAACGGCTGAACCGATTGCGCTGAAATTTGGTACATGGTTAGGGACCGGTTAGTAATGTGCCGTGCAAAAGTCAGTTGGGTTGGGACCCGTTTTGCACGTGCGCACGCGCAGGGTGCCGCTTCCAGATCTCGAGAACGGCTGGGCCCATTGTGCTCAAATTTGGCACAACGCTAAAGACCGGTTAGCACAAGTTAGTTGGAGGTACCCCCTCGAAATTTCGCACGTGCAAGGCTCACCCTCTCGCTCGCTCCGTTGGTCGCCCCAAAAGGCGTTATACTGGTGACTAGTTCAGTTGGGCTGGTGGAGCCATACTCGAGATGGATGCTGATTTTTGGGTGTCAACAAAATACAAATGTATCACGATGAGTAACCATCTTCCTAAGACACGTGTCATCAAACTTCCGAGCCTCCGGTGAAGGCCGGGACATTCATTTACCAACGGATGTGACTCAAATGATCTTTCAAGAATATATTGGAAAACGCAGAGCAGGCAGAGTAAGGTATAGAGGAACAAGGGCATTACATTTAAAAGAAATACAGGGTGTTAAAAAATGAGACGATAAAGAATCGTTATATCTCGGAAAGTAATTATGCTACAAGAATTACTAATATGTCATTCAAAAGAGAAATGTTGAAAGTTTTATTTTATGGTACGTCGGTTTTTATTGTCCGGACGAATTATGACCATGCCACGTGCAAACATCTCGTGCCCAAAAAAAGATTATTTTAACAAGGCTGGCAAACCAATGACGATGTGGGCTTTTAATGAAATGTTTTCTGGAAGTCTTTTTAGGAGAATGGGGGATTAATATCGATCAAACCAATGGCAACATTGAAACTTTTGCTTGTCTGTAAACTGATTCATAACGCCGATTGACGCCGGGTGAATAGATCAAGTTTGTCAACTTAAAAATGATTTTTTTGGGGCACGAGATGTTTGCACATAATTCGTGCCGGATAATAAACACCGACGTATTATAAAAAAAAATCAACAATTCTATTTTGAATGACATATCAATCATTTTCTTAGCATAATTACTTATCGAGATATGATTCTTTATCGTCTCGTTTTTTTACACCCTGTGCATACAAAAGACGTAATACCTACGGGTCGACGGCGACACTACGACCACGGAATATATAGTCTACGACATGTATGTCGTAGACTATAGATTCCGTGCTACGACTATGCGATAAATGATAATCATGTTCAAGATCGTTTTTCTAGCGTTCGGAAAGTACCATGCTATTTTGCTCTAAATGCTAATGCCAGTCTACATGCATGCTTAGTGTACAGTGGATCTAGTAAGGATCTCCAGACGTTACTAGATGGCGTTGAGCCTCAGTCGAGTCCATGTCAAATTCAAGGGGAGGTCAGTACCGAGCTGGGCCCGATGGGGAGGTAGGCGGGAGGGGGGGGGGGGCGGTTGGCGAGGTCACGGTGCGGGTGACCTGTCAAACAGCCCCGGCGCGGTTGGGCACTGCCGCAGGCAAATGGCGCACTCGAGTGTTGTTCCATATCGCGGTGGTGGGCCGGGCCGGGGCGGCCGGTTAGCTTGGCTGCTTGGAGGAAAGGATAATGAGGCATGGGTTTGCTGTGGCCGGTTCATCTACTGTCAACTATGATGAACCTAAAGTAATGCAAGTATGATGCTGGTAATGCAGCTGGCAACGGAATGCTAGCGGATGCTCCAAGCGCCCGTAGGATTAAGATTATTTATGTCTCCTGAAATTTTCATTGAATATAATTCAAGCACTAGAAACATCGTATCGTTCGCCAATTTTTTGACCGGCTGGCGTTTTTTCCGTAGAGCGCCCTTGGGCAAATACCTAATTATCACGCAGGTGATTTATTTTTATTTTTTTGCTGGTAAGATTTAAGGTCAAATCAAGTCGCTGAGAGGAGATGAGGAAAAGCGGACGAATGCCACATTTTTGTGCATAAAGTCTCGATTAAAAAAAGGCTTAAAGTTATTATACGTGTAAGCTAAAAAAACAATAAGATCAGTTAAAGGGACCCTCCCACCTTAACATTAGATTTGAGTTGAGATAGCCAAAATGGGGTCCCTGACTCACAATTACCGGTTTCGGCACTCACAACATCGAGAAATGCCTTAAATCGGAAATATTGAATTTCAAAATTGAAGCATTTTGATTCAGAGGGGCTAATGCATAGGAATACCCCTCTGAATGTGTGACGTCAGCGCAGATATCTAGCGATTTTTAAATGTTTGACTAAAACGTTTTGTAGCACGCGGTGGTATATGCTGCTTTGCGCGCAACAAGTGCCGCACTTTCAGCTGCCAAACTATTGCTTCCAAATAAAGTCGCTAGGAACAGCGGAGATCCCAAAAAGTAAACAAAAGTAAAAGTCTAATATCTTGAAAACCGGTGAATGTTTTTTCGGTGAAATTTGGTAATTCGTTTTCGCTCTTTCTGAACCGAGCGACATCACTTTCATGCCAATTCATAAACTTTTTGAAGGTGGGAGGCTCCCTTTAATAAAAATATTTGACCCGAAATTGGCCTCTGTTTTCTCTGACCATGATTGCGTGTAAGACACAGGTCCAACCGGGTTCAACCCGACCCAACATGGTTCGGCTCCCCTTTTTTAATATAAATTTGGCCCGAACCTTTTGAATGAAAGGAATCATAAGGAAAGAGTCCCCACTAAGCTGAGCTTGTTGCGTTGACCCTACCCTTTACCCTCCGATCAAGCAATTCCTGGTCTATGGCAGAATTCAGAGTCCAAAGTTTAACCTTCCAGGCGGTGGGGGGGGGGGGGCATTTTTTTGCCCCCCCTTTAGTTTTTTTCGATATATCTCGAGAACCGCTGCGCCGATCGTCACCAAACTTTCAGTACCCTCCCGGGAGCAGCTAGCGCACATGGCGACCAAAATTTTTTCCAAAGGCTATGATAGGTTGGCCGCTATTGACGTCAGAGTGACGTCATTTTTGCCATTTTCGACCCAAAAAAAGGTTTCGCGGGAAGAGCTGTCAGGCCTACAGCTTTAGAGATACAGAAAAATGTTTCAGACATAAAAGGTGTGGAATTAAGAGGGCTACAAAACTGCTATTTAGGTTTTTCGAATTTTTTGGATTTTGACCCCCAAAAATCAAAAAATAGATTTTTTGAATATAATAGCCTAAAAATCCAAAAAGTTTTTTGAATTTCGAAAAAAACCGGAATATATGTGATAGCCCCTACCGCCTTCTATCTACATACCAAATTTGAAATCGATACCTCTTTTTTTGGCCAAGTTATAGCGAAAAAACTGTTCAAAATTGATGACGTCAAATTTTCAAACTCAATTTTTAGCAATTCTAGACCTCGTAGCGCAAAACAAAGACCACCATTAGACTCCCCGTGACGAGCTGCATCGAATCGATACCCATTTTATGCAAAAATATCAACTTTGAAATTTGACCTTTTTTGACCTGACCTTGACCTGACCTCCACCAGAAAGTGACCTAAACCGTACCTGATGGTCTTATAACCAACACCATTGAGTTGGAAATGAAAAACTGGCCATAAAACATGCATCACATAACCTTAGTAAAGTTGGGCTCATGTGGTGACCCTTGGTGACCTTTGGTGACCTGACCTGTGACCTGACCTGGTATGACCAGTGACCTCTAATAGCAACATATGTACTATACAACTGACGCCTTATCGCTGATTTTCGACAAAATGCGTTTTACTCGGTGTTATAGCGCTTTCCCTAGAAGCCCCGTGAACGGTGAAACATTTTATCTTTGACCTGATCTGTGACGTCATCGGTGACCCCGAGGTCAATGAAATTTGGTTTCCCTCGACAAATTTTACAGGGCTATCGAACGTCGTTTGAATTTTCCGGATCCGTCCAGTAGTTTCGGAGATACGGGGGGGGGGGCAAAAAAGTGCCCCCCCCCCACCGCGCGGAAGGTGGCTGGTAGGCCCACCGCCTGCCGGGTTAACGTGCGCACATAGCCGCGCAGGGCCGATCCCCTCACTGACTTCGCCTGGCAGCGGCCTGCCACCAACCACAACCATACCCGTCAGGAGCTCAAAAACGTCAAGCACACATCGCGTTTCGAACCCGGACTTTTGCAACCGGGACGTGCGCTCTCACCACACGGAGTCCAACGCCCTACCGACCGAGCTACTGGGACGGACAATTACCTAGGGGCTTCGCCTCGTGACATTGACAGACGTCAGACACTTTGGCCGAACTATAGCCGTAGCACTGAGCAAGCTGCGCAGGGCGATAGGTGCTCGTAGCGTTTAGGTTGGGTAACTTGTGAGCTGAACGCGATGTCGTGAGTTCGAGCCCCACTCCCGGGTCTGTTTTTTTTTTCTGGACACGAACCAAAACCTTTTCTTCTACTGCAACACAGACAAGCACGATGACATCTTTCGCCAACATCTTTCCCCAAAATCCTCTCAAAAAAGTCAAAGTTATCGCTTATAAATGTCTAGCTTAGTTTCATTTTTAAAGAAAATATTTTTGGTCATTTTCCTGGAGCCATTTTAACTCTTTCTTTTCGGATTCTTTTCGACCCGATAAACTCATCAAAACTGAACGTGCCAAATGAAAAAAATACCCAACTCAAATAACATTTTAGGAAAGCCTAAGACTGTCATCATGCAACTATCGACTGAATAGTTGCATGTTTTTAATACGTCCTAGATTTCAATTATCATTGTTCAAGATTTTGGCTGGAACAGGCGCTGCCTCTCGCTTGTCCGTTTGTTTGAGATAATGATTCCCTTCAGTCGCATTCTTGCTGGTTCCACATGAACAGGATACCACCATACCGGAGTGAACGCACCCGCAGCCATCATCCCCTCCCCTCAGCCTCGGCGCAGTGGCGGGCGTCCCACTCCCGGCGCTACGCACGCCCCATGCGCCGTGATACCGCGTCACTCCCCCTCCCTCCTTCCCCCACAATGACCGGTGACCTCACTTCCCTCGGGATTTGGACTCGCCCTACCCCGACCGTAGCGCCACGTGGTGGCTCTGGAGATCTTAAATAGACCCACTGTACATACAAAAGCAGCGTTACCGTAATTTCGTGTAACTTTGGCCACCGATGGCAACTTTGGCCCACGCCTGGAAAAAAATAACTTGTTTTGCTGTAGCTTTTTACTCTTACCTAGCGCAGAAAGATTGTTGTTATGGTTTGGTAAGATTGTTCATCGGTTACCTTTAGGAGCAGCCCTGAGTTGTTCCTAAGACCAAATTGAAGGGCTGGGGGGGGGGGCGGGGGGGGGGGGGGGGGTAGGACAACCCATGAAAAAATTAAGAGAAAATCAGGGTTGGCTAGGATCCATTGAGGACAGTAAACGGGTGCGCCAGTTTTGAACTTGTGCTTTCCAGCTTGTAGTGGTTAAGTAAGCTCGGGATACACAAAAGTACAGAAGGTAGCTATTTTCTTTAAAATTAAAATATAGGTGGACAATGTTGCCACACACTTTTAGATAAAAATCGGGCAACTTTGGCCCAGTTTGAAATCTGCCGCCCCTCTCCCTAGGATTTTTGTTCGCGATAGCTCCAAGCACGCGAGTGATATGGAGCTGAAACTTGGTTATTGCGGCTGGTGACTTTGAGAATATGGATTGCAAAGACAAAATCAAAGAAGTCCACTGCAGGCATACGTTGCTAACAGATCACTGAGTTATTGAGGCTTAACCAAAAAAGTGGGCCAAAGATGCACGAAAATACGGTAACAGAAAGTATTCCAGCGCGGAACGGAACTTTGTCTATAAAACGAAGGACTGTCCATTCAGCCGGGAAGACTGGTCAGTTAAGTGGGGGACGGGGTTCCCACTCGTACCCGCGGGTTGGGGCACGGCTTGCTGCGGTCGAGCCAGGGCGGCGCGGCGCACTCATCCTTGACCTCACAGCGTCCGGAGGACTCGCACCAGCCGCAGTTGAAGCGCGGCTCGAGCGCCAGACACTCGCCACAGTTGTCGGCCATGCGGGCGCACTGGTACACCAGCACTGGGACAGAGAGGGAATCGGTCATAAAGAGCACTGCAACGGGGCGGGGATCTGGTCAAACTAGGGGACCGGTCACAGGGGGCACTGGTCACATGAGCACGGAAATGGGCCGGGGGTCAGTCACAGCCGCGGTCCGTCCATACCGCTGATCTGTCACACCCATAGCCTCGGCCTGTGTTACCAATGTGGAACACGCTGGTACCTGAATTGAGAACAAAGGAATGTGTTTACTGTTCACAAAGGGATGTGTTTACTGTTCACCCGTGCCACAGATACAAAGTCTTCTTTTAAACTTCGAAGGATAATAACAAATAATAACGCATAAAGTAGTTCAAAAACAACTGAAAAGGTAAACAAATTCCTGTTTGTGCTGTCTATAAGTAAACAAAGATGGAAAATACAAAGATTATAGTGCCCGCTGGATTTACTTCGCTCAAAACCGCATTGCATATTTAGATAAAATGAACATACAAAACTGTATTTCATGGTTGTGTTCTTCCGGCCTTCGTTCGGTGTTCTTCTTATTTATAGTCACCGTGCTTCCGGCCTGTTCTAGCATTGCGTATTGAGCGGCCTCAGGAGCAATTTGTGGACGGGGTGATGACACTGCGGTTTGTCATTTGCTTTTATGGCTATCCAGAGGGCTGTTTCATACCATCGAGGTCGCGCGAGCAATTAGTGGCGTATGCTTCACGTGACGGTAGGGACCAAAAATGATCCAAAGAATGAGATCACGAACTAGAACGAACAACACGAAGGGCAGATAGACACAAAGGCCAGAGTCACTACAGGCGTCCACAGACCACAGCCAAATGCACGCGTGTTAGATATTTGCATAATTAGAGACATAAAAGCCACATCGGAATTCATGTCCGAAAAGAGTCACCAAATGCCTTCTGGATACTCATCAGCTCCGGATAGCCACATTCAGGTACGGTTGAAGTTTACCGGGTACATATCACAGAACCCACCAGGCCCAGATCAGATTTGGTCCCCAGCCTTTTGCGGATTGCTGACTGAGGTAGATTAGCCGGCACTCACTGCATTCAATATCCAACTGGACAGG
Source organism: Amphibalanus amphitrite (assembly GCF_019059575.1). Classification (NCBI taxonomy): domain Eukaryota; kingdom Metazoa; phylum Arthropoda; class Thecostraca; order Balanomorpha; family Balanidae; genus Amphibalanus; species Amphibalanus amphitrite. The sequence continues at coordinate 487,625 of NW_024881636.1, forward strand.
CACCGGGCACTAAACGGTGCTTGATACACGAACCACGGTCCCCACTTCACGAGTAACACTCACACAGCACGTCAGGCAATTTTTCATAACCACTTGACAAAGGCTTCCCCTCGGCCTTTCCTATTCCCATCAATAAAGAAAGGCACGAACACGGAACAAGCCCTGCACACACACGAACACAAGCGGACACAAAATCCGTGCGCCGACCAGCTTGCCAACATTTCGGTCGCCTGTCGCGCCACACTTTTACAACCGGAGCGACAAATGGACGGGCATTTAGCCACCATGCATCATTGCCACAATTAATCTGGATAGCTGGCATGAATTCAACTCGGGCAAGGCTATGGCGAATTAGGGTGGCGACGAATGGAAGGGCGGCGATAGCGATGGCGGTAAGTCCAACGCTGAGCCATCGAGCCAAAGTGAAGGCCGAAGGACGAGGACGTTCAGGCAATGACGATGACAACAGCTCCGGCCCAGTGGCAACAGCGTTACCGTGTCAGATTGGACCCATCCAATCTGCTCACCCAGGTCCCAGCGTGGCGATTAAATAAAATATGCTAACTATTCTACACATTTAAAAGCAGGCACACGATTGCAAATGAGATCAATGACAATAAACATCCGCTCACCATAAACATCGCACGCTTTTGGGAGTCATCGGGCGTTAGGCACCATCCCTCGGGTCTTATCCATCAGTAAGCTCCAACCTCGCACCGCTTATCGCTCAGTACCCACCTCTCAGATCTTTGGTTCCACCCCCCGGTAGTTCGGTACCCACCTCGCACATCCTCAGGGTTGTCCAGCGGTTTTCCGCTGCCCCAGATGACGGCGAACGCCGCTGTGATGTTGGGCTGTTTGCCCAGGTAGTCGAACTTCATCTCGTCGCAGTAGATGTCGCTGCCCAGCAGCTGGGCAGGCACCGTGGTCACCCGGCCCTCGATGTTGAACTGGCACACGAACCTGTCCTGGGCGATCAGACGCTGTGGATGGTAGAGGGAGGAGGGGTGGTTAGATGGCAGTCCATGGGGGAGAGAGAGAGGGAGAGAGAGGGGAGAGAGAGAGAGAGAGAGAGAGAGAGAGAGAGAGAGAGAGAGAGAGAGAGAGAGAGAGAGAGAGAGAGAGAGAGAGAGAGAGAGAGAGAGAGAGAGAGAGAGAGAGAGAGAGAGAGTGTCGGGAGTCTGCAGTCCACTACAATTCCACAGTAATTCCGCGGTAAAGACGAGAAACCCAGACGGCAATCGATCAGCGTCCCACGGCGGGCCAAAAACACCAGCCGCGGCCACACCACTAATACAGACCTCGCGCGCCGCCATTTCAGGTCATTAATCAGGCCTGAGCCGCGGCTTTGGACGATAGAGCAAACAGCCATTGATGTCTGGGTGCCAGCAGTGGCGGCTTTAGTCCAGTTAGCACCACCAGAACCATTAGCGAAATCCACTCAACACTTCGGCTGGTTTTTAATCACGGATCGCCAATAACTACCACAAACCACCAGTGGCGGCCGCATCCGGGCGCTGACCCCGACCCCGACCCAGGTCACACTCACCGCGATGTTCTCGACCTTGACCTTGATGTTGCGCTTGGTGCCGGAGGGCACCAGGATCTCTGTGGTGCCGTGCGCCGTGGTGTTGATCTTTGGACAGAAGCCGGGCCCGCTGCGAATGCTCGGTCCGATCCGCTGCGGGGCGGATAGGCAACGGTCACAAGTCACAATCTGATTATGGCGGCCAAATGGATATCACAACAGGTGTGCTTAGGACGATCGGTGAGGTCTGGTGGTCTAGCGAAGTAGAGCACAATCGCTTTCAACAAGAGGATGCGACATTTCGTTGTGACGACACACAAATCTTTCCTCTTGCATTTAGTCCCTTGACGATGTCCCTTGTTCACACTTATCTTCAGTCCGGTAACGAGAATACCCCCTGTCCCCTCCCCTTACCTTCAGTCCTGTGATGACAATGTCGTTACGCCTGTCCTCCGCTTACCTTCAGTCCTGTGATGACAATGCGTTACGCCAGTTTCCGTCTTACCTTCAGTGCTGTGATGGCAATGTCGTTACGCTTGTTCCCGTCTTACCTTCAGTCCCGTGACGAGGATGTCGTTGCGGCAGTTCTCGGCCGTGTCGTGCGTACACCGGTGGCCGTCCACACACCAGTCACACGGGAAAGGCGCGCTCACACACTGGCTGCACTGCTGGTACCGGTTGCAGTTGTAGAACTCAAAGTCGGTGGCCACAAAGTCGGGACCGTTCGTCATCCGTACTGACAGCTTCGCCTGGATGTAGTCTGTAGGGCGAGAGAGAAGGGATAGTTAATGAGCTTCGCCTGGATGTAGTCTGAAAGGCGGGAGAGAAGGGAAAGTTAATGAGCTTCGCCTGGATGTAGTCTTAAAGGCGGGAGAGAAGGGATAGTTAGCGGGCCTTGCTTGGATCTAGTATGTAGGGAGAGAGAGAAAAAGGGATATTTAATGAGCTTCGCCTGGGTGCAGTTTATAGGGGGAGAAAAAGAGATAGTTTGACATCAGACCAGAAAAGACACGGTTTACTTTCATCCACACACACTGTCAAGTGTCAACTATCGTCGTCAAAGATTAGAGACATCAAAGAAACATTTTCCTAGCATGTATTATGCAAGCAGTACTCGGCAACGGCATCTTGCAATAGACGAAGTAACAAGCCGTGAATAAACTGACAAACAGTGTGCTGTGGTAATGATAGATGGATGAACGAAATGTGCATAATCGCATCGGACTTTATAAATGTCATGACGCTTTTGGCATTCTGATTCATGTGCACACCAAAAATAATATTCATAGCTAAATTCATGTTAGAAAAATAACGTTTGAATGCAACACCACATGGTTTCCAGCCGTCAACTTCCTGGACTGAAGTATCATCTCACTCAGGAACACCCTCCTGCACCGCACACTTTATTGCCCGCCATTTCAGTGGCGGAACCCTCCAACAAGTTCACCATCATAATAAAAGACTCCAAAGTTGTCTTTATTTGATAACATGTTTTTCCCTACGGCGGAAACTTTGCCAGGGCATTCGGGGTGAGCCGAACCGGCTCGATTAGACGCGCATTACGCAGAAAAGCCCGACGGAAGTTTGGCGGGGGCGGTGCTGAAACAATCTCGAAACAATCTGACCGAGGGTATCACCGGAGAGCGCCGCGGATTTCCTGAGGGGCTGCAGAGGTACACATATGGGAATATCCGCAGAATAGACACCGGAGGACGGAGTGGCACTGTCACCCCAGCGGGGAGTATCAGCGGGGACCGGCACTGGTGCCACCAGCCGACCATAACCAACCCAGTGGCGGGCTGCTGGCATGGTTCGGCAGATCAGGCCACCAAGCCCAAGCCGGTGCCAGCCTACGTCCGCAATCCATCACTCCAACCGTAGACTAACTGGATCAATTCCATAAGACATCCATCTACTCAGGCTGTCCGTTCCAACCAACATTAGTCCCGAGTTTGTTTCTTTTGCTTCAACATGGTGCATCATCAAATCATATTTAAACTGACAGAAAAACAGTTACTTCGGAAAACTTTCTGTTTTCCCAGCCTCTACCACTGAGCAGACCTGTGGCGGCGGGGGTAGCTGGGCTGGACTCAGAGACAAACGATGTGTTACACACGCTGTGACATTCGGCCGGCCCGACTGCCACTCTGCCGCCGCAGCGCCCGACAAACACGACACCAAATTGAATCGGGTCCGGCACACGGGACACGTGCGCCACGTGACGGCCACGTGCCGCGAGCCGCCGCCGTCAGTTCCAGGGGCGTGTGTCGAACGTCCGACCGAGTCTAATCCGACATTAAATAGATGTATATACGGCCCGGAGCTCGAACCGCCCCTGAATGACAATGAAATTGATACTGGGTGGACGGAAACACTTAATGCGAGTCCTGTCCGTCTCGCACACAGGGCGCCCACGGAGGACATGCCGTTCCGAACGGTGGTATTGGCAGCTGCGGGCTCCGCCGACATCCACTCAGCATTGTCCGCTGTGCCAGCCGACAGCCACGGCCCTCGGACAGCCACGGCCCTCGCCTCGGCCCCGCCCACCGCCAGCATTCTCCCAGAGCTTCCGCTGAGCGACAGCCATATTAGGGAAAATGACTCGCAGTGGTTAGAAGCCACTCGAAGGCGAAATGCTTAGATCTATAATAGCAGCAGCTTACGTAAGAGCCATCAACTGCCAAGTTTCCCAAAATGGAAACCTGTTACTCCCACCTAGCTACTGACGGAATTCATGATTCAACACTCGAAGACTTCGTTTCTGTCGCCCCCGTGGCACGACCCAGCCCTCTCTCGTTCTATCACTGGGGAGACACCACGCCCACCACCCATCGGCGTCAGCTCCGGGTGGCCGGGCGGCCCGCCGACCAACTTCCCCGTCTGTCAACACTGGCGCAAAAACAGCGGGACGGATGGCCGGGCCGATCGGTGCCGGCACCAATCCCGGCGGGCGCGACCCGATCGGTCGCCGGCGACGCCCGGCTTGTTTGCCGCTGCCGGAGACGGCCGCGTTTCGATTCGACTCCGCGAGACGAGCTCGTCGGGCCGACGTCTCGAAAACAGACTCGCAGATGGATGGCGGTAACTTTTAGAATAGAGACACACGCTCGGTGAGGGCACTTTTCATTCGGTCGGCAGGTCGGCTCAAGTCTCATACCGATCCTTCGATAGGATGTATGCAGTTGCTAATAAGGACACCAGCCGGGACGTCCTTTCGAGACTATCCCAGAAACATGTCAATGAGCGGTGGACTAATCCTGTCTTGGTCACCCAGCATTACATTTTACCACTTAGAAGGGGCCTAACCGCTCCTCTGCTACCGAGCAGTGGCGGACATCGAGCCCTGAGGTCCGCCCCCGTTGGCGTCTCTCCCCTGCAAGAGTCCTCTTTCCGCATTGTCCTCTTCCCCATCATTCTAACGTCACACTAGCCACTCACACACCGCCTGTGTCGGTCCTCATTTCCCGCCCACCCTGGCCACCAGTTCGGCCACCACACCGCAGCAACCACTCGAGGCCGCTGTCGCGTGCGCACGGCCAATAACCCAGCGCCCGGGAGTCAAGTTGGCCCGTCCAGGGGCCGCCGCCTCCTCCACCCAGCCAGGTGAGCGCTCTGTGACGGGCCAACTTGGCCAATATCGGCCCGGCTGACGGCGCGAGATTAAGATGAGGCCGGCGGCCGAGTGGCGAGGCGGTCCGCCCCGGCGCGGCGCCGCACCGGTGACCCCCCTGACCTGACCGGTACGAATCAATACGGGCCCGGCAACAGATTCCGCCGGCTCCGCGAACTGGGCTGCCACCGGGCTCTGGGGAGGGGCGGCGGCGATATGCATCAGGGTAAACGGATGACGTAAGGTAAGATCGCTCGACCATGGCGCAATAGGTAACGGAAGGACAGATATGCTATCGGTCTTGGTTCATGAGAAACAGCTACACACAACCTACTCAGATCCACCGACTTCTTTGAACTTACAATGGGTATTCAATCATATGGACAACTGAAGTCACCCATTTGCCAACAGGCCACTTGTGATACCAAGCCATGCGTCAATACTGTACTTTAGCACTTCCGCCGGCTCTGAGTAGAGTGGATAGGAATTTAGACCTAGCATCGGCCACTTTTATAACGCAGTCGATTCAGTAAACACCTTCCTTAAAACAATCGCTGCAACCCCATCATCGCCACAATATTTTCTTTTTTCAAACAAACAAGTTTTTGAAGTGGAAGTTACGGTCCAGTCACAGCATTCGTGGAAACTTTTCTCATTAAACAAATTCTACAGCATTTCACATTTCGTTTCTCAGCAGCCGTGTGAGGATATGAACCACCGCCAGCAATCTACAATCTCCCACAAACACTGAGGTGCGGCTACACTATCAACAGCCACACAACATCAAAAGGAACACCTCCGTAATAAACGACATTCCACCAGAGAAGAGACTGTCGAGTCCGACATCCCGCCAGCGCGCAGACAGCACTGTCGAGCCCCACGGACCAGCACACCGTACTGTCGAGTCCGACATCCCGCCGGGACCCAGACAGCACCGTCTAGCCCGCCGCCACGCCGCCGCCGCCGATTACCATATAGATGAGTGCACCGTGTCGTCTGGTGTCAGCCAGCCCCAAGTTCGAGAGCCCAACGAGTGCCCGAACATTCATTACAGGACTCCGGACAAGTGTGGGGAGTCGGTTTGTTCTTTCGAAGTTTACAGGATATGAAGTCGACTCTTATTAAATAGAAGTTGTTAGAGCTTCATGGCTTGTCACTTATCAATGCTTCAATGCTTCTGCTGCTATGCTAATACTACGGACTGCCCTGTCGCGGGCACAATGTCATAGTCTGTCATCGGCACTGAGTGTGTCCTCTGGATGGGGTATAGCAGTAGGACCAGCCACGCTGCAGCTTCTGGTACGCTCAGAAAACAAGCCGTTATGACATACGAGGCGGCAATACGACCATCATACGGTTTGCCAGGCAAACGTCAGGAGGGAGCCTGGCAGGAAGATAGAGAAGAAATGTCAGTCGCTGATGTTATCGGCACAGGCCGTTATCCATTCGGCAAGCACACGGTATCAGGTGGTGAAACCCCATTTTCAAGGCATGTCAGAAGGTATGCGAGTAGTTCATGCTATCTGAGGAAGCCCCTCATATCACACACCAGCTGTCGAATGGCGAGCCACTGTGTCGCCAGCCGTCTAAATCGGTTCACCTCACGAGGCGGCCTCACTCGATGGCAGTCTTCTTGACAGAATGCTCAATTGCTCAGTCCCACACACACCCAAGCGCGCTCAGGTGCTATAACCATCACCTATCATTAATGATTAAACCAGCCGTGACTAGGAGCGCCTAAGACGGACGAGCATCCCTCCCGACCATGCCGGTCAGTGGACAGACCCGTCAGCGGGGTGTTCGCTAAAAATATCCCAGCGACAGCCCGACCCGATCGGCTCTTGGTTCATATTTTAGCGCCGTGGTTCCCTCACAAGGTTCCCAACACCCCTAACCTGTAGGGGTCAGCGGTTCACCCGGTCACCAAGGCCGCTGTTGGTTGGCGACCACTCAGCGACAGTCGCCTGTTAGCCGGGCGACATGATAAACTGCCGGTGGACAGTGGACAGCTAACGACAGCAGCAGCCGGGGGTTCCACAGTTCCCGATAGCTCGGACCGTGCTGACAGCAGAAGCCACCGAGCGTGATAGGGCAGCAGCGCGGCTCCATATATTGGATGAAGTTCACCGCTGCCTGCAACCTCCCCTCCCAGTGATCAATGCTGTGACAAATGACTAGGTCACGACCGGTATGACCACGACTGACGGCAGGAAGGCATAACTGCCGGCACGGCGGCCACACATCATCCTCCGGACGTGTCAGCGCCAGAAGCGAACACGGTCTACTGCGGCGGCCCGCGGTTGGTATTACATGTCTACATCACGGAGGCAAATTAGCTCCGCCCGGGCACATGTCAGTGGAAGTGACATTGGCTCATCGTAACCAGAATAGACACACACGCCGCTCGAAATGCACGCGTCCCAATATAACCACGGCAAACACGGATCAGCGAAGCCTTGTTAAAGCAGCCAGCGCCAGCGGATCATGTAAATCAATAGAGCAAATATTGGAGCACTAACCCGCGCCCTGGTGGGGGGGGGGGGGCTATTTTTTGCCCCCCCTCCAGACTTTTCGATATATCTCCAGAACCGCTGCGCCGATCGTCACCAAACTTTCAGTACCCTCCCGGACATCAATTTTACACATTGTGACCAAAAATTTATCCAAAGGCTATGATAGGTTGGCCGGAAATGACGTCAGAGTGACGTCATGTTCTGCCGTTTTCGACCCAAAAAAGGGTTTCGCGGGAAGAGCTGTCAGGCCTATAGCTTTGCAAATACAGAAAAACGATAAAGACATAAAAGCTGTAGAATCGACAGGGCTACAAAACTGCTATCTCGGATTTTTGAAATTTTTGGATTTTGACCCCCAAAAATCAAAAAATAGATTTTTTGATTATAATAGCCGAAAAATCCAAAAAGTTTTTTGAATTTCGAAAAAACCGGAATATATGTGATAGTCCTTACCGCCTTCTATCTACATACCAAATTTGAGATCGATACCTCTTTTTTTGGCCACGTTACAGCGAAAAAACTGTTCAAAATTGATGACGTCAAATTTTCAAACTCATTTTTTTGCAATTCTAGACCTCGTAGCGCAAAACAAAGACCACCATTAGACTCCCCGTGACGAGCTGCATCGAATCAATACCCATTTTATGCAAAAATATCAACTTTGAAATTTGACCTTTTTTGACCTGACCTTGACCTGACCTCCACCAGAAAGTGGCCTAAGCCGTACCTGACAGTCTTATAACCAACACCATTGAGTTGGAAATGAAAAATTGGCCATAAAACATGCATCGCACAACCTTAGTACCTAAAGTTAGGTTCATATGTGACCTGACCTGTGACCCTTGGTGACCTGACCTGTGACCTGGTAATGTCAGTGACCTCTTATAGCAATATATGTACTAGGCAACTGACGCCCTATCGCTGATTCTCGACAAAATGCGTTTTCTTCGGTGTTATAGCGCATTCCCTAGATGACCCGTAAACGGTGAAACATTTCATCTTTGACCTGACCTGTGACGTCATCGGTGACCCCGAGGTCAATGAAATTTGGTTTCCCTCGACAAATTTGACAGGCCTTTCGAACGCCGTTTGAATTTTGCGGATCCGTCCAGTAGTTTCGGAGATACGAGGGGGGGGGCAAAAAATAGCCCCCCCCCCACCAGGTCGCGTTATAAACAGACCCCACCAGGGCGCGGGCTAATAAGCTGGAGCTATAATAAGGATATTTAGCCGGATCAGATTTAGTCAGAGAGGGCACCTGATTGATGGTTTATACGCCGGCCGAGCTGAGCAGGTGCAGCAGCTCTCTAAGAGCACTGCAGTTTTCTGGAAGGCGTAATTGAAACACAAATAGCCGTGTTACCAACAGCACGTTAGGAACACCGAGCCAAGTTGGAACCGAATCACCAAGGGTGGTTACCAGACTGGGCCTGCCATCGCCTCGCCTCTATGTCAGTCTCCAGCGCATCGAGAGCCCCATCTTCGAGTAGCTCCCAAACTCGCGGCAGCCAATCATCTCACCAATCACTTCTGAAAGTTTAACTCCTGGAGTAGCTTCTTAAACAGCTTCAGTGTGTCTACCATACAGACATATTTACTATTATAGAGACTGAAATAAAAGTTAAGTATAAAAAGAAAACAGAAGCTAGCGCACTGAGCCGGGTCCTTCTTTGAGCATTTCTCAGCATGGTTCTCGTGCGATGTGCGGTGCATGTAGTGCACAGTGCCCTCCCCCCCTACTCATGCTGTCCTGAGGGTATCTGCAGCAGCAGGTCGGTCCACCCCTCCCCTGCCCCCCTACTCTCGTTGTCCAGAGGGGAAGAGTCTGTGTCCCTGTCCTTTCCCCCGGTTCACTCACGCTGCCCGGAGGGTATCTGCAGCAGGTCGGTCCACCCCCTCCCTTGCCCCCTAGTTACTCTCATTGTCCAGAGGGGATGAGTCTGTTTCCCTGTCCTTTCCCCCGGTTCACTCACGCTGCCCGGAGGGTATCTGCAGCAGCAGATCGGTCCACCCCCAGTCCCCTGCCGCCCTACTCTCATTATCCAGAGGGGATGAGTCTGTGTCCCTGTCCCCCTCCATACTCACGCTGCCCGGAGGGTATCTGCAGCAGCAGATCAGTCCGCGGCGTGGTGCACATCAATGTATCCGGTCCCGTCTTTGTGGCGTTGGTGATGAGCGTCTTGCCCATCAGTGTGAAGGCGCAGAGGAAGCCGCCCGACTGCTGCACGTTCGGCAGGTTGTTGATGGTCAGCGTCAGCTGTAACAGGGCCAGGGAGATGGTCAGAGCCGGCGGACCGAGTGAAGCGGAGAGGTGAGAGCAGATGTTAGGTGCCGGGCGCTGAAACGTCTCGAGAAACGCGACGCGGAGTTAAACGAGGATAGCATTGTTCGTGAAACAGAAGACTATAGCACTCGGCTCATGAATTCGGTCAATACATTTTCGAAACACCACCCATCCCAACTTTGAGATTGGGCAAATGTAATTGTCAGTGGTAGGTAGGTGTGGTGATAGCCTACAAGACCCGGCGGAAGACGACTTTGGCCTCAACTTCCGGAGGCCCACGGTGACTCATTCCCAAACTCCTTCACATCAGCATACCAAGCAAGCACGCCACGCCTGTCGGCATCTGTTCAGTCCATCACGGAACCTTCTGCACTCTACAGCCCACATGGATCGTCACGTAACACCGCATTCCTGGCCCACACGGACCGTCACGTAACACCATACCACCAACATTCCTAGTTCAGATGGATCATACCGCCACACCACCCGCATCTCCATTCCACTTGAACCATCCCATACATACCACCACATTCTTAACACACCGCCCCCTACCACCAACACGTGTCGAGCCCACAGACCTCTCCCAGCCGTGTCTGGCCAGACGCCGATCCTTACGAGCCCCGCTGCAGGGGTGTGGGAAGGCACCAGCTGTGGCGCCCCGGTCAGCGCACAGCCGATTGGCCAACATAATTAGTCCGAGCTGTCATAATGCGGACGGCATAATCGGTAATTAGACACACTTCACGGGCCACCCCATAGACCACATCATTCGTCATTGGGAGGGATGAATGGGAGTGGATACAATTGTTAATATCGCACAGCTGTTCTATATGATAGGAGCTCTCGGCAGCGAAAGTGGCGAGCCGCTGCGAATGATAGATGTTGTGTAGTTAATGGGTGTGCCTGTATTTGTAACGTAAAGGGTCAGACAGCACAGGCCACGGCGGGCCTTCGCTGCTGCTGCCCCCACCAGACGCGGCGGTGGGTCTTCGCTGCTGCTGCCCCCGCCAGCCGCGGCGCGCAACAGATGTGGGCGAGTCGACCGACAAGTCAATAACGGGGCAGAACAGGCAGTCGGTCGGTCTGTCGGTCGGTCAGCCTGGGTAACTGGGGAAGAACCACTGCCCCAGGAGAGTCAGAAAAGAGGTGGAATAAGCAATATGTGTGGAGGCAGGGGAGCTACGGTAGGATAGGACTAGGAGAGGCTGTAGAATCATCGAAGGAGCGAATATGATGGAGAGTTGATCTTCCAAAGCCTAATCGGATTCCAGTCTGCTTCAAAAAAGTACTTTTTGCAAGCGCGTTAAAAGGTAGTCGCAGTGACAGCGATCAGTGATCTAGCTTATCAAGAACAAAATTCACGGACCGGAAGCCAGCAGCGGGGAGTAGTAGCAGCAGGCGCTATCAGCGGCATAGCATTAGCAGCCGCGGCTGGACACAGTCGTCGGATTGATGAGGGAGGCGGGCAGGCCGAGCAACCATGAATCCGCCCAGCTGGGCCCCGCGGCCGCCACCTCTCATTGTCGCCATGGCAACCGTAATCGGCAACAAACACCATGGCAAAAACAGCTAATCACCCCATCATCACGCCATTTTTGCACCAGCTTATTAACTAAGCGATGGGATTTAAACTGACCCTGACCAGCCATTGCCACCTGGACCTCACAGAGTTCATTCAGAGTGGCCGGGCCCGGCGGGTCGCCGCACCCACTACCCGACCTCTGCAGGTGCATATTCCACCGGCGACCGGTCGCACCTGGCACTCCCGGCCGTCGCCAGTGATTGATCATGTGGCATCGCGCGCCGAGAATGGGCCCGGCAGGATAATGGGCACTTGGTGCGATGACCGGCGAGGTGGCTAGTGTAGCAGCAGCCGGGGCCGGGGCCGGCGCCCGCGGCCGCCAACCTCCTCTGTTTGCTGCCGCGCAGCCGTGAGCACCCGCTCTTGATCGAGCACTTTTTGCAACGGCCTGCGCCCGAGAGTAGCGTTTTTCAGAGAAAATCCGCCGCCGAGGCGAGCTGTTTTCGGCGTCCGAGAGGCACTAATTAAAGAACATAGAGCCGGGTGCGCCCACTTGGGCGCGAGGGCACAACAGCGGCGAGAGAAGCCGCGAGAGCCGTGCCAAATTCGAAACCCGACGAGACAGTGATGTAAAACAGGGCTGGTAGCCCGGCGGCCTGGAATAGGAACGTCCGCTGGCGGTTGCAGTGGAAACTGCAGTATATTGAACGGCTAGGAGTTATGAAACACACTGAAAAAATAAATGAAAATGCCTATAGTAAAAACCAACAATACTGCATTAGCTTCCAGGCAACCAGACCAGAACAGTCAACAACACTCGCAAAATAAGAATAAAACTATTTCCTACAACACTTCTCGTCGACAGGCAATCAACACTCGAGCCTCGCCGACCCCACATCCTCGGCTCTCATTTGCTCCCCACTACGACATAATATCGTGCTGCTGCGTGGCATAGTGATGAACCGCGCCACTGAACGGCTGGGCTGGGAGAACTGGGAGAACGACTCGCCCGTTGCCGTGGCGAATCAGAGGCGCTGGGTGGGGGACGTGGGTGACATCGGGCTCCCGTGCTGGCTATCAGAGACAGCTGCTGCCAAAACATGGCCCGAATCACCACTGCCGGCGGTGGCAACAGCGTGGGACGGCACGACGGTCATGGGGTCATGGCCGTCCCGAGAATAAGTCAAGAACAGCCGTTCGCATATTGAGGAAAGGAACAGACAAATGGAAAGGCGTGCAGTACCAATTTGGAATGTTTTGAGTCATGGTCATGATATCCTATTCGACAATCGAGACATGAACATCTCAATTCGAGATATGTGTGAGAGGGATGCGACATACAAATGATTCAGGATGCGGTAGGGTCGACGTTTCTTCATCCCTGATAAAATCTAACCCAAATGATGCACCTTTGAACGGCAGTTCGGATGCCTTTCAAAGCCGAGTTAGAGCCGCTGGTCACCGACCGTCCTGGCCGTGGTGGCCTGTAATTACCCATACTGACCGTCCTAGCGGTGGTGGCACAGACTCCCCATACTGACCGTCCTGGCCGTGGTGGCCTGCAGCTGGTGTGGCGACACCGACTCGATGGTCGTACACCGGTCCGACTTGTAGTTGATCCAGTAGAGCACGTCCTTGGCCGCGTCCTGGCAGTCGCTGCGGATGCTGCATCTGAAACGGTAAGAACGGGGAGCGTCAGTTGTGAATGCTAACAATATAGGATGAAAACAGGCTGACAGAAATTCTCTTCGATCGAATCTATCCTGCTAGTAAGCAACATGAGGAGATGTTTAGTATGGTGCGACTAGTAAAAACGAACATGACATAGATTCGCCACATGCTATATGTTACATAAAACAGCACACTCATCAGTCCACGCACGGCACTCTGGCCTACAGCACAAGCCAGTCGACGCAGTAAGGCCGAATATGTTTTCCCACAGCACACGCCGGCCGGCCCGCTGAGCCACGGGTGCCACCCAGCCCCCACGTGCCACGTGGTGCCACCCAGGGCGCCGACAGCTCCGAGAGACGCCGACAGTGCTGTCGGCGACAGGCCGTCACACCCAAACACACAAACAGCTGGGCCGGAACGAGAGACGCGCCGGCCGAGACGTCCACACACAACAGAACTGTCGGGGGGTGGGTGGGAGGAGCCGGAAGAAGAAGAAGAAGAGAGGGAGAGGGAGAGGGAGAGGGAGAGGGAGAGGGAGAGGAAGAGGGGGAGGGAGAGGGAGAGGGAGAGGGAGAGGGAGAGGGAGAGGGAGAGGGAGAGGGAGAGGGAGAGGGAGAGGGAGAGGGAGAGGGAGAGGGAGAGGGAGAGGGAGAGGGAGAGGGAGAGGGAGAGGGAGAGAGAGAGAGAGAGAGAGAGAGAGAGAGAGAGAGAGAGAGAGAGAGAGAGAGAGAGAGAGAGAGAGAGAGAGAGAGAGAGAGAGAGAGAGAGAAAGGGAGAAAGGAGGGAGGGAGGGAGAAGTGTAAGAGTTCAGAAAAGAGGTGGGGATATAGGTAAGCGCAAATCGTGAAATGTTCTTCCGAAGTAAGCATATGTTCGAGAAGTTGACAACGGCAATAAATAAAAGGTTTAATACAGCATTAACACTGATAAAGATAGTGGCCAAATAGCACAGTCTTTTCATTTAGAGCACCAGTACATTCCCCCAACCTTGTCACTGGGTCAAAACCAAGCAGGAATAGGGCAAGGAGCCACACCATTAAAAGCATACACGAGCGGTCGTCCCTAGCTGTATAACCTCACGTGCACGTCCCTCAGTACGGCCAATACAAGCATCTCCAGCGAACCCTAACGACAGGTTATGAAACAGCAGCAATCAAGCAGCCGCCTATAAATCGAGGCCGTAAAATCTACACACTAATTCGTGACAGATTATCGATACTGCTAACGGCCCGCCGGACGCCACTAAATCAAACAGCGTCATCGAGATATCGGTTAAAATATCAACCGGACTGTATATACCGGGAGCTGGAGTTTGCTAGTTTTGCCATTACCCGCCCCAGGCGTTCCGGGCCACTAGTCCTGCGCGCCCGCCGACCTCTCCGCGGCTCGTCTGGTTTATCGAGGGCTCGTCCCCGAACCAGGCCGGTAGTTAATCCGACTCGACCTCCCGGCCGAACTTGGTCCATCGGCAGTGGCTGAAACTAACAGCCCGTGGCGGCGGAGGGTCCCCGGCCGGCGGCCCCGGCGTCTTCTGGTGACCTCAGGCGGCCCTGTCGTCTTCGGCCGACCCCGGGCGGTACATCCGTCCCAGACAGACGGACTCGGGACCACGTCAGCCGCCGGTCATCACTCCCGACCGCAGTCGTAAAAAGGCGACACCGACTGCCGAGACCGCGGCTCCACAGCTGCCCCATCAACGCGATCACGGCCTGTCTATCAACCAGGCTGGGGCACAGTGGCATTCAGGAGACATCATACTGACATAAACATCAACATCGTCAAGACATCAGCAGGCCACAGTATGTAGTCACCAGACCTACAGTCAACTGCATCCACGTGCGACAGAGATCAGCACACATACGCTGTAGCCGAGTAGCAGCACCGCGGCAGTGCGGGGCGATCAATGCCCCATCGGAGACGGAGGGAGGCACATGGAAGTCAGCTTCCTCCTCCCCATTTGTCCTCATAGGTGAGTCGCGCGGCCTTCCCCAGGGGAGCTCGGGGAATGGTGCTGCATTAGGCGCCGCTCACCGCGCCGAGACCCCGCGCGGGAGAGCGGGCAAAGGGGTGGGAGGCCAAGGGACGACCGACCGCGGCACGCGGCGCCACTCATCACACGGAGCAGAGGATGGTGGGCTATATTGACAGTCAGCTAAATTATGAAGGCGAGTTGACGGGCGAATGAATGGAGAAATTAATGAGCGAGCCAGCCAATGCGTGAATGAATTTGTTAATGAATAGTCAAGTGCATTGAGCTTGAAGCACCAATACAGACCAGACCAGATCATTAGCAGTTGCATCCTCATAGCTGAAAAGGGTTCGACGATCGCGAGGACGTACGAGGGCACAGTTTTCAGTTTCAGTCACGACCACTGAGGAGCGGGGCGGGGAGGGGGCGGGGACCTGTCCAAGGGCGGCGATGCATCAAACATTTACATGTTATTGGATGTTTTGTGCCGTCCTCGTGTCCAACGGACGGCCCCGGGCGGCGCGTGTCGCCGGAGACAGGTCGGTATGAGGGCCGAACCAGCGGCCGGACGGCCAAATGAGAAACCGGAAGGCGAAATTCTGGGCTCCAACGACCCCGAGCCAACGTCGATATCGTGGCCAAAGCGCAGCGCCTTAAATACAGCAGCGATGCTATCCCTAACAGCCATCGGTCTGTCCCGACCAAACGACAATAACAAACGACTCGGCAAGACGTACGGCCCTAATAATGACTATTACTCCCATAACTCCATCGGCTCGACAGGATCGCAATTCGACTCTATGAGTCACAGTTGATTGCATCGGCGTGCCATCGATTCCGGTCCGGCCGGCTGGGGACTGGGCACGTACGCACGGTTATTTACTGTGGACGTAACGGGACATCGGACTGCAATGAACCGCCACTGCGGCTCGTGCGGACCGCGTCCTTCCGCGTCTGTGCCCCCCGGAGACCCATTTCGCTGTCCATGGCCCGCCCATTGACCCAGTGAGGCGGCTGTGCTGGTGTCGACCGCACGCCGACGGTAGCCGCCACTGACCGGTGCGCACGGCGCGGCGGCACGTCGCTCTCGACGCGGCCCTGCCGGCGCCGCCGCTATCGACGACCTGCGACTGGCGCCGCCAGGTCGGAGGGGGTACAGGGGTCAGGGCGCGGCCGGCCCCGCCTGTCCGACACGGGGCTCGAGTGCCGACATGACAGCTACGACGGCCGACGGAAGACGTCTGCACGAGGAGACAGCATGCAAGGCGGCCACCGGGTCCGCAGCTTGTAGTTATGGTATTGAACGGAAAGACAACACCGCCGGTGGACAGCTACATTTTTGTCAACATGCAGACAACTGAAGACAAAACGGCCTCACTCAAAAAGAACCTGTAAATAAGACAAAGTAGATAGTAGGATGAAATTGCTTCGTGACATTAAAAGCAGCGTTTAAGGTACGTTTCAGATGAAGACAGATGAGCTGCTGGGAGCAGATGTGCCAATAATTCAATAATTCATCAGTTCCAGGCGGCGACTTAATTCGATAAACGAGTGCGGCCGTCGGATTTCGGAGTGATTTCAGGGACGGCGTCTCGGCGTCTGGGTGAGGTGTAATATCCGGTGTCTGTCGCTCTGGGCGTCGGTCGGCGGCCGTCTGTCTCCGACTGCTGTCCGAGGCGCGGGCACCGTCAGTCACCACCCTAGGAGCTACCGGCACCGCGCTGCTGCCACCGCCGCCAGCGCCGGTAGGTACTCTTGTCTCATGTGATGAGGGCGCCGGCGCACTGCCCTCACCAGCGCGGTCCCCTTTCACTCGAAACCAATGCCGCCTGTATCGTCACCATTTGCTCACCAGAACACCATCCACCCCCGCATTCGGCTCTAAAGTCTTCATCGCAGGGCCTTGCGTTCAAAGCACACTCAGAATCACATCAAGTGGTCATCAAGTCCACATCACACCTAATGGTCACCCCATACGACCTTCACGCTCAATCTTACAAAGCTCTCAGACTCACCCACACACACATCCCAGTCCACCCCCACACGGCCCCAGATCCACCCCCACACAGCTCCCAAAACTCACCCCCACACAACCCCCAGCCAACCCCACATAACTCTAAATCCACCCCACACTCCCCCGGGTCCGCCCACTCACCACCCCCGGTCACGTCCGTCCAAACTGCGTCGTTTCCTGCCGCTCAGTTGTCAGCTCCTGAGCGTCTGTGATGAATCGACAGCAGACACGACCGTCTGACCTGAAATCGGCGCCGCGGAGGGCTGCAGCCCGGCCGCATAGCTCCCAGCTGTCTGCGCGGTGCACCGCGCGCTGACGGCCCGCAAATGGCTCCAATTATTAGCGCATGTCACACTGATCAGACCGACAATTGGCCCATCTCAGCCTGGATTCATCGCCGTAAGCGCTGCAGAAGTTCAAAGATCGCCCGCCGTCGAGCTGATTGTGGCCTCCCAAATAGACTGGCTTTATTCACCAGCAGTCTGCAGCGCATTTCAGTCTCGCTCTCTTTTCTCGCAGTGCAGATGAGCCTTGCACGCGGCGGTGGATTCAATTCCACGGGAGTTGAGCACCGCTCCCGGGCAAACCGCCGACAAACTTCCAAACAGTCCTCGCCGAGTTGGGCCGACACACGAGTTAGTGTTTCAGTTAGAGAGGCATACACATGCAGGCAGACAGGCACACAGACACACAGCGGACAGACAGACAGACAGACACACAGCGGACAGACAGACAGACAGACAGACAGACACACAGCGGACGGACAGACAGACAGACTGGCTGCTGGGAAATGGCGCAGAAATCAGTCACCACGCCAACTGTCCTGATCTAGCAGCGATATTACAGTCCAGACGAATACAATATTAGATGGTTTGATACACATCTGTGACCTGGGATATATGGCGGAGTTTGTTGAAAATCTCGCATGGAAATATAACAGTCTGCATAAAGGAAACTTTTACCCGGAATCGGGTTTACAGAAACGTTAAAAGCGAACGGAAGCATCCATATTCCGAAACATCGCATAAGCAATATTGCCAGATACATAAAAGTCTACATCACTATCTCGCGTCTTTTCTTTCAGTCGCCAGTAAATGTTTCCGTTAACATATAATTGGAGGTTCAAGACCAAACACTCGCAAAATTTTGTAAAGCAAAATAAAATAGTGGACCGGTTCACCCACTGGTAAGCAGAGTGAATAATATGGTGGTAAGCAATATGATCTGACAATACAGAAAAGTACTTACTTATTCTCGAGCGAGCACCATCCGCAGTAGGGGTCTCGCGCCCCCAGACACTCTGAACACGTGGTGTACTGGTGACACTCCTGGACCTTGACCTTGGAGACCTGGCGGCACACAGACAGACAAACATCGGTCAGCTATTCAGTCAGACGGTGACAGACAGACGACCAAAGCAGGCCAGTTATTGGGTCAGCCGTGAAAAACAGACACACAACGCGGGGAGCTATTCAGTCAGCAGCAGAAAAAAACAGCCCATTGACCTCAATGAGTTGACCGAAAATGGCGACAGCAAACATACAGGGTAGACAAAATAATCCGCAAGTTAGCAGTATCGCCTAACCAATGGATAAAGCCAAACTGCACAGCTAGCCGATCACCCCCCCCCCCCCAAACACACACACACACACAAAGGAGCGACACTAAGGTCGATTCCCACCACATCACAAAGACGCGTCGTTGAGCGCCCAGTCCATTGAAGTTCCACCACTATGCACCGTTCCATCGCATACAGCGTCCCACCACTGTGACATCGATCATAGTTCCGGGTCCGCGACCCGGCAGCGCACGCACAGCGGCGAGCCTGACACACGCATATCTCAGCCTGGGGTCCGCGGCGGCCCTGAACGATGTCGCCCATCACGGCCATGGCGGATAGTGGATGGCCGCCGTCCGCTGTCGGGCGGGGAACACTCGGTCGTACCGCGGCACCTGCGACAGTCCACCGGTGACAGTTCACCGGGGACCGTCCGTCGTCGACTGTGTAGCGTCCACTGTCCGCCTTCCACTGTCCACATTCCACAGTCCACCGCCTACCGTCGACCGTTCACTGTCCGCTGTCCAGCGTCCACCGGCTTCGTCCACCAGTGATCCTCCATAGGGAGCGTCATACATCAGCTTCCGCGCCCGCCGCGTCACCCTTCGCTTTTTGTGTGGTTGATAGCATTGGACGAGGACGAAGGTTCATCCCAACTCTACAGTCGGTAACCAAGCTCTTCCGTAAATGGAGAGCCAGGACATAACAGGCGAGTGATGCATCTGGTGATGTCCGTTTGGATCGGTTCCGTCAATGCATTGGCATCCATTCTGGCATCCGTCATTCCACGGCACATCTCTATAGGCTCCGAAACCGCGGAGTAATTGAAGGAGAAAGATGAGGATCGTCCTGATGGAAGGCACGTCAGGGAAGGCGCTGAAAGGCGGTAGAAGAGACCCATCGGGTTGTGGAGAGAGATATGTGAGGATGGAACCGCCCAGCTGAATGAGGAGAAATGAAAAACGGAAATCCATCAGAGCACTGATGTGGTGGAAGAATTTCTACTCAACTCTGCGAGAACCAGTTAGACATTTTTGGACGTATGGAATGACACCAATTGAAGCGAAACGCTAGCCAAGCCTTGTCGGAATCCCCCCCTCCCAACCCGCAGGATTCTCCAGGGTTCCGCATGCGGCAGGACAAGGAAGCTGTCCTCTCCAGCCGTCGCGTTCCACAGGATAGGAAGGAACTGCGACCAGCAGGATAGGCAGCTGCCGCAGCTCGCAGGTTAAGGAAGCTGCCACGGCCCACAGGGTAAGGCAACTGCCGCGGCACGCAGCGCAACGAGTTTCAGCAGTCTCCCAGAGCCACCACGAAGGATAATGGGCTACTGCGGTCCTCAGGATAAGAAGCTGTCGCAGTCTCATAGGTGAGCGAGCCCCGCGATGACGGGCGGCTCGAGTCCCGGGCCCATCCATCGCGACACTCTACGGAGTCCGCCAGCGACTACACGGCAGCCAGTGTCGACTAAATCACAGACACATAGAGGGAGCGAGCACCCGAGCGCCACTGTAGTAAGGGACAGTGCGGTACACTGGACTGGGAAGAGCATTTCATACGTCTTTGTGTGAACAGTGAACACCCCTCAGGAGGGATGACATGACTGGGATGCTCGCTAAGATTAGGCGACTGACGTTCGGCAGTGACGTGGTCAAATCCAAAGTTGAGGAGATGACACAGAAACCAGATCTGCGGCTTACAAGTGAAGTGATGGTTCTAAGACACAAATAGGTTCCTTGCTAACCTAATCCACTATACGTTATTAGTTGAACCGTTCGTTTTTTTTAACGGTTTTTTTTTGCGACGCTAGCAGAGCACACGTTTGCAACCCATGGGTACTGCGATCTACACGTTTTAACGATGATTTAGGGCCGTTCGCGATGCCTTCCCCAAAATTTCCGGAGCAGAGTGCAGTCTGTAGCCATACATTGGATAGCCGTTTCACGGTTGGCTATGTCTGATGCAGTTAACTCTATGGCCAGACGGAATTCATCATTGCTGACTATAAATCCACCCATCGAGACCCGAAAAGTTGCAGTTCCAAATGGCTTCCAAGAAGGCATTTAAAACTCCAACATCTTTCCGTAGTTGACACTGACCTTGTCAACTGGTCAGCAAAATTTTTAATAACCAGTGCAGTTAGTTGGTGTGCCTATCAAATTCATAACCATTCTCAAACAATTGGTAGCATAAAAAGCGAAACATCTCCCATCCACGCAGGGAAGTCTGCTCAACAAATCGCCTCTTCTCCCCACCATCTAGTCGGTTGCTTTCTCTGCACATTTTGGACAGGAGAACGGAGCGTTCCAATTGTGTTTGGGCCGGAGCCGGCGCGGTCAGCGGCCACCGATCTATCGGCCTTGTTAGCCGCCGAGCTGCTACTGCCGTCCACGAAGAGGGGGGCCGTACCCGCTCCGTCCGCCCACCAGCCACCGGGACGCTCCGGACTCCTTTTTACGAGGCCCAGATACGCAGCTGCCCCATAAGCACCCGAGATTGGCTCGACGCTGTTCAAAATGGAAAGACATCAATACCAATCAACGCATAATCCACGTTTATAGGCATCTTAACCCGGTGGGCGCACAAAGACAGCCCGTTTTAACGGGCAAGCCACACACGGAAACGAAATGGCAGAGGATGATGAGTTAACTTATGCTGTAAAACGCATCATAAATTTGAATACATCCACTAAAACTGATTACACCGTGCTCAACGTCCGTAGATTCAATCAAACCTAGATGGCTGGCTATCGTCTTTTGTGACAAATTCAAACCGATACCGTTGCGAGTTTAATGTCGCGCACGTTTCGACAAAGCCCCACGGATCGGTAGGCGTCTCGGCGCCGTCCCGGGCAGTGCCCCGTGCCCAGGTCCGCCCTTCAGTGACGGATGACGGCGCCGGCCGCGGCTGACGTCTGAGATGACACATGTTCCGCGGACAATTCGCCCCAACATTGCAGCCGCCCATGACCGCTCTTCCGTCCACGTCATCATTCACTGTCGGCGCCGCGGGGAATGGCAAGTACTCTTCCTCGGACCGCAGGAAAGGCAGCCGGGTCTCTGAGCCAAACACCCCCCATCTGCCGAGCCAAACAGGGAGAATAATAGCCACCACCCACACTCGCTGCTGGATGCATTGGCGAACAAATACGGGCACCGTATCGGCCCACCCGTATGCCCGCGCACCGGTACACTAGATCACCTCCTCCCTGAGACGCTCGCCGCTCTGCCGGCGCCCGACACGTGTTTGTGTACGTGTGTGGGCCGGCCGAACGCCCTCGCAGCGGTCACACCGGGATTAATTGCACGCCAAGCGTCACCGAAATGAGCTCTGCAGGAAATACGACCGCCGGATAATTAATCGATAGCCAAACGGCGCGGCGGCCGCGGTCGGCGGCGCTGGGGAACCGTCTGAGCCGCCCGCGCGGTGACCGAGGGATGGCTGGGTCGAGCTGGAGGGTAAGGCACCGGGCGCGCGGGGGCGTGGGAGAGACTGGGATGAGGTGGTCGGTGAGAATAAAGATGGAAGCTGCATGAGATATACATGGGATGGTGGGTGATTGGCAATCATGTGGAGGTGGACTATCAATCGTGATAAAGCTGGAAATGATACTGGATAACGGCTAGAGAGAGAAGATAGAGAGAGAGAGAGAGAGAGAGAGAGAGAGAGAGAGAGAGAGAGAGAGAGAGAGAGAGAGAGAGAGAGAGAGAGAGAGAGAGAGAGAGAGAGAGAGAGAGAGAGAGAGAGAGAGAGAGCTCGGCGGATCGTGACCGGAGTGGCCCGCTCGCAGGCTAGCGCTGTCGTTCCCCGTCGTTAGCCAAAACCGTCGTGCCGGCGCCCACTCAGAGCCTAGATCAGAGACGGGTGGATCCGCTGCGGCACACGCACCGCCTCTTCACTGGCCGATCAGCCGGTATCTGATCACAGGCACCAGACCAGTTCGGCAACTGTCCATACTCGACACACAGAGACATAATTGAGGCTGGTCGGAGGAGGAGCGCTGCCACTGTACACTCACAGCCAGCCCGAGGGCGCGGTGTCCGAGGCCTGGGCTTTACCGTATGCAGGGCACGGATCGCCGCCCATCATTGATCAGTGATTCGGATGGCCCCAACCACCGAACGCTTACCAACGTCTCAATGCATTTATTCATTGAATATGTGACGGATCCACATCGCACTGACCGCAGCACAGTCGGCGCCGACTGCCAATTCATCGCGCCTTATACAGCGCCGGTGCTTGTGGGCTAACTGATGTTCAAACACAGGTCTTTGGAAGCAGATGGCGAGCATTTGCAAGTGCAGACCTTTTTGCCAAACATTTACCTGTCGATTTACCAATCCACTAATCATGCAGCATAGTTCCTTAACAGCAGTCGCGATAGATCGTACATGAACCCATCACACACACATTACACGGAGAACCACGAGGAAACTAGCTCCTGAATCAGCGCGACTTGAGCACGACACAGGGCAACGAGGTGGTGCGTCAGCAAACGGGTTTTTGGCGGAGCTAAGCACGCGACGAGCACAGCCGCGCACTGTCCGCGGCGGCATGTCGCCCGAGTGCCTCTAGCTATCCCCGCGACGGGCTCAGGCGATACGATATGATCTGAACACGCGTCTGGCGGAACTGTTCGACACAGGCAACTCTTCCGGTGACGTTTGCTCGGCAGATAGCCGATCACAATCAGGCCAGGGCGGGTGGTGATGCAACCGAGGCGAGCTCAGCTGGACAACGATCGGAGCGGACATCACAAAACGGGTAGGCGGGCAGGTTCCATCCTTACGCTTAAGTTTCCGGCAAATTGTGGTGAAGTGATATCCGAGACTAAACGACAAAACAATTACATGATTACCTTCAAAGAAACAAATCAAGAACCTATCCAACTCAAGAAGACATTTCAAGTTTCTGAACAGTGTCTAGAACAGTCTCCAGTTTTACAACTCCCGGCCAACAAAAAGCAGCTGACGCGCCTTTGATTTCCTCTTTATAGCCGGTAAAACGACCCGCCAGTGGTTCACGTCTAATAGAGCTCATTCACTCCTCTCTTCTTCGCCTCAATCATCCTAACAGCCCAACCAGACCATCCCAATCTCCAACCTCCCCGGGCCCATGTGTAGCCTCAAGCATGACCTGAGTACACCGGCACTACCCACTTTAGTCACACACTACACATGTCGCTGGTGGTCTCTACAACACAGCCCACACGCGGCGGACAGAGACAAACGTTACCTGGGCGTGCACCACATTTGTAGGCTGCGCGCCACAACTGAAGCAGTGTGCACCCCAAATGCAGCGGTACGATTACCATCTCCGGTGCCCTGAGCGGGATTTATGGGTCCGTGTTCTGCTCCGTGTAAATTGCCTCTCAGCGGGCCACCGCTGGCAAGCCGTGTAAAGAGGAACGCAACGCACCTCAAATGACTACCGAGAACTTCTTCCTGGCTGGGGGAGATATTGGGAGACGTGATATAGCTTGAACATAGCCCTAAAGTAAACAGATACGCACGGTAAGCACTCACTTCCTTGCATTACGAAACGCAGCCGGCACTGTTATGCGGCACAGTCTGACTTCAGGCGTCTACCACTAGTGCCATCTAGCGAGAGAAATATAAGCCACCAACTCCACCGCCATCACGCGCTCCAGCCGTACCGCGAGTCGCTGCGTTTGAGGCTCGGTGTGGAGGAGCGACCTATGTGCAGACCGTGCCGCCCGAGGCGCCTCTGCTCCGGCAGCAATTAGTCGCCTGCCGCTGCTCCGGACGGCCAACTTTGATCCCGGGCCGGAGCGAAAAACAGACTGCGGATGGAGCCGCCCGGCCCGGGCTCCAGAATTCACTCCATATTCGGCCGCCTTAGTCGACTCACGTGCTCACCGAGACTGCATCTGCCTCTTTAGATACAGGCCCGGTGCTGGTGCCGTGAGTGTGATGCATGAACACCATGCAAGCCTTGTTTGGTCAGTATCTCCTGCTCGCCCACAAACAAGGCTGATTTGTCCACCTTCCACTCTGATCAGCAGCGCTGCACTCTCATCAGAGAGCAGCACGCACGGTCAAAGGGGCGGCCCAGGAACTGGCTAATGACGTGGAGCATGACAGCACATCACACATATGTTATGTGCCATCAGATGATGTATGAAGCACCGACACGGCACCGGCCGCGGCCGGCTTCCGCAATTATTCATGGCCAGTAATGAAGGAAGGTGTTGACAGGACCGAGTCTATCTTGCAACTTGCAGGCATACTCGTGAAGAAAATGTCATCTATGCATACACAGACCTATCTTAGAATCCAGCGAACCATCAGCATTCGTACTCCCGCCTGAACCAATCCGGCGTCGGCATTCTACCGACGAAGCACCGCACGCAACGCCCCAAACAACACCTCCCCGCTCGCGTGCCGCGCACGAGCACCTGCAAACCACGTACGGTTCGTTAAAAGTTGTTAATTCCCCACGGTCATGCACCGCTTCCGTGCCGTTATTTACGCGTGCTCCACTTCCGAGGCCGGTTATTTACGACTGGTCCGTCCGGTGTTGGCCGGTGTGCGTTCGGGTGCCGTGCAAGTGCACTCACTGCACTAGTGTAAGGAGGCAGGTCACAGGACGTTACATGGGGTTGGACGGTGTCAGGGGTCAGTAGGACGTGGGCCGAGGGGGAAAGGGCAGGTGACTTACGGCGGTCCGTCGACCATGCCCAGCGCTCCAGTCCCGCACCATTGCGCAATGCCCCGTCGCCACCACAGCTGACCCGCCGGCCTCCCAGTATAGCCCTGCCGTCCCACGGGTCAGCTACTGAGCAAACGGGCCGGCATGTTGACCGAGCTCATACAGCCGGCTCATCTGATCAATCAGTCGCCGTCACACACCGATCGACCGGGCCGGTCCGGGGAACGCTGGGCACACCGGCTCCGTACCCCGGGTGATGGTGATGTCCTCTGACAGAGCGGCGGTAGTCGCCCGTCCGGCAGACCATCGCCGGGTCACCCACCGCTCCGACCCCGCTCCGACCGGCAGCGTCGGTCCGCCGACCGCGCGGGGTGCCGTCTCCATCGGCCGCCGCCCAGGATCAATGGCCGCCGGCGGCGCTTACCCCCGCCCCCCGCCCCCACCCCGCCGCAGCCGCCCAGTCAACAAGTCGCTGTCGGCGGCCGGTGGGCGGCAGTCAGGAGCGACGGCCAGGCCAGGAGGGATGGAGTGGGGCCGGGTCGACCCCAGCGGTCAGACACTGACCAGACGGCTGCCTCGGGTCGACACGCAGCCGCACCGGGAGCCGAAATAGCCGTCACAGCAGTCCGACGCCCCTGACACTCCCTCCCTCTGCAGTTCTACGTCCTCTCCCTCTCCCCTCGGGCGTCCAGAGCAAATAATTGCCGCGGGCGCCGACACCGAAAACAATTTCGGCTGTCGATCTATTAATTTCCACGGCGGGTGCTCGTCCCGGGCCAACGGCAGAGTGCAGGGAATCATCGTCAAGTGCCGACCCCGGGCAGGGGCCAGTCTGAATACACACTACAAAATAGCAGACCAATCAACTCAAGGTAATTCTGATCGCATCACAGAAGCACAAGTACGCAGCTGACGCTCCCAGTATATCTCTCGGAATATCCCTCGCACCCTCTGCTGTCCGACGAGCGGCTAGCGGCCGGCTGGAGGGTGCGTTAGCGCTGCACAGCAAAGTAAGCACCCGTGTCGGCCATCGCACCCAATTGACAATCCGTGTGAGTAACGACAGAAGCCGCATACCGACACCGCGCCCGTCGTCGGACTCGTAATTCTCATGAGCTGCAGCGTATTGACTGAGCGGCCGGCCAGCTGTGCAAACGTTAGTTCTCGGCCGGTGCAGCGGGGTCGAGCTGCAGCCGGTCGTGGCCAAAAACCAACACCACCCGGCCAAACGGCAGTGTCCGCGCCAGCCTGGGACCGCCAAGGCTGCTGACGTATACACGGGCATGTGGAAGGGCACGGCCCACTTCCCGGCACGAATCGCACCCAGTTCGTGACAGGGCTGGGAAAACGCTGGGAATACCACCATTGGGACCAATCGTGTTATAGCTCGGTGTTGTCCGACAATATTGCTGCAGACAGGCTGATTCATACCGCGTACGCAATTGGTCTTTGCAAAATAGATTGCCTAACAATTACGCTGCTATGGTGACAAAATACATTACGGGAAAACAACTGTCAGGTAAGTGAGTTTTCTGTCCGTCCGCGTAAAAACAAACAGAGGACCCGGCAGAGTCCATTATCTAGGGACAATAGTGCCGTGGACGTGCTCACATACACAGAGCTGGGGCGGCTTCCGCCCGTGCCGGCCGGCGGAGTGGGGCGGCGGCCGGGCGGGGCTCGGCCGATGGCGCACATTCAATTTACCGGCCCGCTGACTGCGCGTGACGGCCACGGCAGCTCTAAACACAACAGGGTCGCCGCCATGGCCCGGCCTTTGTTGGCAGGAACAGGAAACGATTCCAACTGAGCCGGCGCCATCCGCGGGGAGCAGACATCAGTCAACCACCGCGCCCGACGCACCGGGTCCCACACACCCCTCCAATAGTGATAAATGATTCAGACGCTGATATCAAAACCGACACCCTGCCAGCCCCGCCGCGCTGCCAGTCTCCGCGCGGGACAGTGGGAAGGGGCTTAGGGGAGGGGCGCACAGGCAGGCAGCGCTAAAACACGTGCGCCTCGCAAGAAACCCGGTAGCACCAGCCGCGGTAACACTAAGTGACGGCGAAAGTTTCCGCCGCGCCTCGGGCGTGACGACGATACACCAACTTCCCAGCGGCGCACAATGGGCCCAGGGCGGCGCACAGTGCCACAAACTCTGCCCCGAGTGGCGAAATTCACAGCCGGAGTCGGGGAGAAAAATGGGCGCCACGTGGGGACCGCCCCGAGAGCCCCTCCGGCCGAGAGACGCCTGCAGTTCCGGCGGCAAAAACAGCGCACCGCGGCGCCGAGCGTGAGAACACCAACACAGGCCGGCCAGACAGTGAGTGGCGCGGATGTGACGAGAAATGGCGGACCGCCATCTTCTTGGCAGGTATTGTTCGGGACTCGGGAGTCGGCTGGACAGAGTGCCAGAAACCGAGCGGCGGCAAACGCATGGCAAACGGGTGCGTGCCCGCCACCCGGCATGAGATGAGAACTATGCATGCATGGCACCATAACTCCACAAACGCCTTTGGAGCACCCAACTTCTAAGAGCTATCCCAAGTCCCAACCACACGAAAACGAGCAAATGGCTCACACAGCCCTACCGGCATTTCAGACCTGAGAGGACCAGTGCTGATTCGATTACATTCACCTCGTGAAGCCGCTTCCTCCCGCCTTGCAGTGGGTGCCCACTGGGCTGGGTGACATTTTCAGCTCTGCCCACCCGCCGGCGGATATTGGCAGCCCCGTGGGGTGTCTATGACACCACAGCGGGCGCGAGTGGAGCCTTAGAGGCAGCATCTGAGGAGCCACGCCCACACAGCACGAGGCTTTCTGGAAATATATAATTGTAGGTACCGGTTGGTACGCTCGGCTTCCGGAACTTGAATGGAGATCAAGTGGCCTCGTGGAACGGTTGAATATAATGTGCACAAGCACGCGGTCGCTCTTCTTTATTAGTAAAAAAGTTGCATTCATAAAATCCTTACATTCGTGTCGTCGACTATTCCAAAAATTCCAACCATCATGTCAACCTAATTACCTACCAGAAGTAGGCAGCAAACAAGCTTATAGAAAACACATCATGTTTACGCTCATCATCTGCAATTTCCCATAGCAAACATCTGAAGAAAAAAATAAAAAAGGCGTCAGCCTTGCCACGTCCATCAGACATAGCTATAAACTACGCTGTTGCAGATACCACTAATGGAAGCTTGTCGCCAAACAAACCAAGTCGCTGCGTAGGGACATCCTAGCAAAACATCGTAAATATACATTCCACGAGCCGTTCCATTGCAACTGCATTACTGCCATACAATTACCAGCCATGTCCCAGGCCTATAACGTGCTTTATCGGTGACACGACGAGCACCACCACAAATGCGAATGTCAGGATGACAATGCTTGGTGTGCCCCTGACCCGACGGAAGCTAGCGTCCTTGCCGTGGAGCTGAGCTGCTACCTGGCCACTTGCAGGCATGGAAGACCGACGAGTCTCCATGTGCACCGCAACTCCATGGCAATGACCTGCTACTGCTGGGGGAAACAAGCAGTTCCCCGCACACCAAACCATGCAGCCCTTCAGTGCTCTGCTGAGTAGTCACTACTGAGCGCAGTGGTTGGTCCATGTGAGCCCGGACGTTTATCAGTGGCGGCCAACCCCACAGGTTCCTCTCACCAACAACGGTCCATCTGCAGCCACAGCCTCGCACATTTTACAGACATTTGCCTCAGCTCACAGGCTGGATCAGCCTCCGCTTTCTGTGGTAGCTCACGCACACCTCAGCCGTCCAGCTTCAGGTCCAGTCGCGAGCCATGGTACCCCGCAGCCCTCCAGCCCCATCACAGCTCTCCAGCCGTCCAGTCCCTGTTCTCGGGCTCCAGCCCCAGATCACCAGCCATCCAGCCCGTGTTCTCAGCCCCAGTCGCAGTCCAGCACGACAAGACGAATGACCGGCGGCCGGCGACACCCCCGACATTTATCATAGCCGGATTAGAGTGGCTCACTGGGGTGGGTGGGGAACAGGGACGCTCGAGTGGGGAACGACAGACCTCGTAGTGACGGTGGTCAGTGAGTGAGGCAGCTGGATGCATATGGGGAAGGGGTGGTAAGAACGGGCGACCGAACGGGATCAAACGGACAACAAAACTATCAGCAAAGGCATATAACAGATGAGAGATCGGAGAGACAAGACAAAGGGCAAGCGATTGAATGGAAGGGAAGAGGAAAATAACAGCAGACCCTAAGTGTTCAAAGTAGTAAGTATGACAGGATAGTCCCAAATTCCCGCCCTCTCTGCCAGTCCCCACTGGTCGCATCTGGTGCTGGTGCTGGACACTGGTGCTGACTGCTGGTGCCGCAGACTCACCTTGCTGCTGGTCATGACGTAGAGGTGGTGCTGGCGCGGGTCGAAGCGCAGGTCGGGTAGCACCTTGTGGCCGGGCTGGACGGGCAGGTCGGCGTACTGAGTGGCGCTGACCTGGCGGTCCAGCGAGCCCGGGTCGGCCTCCATCACCACCTGCAACACGGCGCCGCCAGGTCAGGAGGACATACATCGACACAGAATAATACACACGCTTTGGTGAGCAGATGTTTAGGCGGAGAAACGTTGAGATGGAAACAGAAAGATCTTAAGAGAATACATGACATGGGAAAGGGGTCCTTTTTTGCAAAAAAAAAACATGTACTTTAAAAGACAGCCAGTTACATAACTAACGAAAGAAATGCCAATGGAGCCCTTTATTTAAAGCAGTGGACTATTTTGAGCAGAGGACTAGTCACCGTGTCCCCTTGTCACACAACCCACAGTTCAGCCACGTGGCTTCCCGGTTCGCCGGAAATTGGACCGTGTTCGGACGTGTCAATTAAACTTGCAGCAAGTGAGTTGTCTGAATTAATTCTCAGCTGTGCCCCGTTCCTGCGTGATTTATGGGAGCTCGACGCCGGTCGCTCTCTCCACCCGAAAGAGTCGACGCGAGCCACCTCCCCACCGGGGGCACAAGACCGACAAGTGTCACTCCACAACGCGACGCTTGTGTCAGTCTATCCACAACACACCAGCATCATCACGAATTTACCGCAGCAGCGGCGGCGGAGGACGGGTGAGCATAATCAGCCCCGACTGGAAAAAATGCACGCTTTCGTCGAGAACTCGAGCGTAGTTGGGCGTTTGCGCCGAAAATTTTCGGCGTACTTCGGCGTAAATCGACGGCTTGCGCCGAAATTTTCGGCGTACTTCGGCGTAAATCGCGAAAAAACGTCCGGGGAGTGGCACCAACCCCCCTCGGCCGGCGAGGGTTAAATGTCTTCGGGAGTTTAACATCTTAAATATCACTTATCTTGTCTCGTATTCGTCTCAGGGTATTTAAGTCATGTTCAGTGAACCTGATTGCGACTCTCCCACGGCGGGAACAGTTCACCGATCCAGAGTGAGGTTATGGATTGTTGGATCCCCTAGTTCAGATAACGTATGCTATCGTGCGCGTATTGACCGTTGTGATTCCTGTATTTCCGGCGTGTGGTTTGTGAGCGGACGCTGGCAATCGGTCCCGCGTGGCCTGGTATCTGCCCGATCCCATCGGCCGTGCTTGCACCACGCCTGTTGAAGGCCCCGTCAGGCGTCAGTCACCGGCTGGGCACTACTGCTGATCAGAGCCGGGCAACAAAATAAAGGTTACGTTATGGAACATGCCAGTGAGTTTGTGAGTCAGGAGATTTTGTGATAGCGAACCCTGGTGCTCGGTCCCGCATGGCCTGCTGATGTCTTTTGTCTGCCCGATCCCGTCGACCGTGCCAACAACCGTCTGTAGACAGTAGTCACTGGAAGACAGTCACACACACGCCAGCCCCCCCCCCCCCCCCTCAACGAAAAGTGCGTGGCTACAGCCTGCAGCCATCAGTAAGCCTTGAAAATTTTCGGCGCATGAAGCATGGCTTGGTAAAATAATTTCGGCGCATAAACCCTTGCGCCGAAATTTCGGCGCATCACCTCCGCCGAGAACTTCAGCGTAGTGGAGGCATTTTTTCCAGTCGGGTAATCAGCCCACCACGCCTCAGCTCTGTCGCGCCCGGCGGAGGTTCGCTCGGAGCTTCCCCAGGCCCACCTCCGGTCCAAGTGTTTCTCCCCAGCCCGGGGCAGCGCGCCGGTCCTCCGTGATTAAAATTCTTCCCCAACTGGCCTCTAACTCGGGGCGTCAGCCGACGCGCTAACTATCCGTATCGGGAGAGGCGTGCAGTGGGTAGGCTGGCGCTACCGCCAGCGCTGCGATTGCGTCGTCTGTGCTACTGGAGGCACTGGGTGCGCTGAGTTGCATCGACTTGCAGTTCGGCTAGCCCGATTGCGGATGTGGTAGTAAAGACTCAGTCTTTTCCGCAGCAGGCCGCCCACTTAGCAGTCGGAGCAGAACAACCTTATCAAACTAATGATAACCAAGTTTAAGCTTTGCGGGACCACTCACTTCGCAGAATTTCTCCAACTTCGACTATTTTTAACCGAACCTAATTTGCTCTAACTGGTCGGAGCAGCGCCGGCCAGTGGAGCGGATACGACCCCACCCCGTCGAGCGCACCCTCTCTGGTCAGTCAGCCCGCATGGGGCACCTCTATGCGACGCGCGTCGTTGTTGCGTCGGGGCTCTGTCGTTTTATAGACGTCCAAACAATGGCTCCCGGCGGCGCGGGGCGCGGCGCGCGGCGGTCGACGGGCCAATCGATGCCGGGCCCGCAGCAATAAGGACCGACACGATAGCTGGCCCGGCGGCGCTCCGGAGGCCAATCACGGTAAGCATACGGACAGATACGGCCCGACCGTACGGACATACGGCCCGTCCAGCCGCCGACCCGCCGGGATCGAACGGCCGCGCAGCGACAAAGTTTGGTAATGAATGCTTTACAAGACAGGGAATCGCCAGGGGGACCGGCAGCATTCGACAAACATCGCCGAAAGCGGGGCAACAAGTAGCTGCATTACGAAACAAGTTCATAACTCGGGCCGGTTCGGAAAGTTGGCTCGCCAGGGGCCATGCTGACAGCTGGTCAATTTAGAGCGCTGTCTTACAACGAAAAATGCGCAGCGAACTGCCGTCCAAAACGAAAACAAACACGTCATGCTTTGTTAATTCAAATTAGTAATATGTACATCAGATTCTGTAGGCTTGCAAGGCGGCACTAGTGCATCAACACCTTGCAAAGTTAGGTCAGGAGTGATAAAATGCAAGACTGACATATGTTAGCAAGTAAAAAAGACGCCTAGATGTAGCGGAAAAAGTAGCACGGCAGCCCTAGAGGCGGTCAAGTCCATCTATCCATCTCTGAGAAACGGCTCCTCAGAACTGAAATAAATCCCGGTCTGAGGGAGGCTGACAAAATATATAAACCACCGGTGGGTCGTTAAATAATTTATAAACCGTGCAATGGCCTAATAAAATACAGAAGGCAGGCCAAACGGGTTCGACGTAAGCTTGCTGTCTGGTTAGTCGAGCCAGACGGTGATAAAACAGCGAGCCAGCCAAGGAGAGAGAAACGAACTTCAACGGGGTGACATAAATTCACGGACAGAAACCGCCAGACTAGGGACACTCAAATGAAACGCCGATTAACATCCTGGTGTGGGAACTAAACTGCAAAGAAAAGGGAAGTGAGAAAACGGCCCAGCTATGACAGTGCGCGACGGAACACGATGTAATCCTTATACTTGTGAGCCTAGGCGTTTCGGGTTTTGGCGAGAGTTGTTTCTCCAAATATCGCACAGCTGTCAGAATATCCCAATTTTGTACCCCTCTCCTCTGTCTCCCCTCTCTCTTTCGGTCATGAGGTGGTAGAGTTACTCGGTCTGCACCTCCAATTCGCCGGGACCTGCCACCGATGGGAAAAGTTCCCCACTCAGCCCCGTTAACGGAGAGCGATGGCCGCTGAAACATCGATATATCACTTATTTGAAATTAACTCGCGGCGCGCGTCAGGCCGCTAAATTTGCCCCGGTTCCGGCGCAGCATCGGACGGGCAGTCTGTCGGACGAAATGGTCGGCGCACACGGAGACTGAATGACCTGAACCGGGTGTAACCGGCTCGCGCACAGCACAGCCATCGAGCAGAGAGCCATCGAGCGGAGAGCCATCGGCCCAGCCACCGCGTCGGTCGGATGAACTAGCGGAACACGTGTAAAGAATAGAAGGGAGTCCCTAGTGAGACATTAGTCAGGAGGGGCGCTACCCAGCACAAAACAAAGCGGCGGGAGCGGGCACGGCTGCGGAAAGGACAGAAATCACTTAACGCGGTAGGTTGCGTAGTTGAAACGCTGAAAGCCGGTGCAGCGCCGTGCGTCTCTCTTAAAAGGTAGCCGACGCAATCACTTGCCACTGTAAACCAGCTAGAACAGCCGGCGGCACTCTAGCGAGAGTGAATGATTTTCAGCCCAAGCACCACCATCATAAGCCACTGCAACAGCAGATGAAATTCCACATTCCTTTAGCATTTCACATAGCTCGGATTCACCCATCCCAGAATACTCCACAGATCGATAGGTAGCCCACAAAGTGGCGGCGTCTTGCCACCGGCGCCAAATTTGTTGCCGGCGCCACTTTGCATTCATCTATCACCTCGGCGCATCCGGGCTCTGTATTATTCATCGGCACTGGTGCGATGCATCATTAGCTGATGCAGTGCCGCGCGCCGGCTGACAACACAGGCGGCGCAGATTGGCGGCGACAACAGGCGCCGGCGCCGGGTCTGTTCGATAGCTGTGCACTGTGGTCAGCGCTCACAGCGGGCGCTGACCGGGCTCACACCGGTGTCCATTCACTATTTATCACTCTTTATGACAGCGACTTGATTGCTGCCGCAGGTGCGGATTGCATGTGTCCAATTCAAAGTTCGATCCTCGTCACCGCAAAAAAAAAAAACAGAACAGCGTACGGTTCGATACCACAGACCCTGATAAATAAACGAGTGTGGCCCGTACTCTTTATAACGCCCCTGTCACGCAAGGTCCGTTCACAGAAGCTTTGATGCGGCGGCAATCACTCATCCGACGCGCGACCTCTGGGACTGACCACCGTTAGCCGGACGGTCCCCACGACTCCACCACACTTTCCCGCTCAGTCACTTCCTGTGCAGTTGGCTGCAATGGAACTGCAGCACCGCGGCAAATACGCACCATCACGCCCCAGCACTACCGGCTCATACAATGACACCCAGTCGCTGACCGCCGGAACACCGAGTGCGCGGAACCGCGGTGGATCGCGTTGGACACGATCGCGTCAGCGTAAGCCGCGTCATCCGCCGCTGCTGTTGTGGCGCAGGTTATAATCCCTCACACCGGCGGTGTCCCGGCTCGGTTCTGTTCGAATCCCTGGCCCAATCTTACCAAATGCCGTGAATGCGCATTCACGGCATTTGGTAACATTCAGAACTATTCCGCATTCACTTATTCATTCGTTCAGGCAACATTCATAATTATTCACGCCATCAAAATCATTGGACAAGATTAACTGGATAAAAATAAACAGGATTTCTTTGATATGAGTGCCGCAAACTCCGGCCAGTGCTGCCAAATCCTATTTACGGCATTGGTAAGATTGGGCCCCTGTTCCTGCCACCACTGTCAGCGTAGCTGTCTGTCGTCCGTGCTGTCACTGTGTTCAGCTGTCAGACAGCCGTCGAGGAGTCGAGATACACGAACGTGCGTGCGCTGCACAGGCGCTTATACGTGGACAGTGGATAGGCAGGAAGTGTGTGGTGGGTCTTAGTGCCACGTTCTCAGCACTCCTGCCTCACATACGGGTGACGTCAGAACCCACCACTTTCCACGACACACTGACGAAATAGCGACCCGGCTCGATGCAGACATCACCCTTCTTAGAGTGTTGCACAGGTCAGAAGTCAGGTCAGGTTGACCACACCTCGCCACTAGGTGGCCCGGTGAGCCAGTCAACGGCCCCAAATGACGAGACGGAGACTATCAACAAACATTGGGCAACAAATATTGTGCAACAGAGGCGCGAACTTTTCCCATTAGGAGTTATCAGCACTATCAAACGTTTTGTCAATAACGGACGATAGTTTGTAGCTAAAATGAGGGGCTTCACGAGGCATCTTCTAATGAAACACCGATGAGACACAATGGCGACAAGCTACTTCCATTCAGCAGTACAAACTCGGGCGAATGTTGACCTTTGGCCTTGGCCATTTCAATGCAACCATTGACTGCAACGAAGCCACCTGTCACTACAGAACATCATCGACTACTGAATAACAAACCTATAGCTTTTGGTCTGCATCATAAGAAGTGCCACTTACATAACATCATTGAAATGGCAAACCCAACGTAGCCACAACTTAACCACACCATCACAATGGAAGCCGCGATTCCCTCGCCTTTTGAAGTACAGGCCCAACATTATGTAACCACGATAGAGTCACATGACCAGCGTTGTTGAAACTAACCCGGTCAGATCACCAAAAATGGCATCATGTCCATTCAACACTGTCAGTCGGACCCAATTTATATAGGCCACATTGGGTGTCGTCCGCGCAAGACTGCCCCATTCAGACACAGGACAAAGAGCGCAGTGACCGGGCGCGTCCTCACCGGACGCTCCCCTCACACACACGCGCGACCCTGACCCGGCCACCTCCCGTTCTGTTCGCACTATACGGCTGTCAGGCCGGGCACCCCACTGATTGGCGCATTGAGCGCCGGCCGAGGTGTCACTCCAACACAGCGGGACCGGCCGCCCTCCATGGGCCGGCCACACACGGCGGGTCACACGTGTCCAGGTCCACACACAGAGCATAGATAAGGAACGCACAGTGTGCGTGCGACATAGTACCTACTCCCGCAGTGTGGCAAAGCCAGGTCTTCGGTTGTCACAGGATGACACTGCTCGCTTAGTGCGACTCTTGGTTATACTTCAGCTCCGCCCTTCCTGACTAGAGCCCAACCTGCCTTATCCCATCCCAGTCTACCTAACAAGCCGAGGAATCAGTCTAACCCATCCGACTCTATCCCAGCCGGTGATCCCATGCGGTCCGACTAACACGGGCGCTTTTCCTAGCCCACCTGACTAGCCAAGCTTCCCAGTCCACTTCGGCTGACCCCCAGATGGCTCGGCCTATCCCCCGAGATGCCCACCATCTAGTGTATTCGCTCCGCTCTCCGCGCATACAGAGCGACACCGTAATGATGTAGCCGGTCATCCGAAGGACAGACACCAATCTCACGCCATCTGCATAATTCTGCGCGGCCGGTCACAGTATAAATTCGCCATTAGTTGCGCCCCGCCGTCCGATACAGGTGGAAAATCGCCGTAATGCGGCGCGCCGCGCTCTCCATAGAGCGGCTAATGCGGCGCACTGACGCAGGCCGTAGCCGTAGCCGGCAGATGTGGTATGTGGCGACATATGCACGGCTCAGACTGGACGGTAACGGGATGACGGCGATCGGCCTCATTAGCCACAGACCACAGCGTCATCGTTACGGTATCAGGAATTATAGTGCGTTGGAGACTGCATGACTTGATATAATTGCAACATGCAGCGACAATGGAAGCAAACGTTTGCATAATCATAATATCAGACACATTTGGCTTCATCTCCCCTAGCCCAGCACCACCGAAGAACATCCGATCAATACCACCACCAGCACCATCACCAGTCGGTCTCCAGCGGCGTCACCAGCGCCATCACCATTCGCCGGGCTGCGGCACCACCGACGGCGACTCAGGAGGGACCAATTTGCCGGTCGATATCCTACCGGTTACCTAACGGCAGCGAGAGGCCGGTCGGTCGCCCCAGGTCGGTGCGGCGCCGGCGGCGCACAACAGACGCCCCAGTTAACATCTCTATAGGCCGTAGCGCGCACCAAGTACGCCACCGGGGCCGTTAGAAGAGACAAACGACCGAAATATGGAGTGGCCCGCGGCCGCCGGCGGCGAGCGGGCGTCTGAGAGACGAAGGATCGGCGAGACCGTGCGGAGCAAGACTGTGTCGACAGTTACAGGGCTAGCAGAACCCGTATCCCAAAATCAACTCTCAACTCTTATCCATAGGCTTCAACCGGTGCTATTTATCGAGTATGTTGACTTAAGCTCAGCAGTTCGTACTCACAGATTGAGCCTGAATCGGCAATGTTAAAAGGAGCCTTCGACAGCATATGAAAATCAGCCGCTGACTGGGGTGACCGAGCACACAGCCGGCGGCAGTGCGCACACGGCGCTGGTCAGCGAGGCGGTATGCACCGCGGGATGTATGCTATGCGCCGGCGCGCCGGTCAGGTATGCGTCTGCCGGCGGCTGTGTGCGTTCGTGCGCGGCTGTGTGCGCAGTGAGCACGCATCCTATTAGGCGAACCGGTACTGAGAGCGGTTCGGTCACGCTCAGCGTTAAGCCGGCGGGTCCTGAGTCCAGCACACAGCCGAGCCGGGGTGTTTGATCAGCTGGAGACCCGGCAGGCCATGTGGAACGGTGCGACCCCGCCCTCCGCTTCCGGCGACGTGCCTCCACGAGAGCACACAGACACACAGACAGTCGGACACGGCACCGGCCGGGAAACGAGCCCGACGCGGCCGTCACGAACCCACGGCCGTGACCGCACGGCAGCCGCTGGACGCCGGTCGGCGTGCCAGCCGGCTTTTTCTGGCACTACAAGGATGATTTGCATCAGTGAACCCGTAACGGCAGATCCTGAACAGGCCTGTTGCTGCATCTGCGCTTCAAAAACCTCGGAGAACGCCAAAAATCTCAACCGCACTGTGCCCAAACAGCCCAAAATAGCCCTCCACAAATATCACAGAGCACGCCGATTGTCGTTGGTCCGGGTAGCGGCGGCACAGGCTGCATCCAGCCGTGCCGGCGACCGCTTCCAGGCAGCTGCTAGGCCTGAATGCGCCTTAAACTCGGCTTAAACCGTCGTAAATTCCACCGGGGAAGCGGCGCCGGGGCGGGCTCGGACGGCGCGGAAGGAGAAAGGCTGGATACCGGGCCGGCCGATCGATGGTAGCCCTGGCGTGCCCCTGCGCGGACCCGGGGCGCAGGACAGTGGCGCGGGACGCCCTTAGCGCCCGGAGGGCAACCGAACGAGCTGTCCCAGCCCCCCCCCCCTCCCCAGCAGCTATAATCACCGCCGGAGCGGCCGCAACAGTGTTCGCAGCTGCGGCACACCGCTCAGCTAATAACCGGCCATGGCCGTGGGATCCCGTTAGGCCGAGTGTCCGGCCGGCCGGAGATATACCTCCAGCTGCCGGAGCGCGGACCACCGCCCCCACACCCCGCGCCAGCGGTGCATCGCCAGTGAGCGGCACTCGCGTTCGATTGGAATGCAGTGGCGGCGGCCCACGCGTCGATCGAGTTTCAGAGTGGGCCGCGGCGGCGGGCGGTGGGCGGCGCCGGTAGCCGCGGCGGGGGCGGGGGCGGGGGCGGGGGCGGCGGCGGTCCATCCACTCGGCCGAGATGGTCATTCTCTGTCGGATCGGGCCGCCACTGGACGTCTCAGCCTGATGAGATTGGCCCGGCCGGCGCCGCTGACCTTTCCAGGTAGGCTCGTCCACACCGACGGCGTCCGGCTCGGAGAAACACGGCTCCAGGCCCAGAGTGGAGTGCTCCGGGCCAGTACCGGGAAGGCATTTGCATTTCTAAGAAGGCAGGGCAATGCAGGAGGAATGAGCAAAATCAACAAAACGGTATCACTGAGGGCACCGTTGAAAATCTAGATGACGTGACCGGTTGCGGTATCACGGCAACTCTCCACGAGAGGCCCGCGATAGCACGCCGCGTCGGATCGTGCCGTCATCGATGACGCCTGATTGTCTCCTCACGACACGCACCAGACAATGACCACAGGATTACGGGATCGTCACGCCGTATACGCGGAAAGACCACTGCCGCCCGCCGCCCGCTGAATCATCAGTGTCTTATCCGCTCCAGATCCATACACACCATAGGACACATTACCCACTCTGTGTAGTTCCACACTTGAGTGGAACCACCACTTGTTCGTAAGCACCACTCTCGGTAATCAGCAGGCTCAGCGGGCGGCCTCACGCACACACACTCTGCGTCGCGCCGCCGCCGTCCGGATGATTCAATAGCAGAGCTGGGAGCTCTCTGGGGACGGAGGGCGCAGCTCTGCCCCACCGCCACCATCCCACACACCGGCAGCGAGACACCCGTCGCTCCGCCGCTCGGCGGCCGCCGGCGCTGATGAATTTTTCATCCTGTGAGCCGCTCACTTTACACGTACAGAGCCGGGCGACGGCCTCTCAATGGGAAAACAGCCGGTCACATTAGCCGGAGGCGGAATGCTAAGAGGCCTGCTCGAGCCACTTCGGGCGGGCGTGAGGAGCATCCGAGCGGTGGTCAGCGCCCGCCCGGGGGCACACAAAGACGGGCGGAGGAGGTGACCGGTGCACTCCAGCGGCGGTAAACGAGGGACCTTCATGGAGGTGGCATCAGCGGTAGAGTCCACAGGAAGCCTTTCTGCAGCCCTGCCATTTCGTCCAGTGTGCGGTCAGAGCCCTCAGCCTAAAATGAGACCGCCGCTGATAGCTCGGTAGTGAGCTGTGAGTCTGCAACATTTCAGGAAGCGGCGGGTGGGGAGAGTGCTCAATTACCGGTATTACCGCGCCCACCCACTCGCTCCGTCCGCAAATGACTCCCCAGAAAATACCGGTACAAACACCGCCGCCTTTCACGACTTACATTAGTTAGCTCCTGACGCTCGCCGCAGATCCCCAGTTGACCAGCGGCCCCGTCACTTGTCATCCGTTGACCCTCGGCCACAGCACTGCAGGCCATCCGTTGACCCTCGGCCACGGCGCTGCAGGCCATCCGTCGACCACCAGTCTCAGTCACACCACTGCAGGCCATCCGTTAATCACCGGCCTCAGTCACAGCACTGCAGGCCATCAGTTGACCACCAGTCTCAGTCACAGCACTGCAGGCCATCAGTTGACCCTCGGCCACGGCGCTGCAGGCCATCCGTCGACCACCAGTCTCAGTCACACCACTGCAGGCCATCCGTTAATCACCGGCCTCAGTCACAGCACTGCAGGCCATCAGTTGACCACCAGTCTCAGTCACAGCACTGCAGGCCATCAGTTGACCCTCGGCCACGGCGCTGCAGGCCATCAGTTGACCACCAGTCTCAGTCACAGTACTGGTGACCATCAGTTGACTGGCGGCCCCAGTCGCTCAGTCTGCAGACCCATCAGTTGACCCGTGACCCCGGGTCACTCGCAGCGCTGCAGGCCATCCGTTGACCGGCGGCCCGGAGCAATCTGGCGGCGGCCGCTGGCGTGTCGTGTCGCTGCCTTATTCAGGCCAGGTTCGGCGAACCCGGGGCGGCGCCGGGCGCCGGCGGTTCGACAGCGGCGCACTATTCCCCGAGCTGACCCGAGCGGGACCGTGACAGGGGTGACACGCGGTATTGGCGCCCTCACCGGCCCTACACGTCAATATTGGCAGCAGGCGGCGCGGGGGCCATGACCTGCATTGTGTGGCGCCGAAGGGTCGACGTAAGTGGTCTTGAGCTGACGTGTTGCGTCACCACTTCGATCAGAGATAGAACTGGGGAATTCTAACCTTTTTGATATAGTTATGAGAGCGAGGCAACGAAGCACTCATTGACCGATGCTTCTCCAATACCGACAATAATTCTCTACTTATACATTCGGGTTACCCAGAATCCATCGGGTCGGGAGAAACCATCCTAGTAAAGAACCAATCGACAAATCATTCTCAAATTTTCAACATAACGGCTAGATATTGCGCGCTCCTCCCATCACAGACCCTTCATGACATTCACATATCAGACTCTCTACCCTGAACTTCATTTTCAAGGCGGTCTGGCTCAGTCCTCCGACCTAAATTTGGCTCTGATCAATTTGAGCTCGATTTATAGCCGGGGCCGGCTTCAATGGCAGCCCACATTTGGTGCTGTGGATTCAACTGGCGTGCGACACTATCTCATTGTGGCCATAACGTGGCCCCTATACCGACACGGCTGGAAATATACCTAGCGAGCGATACGATTCCAGAGCCGCCGCTCGAAGCCGCTCCGGCGCTACAGTGCTCTGCCTGATCCGCCCACCATATGCCAACGCTCAGTCGCTCTCCCTTCACCCAAAGCATAGGCTCCGTCCCAGCCTCTTTTAGAGGATATCGCAATTCTCAGTACAGCAGACGTCTGTTTACGATACACTTCAATAGCGCTATGCAACGTCGGGAAACAACATCATCACAAGAAGCTCAAACTTCCAGGGAAACTGTCAACGGGACTACCATCAAGAATGGTTTATCTATGTTTATGCGAAGGCCGAGTTTTAAACTCTATGGAAATGAGTTAGGGTTAAACTTGCTGATAGCTATACTATCACTGCACCGCTGCGGATTTTACACATGCATCTTTCAAGTCTCGTTCTTTATCGTCAGGCTCCACGGTTGCGTGGAACGATGAGTGAGAGATCGACCGTCTGATCGAGGGCAATGTCTCAGAGAAATAAGCCTAGCACTTGGGGAGCCAGCCTCGAGACATGACTTATGGCCAGTGACCTCAAGTACCGACATCGCGCGAACTGTAGCGGCAGTAGAGTTCAGCCCTCCATTTGGTACTGACTTGTGCAGGTGTCCATTCGCGGTGACCCTGGTCACTGACCCTGTGACCCCTGATTACTGACCCCCGCTACTGACCTTGCGCAGGTGTCCGTCCGCGGTGCCGGCGAACACGACGTTGAAGTCGCCGGTGGTGGTGGCGGCCACGGAGGTAAGGAGCGCGTCAAACGTCAGCACAGCCACAGAGGTGACGGGCCGGCTGCCGCCGATCGGCGTGTTCACGTCCATGCCGCAAAAGTCCTCCCCCACCTGCTCCAGCAGCTCCACTTTCTGTCGAGAGAAGACGGGGGATGTCAGGTGTGCGGGTCAGAGTGGAGGTGTAAGACACGGGTAAGAGCAGATGGGGCGTAGTGAGTTATGCAGTTGGAGAAGGGTTTTGGGTAGCTGCTCTGGGTGTAATTAGAAACATAATAAATGAATAAGCTGCAAAAAATGCCAGTGAAGTCAGTGAGTAATGATGCACCACGTAGGCGGACATATGCAGTGACTGCGGCAATAGCGGAGACACAGCTACCAAAACTGAAAACGTGGAGATCAGCCAAATCGAACCCTACACAAGGCCTGCAATCAGATAGGGGTCAAACAAATGGCCGCTCTTACGTTTCCCCGACAACCGCGCTTTCCGGATGACAAGGGACAATTACACCGACCGATAGGCCCACTCGCTCCTTCAGCATTCTGAACCCGTCGCTGTGCGATCGGGTCGTATTCCTTCCTTCCCCGGCACCCCAGAGCTCATCCCAATCCCCAGTATCCGCCGTATCTGCCCAATTGATCGGAGCCTAGCCAGGATCGCCGGCTGCAGCCGGGCATTACCCCACTGGATATGAGCAC
This sequence comes from Amphibalanus amphitrite, assembly GCF_019059575.1. NCBI lineage: Eukaryota > Metazoa > Arthropoda > Thecostraca > Balanomorpha > Balanidae > Amphibalanus > Amphibalanus amphitrite. The sequence continues at coordinate 530,392 of NW_024881636.1, forward strand.
CGTGGTCAGCGGTGGCCGGGAGCCGGTGCGTGGGGCCGCTCAGAGGATCGCCACGGGGAGGGCCTCTGAGTCATCCGGAGAGAGCTTCTCCCAGCCACGGCGGAGGCTGCAGCCGGGTGATCGAGGAGAAGTCGGTGGAGACTGTTGCAAGGGTGGAGGTGACGAACATTGAGACAGGGCAGGTGGTGGGGCTGTGGCACGGGCAGAGGTGTAGACATTGCGGCAGGGCGGAGGTGGCCCGGTCGTAGCTGGGGCGGAGGAGGCCGTGTCGTAGCGGGGGTGGAGGCGGATCAGATACGGGCCTACGACACGCCCCCCGTCGAGACGGGCGGATCAACATCACCCCACCCCGCTGTGCGACACAGACGCGCAGTGGGGTCCAGTCGACGAGCGAATCCCAGTTGGGGCGGCGGGTACCGCTGAAAAGCTGCAGCGGGTCCTGCGCGGCGGGAAACTGCGCACAGAGCTGCAGGGTCTGGTCCGGCCGGCCGCTCTCCTTGGGGACCTCCTTACCGCCTTTGGCACGCGGATGACGCCAGTGTTTACTGTTTGTGCCCGCCTAATCGGCGCATGGCCGGCCGGCGGCCCATCACGAGCCTCGTTTGGGTGGCCGACACGGCTCGCTGGCTGCCAACTGCCTGAGATATGGCTGCACTGGAGACCAGACCCGGCTGGGCCGACCGACCTCTCCGCCGCGCCGCCACAAAGACATGGCCGATCGGGATGACCGAAATGACTGCCATCATCGAGTCCATGTCCAGCAACACATCACTGCGCCACAGCGGGGGACAGCAAACATTAGATATGTCGGCTGACGACAGCTGAGCTCGGAGGGGGCGGCAGCGATGCGCGAGCTTGGCTGCTGCTCTGTGCCTGCAGCCGCAGCCGGCGCCGACTAACAATAACAGAGGAAAAGCTCGGAGCGCGCACCGATGCGAGAAAGCGGAGCCCGCCGTGATGCCGACCGACAGTCATAGAGGAAGTAATTCATTTCCTTTGCCTCCAGGCCGTATACTGAACATCCAAGAGTCTCTCTGTCGTCACAATGACGTGCAGATGATACCAGAGGCAGCGGCAGCCGCCAGCGAAAGGCAGGGCCACTGCAAACGCTGCCAACAGCGCGGTGTGTGCGCCAGCGTTTCGCAACGCGAACAGATTACTAAAGTCCTGGCATACCTCGCGTCAACAAACTCGGAATACGCACAGACACAGACACAAACGCCCAGGATTAGGGCTTTCAATAAAGACGGCTGCATCATACAAAGAGACAAAGACATCATCCCTATCATTGCATTCGATTAATGTGCATTCAAAGGGAAGTGCCCGCCCTAAGCGGCTACACAATTAGGCCTCCACTCAGGTCGTCATTTACTCGCATTATGAGCATTTCAGGAATGATCCATTCTGGAGAGCAAAAACGCACTCAACTGCTTTAATAAGCCATCAAAGCGGCACAATGAAGGGCTCAGTCACGTAACGAACTATGTCGCGACTCCCCTTCAGGGCCCTCCAGCGAGCAGGGGACATGTGACGGGGCCGCTGGAGAGGCCGCACTCCTGCCGCGCCAGCCGGCCGGTAAATATTTTGCACGCCACTCGTGCCGCGGGCAGAGGGTGCCTGCAGCGCGGAGGACGGGGGGCGTATTGTGATTGTAATGCGGCTCGACGTCGGTGCTGGTTAAACAGGGACGGGTGTTCTCTCCGCTGTAAGCCGCCGTCATCCGATCCAAAAACAGTCCGGACAACAGGCGCGAGCGGCGGAGTTCTCCCCACCCCCTCGGACCCTCGGGCCGTCGCTCGGCGGCGCGGCGTCTGCAGCCGCGCCGGGTAAACACTCCGTGCCGTTCAATCACACGACCACGTCATCGGTGGCGTCCTGACGGGCCGCAGGGTCCTGCCAGCCGCCGCCACCCGAGCTGGTGCAGCCCACAGAGCGGCTACAGGCCCCGAACTGCAGCAGTCGGCAGCTGACAGAGCCGGCCGACAGCGCTGCCGTAACTCTGCAGTTCATGCAATTACGAGAGCATGACAGAGTGTCATGGCAAGAAATCACAACAGGCGCCGCCAGCGCGGCGCTGCCGTGTTGGCTTTCCGACGACGTGTTCCGTCCCCGGTTATTTTTACCCCGCCCGCTGCACAGGCTGTCATCAGAGGGCTGTAGCGCAGATACCGGATGTCCAAAGATAACGCTATCGCTACCCGACACCGCCCCGCGCCACCCGACCCTGCACCTCGCCACCCATCCGCCCTTCAGCCTTCCAAAGCCGACCGCAGCCCCGCCCGTCGAGCACCACAGAGCAAACACCACACCTGCACCGCAGAACCACAGAGCTGCGGCACCGCAGCGCGGCGAGCATCCACGCCGCAGCGCCGCGCGCGCTGTCATCACCCGGCCGGGACATCTCGGGGCGTGCCGTCGGCCGGCGGCTCAAAGGCGCGCCGCCGTCAGAGAACAGCTCGGCGACACGGCCGTCCGGTGGGAGATGAACTGCTCCGAGCCAATTCCTCAGCGCCCGCTGGGCCGGGCATGATTTATGGGCCGCGCTGAGGCTCGCGGCGCCGTTCCGCCAGGGTCGCAGCCGGGTCAGAGCCAGCCAGGACGGCTCATGGTGGCGAGAAAAGGTGGGCTCATTCAGAGCAGATGCGGAGTCGGAATAGGTCAAAAAAGCAGCGAGCACTTTGACACATTCACTGCTTACCGCAAGGAACATAGTCGTGACGAGCACTCACGACAAGCGAAGTTGGATAAGTTCAAACACATTGAAATGTGAAAAACACATACAGCAAATCACGGCTTAACGCCAATTACTGGCTCACTCAGCCAGCGCATGTCGATGGGTTGATTCCACTGCTGCAATCGAAAGCCAACGAACCCCAGCTGGCAGTCACGAGTGAAGCAAAAGAAAGCATGTGACGTGTCTCTGATCAGTTCATTGTCCTGTATTCCCACGCCGTGAAGATCGCTTTATCACAGCTTTCACACTACATCACGATTCAAGTCTTTGAATCAGCTCTGAGCCGCGCCAAATGGAGTCGGAGCCGGTCGATATCCACCACACACAGTCGGGCGCGGCCGACAGAGCGTCCCAGACAGCGCGTCTCCTCGTCACCGACGGCGGCATCCTTCCGGAGGCTGTCCGCCTGTTTTCTGAGCAAATACGCTGCGACGCGACCCAATGTGGAGCTCTAGAGCCGGCCCACGCAGACGCCGGCGGAGTGGGAGCCACCAGCTGGTGACTGCAGCGGAGTGACTGAACGGCACGCTTCTGTTTTCACCTCCGGGGATGACACACAGACGGCGGCACGACGGAGCCTGACAGCTGCGTCAAACTCTTCATTTCCGGACAGAGGAAATGGCCCGGCCGGCTTTGCCGCGCGCCTGTCGGAGCCAGGCGGACAGATAAACCGACGACTGTGCGCCGCGAGTCAGCGCATCCATCCGCGCGGCTCTCTGTGTGGAGAACGGGCCGACGCAATCTCCCAGTCACCGCCGCCGTCACGCTGGCTGGAATCCCGCTGTTTGGAGGCCTTGGAGCGGTGATGGGTTCGCTCCGGCCGAGCTCGACCGCTGTGAAGGTCAAGATGGGTTGGATAGGATCACAAAAAGAAACTCAATCATCCAGCCCATTTAGTGCTCCGACTCCACAGCGTACAGTTGCCATAGATACTCAATGGCATGTCGCATCAGCATTGCTTACCTCCATACCAAACCATCAACACAGTAATTAGCATACCACCAAAGCTGAACAGTCCAGGCACCCACCCGCCGCTACCATCGTCGTTCAAAACATCCTAGCCAGCCGTCATAAGTAACATCGCTGCCAGCGCATCTGCCTCTGGAAAGCCCCACACTGCCGTGCGCCAAAGATCTGGTCACACGACTGGCGGCGGGGCAGCAGTCGTCCACGCCAGCAGGCGTGCGGCGTGTGCGGCTCCGTCAGCACGGCAGCCGCGGCGGACTTTCAGTCATCACGGCGGCCGAGCTGACCGCAGCTGGCCGGCGGCGGAGACTGCGGTCGGCGGCTGCGGTCAGTCACCGGGGCGCGGCCGGACAGCGGACAGCCGCCTCTCCGCCCCTCGGCGGTCCAGAGATGACCGAACGGTCACCGCTGCGGCCATCGGGGCACACAGCGACACGACGGCACGCCACACAGCCATCGTCCGACTAGGGGTCAATCGGCAATCCGCGCATAGCGTGATCCTGACCTCTGGCTTCAGTAGAACAAGCTGACGACAGCGGCAACGGCCGGGTGGGCATCGGGAGAGAGAGAGAGAGAGAGAGAGAGAGAGAGAGAGAGAGAGAGAGAGAGAGAGAGAGAGAGAGAGAGAGAGAGAGAGAGAGAGAGAGAGAGAGAGAGAGAGGCAGGCAGAGGGAGAGGGAGAGGGAGAGGGAGAGGGAGAGGGAGGGAGAGAGAGGAAGAGAGAGAGAGAGGCAGGCAGAGGGAGAGGGAGAGGGAGGGAGAGGGAGAAGGGAAATGAGAAGGAAGAGCATGGGCGATGGAGACAGCCACCGGCTGGGCCGCGGCTCCCCGCTGGGGACAAACGAGGCTCCCAGGCTCCTCCCCCGCTGTTTCGGCGAGTCGACCTCAAGGCCACATGCCATCTATAACAGAATGCTAATGGCCATTAGCATCATTAGTGGGCATAAGCGGCCGAGATAGCGGCTACGTCTCGCCAAAATCTCGCCCTCGCGCCGCTCGGGCGTCTCCGGTCGTCTGTGACAGACAGCTCGGATGGTGACGCGGCCGATCCGGGGTGCGCTGATCGTCCGCGGGCGAGGGGCAGCTCTCAGGATTGGCGGACAGGGGAGGAACTCGTGCGAGCCGCCGCTGCCGAGGGCGGGCGTTCCCACGAATGGAGTGCCGCTGCAGGGGAGAGGGTGTCCATCACAGCACCCCGACGCTGATGACCAGCGCAGACGGCGTGAGCCACCGACCGGCGGAGCAGGCGACCGAGACTGGAGGGTGACCGGAACTAGAGGGATGGCCAGCGGACGCAGCTAGCCGACCGAGACGGAGGCGGAGAATGCACTGCAGAAAGGACTGATGGGGAGAAGCAGCTGAATGCCAAGAGGTACCAACAAGAGCCGAGGAACATCCGATCTTATCCCAAATCCATTCGTCCCACGATGCCTTATGTAATGGGTAACAGCGTCTCGAAAGATAAGCCAGTCAGCAATACAATATCCAACGTATGAATGTCAGCTGTTCGCAGGTAGCAGCTAGAAGTCCAAAGCCCTCAGCGCAGTAGCCAGCGACCCGCACACGACACCGTTCCCCAAACCGGCAGAGGCGGTGGCGGTCCGGTGTACCGAGAGCCGATCAATGTATCCGCCCACCGCACTTCGCCTGGGGACGGCGGTGGCCATCGGACAGACTGGCCGCACAGGGACCCGCGACACCGCAGCGGCCGGAGCTCAGTACCGACAGAACATGGCGTACTGCGCAGTGCGCAGCCGGGGCTACGGCTGAGCCGGGGGACTTCACTTCGTCAGTGCACCAGGCCAATCACTCATGTGCTTTGGTTTGTTTGTCCTCATTTGTCTATTGCAGTTTAGTTCCGTGTTTTGTTCGTGCAGCCGTCCCCACTTCCTCCGAATCCCATCATACATTTCCTCCCTCTCTCGCTCTCTCCTCTGCTCCTCTCCGCACACCCTCCTCTCTCCCGCTCCATCCAATACCAATTCCGGCGGGCCGTTCCGCCGTGCGTGGCCGACGCACCTTCAGGGTCAGCGCTCTCTCACCGGCCGGGCCGGGCCGGGGGGATGGCGGCGCAGCGCACAGGACAGCCGCGGGCGGCGCTCGAGCGAGGCGGGCCGCCCGCCCGGCCGGCGGACAGAGGCGGCGCCGGCCGCTAATCGGGGCCTCTGATCGGCACGGCTGGTCCGTCAGTCGGGTGGAGCGGCGGTAGGCAGTGCTCAGACACATTGATGGACTGGGCAGCGAGGGATGAGACTGGACTGGGCGACATGAGGCCGCAGCTAATCAGTGTCCGTCCGTTCGTAGGTCCGTCCTCGCCTTTTATGATCTTGTGTAAAGCGTTCGAAGGCGACGGTCTGCCCATAACTTCTCCGAGACAATAAATATACAAGCTGTCTCGGCAAGCATTGACAAAATCCCAGCCGCGTCATCGTCATTACGTGTGTGCAGTGATGCTGTTCGACAGTTTCGAAACTGCGCTAACCGCCCGCAGCTTTCGCAACGTTCGCACACACATCACCTGTGTTCTCACACCTGGTAGGTGACAATCATTTCTCCAGCCCTGACAGACGCATACAGACAAACGTACATTCGACATAGAAAGTCGCAAACATTATGAGTGATATGTAGTGTATGTAGTGAGTGATATGAGCTCTATCAGTGATAGAGCTTCAACTGTCAAATACAATGACGAGTCCATTAGGTACTTTCTCAGCTCCATTCCCATCCAGTCATCCGCGCTCACCGTTCGCCGGTTTCCACGGAACTTTCACAGTCCTAACCAGCCTCCAGAGCCGCCGGCGGCGTCCAGTGAGGACGTCCTCACCGCGGGGCGCCGTAATTTATACGGACACTGGCGGCAGGGGGCGAAATCGGCGCCACGGCCGCCGTCCCTCCTCGGCCGTTTAATCGGTTCTAAACGTTTGGCGGTGTTTTGTAAACCCTGGACTCCATCAGCGTCATCCAATCGCCACAAATATTCGCTAGGAGCAAAAGCAGACCACTACATACATAAACGTTTGCGAGGATACTTACAAAGGGCCGTATAAACGCAAACAAGAGAACTAATCCCAGCGAATCTACGGTAGCCGGGCTTTAGGGAGCTCTCAAAACAACCCGTTTCCAAAGCCGTTCGATCTCCTCTCTTCACAACTTTGCAAGGAACAGGCCCGTCTGTCTGTTTTACTTTTCCTTGTCACACAAACTCCAACTTTCTGCCGCTCCCGCGTCGCCGTGGCCATTCCTCACGGCTGCCAGCCACCTGGAAGTGGCTGGGTTCCGGTCACCTCGGCTGACCCGGCCGACCGGAGAGCTGCAGCGGCTGCGGTGACCCCGGTGACCCCGCTGTCCGTCAGTGGCCCCCCTGACCTGCCGCCGGCCAGCCTCAATGAGACTCATCCCTCGGGAGATATGGGGCGCACCCGCCAGCCTAGTGGGCGGGTCCAATGGAAAACGACCCAGGCAATCAGCAGAATGGACGTGGACGACTCGAGCACCAACGATTCCGACAGCGACACGGGCATTGAAATTGGAACGAAATTTATCAAAACGGGTCGAGAGAACGGCGCAATATATGGAAACAGCAGCCTACATCAACCACAAGAACACTGAGAAAGACCGCCAAGCTCACAGATCAGATAAGCGCACAGATGTATCTAAAAGACGGCGGTCGTTGATCAGAAGAGGTCACTCACAGCAGTGCGCGGACCACAGATTAATATCGTCGTCTGAGGAATGCAGGCCGACGCGTATTGCACAGCGCCTCGGTACGGCACACACAGGTTGTGTGCCGGCGCCCCGGTGCGCCCGAGCGGCGGGTCTGCGGTGGCGATGTGTTGTCCCAGAGGATCGTATGGTCAGATGGCAGAACGGCCAGCCCAGATAGCCAGACGAGGAAGGAAGGCAAGTGGGCAGAAAACGGAATATGATCACTATTGCTTTGAATGATTGTGATGTTAAGTGACATCAATGATCACAAGCTGAAGATTTTAGGTGAACCAACGTGCCGGGAGGATTCATATCAAGATAAACTGCATGCATAAACAGCCCATTGCTGAAAGCACATTTATTCGAACATTTAACTGAATTCCGGCTCACGCACACGCTATTTCGGACACGTGTGCCAGGTACCTATCTACTGCGGGTCTAGCGAGGGCGGCTCAGTGTAATGGGGCCCGATCGCCTCCGGGACCGATCTCGGGGCGGCCCCATTGACTACAGAGCAGTCCATGCATAATGCACGGCTCGGCTCTCGGTAAATGGTCCGAGCCATTGGACGGTCACCGGGCCAGACGCCTTCTCCATTCAGCGGACATTCTCCGGAGCTTCTGGTCATTTAATCAGGAGCAAAATTTTCTCTTTCAGTTATCTGCTCTCAAAGCTCGCGTCTGGCATCAGAGCTTTCACAGCTTCCGAAAGCGTACAGCATACAGCTCATCAGCGTCTGCACGCCTACCGAGCTTGACCAGCTGCTGGCCACTCACCGGTTGCTGACCAGCCCCACAATTGGCTCGTGGAAGCCTCGATCTCACCATTACCAATCACTGAACAGCCTTTTGTCAAAATCGACAGCATAACTGGAGCCACGGCGAGCCGGACAGCATCTGCGCCTCTGGTCAGGCTCGTTGAGATGAGCTAAGCCAATGTGAGCTGAGCTGAGCTGAGCAGTGAGCACCGCCGGCCGGCCGCGGGAGGGGTTGGCTGACCGGCTAAGTGAGTTGGAAGATCGCGCCCGAAGCAGGTGCCCGAGCCGTACACTAATTAGCACCCTTCTGGTGCGCGCCAGCAACGCAATTAGGCGGTCAGCGTTCACCCGTCAGTCGCCGTCGGACGGCCAGCCGATGGGGACGGGACGGGACGCGAAGAGATGGGATGGGACGGGACGCAATTGCGGCAACGCAATTAGGCGGCCAGCGTTCACCCGTCAGTCGCCGTCGGACGGCCAGCCGATGGGGACGGGACGGGACGCGAAGGGATGGGATGGGACGGGACGGGACGGGACGGGACGGGACGGGACGGGATGGGGACGGGACGGGATGGGGACGGGACGGGATGGGGACGGGACGGGACGGGACGGGACGGGAGCGGAACGGGATGGGACGGACTGGAGGGATGGGAGGGAGGGATGGGATGGACGGACGGTCTATCACACGGGATATAATTTTGTTCCCTTTGTGCCTGACGCGCCTGAAAAAAAAAATCAGGCGATGATTTCCTTTCACGCTCAGTCCACGCGTTGACCACGCTCCCCCAGGCACCTTCTGCTACGCGAACATTCCCTCCTAGGCACTTTGCACGCAATGAACATTTGACCGAACCCCAGGTACTTTCCACGCAATAAGCAAATGACGAAAATTGATTCAGACGACAGTGTAAGCCACGGCCACCTAATACCAAAATATGTCTAGGGTTTCTGACGCCCCTGGAAGAAAAAAGCAATGCTGAAGCCTTTCTGCCCAGAAATAACTGGTTTATCTGACTGAATACCCAAGCAGCCATTGACTGAGTAGCAGGTAACCGCATCCGATGCCTTCTCTACGCAGCAAATAACCTTCATCTAAGCGCAGCCAAACGCATTAGCGATCAAACACTGCAACGCTATTAGATTACAGCGCTTTTTGCCTCTGAAGGTATCCGTTTATAGGATCTAATCAAATGAGCCACAAAAACCATCCGCATGCCAGGAAACCCTCCAAGAGAGGGCTAAACCACCGGCTCAGGCGGGTGGAAACCACAAAAAGGCCGCTGCTCTCCCTCCCAAGTGGCCACTGAGACGGGCTGGCTCCGCGCGCGCACCTCCCGCCCGCGGCGGCTTACAGCGGCGTATTTAGAAAATCGCGAAGGGGGGGGGGGGCCAAGGGTTTGGAGGGCGCCACCTCACCCAAGGAGGGCGCCATACGGTCGCGAGATAAAAAATCACTCAACGGGGGGGGGGGGGGGGTTGGGAGGCGTTTTTTTACCATGCCACCAGTTTTTTTTTTTGCGTAACCTCGTATAGGTCGTGCTGCATTGATTTTGCATCGTGTGTATTCTTTATACTCCAGGTCACAAAAGGTCAAGTGGTCTTGAAATGCTGCGCCGAAGGCGCGCGAAATTTTTGAAAACAACCCTTTCCTCCGCTTTTTAGGCACGCCTTTTATACGATCACTGTTCAAAGCTCCTCTCGCTCTTTTACCAAATTTGAAGGTATAAAAAATACCTAAGGTTTGGTCGGGCCGCTGCCACACAAACTGTATAGAAAGCTTGGCTCATGGGTGTCGATGTATAAAAGTTTATTGGCGGTGGCATATCTACGCACCAGATCACCGTATCGGATTGATACCGGAGCGCGAGATGCGTAAACATCATCCAAATTACCTCAGACCAGCCTTCATAGCCTTCTCACAGGTGCATACAGTGTACCCACATAACCAGTTTCAATCACCGAAACTTCAGATGGCTGCTGTTGCGGCCGAACCTGTTGACAATACTTAATCGTAATACATATAGATGCCATGATGCACGTAAAGTAGGATCAATCCGTTAAGACCAAAGACGTGTTTTATGCATCGTAGAGCGTAGATAGTTTTGGTAGGTATAGGTACTTCATTCATTGTGCTGAATGCACCTTCATTTGTGGCAGTTTTCACAGGCAAGACATCAACTATGTGCAATAGAACGACTAAGTTGAAGAACATGCCAAAGGAGTAAATAAATGATAGGAGGGCAGCGATCAACGGATGTTGCCAATAGGTAGAAGGACTGCGATCCACAGGAGGGCGCTAATAGGTAGAAGAGCCCCGATCAACATCCCGAGTTTCGACAGTAGGGCACCGATAGGTAGGAAGTTGGCGAGCAGCAGGAGGGCGCCAATGGATAGAAGGGCAGCGATCAACAGGAGGGCACCAATCGATCAACAATCAACAGGAGGGCGCCACCAGGTAAGAGGGTGGCGAGGAACAGGAGAGCACCAATAGGAGGGTGGCGATCAACAAGAGGTCGCCAATAGGTGGGAGGGCGGTCATCAACTGCAAGTCGCCAATGAGCGGAAGGGTGATGATTAAAATGGGGGTGGCAATGGTGAGGAGGGCGCCTTTGCTCAAGAGGATGACACGAACAGGACGGCGTCTGTGCGGAGGGCGCTGGTCAACAGGAAGGTGCCAGTAGATAGGAGGGCGGTGATCAACAGGAGGGTGCCAGTGGTTAGGAGGGCGGCGATCAACACGAGGGCGCCAATAGGAGAAGGGCCCCGATTAGCATTCAACAGGAAGGACTAGGGAACCAATAGGTAGGAGGGCGACACTGAACAAGAGGGTGCCAAAAGGGAGAAAGGCGGCCTTCAAAATTTCACATGAGGGCGCAATAGGTAGAAGAGCGCCAATAATTATGAGGACGCCGATCAGCAGAAGGGCGGCAATGTGTAGCAGGGTGGCGACCTACAGGAGGGCGCCTTCGGGTGAGAGGGCGCTTATTTACAGGACAGCGGCTTACATAGGCGACCACCGTTACGCTTAGAGAGCTACAGCCTACAAATGTGGTTGGAGGGCGCCCGAGGGAGCCCTCCAACCGTATTTGGAGGGCGTATTTGGAATGGGCGTCCTCCGAGGGCGCCCTCCATCCGTATTTTCCCTGTAAACACATTCGCGATTGGAGGGCGCCCTCCAGTCGCGATTGTTTTTCGATTCGATTATATCACAATTGCATTTGCGATTGGAGGGCGCCTTCGGCGCCCAAGGGGGGGGCCATGGCCCAGTGCCCCCCCCCCCTGCCTACGCCCCTGGCGGCTTATTCCGCACGGCAGGACGGCGGGGGTCAGAGGATCGTCGGCAATCGCCGCGACAGCCACCGGCCGAGCGCGCCGTAATCCGCGCCCAGCCCCTGTAAAACACTCAAAAGTCAAAGCTCAAATGAAGAAAAGCAATTACGGTGAGTCATGGCTCAGTCAAGCGGACTCATGGAACTGTTTGTGGTCACGCGACACGGCCAATGGTCAGGAGACTTGCAGAGGCGCGCTACCTCGCTCGTTAGCTACGCTGCAACGTTCGACGCTCGTACCTGACCAGTTTGGACGATGGCCGGTTATTTCCTGACCGACCGCTCCTCATGTAACGGAGTGTGACGCTGGCCGGTCGAGTGATATCTCAAGTCTTCCTATAGCGTCACGGTGCGGTCACCGTTACTCGTCACTCGTCACGACCAGTTTCCGTGCCTAGGCTCAGCTAGTGATTGCGCGTCGATCATGGTCGTGGCCAGTCCAGCCACCGCCAGACTGGAGCTGACGTGACGTTACGTGACGTGACGTGGCAGAGTCACGTCACGTAGCCAGTCGGCACTGAGGCAACGCCACAAGACGGCACTGCACGGCCCAGTAGGCGTTACGGTTGTCGGCGCGGCGGTCGCACGCGTCAGTTGCTACCGGGCAGGCAATGCCACATAACGTAAGTTGCGAAGGATCGCTTTTCCAAAAATATTTTGCGGTGACAAGGGAGCAGACAGAGGAAAGTCTTTTTCCACATGTGCTCGGAAAGGACGCAAAACGCACAACTGCTCGCCCGTCCAACCAAGGATGACCTGAAGTCTAGCCGACCGCAGCGGAACGAGCAGTCACCCTTCTGGGTCCCCACAGTCTCCTGGGCGTCTGTCTGTGCCAGCTACCGTTGCCCGCCGCCGCGCCGGTGCCACGTGCCGCCGCTGGCCCTCGACCCCCACGGCCGCGCCGCCCGGTCGGTAGTTCACCTTTACGGGCCGGATAAAGTGGGCGACGCCGTTTTATTAAGCGAGCGAGCGAGCGCGGGCCGTCCGCCGACGCCGGCCGGTGCCCGGTGAAGGTCGCACCCCTCTCAGGTGAAGCGCTCGTCGCCCGGTCTGTCTGTTAGCCGTGCGGGCAGACAGCCCCGCCAGACAGGCATGGTCGGGTCTATTACAGGCCACCGTCGCAGCCAAATGACGTGTGTGGATCTTGGCTGATATCCAGATGAAGCCAAGCGACGCAGACTCAACAAGCTATGAGCGCCAACAAGAGTAATTAAATCACAACAAAGGCTCCGGAACAATGTTGACCGTAGTGATTTCGAGCGGCGCACGAAAGGACGGCAGAGCGTCATCGTCTCATCAGAGCTCATCAGCGCTCATCACACAGACTACTCAGCGCATGAGCTTTATAGCCGCGCTATTCAGACAGATGAGTGGCCATCAGGGCCGATGACAGCATCCTGGCCGTCCCGCAGCCGCGGCGGCCCAAACCGCTCACCAGACCCTGCCGAGCCCTGGCGGCCAGTGCAGCGACTGAGCCGTGTCTTGCGGAGCAGGGAAAGGACAGAGCAGGGGCAGGGGCATCCAGGCGATATAAGGAGAGAGGCCAAATGAGCGGCGCGCTCCATCCGACGAGCGGCTCCCCTCGGCTATCGGTGGCTCGAGCGGCCTGAAGCGCCCTCGACGCCGCGTCGCCGGGCCACGATGGCAGGGACGACGATCGAGCATCGAGCGGCGGCGGGGGCGGGGGCGGGGCGGGGGCTTCCTCCTTCCGCCTTACCTCACGACACACAGCAGGTATGGATCGAAACGACGCCGCGTCAGTCAGCCCCACTACTTGTCTACCGGGTAGCCACACGGCAGTCGGCAGCAGGGATCAGTAGCTAGGCTAAAGGTAGTCTACCGGACAGTACATAACTATTTGGCAGGGTGAGGGGAAGGTGGGGAGGCGGGGAGGCAGGGGAGGCGAGGGGAGCGTCAGGGGAGCTGTCGTCGGGAGAGGGTCGACGGGGACCAGTCGACAGGCCCCAGCAGGCCGGCGGTAATAACAGAGTCGGCCCGGGCCTGACACGATGATGGAGCGACTGCGGGGGAGGGTTACCGGCGGCGCGCGGCACTCGGAGACGACACAGACCCGCTCCACCGCCCGGCCGCCACCAAATTACACCCCGCCAAACGCATACAAAGGACGGGCGTGAATACCGGGTCAGGCGGCACTGAATACCGGTCAGTAGGTGTCCCACGCTTTTTGAGCCGCCCGGCCGCTCTTAGGGGAGGACTGGACCCGCAGGATCTGTTCGCCGGCACCGCCACATCCGGGTGATCCTGTGGCACGGAGAGCCACTCCGTGAGTGCACGGGTGTCAGGTGGGCTTCGAGTCAGCAGATACGTGGGCGAGCTGGACTATGAACTGTATCAGCAGCATCAGTCACCGGCGGCACCAGTCACCGGCGGCAACAGTCATCGGCAGCACCAGTCACCGGAGTGCTCACGACCAACATTGATCCAACAGGCATGGTTCGAAGTGTCATCCGCCGAAAGTCCAGTGGGATCTCACAAGCCCGGGCCGTATGAAAACGTCTCAACAATCGCTAGGAATAGAACTAGGAAACGCAAAGGGAGGTAAAGAAAATGTAGGCAGGAAAACAAACAAGACTCACGTGTCATGACCTGAAACGTCCGCAGCAGCGATGCAAACAAGAAGCTGTGGTTACTGTTCGCCCATAATCTGCACCTCGTCCACCCTGTCACATGAGCAGGGATTCCTTTCAGTGTTCCCCATATCCCGGAAGGGGTATACCACAGCGACGGAAGACCGTGCTGGAAATCAGTTCCTCACTTCCCCATGCCTGCAGTCGAAGAACCCCTCCACTCTACTACTCCAAAGCGAGTGTGTTCAAATCGGCACAGCCGGCGCCGACCGCGGCGGCTCATTTCGGGGGCATTCAATGCGCCACATTTGGAATAAACGTCATAGCAGAACGTATGGGGCGGCGCCAGTGCCGGCGGCGACATCTGAGAAAAATACGGCCGGCCAGCGCGGCGCCCCGCCGGCGGCCGGTGAGCCGCGGGCACGGACGGCGCGAGAACAAGGCAGGCGAGGGGACGCCGGACAAAGTGGAGGGGAGGCGAGGGGCAGGTAATCAGGTGGCACAGTTTGGCACCGGGAGGTGTTTTCGTCCTTAGCGCTGGGGTGTCTCAGACGATTTCCCATGGTCCTCACTGAGCAAGCACAAGCTAAAAGTCACTCCTTCGCCACATGTGAGCCTCTTAGCGAACAGTGGGCGTAGCCAGCAGGACTGCACAGTGCACAGTGGACGGTGGGACTGGAATTCCTATGGAGATGACCGCAAGTCTCCCCCGCTGGTGTCTACCGTCCGTCGAACCGCGGCGGCCCAGTCGGTGCGACGGCGCTCCGCCGGGTCGATCGCCGCTCAGACGGCTGCCATTTGCCACGTGATTACCCTCGCCACCTCCATCAAAACAGCCCGCAGAGCCTCCGAGCCGGCCGTGCGCCGGCAGCACCGCTGACAGATAAAAACCGCACCGCTCGCCGCGTCCACCGCGCGTTCCCAGCCGTGCGCAAAACAAAAACGGACGCGACGCAAAGCCGCCGCCATAGATAAAAAGGGTGTAACCGGTACCGTGGTCATCTCTAAATGGCATTCGCAGGTTCACAAGTAATTCCAGACGGGAGAGGAACGCGATATCATCGTCCTAGCTCGGCCATTACGGTCCCGACAGCCAGCAGCGAGGGGAGATTGCTGAATGCTGGGGCCGGCCGGCCTGCGTTACCGGCTCCTCCAGCCGCGCCGCCGAGTGGCGTGACCGCGTCGACGCGTTGCCATGACGACAGGCGGTCTCGTCACGCCGCTTGGAGCCCATTCACGAGGCGGGTCCCCGGAGGAACGCACCGAGCGATCCATGCTGCCATAATGCGGCCGCTGGCGTGGCGAAACGGCAGCGACTAACGACCGTGCGTCTACGGCCGCTGCCGGGCGCCGCGCGCAGCCGTGTAATCCGGACACGGCCTCATCGAATAATACGCGCAACTAACCAGTCACTTGTTAGCATCAACGGCTTAGCGCCCGGTGATGTCGGCCACCCGACTGGTACCGGGGCAGCCAGCGCCGGTCATCAGTAGTCGGCGCGGAGCGGAGCCGAAGCCCCGCCTCTCTGAGATCAGCATCACTGAATATCCGATCACCTGAGTCATCCGGCAGGCATCCGCCACCCCAAACAGCTGACCGGGTCACGCGCGGCTCGATCGGCCGAGAGAGCGGGGCGGCCGAGCGCCGGCCGTTGGGCGGTAACAGGTCACGAACTCGGCCGGTGCCGCACGGCGCCGGAAACGCGCCGCACTGCTCCACCTAGCTGAGTGCGTGGGACGGGGAGCTGTGAAGACACGGCACGACACATGAGAAGCACAGCTGCCTGCCTGGGCACACACGGGTACAGCTTGCATCCACAGACTGGAGCAGCTTTCGGTGGGCGCCACCGGTCAGCACAGGAGCGTGTTCCTCCTGACCCTGGCCGTGTGCTGTATCCCGTCTCGGGCCTGCCGTGCCGCCCGATACCACAGGTGGGCTGGGCTTAACCGGCGCGGAAACTGCATATTAGGCCCGGAGCGAGCCGGTTCAGCCTTCGAGGAACTGGTCATCCATGTGGAAACACTCCTTCCGTGAACTGATGGAGGCGATATTCTCGTGCGGCGGACCGGGAGGTGGGTCGAACGGCGGCATATGCCCAGCTCGACGTGGGTCGAACGGCGTCATATGCCCGGCCCGAGGGTGGCAGAAGGTCGTATATTGGAGAAGAGGTGACCCCTAGTGGGAGAAATGAGACAGCATGTTTTAAGCAACAACAATGTGATCGAAGCCATAACTCTAAATGAGGCATCCACGAATGGAAATCCACAATCCAGCATCCACCCCATTCCGACATACAGACCGACTAGACTATCGTTACCTTTTCCTTCCCATAAATAAACTCGCCCCAAACCATAGTTCCACACTGTCGTTTGATCAAGAGTCAAAGGGCAAGGGTTCAGCAACAGTTTGCCATAAGGCCATGCGAAATCGGCCTTTAATGACAGTCCGCACTCTGTAGGCATATCAACACATCGATTACCTGAGCAGCGGCCAGCGAATATACCGGGCGTATCCATCGATCAGTCTGGAGTGATACTCATCAGTTTTAAATGTCCGTCCACCGACCCACTCTATGTCAGTCCGAATGGGCAAGGTGCAATAGCACAGGCTATTGCGGATATGCAGTTAAATCAGCACATTACCAGGAGTTTTCCTGCCTTCGTGACAGAATGAACACAAGCTCGTCATGCAAATACAGCACAATGCACCATGCCGTGCCCTTGAGATTAGAAGACGAATTTAAATTGTAGATCCGTTTGAACAAAGCACAGGTGCAGGCGGCCACGTGGCGACTTAGGACCTATAAAAACACGTCACCATGAATAAGAATGCCTACCGTTTCTCTAATACCAGATCACTTGTGCTCCCAACCCGTTTTACCAACGTTCGAAGGAAAATATGTACAAGTTACGCGTCACGTCACGGTGCGGTCACCGTTACTCGTCACTCGTCACGACCAGTTTCCGTGCCTAGGCTCAGCTAGTGATTGCGCGTCGATCATGGTCGTGGCCAGTCCAGCCACCGCCAGACTGGAGCTGACGTGACGTTACGTGACGTGACGTGGCAGAGTCACGTCACGTAGCCAGTCGGCACTGAGGCAACGCCACAAGACGGCACTGCACGGCCCAGTAGGCGTTACGGTTGTCGGCGCGGCGGTCGCACGCGTCAGTTGCTACCGGGCAGGCAATGCCACATAACGTAAGTTGCGAAGGATCGCTTTTCCAAAAATATTTTGCGGTGACAAGGGAGCAGACAGAGGAAAGTCTTTTTCCACATGTGCTCGGAAAGGACGCAAAACGCACAACTGCTCGCCCGTCCAACCAAGGATGACCTGAAGTCTAGCCGACCGCAGCGGAACGAGCAGTCACCCTTCTGGGTCCCCACAGTCTCCTGGGCGTCTGTCTGTGCCAGCTACCGTTGCCCGCCGCCGCGCCGGTGCCACGTGCCGCCGCTGGCCCTCGACCCCCACGGCCGCGCCGCCCGGTCGGTAGTTCACCTTTACGGGCCGGATAAAGTGGGCGACGCCGTTTTATTAAGCGAGCGAGCGAGCGCGGGCCGTCCGCCGACGCCGGCCGGTGCCCGGTGAAGGTCGCACCCCTCTCAGGTGAAGCGCTCGTCGCCCGGTCTGTCTGTTAGCCGTGCGGGCAGACAGCCCCGCCAGACAGGCATGGTCGGGTCTATTACAGGCCACCGTCGCAGCCAAATGACGTGTGTGGATCTTGGCTGATATCCAGATGAAGCCAAGCGACGCAGACTCAACAAGCTATGAGCGCCAACAAGAGTAATTAAATCACAACAAAGGCTCCGGAACAATGTTGACCGTAGTGATTTCGAGCGGCGCACGAAAGGACGGCAGAGCGTCATCGTCTCATCAGAGCTCATCAGCGCTCATCACACAGACTACTCAGCGCATGAGCTTTATAGCCGCGCTATTCAGACAGATGAGTGGCCATCAGGGCCGATGACAGCATCCTGGCCGTCCCGCAGCCGCGGCGGCCCAAACCGCTCACCAGACCCTGCCGAGCCCTGGCGGCCAGTGCAGCGACTGAGCCGTGTCTTGCGGAGCAGGGAAAGGACAGAGCAGGGGCAGGGGCATCCAGGCGATATAAGGAGAGAGGCCAAATGAGCGGCGCGCTCCATCCGACGAGCGGCTCCCCTCGGCTATCGGTGGCTCGAGCGGCCTGAAGCGCCCTCGACGCCGCGTCGCCGGGCCACGATGGCAGGGACGACGATCGAGCATCGAGCGGCGGCGGGGGCGGGGGCGGGGCGGGGGCTTCCTCCTTCCGCCTTACCTCACGACACACAGCAGGTATGGATCGAAACGACGCCGCGTCAGTCAGCCCCACTACTTGTCTACCGGGTAGCCACACGGCAGTCGGCAGCAGGGATCAGTAGCTAGGCTAAAGGTAGTCTACCGGACAGTACATAACTATTTGGCAGGGTGAGGGGAAGGTGGGGAGGCGGGGAGGCAGGGGAGGCGAGGGGAGCGTCAGGGGAGCTGTCGTCGGGAGAGGGTCGACGGGGACCAGTCGACAGGCCCCAGCAGGCCGGCGGTAATAACAGAGTCGGCCCGGGCCTGACACGATGATGGAGCGACTGCGGGGGAGGGTTACCGGCGGCGCGCGGCACTCGGAGACGACACAGACCCGCTCCACCGCCCGGCCGCCACCAAATTACACCCCGCCAAACGCATACAAAGGACGGGCGTGAATACCGGGTCAGGCGGCACTGAATACCGGTCAGTAGGTGTCCCACGCTTTTTGAGCCGCCCGGCCGCTCTTAGGGGAGGACTGGACCCGCAGGATCTGTTCGCCGGCACCGCCACATCCGGGTGATCCTGTGGCACGGAGAGCCACTCCGTGAGTGCACGGGTGTCAGGTGGGCTTCGAGTCAGCAGATACGTGGGCGAGCTGGACTATGAACTGTATCAGCAGCATCAGTCACCGGCGGCACCAGTCACCGGCGGCAACAGTCATCGGCAGCACCAGTCACCGGAGTGCTCACGACCAACATTGATCCAACAGGCATGGTTCGAAGTGTCATCCGCCGAAAGTCCAGTGGGATCTCACAAGCCCGGGCCGTATGAAAACGTCTCAACAATCGCTAGGAATAGAACTAGGAAACGCAAAGGGAGGTAAAGAAAATGTAGGCAGGAAAACAAACAAGACTCACGTGTCATGACCTGAAACGTCCGCAGCAGCGATGCAAACAAGAAGCTGTGGTTACTGTTCGCCCATAATCTGCACCTCGTCCACCCTGTCACATGAGCAGGGATTCCTTTCAGTGTTCCCCATATCCCGGAAGGGGTATACCACAGCGACGGAAGACCGTGCTGGAAATCAGTTCCTCACTTCCCCATGCCTGCAGTCGAAGAACCCCTCCACTCTACTACTCCAAAGCGAGTGTGTTCAAATCGGCACAGCCGGCGCCGACCGCGGCGGCTCATTTCGGGGGCATTCAATGCGCCACATTTGGAATAAACGTCATAGCAGAACGTATGGGGCGGCGCCAGTGCCGGCGGCGACATCTGAGAAAAATACGGCCGGCCAGCGCGGCGCCCCGCCGGCGGCCGGTGAGCCGCGGGCACGGACGGCGCGAGAACAAGGCAGGCGAGGGGACGCCGGACAAAGTGGAGGGGAGGCGAGGGGCAGGTAATCAGGTGGCACAGTTTGGCACCGGGAGGTGTTTTCGTCCTTAGCGCTGGGGTGTCTCAGACGATTTCCCATGGTCCTCACTGAGCAAGCACAAGCTAAAAGTCACTCCTTCGCCACATGTGAGCCTCTTAGCGAACAGTGGGCGTAGCCAGCAGGACTGCACAGTGCACAGTGGACGGTGGGACTGGAATTCCTATGGAGATGACCGCAAGTCTCCCCCGCTGGTGTCTACCGTCCGTCGAACCGCGGCGGCCCAGTCGGTGCGACGGCGCTCCGCCGGGTCGATCGCCGCTCAGACGGCTGCCATTTGCCACGTGATTACCCTCGCCACCTCCATCAAAACAGCCCGCAGAGCCTCCGAGCCGGCCGTGCGCCGGCAGCACCGCTGACAGATAAAAACCGCACCGCTCGCCGCGTCCACCGCGCGTTCCCAGCCGTGCGCAAAACAAAAACGGACGCGACGCAAAGCCGCCGCCATAGATAAAAAGGGTGTAACCGGTACCGTGGTCATCTCTAAATGGCATTCGCAGGTTCACAAGTAATTCCAGACGGGAGAGGAACGCGATATCATCGTCCTAGCTCGGCCATTACGGTCCCGACAGCCAGCAGCGAGGGGAGATTGCTGAATGCTGGGGCCGGCCGGCCTGCGTTACCGGCTCCTCCAGCCGCGCCGCCGAGTGGCGTGACCGCGTCGACGCGTTGCCATGACGACAGGCGGTCTCGTCACGCCGCTTGGAGCCCATTCACGAGGCGGGTCCCCGGAGGAACGCACCGAGCGATCCATGCTGCCATAATGCGGCCGCTGGCGTGGCGAAACGGCAGCGACTAACGACCGTGCGTCTACGGCCGCTGCCGGGCGCCGCGCGCAGCCGTGTAATCCGGACACGGCCTCATCGAATAATACGCGCAACTAACCAGTCACTTGTTAGCATCAACGGCTTAGCGCCCGGTGATGTCGGCCACCCGACTGGTACCGGGGCAGCCAGCGCCGGTCATCAGTAGTCGGCGCGGAGCGGAGCCGAAGCCCCGCCTCTCTGAGATCAGCATCACTGAATATCCGATCACCTGAGTCATCCGGCAGGCATCCGCCACCCCAAACAGCTGACCGGGTCACGCGCGGCTCGATCGGCCGAGAGAGCGGGGCGGCCGAGCGCCGGCCGTTGGGCGGTAACAGGTCACGAACTCGGCCGGTGCCGCACGGCGCCGGAAACGCGCCGCACTGCTCCACCTAGCTGAGTGCGTGGGACGGGGAGCTGTGAAGACACGGCACGACACATGAGAAGCACAGCTGCCTGCCTGGGCACACACGGGTACAGCTTGCATCCACAGACTGGAGCAGCTTTCGGTGGGCGCCACCGGTCAGCACAGGAGCGTGTTCCTCCTGACCCTGGCCGTGTGCTGTATCCCGTCTCGGGCCTGCCGTGCCGCCCGATACCACAGGTGGGCTGGGCTTAACCGGCGCGGAAACTGCATATTAGGCCCGGAGCGAGCCGGTTCAGCCTTCGAGGAACTGGTCATCCATGTGGAAACACTCCTTCCGTGAACTGATGGAGGCGATATTCTCGTGCGGCGGACCGGGAGGTGGGTCGAACGGCGGCATATGCCCAGCTCGACGTGGGTCGAACGGCGTCATATGCCCGGCCCGAGGGTGGCAGAAGGTCGTATATTGGAGAAGAGGTGACCCCTAGTGGGAGAAATGAGACAGCATGTTTTAAGCAACAACAATGTGATCGAAGCCATAACTCTAAATGAGGCATCCACGAATGGAAATCCACAATCCAGCATCCACCCCATTCCGACATACAGACCGACTAGACTATCGTTACCTTTTCCTTCCCATAAATAAACTCGCCCCAAACCATAGTTCCACACTGTCGTTTGATCAAGAGTCAAAGGGCAAGGGTTCAGCAACAGTTTGCCATAAGGCCATGCGAAATCGGCCTTTAATGACAGTCCGCACTCTGTAGGCATATCAACACATCGATTACCTGAGCAGCGGCCAGCGAATATACCGGGCGTATCCATCGATCAGTCTGGAGTGATACTCATCAGTTTTAAATGTCCGTCCACCGACCCACTCTATGTCAGTCCGAATGGGCAAGGTGCAATAGCACAGGCTATTGCGGATATGCAGTTAAATCAGCACATTACCAGGAGTTTTCCTGCCTTCGTGACAGAATGAACACAAGCTCGTCATGCAAATACAGCACAATGCACCATGCCGTGCCCTTGAGATTAGAAGACGAATTTAAATTGTAGATCCGTTTGAACAAAGCACAGGTGCAGGCGGCCACGTGGCGACTTAGGACCTATAAAAACACGTCACCATGAATAAGAATGCCTACCGTTTCTCTAATACCAGATCACTTGTGCTCCCAACCCGTTTTACCAACGTTCGAAGGAAAATATGTACAAGTTACGCTAAACAAACGATAAACCATAACAAATGTCAGCACATTTTGTCATGGAAATGTACCGAACACTTAGTATCGTCAAATCAGCCGGCACACATTTTCCCAATCATAACTCTCCACTGCGCAAACGATTTCGATCTCTGGGTGATATAAAAATGCAAACAGTACGTTTTCCAGCCCAAACATGGACCAATTATGCCTACTTAGGGGTATCTGATGCCCGACATTCTGCTGAACAGCGATAGCAGCGCAGCCTCGGCGGCCAGCTGAGGGCGGTTTAACGGCAAATTATGAGATCATCGCAGACACAAACACTGGCCCGAGCACAGCCGTGAGACGCCACAGCTAGGTCCGCAACGCGACGCCACGTATCGCGGTAGTGAGGCAACAGAGAACTGCAACCCACAGTCAAGGAGCGCCATGGACTGTAGCCCACAGTCAGCACCGCATTACACAGCTGTGAGAAGCCACAGGAAAGAGCCGCTCTGTCCAATACAAACACATGCACTGGGTTGAAGTAGGTGGAGAGGTAAAACACAGTCTGGGTTACCATCCGCGTCACATCATGACTAAGCCGCAATGAATCATTTATATCCTTCAGTGCGATGCTGATGAATATCTAATCGGGGTTTCGTCACAGGTAGAACTGACAGCAGAAGGTCAGAGCGACTAACCCGGTTGGCCGAGTTGTTTCAGGTGACCAGGGGACATGAACGGAGCGATTAAGCCGCCGCGAGGGCTCGCAGAGGCGCTGTAAAGCAGCTTCAGTGCAAACAGCACACATCTCACTGAGTTTTCACCGCCACTGCCACCAGCGCACCTGCCGCCGGGGCAGGGGGCGGGGCGGGGACGGGGGCGGCGACCTGACCGGGCGATTCTCCCCGCGGGCCGCCGAAGGTCGATAGTTGCAGCGCCGGCCGCCGCGGCACACAGTCGCCAGGTCGATAGTCAGAGAGCTCTGCCTGCCGACGCACTGTGGGGTTTTTATCGATCCTAGCACGAATTTATTTATATCGCATCCTCCGCTACCTTAACTAATTTTATTTCACCTTCAAATGGTTAGGCGTAGAGTGTATGATCCCTGACAACATGATTGGCTCTCCTGCTTGACCCCATCCCTCCCCCGCCCCCTCCCCACGGACTCAGCACTGAAGCGTTTTCGGCTAGCAATGCATCGTGGGCGTGGAAGCGTTTAAAAAGTAGAACGAAACTACAATCGTTTTAGAAGTAGATATTTGTTCATGTCCAGCCCAATCACCAAAAGGCATTTCGGGCTTAACCTTTGCACTTTGTTAGTCCTTACTCCTTGCACTTAAAGGGGGAGGGGGTCGCACAGACTTCTGTCCTCGACTTTTCGCAACTAACTCAAGCAAAACGTGGCGGATCACGACGAAACTTTCTATACCTTCGATTCGATCAATGTTACTCACACACTTAAAATTTCATGACCTTGACCTTAATAAAAATTTGACCTGTGACCTGTTTCACCAGACCATGTCAGGCTGGTATCGATTTGGCGCTTATCAGCGCACATTATCGGCGCGTTTTCAGTCTTGTTGTGGTTGTTAACTCTCCAAGGTATGAAATGCTGTTTGTTCTTTGCATTTTAAGGTCACGTTAAGGTCAAATCAAGGTCATTTACCTTAGATGACCTTAGTTGACTTTTTCAAGTTATACGATTTTTTTAGATAAGTGCTTGGCGCTTATTTCGAACTTAACGCCCATTTGAAGATTTAAGTAGTTTTGGTGCCTAACGGAACATGCTACGAAGCCGTCAAAGGTAATCGACGCCTACCTTCTATGGATAGCCGGCAAGACACCTACTGGTCGGGCCTGACCTGACCCGGCCTAGCATGAAAACATCATCCTTGATCAAAACTAGCTTGAAATTCGTGATTAGCACCCCAAAAACCTCCAACCTCACTTAACAAAGTTACAGCATTTTTCGATTTACCTATATCAAAGCTCTGTACTGAAGTTCAATAAGGTGAATATTGGCGGCGATAGCCAATAAAATGGACGCAGCGTTGCAAGGATGTTGTTGTTTTGTTCAAAAAGAACATTTGGCGATAGAAAAATAATGTCAACATGGTATCACCCCCTTCCTCCCTCCTCCCAACTCCTATACTGACCGGAAACCCCCAGGCGGTGTGCTGCGGTCGGGTAACCCGCCGCGGCGCGGCCCGGCGGGGCGTAAGAAACCACGCGGCACCGTCTGCTTTGACGTCTCATAGTGACTGGTTTAGGCAAATTTCGGCAAAAAATGAGAGCTGCCCCCGATGCAGAAATTATTGGAGAACATTTTGATATACATTTCCACGCGTAACACCGCGTATCAAACTTTGTAAGGCAATAGTTTGCTTGTCAACTCTCTGAATCAAGAAGCATTTTAACATTTTTAGCATTTTGGTCAAAAATTATACATTTGGATGAATTTTGGAAATTTTCGTGCATACCATCATCTTCCTTATAAGTCAAAGATAATGAAAACATGTCGAAACTATAACCTGCTGTTCAGGGAAACGAGTGAGAGGGCGTTTTATTGTAGTGTGCTTTTTCGCTGTATGCAGGTAGCACGACGCTGGTCAGGACGAAGCTACACTTTGAGAGGTTTTTTGAGGCATAAACAATCATTTTACAGACGATTTAAGGTGTGATTCGGATGCGCTGGACAATTCTACGTGGAATGAATAACAAAAAAGTGGAAATCGAAATACTTTAACTTGCCACTTAATGCGTGCTAGGATGGCATAAGTCCCCACGGTGCGACGGCCGACGGCCGGTCACGGCAGCACTCGGCTACTCAGTCGGCCGCACTGAGCCGCTCACTCGTCCGTGATGGAAGCATACCTACAGGCTACAGCTGACACTATCCCCCTCCCGTTCGAAGAACTGAGAGGACATCATTTTGCCAGCATACGTGAGACACGACTTCCGGGATCAATATGAACACGATTCGTCCGTCTCTCTGCGCGGCATGGAAGAGCCTGAATTCGTTGGTCTAAACAACTTGACTTGAAATAATCTCGCGCCTATTTCTCCGCTTCGGAAAAGCAGACGCATGTCTCTACTCTAATGCACATGTTATCTAAGTCATGAGGTCTTTTGGTCTCATCAATTTGCCCGCGGGCACCGAAGTCTTGTTCCCGTAGCGGGCACCTCTACCCATCTTTCGCACACCTGATTGTGCCCATCTGAGTAGTCTGACACGGGGCCTCCTCTGGCGCGTCTCGACCACGTGCCACGCCCCCACGCACGCGTCTGTGCGCAGTACTGGCGGTGAGCGGCCGGGCCGAGACCCTCCGTCGGCTGCCGAGGGGAGAGAGACACCGGCGTCGCATCGATCCGACAGCGGCGGCTGGCGGTGGGTGGCTGGGGAGGGAGGTTGGAGGGAGGCTGGAGGGAAGCTGGAGGGAGGTTGGAGGGAGGCTGGAGGGTGGTTGTAGGGAGGCTGGAGGGAGGCTGTAGGACAGTGGTGGGAGGTTGGAGGGGGCTGGGCGATAAGAGAGCGATTGAAGGGAGGTGGGCTGCTGGAGGGCGATAGACATCAGATACTGTTGGGCTGTGAGCTGTGGGTGGATAACGTGGGCAGTGCACGTCTTGGTGTAGTGTCTTTCATCTGTCATCTCCAACCGGTTGAACTCCTGATCTTTCTCTCAGACAGCAGTACCTATGACACCGGCCTGACACAAGCCGGTCAGGGACGAGACGGAGATACTTGCGATCGCACCACGGACGTAAGTGGCCGAGAACGTTCACGGGAACGTTCCAGGATATCCAGTTTCACGTGCACAATTTTCGTCCCAAAAGCGGTAATGGGTTTAGCGCTCTGCAGCATGCATCTGAATTACCTGCACGCCTATGCACAAAATTGAGTTGGCGACTCGAATGTGCATTTCGTCAAGCTAGCTTTCGTCTCTCAAATTCCTTTCGAAGGATTATGGACTCTCTCGAATACGCAGCTGTAGCCTGACTCGCTATCGATATGCGTCACGCGTCGGAAAGCACGGCGCAGCCAAACATGTCAGCTCATCAGCTTACATAACCTGAATATAGCCCGCATATCTACTTGGATAGCGCATGAGATATTGCACTGAAAAAGAAATGAATCGAATACAATGCCTGCGAGCCCTGCGTAAATAGATTGAGAATCAATTTCACATCAAACAGCCAGAAATATCATAACAAATGATGGCATTGCATTGGGGGAAGTCTTGGCTCTCTAGATAACACATTCATTGAGCGAAATATTCAGCTCATGCAGTATTTGGATGATTGGCTTTCCCATCCTCACACCGTTACAACTATGGGACCGCGGACATGACGAATATATTGCCATAGATGTGCGTCACGCTGTACAGGCAGACGGGGCGCTATATCAGCACACATGACCTGAATATAGGCTGCGCGAATCGCCGGCCGACGCGCTGCCGATGGGTGCTCCTATCAGGTTATCCACGGACGAACAGGAGCGGAACTGTGTGCTGACGGTATGGGGAGGCGATAGAGGCACATGAGGCACACACCGCTACAGCAGGACAGCAGGAACTGCGGTTAAAGACAGAACGGAGGACGAAGACATTGCGGTTTCAGCGGGCAGCGGTGGACGCTGTGGTTGAACACGCAGAACGGATGACGGAGACATTACGGTTACAGCGGGCTACTGAGGACCTTGCGGTCGAGCACAGACAGGGAAACCACGTCAGCCGGCTGCCGGCTGCGGTCGACAGGCCCCCATTCACACAGACTCGGATAGAAGACACGCGGCCGCACCGGTCCGCTGTTCCCGTATAGCAGTGCTCAGCAGCGGCAGCGGCAGCAGGGGCGCTTAGTGACATAGACCCAGACCTACCCCGGCCAACACAGACCCCCAGGTCCCATGTAGGTCAGCACAGAGACAGACCCCCCGCACACCAGCCTGCAAAGATCACACACCGGCCGATGACGAATCGCGCGTTGGCAGGCGTTAGTGTGACTTCAGATGACGTGACGCACACACGTCAGATACCACCCAGTAAGCCACATACGGCTGACAGCGCTCCGTGCTCTGACTCAGCTCCACTGTTCGCCAAACAAACTGGTCGTGAACATTTTCAGACGCGGCAGACACGACGCGGGCTCTATCATACCCGACAAGGAGAGTGGCACCGTAGAAACCGGCTGTCACAAGCCGGTTTTACGAGGCACGTACCATTCCCAGACCTGCACGACCAATGGAATTCCTGACCAGTTTATGACAGAGAAAGTCGCCAAATGTATAATTCACCCAGCCCTATTATGGAAATGTTGGTCATACGACTGATTGTGGAGGAACGGCGTGTCGTTTATCATTCGCTGGGCTCCGCTCTCGGGATGTCTGAAACAGCGACACATCGCATCGACCATTACCTCAGCACTGCTTCAGTACCCGGTCTTTGGCAGGGTCAGCGATTTCGCCCCCAGCTGTTCAACCGATGCCACTCTGCAACTCAGGGCACCAGCTGAGAGGGCGCACTGCGGGGCGCGCGTCGGCGTGTGCTATTTGTCGTCACCGCCCGCTGCCCATCTGTCTCCCGTGCCACTCCGCCCTCCGCGCGCGCCGCGGCATACGGTCCGCCCGCCGCCCTCCACCCTATCGGCACACGCAGCCGGCGCTTGCCCCACGCCCGTCCGTGGTCAATCAGCCGGCTCTCCTGCGCAGGCGATACACACGGCCACGCACGCAGGCACCGCACCAGTCTGCCGAGACTGGTGTGCCGACGGACGCTGAAAAACCATCGGAACGGCGGCCTTGTCGCAGAGACGATGCCGGGTATGAGTTGCAGATTGCACCCCATCATCGAGCCGCGTTGCAGAACTGCCCTCACCCTCAGCTAGGGGTGCAATGTTTACTCTGGGGCAAATGGAGGTCGCTGAGGGCCACGGGCGGCGGTACGCCTCTGACAGGCGCCACACGCACGCTCCTTTCAGCTCGGCCGGTAGGGTAAAGACATAGTCAGGAAGCAGCGCTGCCGCCAGCCAAGGAGCAAGGGCCGACCAGTTCGCAGATGACAGCTGCGCCTCGTGTGGGGTGCCACTGCGCGACCCGTGGAAGCTCGTGCATGAGTGTGCACTGCACACGCATGTGCAATTCCGTGAGGGGGTGAACTTGGGGTGAACGAGGTGGGAACTGGGGCGAGTGGTGGATTGTGCGGCGGGTCTGGCTCTGCTGACCGCTCCACCAGTCGGCTGGCCGTCCGTCCGGCCAGTCGTCGGTAGCCGATCGATTGGGTCCACCGACCACCGACCCCCCCCCCCCCCTCCCCCACCGCGACCTGTGGCACGAGCCGGCGCCTTCGGGACACGGTGCGCACAACAAACGACCCACAGCGTAATCCCCCGCCCCGCCCCACCACCCCCACAGCTCCCCATACACACACAGCGCGTCAGCGGTGCAGCGCGCTGCCGGGCCGCCGTTTATAAACACGGCTCACAAAAACACACGGGCCCGCGGCGCGGCATGACCGGGCTGCGGTGCGCGCACAAACACACAGTCGCGGCCGGCCCGCCCGCGGCCTCTGCGGCTGGACCGCGCGCGGCGCGACCCTGCGCCGTGCCGGGCCGCGGCGGTCGTGACACCCGCGGTCGGCGGGACGGTCCGACCGCGGCGGCCGCTGACCGGCCGACCCACATTCGCCGGCCGGCCGAGCCGCGACCAGCCGCGAATGGACTTCGAGCGTCCGCAGATTGCCGGCTGGGGATTCAAACAGCCCCGCGACGGACACGAGGCATTTGATTGACCAAACACGAGTCTACCGCCCGCCCGCGAGTGGCCTATTGGGCAGCGCAGCGGTGACCTATTGCGCTAGTGAGGAAATAAATGAAAGTATGAACAGTCTGAAAATCTATAGCTGAACAGTGAGCAGTCCACGGGTTCTATGGTAAGTCAATATTTAGTGGCAATGTCTATACGAGGCTCGTAGACACTGACAAGTCAATAAGCGAGGCTCTATGGCAGTAAACAAGTGCATTGACATTCGGCAAAGAACATGCCAGATTACTTCATTTACTTCAAGCATGTTAGAAATACAGAAAACATTGTATCGCACCCAAGAATAACACCGCTCGCTGTGAGCCCTGTGCCGGCGGGCTGTGTAGGCCCTGCACTGGGCGAGCTCCGTAAGCCCAGCGCCGCTGTAAAGCCCGTTGACCTGGGGGCCTCCCGGCCGGCCCTCAGGTCTCGGTCGGCTCCGAGGTCCCAGTCAGCTCCATCCGTGGGCTGGTGGGCGTCGTCTGGGCACATACACCGGCGGCACGGCCCTGGGCGCCGCCCGCCGCCCACGCCGGCCGGTCAGATAGCATCTGACGCGCCCCAGCGCGGCCCGACCGAACGCCATACGCGGAGAGCTCGGCCCGAGAGCCGCAGATGGTCGGCGCAGGGGGGACACGGCGCGGTGAAAGGCGCCGTCCCCGGACACAGAGCAAGGAGCAGAACATCGAAACACAGCGGCGGCTATAAATGAACCCACAGGGTGAGAGCGGCAAATCAGAATTGGATTGCAGTCAATCGCAAACAGCACCACATCAATATTCAGTAGGTCGTTGCATACAGCGCTAGTTGAGTGGTGTTTGCGTTCCCCATACAGCGCAAGCAATCAACCTCAACTGCGGCGTGCGGCGGCGGACGAGCGCCGAAAACATTGCGCCGTAGCGCCGGTGCTTTGTAGTTCTGACGTGCGGCGGCAGGCCGCGGCATCAGGCCCGTTTTTGCATCGGGTGGCGACAGCGCAGTGCTGGCGGCGCCAGTCGATGCCGACAATCCCAGGTGGCGGCAGCCGCTGTGAATACAGAACACTGCGAGCCGCCGTCCGGGGGCGGAGAGACGCTATTCCGGGCCGGCCCAGGTACCCACAGGGAGGTCGGTATGCTAATGCCGGCCCCGCCACACGTCTGACATTTGGATGGTGTTCTGCTGAGGTCATCAAAGTTGCTCCTGTAAGCTGTTCAAAGAAGACTAGCAGAAGGATGGAAACAGCTGCGACCTGCACCCAGAATAAGTTCCCTCAATGAATTTAAAGTTATTCAGCTCAGTTCTTAGCTTGATAGATGCATCAATCAAGCATTAACGGGACGTTGAATCGTGATTAGCGGGCCGAGGTGACACGACGCGACACCGAGCCAGTGGGGTCCAGGGAAGCGGGAGGGGGAGGGGGGGGGGGCGATACCGAGAAGGGTGGAGAAGAACAAACAGAACCGCGGCGGCCCCGCCGTGGTCGGCCGATAACAAGCGCAGTGTGAGCCGAGCCGCGGTGCACGAGGGGTGCGCGGAGTGTTTCTCGCGCGGCGCGCGCGACGAACGCGATATAAGTGCTCGGTTTTGGTGTACGGAATAACAGGACAACATCAACGGAGCGACAGGAGACGGACGCAGGATGACAGGTGGGCGCAGCGATAGGCTGCGGGGGGGGGGAAGAATCTAGGTAGAACGGCCACGAGGAGACGGGATAGGGGGGGGGGGGGGGGGGGTGGGACCGTTCGACGGGCGCTATAGAAGTGGGCGTGACGGAGAGGGGCGGGTATCTAGCTGCCCACGACACCGTGCGCCTAGAGAGGCCAGCATCTGTGGTCCCCGTCGTGCCATGGCCACGGCCGACGGGTGTGACCTGATCCGTATATGCCGTGTGCACAGAAGGACCTGGCAACTGTGGTCCCCGTCGTGTCATGGCCACGGCCGACGGGTGTGACCTGATCCGTATATGCCGTGTGCACAGGAGGACCTGGCAACTGTGGTCCCCGTCGTGTCATGGCCACGGCCGACGGGTGTGACCTGATCCGTATATGCCGTGTGCACAGGAGGACCTGGCAACTGTGGTCCCCGTCGTGTCATGGCCACGGCCGACGGGTGTGATCTGATCCATTTATGCCGTGTGAACAGGATGACCTGGCAACTGTGGTCCCCGTCGTGTCATGGCCACGGCCGACGGGTGTGACCTGATCCGTACATGCCGTGTGAACAGGATGACCTGGCAACTGTGGTCCCCGTCGTGTCATGGCCACGGCCGACGGGTGTGACCTGATCCGTTTATGCCGTGTGCACAGGATGACCTGGCAACTGTGGTCCCCGTCGTGTCATGGCCACGGCCGACGGGTGTGACCTGATCCGTACATGCCGTGTGAACAGGATGACCTGGCAACTGTGGTCCCCGTCGTGTCATGGCCACGGCCGACGGGTGTGACCTGATCCGTACATGCCGTGTGAATAGGATGACCTGGCAACTGTGGTCCCCGTCGTGTCATGGCCACGGCCGACGGGTGTGACCTGATCCGTACATGCCGTGTGAACAGGATGACCTGGCAACTGTGGTCCCCATGGCCACGGCCGACGGGTGTGACCTGATCCGTATATGCCGTGTGCACAGGAGGACCTGGCAACTGTGGTCCCCGTCGTGCCATGGCCACGGCCGACGGGTGTGACCTGATCCGTACATGCCGTGTGAACAGGATGACCTGGCAACTGTGGTCCCCGTCGTGTCATGGCCACGGCCGACGGGTGTGACCTGATCCGTACATGCCGTGTGAACAGGATGACCTGGCAACTGTGGTCCCCGTCGTGTCATGGCCACGGCCGACGGGTGTGACCTGATCCGTACATGCCGTGTGAACAGGATGACCTGGCAACTGTGGTCCCCGTCGTGTCATGGCCACGGCCGACGGGTGTGACCTGATCCGTACATGCCGTGTGAACAGGATGACCTGGCAACTGTGGTCCCCGTCGTGTCATGGCCACGGCCGACGGGTGTGACCTGATCCGTACATGCCGTGTGAACAGGATGACCTGGCAACTGTGGTCCCCGTCGTGTCATGGCCACGGCCGACGGGTGTGACCTGATCCGTACATGCCGTGTGAACAGAATGACCTGGCAACTGTGGTCCCCGTCGTGTCATGGCCACGGCCGACGGGTGTGACCTGATCCGTACATGCCGTGTGAACAGGATGACCTGGCAACTGTGGTCCCCGTCGTGTCATGGCCACGGCCGACGGGTGTGACCTGATCCGTACATGCCGTGTGAACAGGATGACCTGGCAACTGTGGTCCCCGTCGTGTCATGGCCACGGCCGACGGGTGTGACCTGATCCGTATATGCCGTGTGCACAGGAGGACCTGGCAATTGTGGTCCCCGTCGGGCCATGGCCACGGCCGAGGGGTGTGACCTGATCCGTACAGTCATGCCGTGTGCACAGGAGGACCTGTCAACTGTGGTCCCCGTCGAGCCATATCTGGCCCGACGACGGGTATGACCTGACACGTGACGTAACTCGCGAATTCTACCCGGCAGATAATGGTGCGAACTGATCCAGAACAGGCGGGCACGTGTAGGAGAGGGGCGGGTATTTAGTGGCCTCCATCGGGGCGCGGCGGCATTGGGTGAGACAGCAATTTAGTGGTGTCAATCGTAGCTTGAATCTGTGGAATTCCGTGTTTGTCCAATGTCCAATCCGGAATTCGGTTGGACAATGACGCAGGCTTTGGACACCTTTGGACAATCATTGCTACATCTCAGCATTTTTATAAAGCAATCGTGGTTAACACTGATTGGCGAATAGAAAGTTTAGCCTTTGAGATGATTAACACATTAAAGCTGCTAAAAATACATAAAAAAAATAGATAAAGTGTTAAGTGTAAACTATTACGTAGGTTTCGGACATCTTTGGACAAATGGCTGGCTTAAACATTTTGGACGGAAATCGACGTAAGCATTGGAACGGGACGGACATTGGACATACATTTTCTGAAACTAACACCACTAGACGGCATACGCCGAGGTGATAAAGACGAGGCGCCGTCAGCGAGGTGTTGTCGCGGCTGAGCAAATATTGGAGCTTACGACCGGTCGGGACGATAGCGGAGGGTGGGAGAGCAGAGAGGGAGATTTTGAGGGCACGCAGCTGCGCGCTAAGACAAACAGGTCGGCCGTGCCGAGGCCCAGGGAGGGGAGATGGGGCGTTGGGAGCGGTCTCCAGCAGCGGCTGGGTTCGGGGGGGGCGGTCATAACGGAGGGTGGGGGTGGGGGGGGGGAGGGAGATACACTTGGTTGGACATGTGCATCGGGTAGATCGAATAGTCAGTGTCACTCTGCGGTGCAGTGATGGATTCCAGACTGGGTGTGTGCGCAGAATAGACCGCCCCAGTCAGTGTCACGCCGCTGTGCAGAGATGCATTGTATGTCGGCTAGCCAGGTGCCCCGGGCGGGGCGCCCGGGGCGCCAGGCGGATTGATATGGTGAGTGTCACGCTGACGTGCCGCGGTGGTTCCCGGCTGGCTGTGTCGACTGCGGTCTTTCCCCAGGGCACGTATCAGCAAGAAGGCTCATGTTAGACCGTTTCCAACGCTAAGTCGGAATGTAACTGCACAACTGCAGGTCGTCACTGTCCCGTCGCGGCGGCGGCAGCCGTTTGCGATACTGATGGGTCGGGCTTTCGAATGAGCCTGATCCGTACACCTATCATATCCCTCGCCCGTGTGCGGCGTTCTGTTGCGTCTAGCGTGTGGGGAGGGGGTCAGTTGGACCCCCCCCCCCCCCCCCCTCCCCCTGCCGTCCGGCTCCTGATTGGGCTGGAATACCCAGGTCATCAGACCAGTTTCGGTCGCCAATGGGACGTCATTAAGCTCCGCAAAGCGAGCCTCAAGGACGTCACCCCAAACGGCCGACTCGTCTCGTCTCGTCTCGGCCGGCGCCGGCTCTCCCCCAGCAAGACAGTGAACGCGACGGTTAGTGTATGTAGGTTGGACCACCGGCTGGAATGACTGGATCCGGTTATACTCTGACCACGTGGTGTGGGCGTCACATTTCTGTTGGCTTAGACCCGGCGTCGGCAAGGCGGTCTAGATGACATTAACAGGGTCAACATGTCGCCAACTGGTCGGTGCGTGTGCATGTCATCGCGGCCTCGGTATGGTATCGATATATACCTGGCGCAATAGCGGCGCCTGCCAGACATGCCAAGTTCAACGCGTATAGCCCAGCAGCAACGCAGCGCGGCAAACTCGCTGACTAGTGCTCGCGTCAAACGCGAAAGCCGGACATGCGGGGAATCTGTGGACCCAGTGGTGCTATTTGCTTACGGCCTGGGCGGCCGTAGCGGTGATAAAAGCTACACCACCGACAAACCGACGAACCAGGGAGGGACCATGGCCTGGGACGGACGGAGAGGAGGGGAGGGGAGGAAAGAGGAGAGGAGAGGAGAGGAGGGGCGAGGAGAGGAGAGGAGAGGAGAGGAGAGGAGAGGAGAGGAGAGGAGAGGAGAGGAGAGGAGAGGAGAGGAGAGGAGAGGAGAGGAGAGGAGAGGAGAGGAGAGAGAGAGGATAGAGGGCGGAAGAGAGAGAGAGAGAGGAGGGGAGGAAGAGAGAGAGAGAGAGAGAGAGAGAGAGAGAGAGAGAGAGAGAGAGAGAGAGAGAGAGAGAGAGAGAGGGGGGGTGCGGCGACATGGATAAGGGAACGTGCGGCCGAGCGGGCGGACGCGCGGAAAGACGACCTTGCGTGACTCATAACGCACACCGCGGCGCCGGCGCGGCGGGCCGGTCAGGCAAGTGCAAACAGCAGATAGCCCGGCACGGCAGGCTGTGGTACTGCGATCAAACAATCCTAGGCTTGACTTCGGGGGCGTATTCATAATTAGACTCGTGCTTGATCCTACGCCGTCGACAGTGCAGAAGGGTGGAAGCCAAGCGACAGGCTGTGGAAAATGGTCGATGCCAGAGAAACTGTCGTTGGGCGGTTCCGGCACGGGGCTGACATTGGTTACCGCGGTGCGGCGCGGAGCCGTTTCGCAAAAAACAATCAGTCCGCCGAACGGCGCCGTGCCGGGGTGACGGCAGCCATTCGGCGAGAGGTCGCGGACGGTACGACACGGGGACCGTTCCGTGCTCCACCGCTGCCGAACATGATAGTGAACCCGTTGAGTGCGCGCGATAAACCTAATGGCGAAGTGCGGCTCATTTTAGATCTATCACAGTCGAGAGATGTCGGGGTCAACGCCGGGATAGACCCAGACGAGTTTCGTGTGACGTACACATCATTCGACGAGGTCGTGCGGTTGATTTCCCTAGCTAGAGGCGCCGGGACCTTGCTGTTCAAGACCGATGTTAAAAATGCATTCAAACTTATACCTGTCCGGCCCGGCCAGTGGGCGCTACTGGGGTTCTGTTGGGACGGTTTACTATACTACCAGGTTTGTCTGCCATTTGAGGCTAGAAGCAGGCCACGGATTTTCAATGATTTTGCCACATGTTTGCGCCTATGTGTTCCAGGATCAGACATCGGACGTGTATATACGCAATTATTTAGATGACTTCTTCGGGATAGGGCGCGGAGGATAGGACAGTGCCGACGTAGCGTATGCGAGACTGCGAGACATTTGTGCGAAAGTGTGCGTGCCGCTGGCCGAGCGGAAATGCGCCCCGCCATCAACACGGATGGAGCTTCTCGGGTTGTGATCGACACAGAAACAATGACCCTAGCGTTGCCAGACGCCAAGCTAGTGGGCACCCAGGAGTTACTAAAGACATTGTTCGGGCGACAGAAATGCACACAGCGGGAACTGCTGTCGGTGGTGGGACGTCTAGTGCACGCCAGCAAGTGCGTCCCGCCGGGGAGGGCGTTCACTAGACGCCTGCTAGATGCGGCGCACTCTGTTAGCGGACCGAACCGCCGGGTGCGGATCACGGCCGATGTACGGGCGGTTTTACGGTGGTGGGCCACTTTTTTTGCCGATGTGGAACGGCATTCCCCCCCCCCTCCCGCCACCGGGCGAGTACGACCACTGTATTGTGGTGAACACGGACAGCTCACGTCGGGGGATGGGGGCGTGGCACGGAGACGAATGGTGGATGATGGAGTGGCCCCGCGAGCTGCAGTGTGACGTCGCGCCGTCCATGACGTGGCTGGAGCTCATCTCCGTCATGGTGGCATGTTTGGTGTGAGGAGAGGGATGGGGCGGGCACCGCGTGCTGATCCGGTCCGATAACATGGGGGTGGTGGGGGTCTGGGGGAGGGGATGGTCGGGGTCGCCACTGATTATGGCGCTGCTGCGTCAGCCCCTGTTCTGGACGGCGTTCCATGAGTCCCCTGTATCCGTCGAGTACGTGGCAACGAAAGAGAACGGCGCGGCCGACGCGATCAGTCGGCACTAGAGATGTCAATCGGATACCGACTTTTTGGTATACCGATACCAAACCGATACCAACTCGGTATTTGGTATTCCAATCCTAATGTGTTTGGTATTTTGTTGGTAAAATAACCCTCGCTAATGTTCAAGAGGCTAAGAAATCGGTAAAAAGTTGGTATTTTCCTCATGTTCCCAAGTTGGTTTGGTTTCGGTATTTCTTCACGGTTTTGGTTGGTAATTGGTTTGGTATCGGTATTCCGATTTTCCGTAATTGACATCACTAGTCGGCACGACTTGGCGCGGTTTCCGGCGGCTGCGGCCACAGGCGGCCCAGTGTCCGGTCCGGCCCCCATCGTGTGTGGCGGAGTACCTACAGGACCCGAGCCGTGGAACCCACGTGCTGACAGGTACCGCCTGTGAACCCTGTGAACGGGACACGCGCGCATAATCTAGTATGAATACACATACCCTTGGTTCCTTTGGGGTGTTTGGCGGTGGCTCGCACAGAGCTGGAGGCGAAGATAAACCCGGGTGTTGACGGCCTTTCACAGCCAAACAGGGAGAGGAGTTGATCGGAGGACACGCTAATCAAGCATTAACGGGACGTTGAATCGTGATTAGCGGGCCGAGGTGACACGACGCGACACCGAGCCAGTGGGGTCCAGGGAAGCGGGAGGGGGAGGGGGGGGGGGGGGCGATACCGAGAAGGGTGGAGAAGAACAAACAGAACCGCGGCGGCCCCGCCGTGGTCGGCCGATAACAAGCGCAGTGTGAGCCGAGCCGCGGTGCACGAGGGGTGCGCGGAGTGTTTGCCCACCCACCATCCCCATCATCACCGTCCTGTCCTTTGTTCCCAAACGACCCTCGTCGTCCACCCGGGTTTGACGAAGCGGTGGCTCGCACAGAGCTGGAGGCGAAGATAAACCCGGGTGTTGACGGCCTTTCACGAGTCTGCCCGGGCCGGGATGGGAGCCGCGATCGAGTAATTTCGCTCTCTATTTCGACCCCTCATCAGTGCGGTGATCACATTAACGCCGGACGGCCCGCGGCCAGACGCCGTCCAAATGGGATCGGCCCAGAATGCAATCTGCCCGACGGCCGCCTGCAGACGACGCAGCTTCGTTACACCCAGACTGAACGCGACTTGGAGGTGGAACACTGTCTTCAGAGGCCATCAGGAACCTAACAACTTCGTATAATACCCTGCGGGTTGGGGACTCTTGGCAACACACCGTCAGTATTACGTTTAATTTCGGGACGAAACTGCTAACTCAATAGCCACGAGCCAATGAAGTTCCTCGCCAGCGCGACACACTTCCTTTACCAGGTAAGCGCTGCGCATCCATCCAGGCACGCGCCGAGCTCTTGCCACCACGGCGGACAAAGGCTCCGACCTAAGATATTCCCCGTTGAGCCGATCTATCAACACCATCCGCCCCCAGAATCGGCCGAACGGTCGGCAAAAAGGCCGTAACTAACGCCGCCCCGATCGGCAAAAGGGCCGTAACTAACGCCGCCCCGATCGTTCTGCCGGCGGTAGGCCGGCCGACCGGGAGACGGGGGCGCTGAGAGGTGCGCGCCGCACCTACGGCCAAGCTAGCACCCGAGAACAAAGCCGAGCAGGACGGTGGGTGCCACGCTGCAGCGGCCGGCCGGCGCCCGCCCACCGCGCCACCCCAGCCGCTGCCGAGACCGTGCGGCCACGTTATGCAAATGGACCCGGGTCGCTAATCAACCGCGGTCCCGGCCGGCACGAGTAAAAAATGGACAAAAACCGGCACAGGGCGGTGAGTGGCCCCAGGCCTTCCAGTGCAGTCGTCACTGCTTTCTCGCAGGTCTGTCGTCCTGATAAGGTTGAAACCGGTATCAATGATGTTTAGACTGGCTGACATTAGATAACTGTGTGATAAGTATTTGTGCTAAGTAGAGCGTGTGTAGTAAGTTGAAATTAACTTTCTCGTTTTATTTGCTTGAACTGATTAAGCGGCCGACAGAACCACGTTTTTCAGCGATGTTTCTAGGATTGACTATCTAGAAACCAATAATCCGCACGTGCACGGTCAAACAAAAACGGTCAGTCGTCGCATCCAACATATTACGGAATGCCGTTCTTGACAGCGGCCAACATCACAGCGATCGAGCTCGGTAAAAACCATCTCGCACTGTCGCGCCGAGCGCTGCGCAAACACGTCGTCCGACTATCGTCTGCGGCCAGCGTCCGATGTGTCGCAGAACAGGCGCCGATGACCTGAAGGCGAGGGGAGATAGCCGGGCGGTAAAAACCGGACAACACACCGCGCCCTGTACTTCCTTCCGTCGACGTCGGCACACAGGAAGATGGAGCCAGCCGATAGAAAGTCGAGCACCGTGGAAAACAAAAGCAGCCATTAGCTCGTAACGGCCAGTGGGTGCCGCGGGGCATGAAAGCAAGATAATGGGAGACGATTGAGGTAATGAGTTGAAAAACAACACATGTCGGTAACATAACCATAAAACTGGTCGCCAGGTGCGCACCTCGGTACGATCGGTGATAGTGTTGTTCCACCTTCCCGGTCGTGATACAAATCGCGGCGCTTTTAGACCTCCTCTCCCTCCGCTTCGCTCCCATGGCCGTCCGTGTTTCTGGCAGACAACAATGGGCGTCCATCGGCGGCCGGTCGGTCGGCCGCGGTCCGCCGCTCGGCTGTCGGTGTGTGACCCAGATGCCGTCCCTCCCTCCGTCCGCCGTCCGCGGCCACTAACAGGCCGCCGAGAGCCGGTAACAAGGCTGAGAGAGCACGCCTCGTGCCCGTAACACAGGCGGCGGCACGGCGCCGCGGGTCGGCGACCGGCGGTAGTCGCGACAGCGGACGACGCGCCGATACTGAGCGGTGCACTCGGTCACCCCTGCGACAGTCGCCGGGCCCGCGGCCAGCCGGCCGTCCCGCGAGACGTCGGCGGCGACGATCGACAGCGCGGTCGGTTAATCGGACAGACGGACTGCGGACGCCGCAGGGGCCGCAGTGGAGATGATGGCATGGATGGCGGCAGAGATGAGGTCATCAGAGGCGCCCTCGGGCGGTATCTCATCAGCGCGCGCCAGCGTGACTGGCACGGCACGGTACGGTCATGGGGCCACGAGGAGGGAGTAGAACATAGCGGCCTGTATAGAACGAGGGTAATATTGATTGTGGGCTGTCGACCCTGACAGTCTGCCAAACAGGAACGTCAGGCATCGATGATCGAACCGGGCATGACCACTGATCAGCGACAAATCAAGCGAAAGCAGCATTCGATGTGACTACATGAGCCCGCTCCTTCACCTGATAGGACACCACACCAGTCCCTCTAAAAATACGCTCGACAAAATACGAGTGCCCCGCGAGATTTCTGGGTGAACCCAGCCAAAGGCCGTCGAGTGGTCTAACAGAACTCTGGAGTGGTCGCATGTGCTCAGATCGCTCTGAGCGAGAGCGGCCGAGTGTTCCGACGAGCGCCAATGTCCGATACGTTTCCAGATGTGACCACCACTGGTGTGGTCATTACTATAACCGGCGTCTGGTCGCTGACCGGCGAACATGGCTCGTCACATGGCGCGGCCGGCCGGCAGCCACCACAAAGACGGGACGACGCGGCGGCGGCAGTGGCGGCGGCGGCGGCCCGGGAAATCAATACGCTCCGGAGGGCGGCGGCGGCGCCCGGCCGCGGACCCCACTACGTGCGCCGGATGGCAATGGCCACAGGTTGGACGGCCATGGCGCACCTATGGTCGTGCCTTATTCAGCGCGGCCACCGGTCACCCGGAAAAGAGTCCCGCGGATGGAAGTGAGGATAATGCAGCGCACTTCGGAACCTGTATGGACGCGACACATCGCACCACACCATGCAGCAAAGGTAGGCACGAAATACATCACAACACAGCGGAAGGACGATGCGATACTCGTATACAATCAACGCATTAAAAAATAGCTTGTTCTTATCGCTAGCGCGGTCAGCCAGCCGTGGTGAGCGCTGGGTACTTACCGTGGAGACGCACTTCTTCCCGGGCGATATGAACTCGAGGCCGCGGTCCGCCTTGCCCTGGTAGCACTCCATGATGTTCCGAGTGAAGGTCTGTCGGATCGCCTTCAGAGGGTACACGCACAGCGCCGAGCGGTTGGTGGGCTTGTTCGAGTTCTCGCCCTCGCTGGTCTCACTGACACTGAACACAGCGTAAAGTACGTCACTCTGCGGGCTGACACTCAGCTTGGAGGCCAGGTGGGGGCCGGCGCTGGCCACGTGCGCCGCCTGCGCCAGGTTGTATTTGATGCCCGCCGAGTCGATACAGTCGATCGGAATCTCCGTGTAGGAGTAGTAGTGCGGGTCGTCCTGACACACACGCACCAGTTTCGAGATGTACGGACTTAGCTCGTTGCTGCGGCGCATCTGCGTGGTCAAGAAGTAGCTGAAGCCGTCCGAGCCAAAGCCGTACACGTAGTTGATGTAGTAGCGCTCGCGGGCCAGCGAGTTGATGGACATGCGGGTGCCGGTGGTGACGGCCACCTCCGAGATGCCGAACATGCGGTCGCGGTCGAGCGAGCGGCTGGCCACGGCCGGCACCTCGTTGCGGTAGGGCGCGCGCGCGCCGCCCGTGTACGTGACCCCCACATAGAGGACGTGTGTCTGTGGCGGCCGCGGCGGCCCCGGCGCGATGAACACCACCGTAGAGGCCGTCTCGTTGTTCGCCACCACGGCCTCCTCAGCCTCCACCTCGACCACGCTGATGTTGTGCAGATTCCGCACCTGACAGCGGCCCTGGAACAGCGAGCCGCACACGATCAGGTTGCCGTGCTTCTTGTCGATGACCAGCGCCTTGTTAACGTTGTCGGTGGGCCGCTTTACCACGTAGACGGGGCACTCGTTGGCCGGCGAGCACTCGGGGTCGTCGTCCTGCGGCCCGGTGCGCTCCGAGACCACCGTCTGCAGGTCGCCGCTCAGCTGAAACAGACGGTTGATGGCGCCCACGTACACGCGGCCCGTGTTCTCATCCACCACGAGGTGGTTCAGTTTCTCGGCCGGCGCCGCCTCACTGAACTCGTGCACTATGTAGCCGGGACGCGCACCCGCCGACACTGACACTGACACTAGCACTGACATGAGCAGCAGCAGCAGCGGGCGCCGCGGCGCGCCACTGTCCGCCGCGCGCGCCGACATTGTCCGCACAGCGCTCCGCCTGTGAACACAGAGGGACACAGGTTAGAGAATGTAGACGGAGACGGGTCAGTAGGGCAGCACAGACATCGTGGAAAGCAGCGTGGGGTGCCATACATGCTATAGATAAGATTGAGATAGAGCTTTGGTATGTACAATAACGAAGTTCAAATGATCCATTGATAGCTGTTCAAGTGTTTAAAGGGAGTCCTAAAATGAATGTACAAAGACGATAAACAGACACAAGCGTAATGTTTACCAGACACTAAAAGATTGTGGCCGATCGATAGTGGTTGTTCTGTGGCTGGTGTGATAGCCATCTACCAAACGGCCAGGTAATAATACCATATGTAACGACACACGGAAAACGGGACGAGTAAACTGATCCAGAACTGCAGCCAGTAGCAAACTCTTCATGTTTGGCTGGATATAAAACGGCTCCTCGGTAGGCGATGCCGAAACCGAGACCCGCAATGACATGCGACAGCAAACCGGTACAGCGATATCGTATCATCACTCGGTGAAACCTGTCCGGGCCTGTCCCCGTCCCGGAGACGTATTGGAGGCCACCAGCAGTTCTACTGGACACAGTCGCCCTGTCAGGTTCAGCTCTGTGGCCGGCGGGCCCCGCTGCCTGTCCCAACACGTCGGCACAGGTATCAACGGACCTATCAACGCCCCCGCCGCCACTGATAGGCAAAGGGCGCCCGAACCGCACCGGAAGTTCAACAGGCCGCCTCCGCTCCACAGTGCACGGCGTGGTGACCCCATGGCGCAGCTCCCCGATTCCATCCCGGCGCCCCGCTCGCAATACCTCTCGTCAGGCTGTCAGTCCGTGCGCGAATTCGGCACCCGGTGGGCGCGAGGTCATTTATACCTCTCAGCCGACAGTGCCCGGTGTAAAGGTCAGAACCAATCTGAACAGAGCCGAAATGGACGGACGGCGCGGCGTGGGATGAGTCGGCGGCGCGCTGCCGACTCTATCAGGAGTCGGGGAGAACTGATAATTCAGTTTGTGCACTGAGGCACACAATGCAAGCGCTTAGTGTGCATGTTAAATTAAAATCGCTAAGTACCTACACCTGGTCCATGATCCTAGAAAATGTTTCGATTCTAGCCGCAAGAAGTTTATGATGCAACATAGTTACACTGACATAAATCTCATACCACCACAACGCTTACAAAGAGACAACTAATAATGTATCCTCACCAGACCCAGTTCAAACACCCAACTCCACAGCTGCGGCCAGACCAACAACCACCCCGACCAGCCGCGTCCACCGTCCAGCGCCCCGTAACCCACCAGCTGCGGCGTCCGCCGGGAGCCAGCAGTCTCTCGTGCCTCACCACGTGCCACTGCGCCGAGCGGGCGCCGCTCCCGGCCGGCACCCCGGTCCCTGGGGAGGAGTGGCCGTGCGCGAGCGACGCACAGCCCGCCAGCTCAACAGGCTGTGACCGGGGGAGGCGTGCGCCGGGGGGAAGCGGGGAGGAGTGGGAGGACCGCCAACCCGTGAGAGCTTCTGCGCGGAGAGTACGGAGTACGGACCCAGGCGCCGCCGACGGGCAGTCTGAAGTAACCTAGCCTGCCCGAGTGACAGACGGGCCGCTGACAAAGTCATTCCAGCGGCGATTCCATGACTCCAGCGGCGACTCCAGTGACTCCAGCGGCGACTCTAGTGACCGGCGAGCCAGACCAGCCACCAGCACGAGCCACGAGCACATAGTGACAAACGGCGCCGAACCCATATAACGCCGACGTACTCATTCGAAACGAGCTCAGCTCCAGTCGATGAGGGAGCAGATGACCCTTTTAAATGGCCCGTTCCATTCCGACCCCAGCCAGCCAGCAGAATTGGATTCCGCCAAAAGCTCACTCCTCAGTATCCATGGCAACGGCATTCCTGTTCAGCTGAGCCGGCCCGTGACGTCATCACGCCCCGTCCAAGGTGGCCGGCAGGTTTGGTTTGTAGAACGGAGAACCGGTGCTGGTCTCCGCTGTTCAGCACGGCACGGTCGTCAAGTTAGATGTAAGTGAATCCTAATCTATAATCTAAGATTCGGAATCAGGTGAGCCCCTACGATTTGGACCAAACTTGGTCAGTGGATAGTACGTAACGTCCTGATTACGATGCACCCAAAATCTAAGCTCGGCCCGCCATATTTACGAAGTTACGGATGTTTGAATTTCAAGGTCATTCGGGAGAGCCCCTACGATTTCCGTCAAAATTTGTGTACGGACACACTAGATGCT
This sequence comes from Amphibalanus amphitrite, assembly GCF_019059575.1. NCBI lineage: Eukaryota > Metazoa > Arthropoda > Thecostraca > Balanomorpha > Balanidae > Amphibalanus > Amphibalanus amphitrite. The sequence continues at coordinate 574,084 of NW_024881636.1, forward strand.
CCTCATTACGAATATCACAAAATTTAAGCTTGGCCCGCCATATTTACGAAGTTACGGAGGTTTGAATTTCAAGGTCATTTGGGAGAGCCCCTGCGATTTCCGTCAAAATTGGTATACGGACATATTACATCCTCCTCATTACAAATATCATAAAAAATCAGCTCGGCCCGCCATATTTTTCAAGTTACGGAGTCACAAAGTTACGGAATTTCAAGGTTATTCGGAGAGCCCCTCCGATTTTCGTCAAAATTTGTATCCGGACACATTACATGCTCCTCATTACGAATACCGTAAAAGCTAAGCTCGGCCCGCACTATTTCAAAAGTTACTGACGTTTGAAACTCACTGAAATTCAAACAGCTCTAACTTTTGAAATAGTGCGGGGCGCGGGCCGAGCTTAGCTTTTACGATATTCGTAATGAGGAGCATGTAATGTGTCCGGATACAAATTTTGACGAAAATCGGAGGGGCTCTCCGAATGACTTTGAAATTCCGTAACTTTGTGACTCCGTAACTTGAAAAATATGGCGGGCCGAGCTTAACTTTTATGATATTTGTAATGAGGAGGATATAATATGTCCGTATACCAATTTTGACGGAAATCGCAGGGGCTCACCCAAATGACCTTGAAATTCAAACCTCCGTAACTTCGTAAATATGGCGGGCCGAGCTTAAATTTTGTGATATTCGTAATGAGGAGCATCTAGTGTGTCCGTACACAAATTTTGACGGAAATCGTAGGGGCTCTCCCGAATGACCTTGAAATTCAAACATCCGTAACTTCGTAAATATGGCGGGCCGAGCTTAGATTTTGGGTGCATCGTAATCAGGACGTTACATACTATCCACTGACCAAGTTTGGTCCAAATCGTAGGGGCTCACCTGATTCCGAATCTTAGATTATAGATTAGGATTCACTTTCATCTAACTTGACGACCGTCAGCACGGCGGAGTTCGCAGTAAACACCGATAGCACGTTCCACCGAGAGGCGTTCGCAGTAATTGCCGACAACAGGTCCTCATAGAGAATCTAGGCTAATCCGCCACACTCGGCAAGGTGCAAGTCGAAAAAATACTCTAGAAATAAAAATGCAAAATAAACTAGGCAAGTGCGAAATAACTGGTCATTAATGAGCATGGACTCAACCGACTCAACAACTTTTCAGGTCCTTACGACTTTGCATTTCGCATTTTGTAAACCATTCATAGGATCGTTCACTTTCTGTGCTGCATATTTTTTTTTTTTTATAAATTTAGTCCGAACCTTTTGATAGGAAGGATTCACAAGGACAGAGCCACCGCTAAGCGAAGCTTGTTGCGGTGACCCTGCCCTCTACCCTCCGATCGCGCAATTCCAGTTCTATGGCAGAATTTAGAGTCCAAAGTTTAACGTGCGCACATAGCCGCGCACGGCCGGTCCCCTCACTGACTTCGCCTGGCTACGGCCTGCCACCAACCGCAACCATACCTGTCAGGAGGCCCATAAATGTCAAGCGCCCGTCGCGCTTCGAACCCGGACTGTTGTAACCGGGAACGCGTGCTCTCACCACGCGGAGTCCAACGCTCTTACCAACTGAGCTACGGGACCGGCTAATATTTCGCCTGGCTAATGAATGTTACCGTCCTAAATACTTAACAATGGTATTTTTCAAGTGAAAACTGTAATTTAAACCATCTCCGGATGAATCGTGCAGCATATGTCCGAATGGCTAAACTCTGCAACATGCAACGAATCCACAATGGCAGTTGGCACCCGATTGGATGAAAACATTCACCAGAAGCCTGGACGTCTTACCGGAGTGTCTCCTTGATAGCAGGTGCTGTGCGTGCGGCAGCCACTGTAGTCTCACCTCACCCCACCTCGCCACAATCCGGTAGACACTTTAGCTCCACCTCAACACAGTCCACCAGTCACAGTGAGTTGTGAGAACCTCCTCCAGCCACAATCCAGCAGTCACTGTAGCTCTACCTCACTCCACCTCAACACAGGTCACAGGCCACCAGTCACAGTGAGCTGTGAGAACCTCCTCCAGCCACCTCCGCTCGGAACAGCGGCGCCGGCGCGGGCGGGGGCGGGGGCGGGGGCGGCGAGCACCTGAGCCGCCGCTCATCCGGACCCGAATACGGACAGTCTATCGACGCATCAGCCACCGGCCGGCCCAAACGGGGCTGCCGCCGGCGGCGCAGTCAATACGGATCACAATACCTGCCAACAGCGGGCGGCGGACGACCTTCTGGACGGAGCGGCGCCGCGCCGCCAGCACACTGAGACCGGCCGGTACCGACTACCGAGTCCGTCACCCACGGACGGCCCAGCGGTGACTGAGTGCGGCGGCGGCGTGCGGCCGCCGCGCAGCAGGAAAACGAACGGCGCGCAGGCTCACCGGCCGGACCGGCCGCGATCGAGTGGGTAGCTTCCCACAGCGCGGTCCTAGAGGCAATCCCTTCCCCACAGATCACCACCAAGGCCCGGGCGCCAGCTCTCCGTCTCTCGCAGAGCATGAAAGCCGTTCCTCCACCTTGGCGCACCTCCGACTGGGCCGGGGGCCATCTCTCCATCTCCCCGCGGCCTCAGAGGTGCCTCCCTCCGCCCACGGCCCGCCGGCCGGCCGGATCATCACAAACAGGCCCCCAGCCGCGCGGCCGGAGCCTCTCCGAAGTCCCGAGACCGGTCCGGCGGCAGCGCGGCGGCTCTGGCCGCTACAAAACAGGCTCCTCGGCCGTCGGCCAGTTGTACGCCCGTCAGAGGGGGGGGGGGGGGAGCTGGGGTCGACTGCCGCAGCATCAATGGCGGATGCCCATTGAGACTCTCATGGAACTCAGCTGAGGAGCGATTTGATTTTGGTGAATGACGGAGACGGTAGTGGTTATGCTCAGTTGACTCTTGACATAGATGAACAGTGTCCCAAAATTTGTTGATTTGGGTGGGAAACGACATCCAAATGAAAATCATTTCGCACTCTCACCTCCGATTTTTAGGAGCAATTTTCCACTCCCACTATCACGAAGAAAAGGCATTATCATTTATCATGGATGGTCGTTGTACATTTCATATTTTATCACGCATGTATAAAAATTAATGGTATTGATTTTTTCCACTCTTTTAGACGTGAAGTGGTTTTCCACACTCTTTTCATATCTTGACCAGCAATTTTCCACTCTCATTCCCATTTTTGGAGAGAAATTTCCCCTCTGACACCCAAACCAAAATACAATTTTGGGACACTAAGATGAAGCCACAAAATAACGCTAAAAATAAAAGAGGATCTAACGACAGAACAGTGGTGGACCCTGAGCATAGGCGGCGGAACGGGGGGTGGGGCACCGTGCCCCCCTTTGATTTTAGCATTTTAACATTAGCCCTATGGGCGTTGCGTGGAAAGAATGGGACCAAAAGTCGGCAGTGCCCCCCCCCCCCCTTAATTGAAGGTGTTCCGCCGCCACTGACCCTGAGGGGTCATCCTCCCAAAAAAGCTCGAAAATATGGGTAAGTTATTTTGCACCTCCCACTAAGAACAATTTCCTACAAAGACCCAGGTTCAAACATTTCATTGGATCCTAATACACAAGCCTATTTATTATTTACAGCGACCATCAACCCCTCCTCCCATTCCATTTGATTCTGATCTGATCATCAAGTATCTCGTAACATAACTCCTTTTCATTAACCCCATTCTCCAAAAATGTCATGTGGATCCACTCCACCTTTAGAGAAGTGACCACAAATCACTTTGGTGATTTGTAAATCAAAACATATACTGAGGGAAGAGGTATGGTTGAGTGAGCAGGGGGAGAGAAAACAGAAAATCAAAGAAAGAAGAAAGAAAAGGATAGAAAGACAGTAAGAGAGGAAAAACAGAAATGAATGTAACAGATGAGATAGAGTAAGGGGTGAGAAACAGCATTTGAGGGAGGGAAGACGAAAGAGAGAGAAAGGAAGGAAGAGGGAGATGGAGAGGGAAAGAAAGGGGAAGGGATGGAGGGAGAGGGAGAGGGAGAGGGAGAGGGAGAGGGAGAGAGAGAGAGAGAGAGAGAGAGAGAGAGAGAGAGAGAGAGAGAGAGAGAGAGAGAGAGAGAGAGAGAGAGAGAGAGAGAGAGAGAGAGAGAGAGAGAGAGAGAGAGGAGAGAGAGAGAGAGCAAACAGACATTGACCAATAAGGACCACATCATACACTAAGAAATAGCATGCTTGATGTTCAGTTCATCAGCCATCAGGTAAAGTAAATGTTCTTGGCATTGCTTTATTTATGAAATATAATTAACACCCTTCAAATATGTTCATTTGTACTGATTACTTAATCATTATTGGTTAGTCTATACTTATCTCAATGGTTATTTGAAACAAGATCCATTAATAAGGTCACAAATATGACAAGACTCCTACAAAAAACAACAACATCCTACTTCCTAGTTCTCTGTCCTGCCTATTTGCTATCCAGAAATGTACCTGCAGCAGAGGCAGTTCCTACCTCTCCTTTAGCACCCTCTCCATTAGTGTTCCATTGGCACCCCTGGAGTGGGATCCAGATTTTAATTTGTCAATGCATGCCTGCATGACTGGAGAGTGGAGAATGGGTCTTGCATGCAAAAGATTTGTAAATGCACGCCTGAGGAAGGCTATCAAAGACATGCATGCGTGAAACCTAAAAAACTGCAATATTTAGCAGTTTCTGGTATGGTTGGTTAGTACATAGATAACATGAACAGTAGTTCATGTTATCTATGGTTAGTATTATCAAGCATTGTGCTGCAGGTGGCTCTGTTTTATATGTCTAACAATACATGAAGTTCTCATGTGCTTTTGTTGCTGTAATTCTTCCACACTTCACACACATCAGGTGCAAACATCAAAATGGCATTGTGGGGTGGGTAATGCATATATATAACACTGTTGCTGTGGGAATAGCACATATATCAAACATTTTCATCCATATCCCCATTTTCTTGAGACTTTATCTGCAATTAATCATGGAAAATTATATTCTAACCAATACTATAAAAAAATACAATCAGCCCTGCCCCCCCCCCCCAAAAAAAAAAATATAGGAAAGCTGTGGGTGATTCCAGCCCCAACATTCCTAGTAACTGTCATTCAGGGCAGTGTTTCACAACCATGCTGCCAGCCACTGCCAGCACATTTCGCAAGCTGAAATCATACTTATGGTGGTGTTGGAGATATGGGCTTGTTGAAGTTTTCATGGAAACCCAAATTACCACTTGTGCTGGCAGCGTCGATGAAACACCTCCCTGATGGCCGATGGGTTAGAGTTTCCAGTTTCGCTGGATTACTCGCTGGCATTTCTGATCCTCTCTATCTCATTGTGATTGTAGGGCTGACTGCACACTCATTAATTTTGTTACTGAGAAATGCTGCCAGGCTGGCAGCATCAATACTCTGATGAAACAGCCCTTAGATTTTCAGCATTATACAACTGATGTCAATGGTAAGTAGGTAGGTAGTAGGTACCCACTGACCATGGGTATTGTTTTTTCTAGAAGTAGTATGGCCAGAGCCTGTAGTGTTGGACCTCAACGGTGACTCAGTGGGAGCGTCTTTACTGTTTTGCCTCTGTTGTGGATAGCTGTCGAAGACGTGGTACTCATGCCTTCCTCATGCATGTTCGTCGGCCCACATTTCGCGCTGCGAGTAATCACTGGTTCGCCACGCTTCAACCCCCTCCATATAGGTGCGCGGCCACCGCTGGTGTTGTTTTGTTGGACCTGAGGAGGGGTGTAGTGTTGAGCCTCAAGCTCCACATCACTTAATGGCTGTGCTGCAGCTCCCTGTGTTGACCTGAGGAGGGGTGTAGTGTTGGACCTCAACGGTGACTCAGTGTGTTGCCTCCCTCAGGTGTGTTGGCCTCTCAGCAACGGGCTGTGAATAAACAAGCTAGGGCAGACGACATCTTTACAGAGCCCTACCAATAATTTCAGAATTTTAACATTAGCGGCTATGTTGCTGTATGGTAAGAATGGCTCTGGTTTCCTAAAATAAACCATTGCAGCCCTACCAATAAATTTGTGAAGTGACACCCGTGGTAGGTACTGAGGTGGCCGTTCAGGGGAGGTGGCCTGAGGGCATATATTTGGGTATATGTGTAGATGAAGTACAGTTGGTAAGTTGGTAGGTTCTAGGTTTTAGGTTGGTTGGTTGTAGGTTGGTAGGTTCAATGTTGGTCAGTAGGTAGAGTTAGGGCAGGTTAGATAACGTTTTTTTTATTTTCACCGTGCTTCATCTCCACATTTTATGCTCACATGGTAGAGATAGCAACACAAATTGTGGCAGTTTTTAAAATTATTTCGGATTCTTATAGCTTGTATATTGTAGGAGGCATAGGCAGCAGAACAAGGGGGCACCGGGGCACCGTGCTCCCCTTTGATTCTGGCATTTCAACGTTACCAACATTAGCCCTATGGGCATTGCATGGAAAGAATGGGACCAAAAGTCAGCAGTGCCCCCCCCCCCCCTTAATTGAAGGTGTTCCGTCGCTGGTAGGAGGGTATCAGTTGGCTATTACTTTTGTAATTTGACTTTTTTTTGGTAATTTGGTTGGTGATGACCGCTATTGCGAGGCCCTCGGGAGCCTGCCCCAAACTGTCACTGGTAGGCCATTACTTTTTTAATTTGCATTTTTTGTAATTTTGATTTGGTGACGCCTGCTTCTGCAAGCCCCTGGGGCACCTGCCCCAACTGGCTACTGGTACTAACCATCAAAACAATGCATCATGACGTGGAAAGCAATGAACACCCGAGGGGTGTTCACAGGCGCCACAAACTGCTGAGTGTGGTGTGTGCGGTGTGTGCAGCAGGCATGGGGGTAGGGAATGGGTAGGCGGTTCTGACATCACGGCTGTGTGCGGTGGACAGTCCCAAACAGTTCCAGACAGGACAGTTCGGGGCAGGCCGGTCCCACCGGCCACAGCAGATGCTGTGTGCAGTGACGGAAGGTTTAGGTTTAGGTTTAGGTTTTACTACTGGGCTTGGGTAGACCGGGTCTATTCAGGGCCCACATCCGGATAAGGTCAGAAATAACTCAGTGAGGATTCCTTGTGGCCCAGTGTTGGTCCAACCGGTTTTTAAAGCCGTTCGTAGTCAGTGCCGATATAACTTCCTCTGGCAGAGCATTCCAGGGGGACACCACACGTTGAGAAAAGAACATCATCCTTGCATGGTGGGTCACTCGTTTCTTGGTCAGCTTGAAGCAGTGTCCTCTGGTTCTCCCCTCCTGGCTCTGCTGGAAGAAGTGCTCCGGCTTCAGCTTCGTCTTCCCCATCAATATCTTATAGGTCTTGATAAGGTCTCCTCTCCGTAGGCGCTGTTCTACACTTGTCATACCAAGATTGATGAGTCTCTGCTTGTATGGTACGTTCTTCATGATTTCATCCCCTTCACCATCTTTGTCGCCCTTCTCTGAACTTTCTCCAACGCTTTGAGGATGGCTGACATAGGGATACAGTGGGCGGAGCTTACAGCCTGTGTACAGTCTGACCACACACAGGACCCGTGAACAGCCCTCTGTCCATTGAATATTGATCACATCTTGCCTCTTCTTGCAAGTAGGTACTCACCTGCTCATCAGAACTGTTCCACACCAAAGCAGCCCAAAGCCGACATCCTTTCCTCGCCAACCCAAGGTGGACGTCAAGTCCACAAGTCTGAGTCAGTTTGATTCCTACACGCAGCGCAATTCGCAGCGTATGTCAGTAGATATAACAATAAAAATAAAAAGGAAAAAAGACTAGGTTCATCATTCCAAGTATGTGATTTCAAATCAGACCAGCTCCTGGTATGTGGTGATTTTAATTACAGAGGGATAAATTGGGAAGCAGATTCTGTTGACGGATCTCAGGATAGTGATCAGGCGAGATTCTATGATGCTTGCCAGGATGGTTTCCTGTACCAACATGTGAGGGACTTCACACGGTCAAGGGGCTTGGATGAACCCTCACTCCTAGACTTGATACTAACTAAGCATCCACTTGAAATAGAAGACATTCAGTATCAGGCCCCCATTGGCAAAAGCGATCACTGTGTATTGACATTTAAAATGCTCATCGAGAACGATAGAAGTATGGTTCGACCAAGGAGGAGGAGAGTATTCTTCAGAGGTGACTATGATACTGCCAGACAATTGTTTAGTTCACATCCCTGGAGCCAACAGTTCTCTGGCAAGAACGTTGACGACTCCTGGGCTGTTTTTCTGAGCCATTACAATGAAGTTGTGAGTAAAACAGTCCCTATGCGTCAAGAGGAGAGGTGGAAAAACAAGAAGAAGTGGATGACAAGGGAAGTACTGCATCTAATCGAGAAGAAAGAAACAGCATGGAAAAAGTATAGGAAGAAAAGGACTCAGAAGGCAATGCATTCATACAAACGAGCAAGAAACCTGGTGACAACAGCGGTGCGAAGGGCCAAGTACGAGTTTGAGCACAAACTAGCCAAAGAGGTGCGGGAGAACCCAAGAGCCTTCTACGCCTATGCCAGAAGTCAGACATGTATCAAAGAGGACATCACATATGTTAAGAAGACAAATGGAGAAATGACCAGGACCTTGACCGAGACGTGCGAGGTAATGAACAGAGAATTTGAGAAGATGTTCACCAGGGTGACAGATTGCAGAACTCCCAATGTGACAGGCCCTACTCGTCCCAGTTTGGAGCACATCGAACTGACAGTTGGTGAAGTTGAGGGTGCTTTGGCAGCTCTCAAGACGTCATCTTCTCCTGGTCCGGACGGCGTTCACCCGATGGTCCTTAAAGGAAATAGTTCACTTTCCTGAAATTAGTATTTTGCTATGGATTTATGTTTTTTTATGCTCAAAATGATCAGAAAATAAAACAAAACGTTTTTGTAAAAAGGATTATTTTCTATATTTTAGTATAAGAAGAACTATATTCTATATAAAATAATGTTTGACGCGGAAGCTTATTACGCGTTGACCAATCATATTGCGTAGGACAAACCCATCGGCTGTAAGCAGCATTCTGATTGGCTGACGATGACGTGACTGCATTCCTCAGCAAGGCACGCATTCCTCTGCAAGGCACTCTTTTCGGAACGAAAAATGGAATATCTTCGTCTAGGGTGATCGTTGGGCCGTAAAAGCTTCTGATTTGTGCTAGTCTCAGCGCAAGCAACAAAACTGCTATTCCAGTTCCAAACCCCATGTTAAAAGTGAACTATTTCCTTTAAGGAATGTGCCAGAGTTCTTTGTGAACCCCTACATCTGCTGTTCATGAAGTCGCTCAGTTCTGGGGTGGTCCCGGAAGACTGGAGGAGGGCAAACATTACCCCGATATTCAAAAAAGGAAGCAAGACAGATCCCACAAACTATCGTCCCATCAGTTTAACTTCAGTGGTTTGCAAACTACTGGAGAGACTGATACAGAAAAGGATAATCGAGCACCTGGAACTGAACAACTTTATCTCTAGTCACCAACACGGATTCAGACGTGGAATGTCCTGTCTTACCCAGCTTCCGGAATATTTTGCAGATGTAGAGGATATCTTGGACGAAGGGCACTGTGCTGACGTCATCTACCTAGACTGTAAGAAGGCGTTCGATACGGTCCCGCATGCTCACTTGTTGGTGAAGGTGGAAGGTGCAGGAATAGTGGGAGGAGTAAAGAGGTGGATAGCCAATTTCCTAGAGAATCGTGAGCAGAGAGTTGTGATACACGACTCCTACTCGACCTGGAGAAGAGTTTGGAGCGGCGTTCCGCAAGGAAGTGTCCTCGGGCCCACGCTATTCCTAATTTATATTAACGACATTCTTGATGGTCTTAACTCTAAAGGGAAACTATTTGCAGATGATGCCAAGATCTACAGCAGAATCAGGAACCAGGATGATAGCAAACTCGTGCAGGAGGATCTGAACACAATCAACGACTGGAGCAACAAATGGCTACTGAAATTCAATGAGAACAAATGTAAAGTGATGCATGTCGGCAACAAGAATCCGTCCAGCCCATATACACTAGGGGACAGTGCCCTCCAGATAACCTGCAGGGAGAAGGATCTGGGTGTCCTGGTGCGGAACGACATGAAGGTGGCAGACCAGGTGGCAGCAGCAGCCACTGCAGCGAACTCGATGCTTGGACGAATTCGCAGGGCATTCACCTGTCTCGATAAGGATACCCTTCCAGCACTGTACAAGGCCCTGGTCCGACCCAAGCTGGAATTTGCTGTGCAAGCCTGGTCCCCCCAACTAAGGAAGGACATCAACAAGCTCGAAAGAGTACAGAGGAGAGCCACAAAGATGATACCTGACTTGTCTCACCTACCATACGAGGAAAGACTAAGAAAACTGGATCTGACGACATTGGAGGAGAGGAGAGCAAGAGGCGATATGATACAAGTGTTCAAAATCCTCAAAGGCTTCGACAAAGTAGATGAGCATCTTCTCGTACTCGACCCTGGAGTCAACGATCCAAGAACGCGAGGACACAAACTCAAGCTGAAGAAATTGCGTCATCGTACCAAGAAAAGGCTGATGTTCTTCTCTGCGCGAGTCACGAGCACTTGGAACTCCCTACCGAACAGCGTGATACAAAGCAAGACGATATCAACATTCAAGACACGCTATGACCAACACATGACTGAGAGGAGGCAGCATCCTAACGAGCCATCCTAGCTCTCTTGCCTCTTCCTATACTTCTAGGTGAGCACTTCTAGGTGAGCACTAGGTGCTAACACCCCTCCACAACCAATCGACACACCAACGACACACGACTCACGCGCACGAACGCAGAGCACCAACGGCACGCGTATTTACAAATTGCAACCGATCTCCGCCGTGGGGTAAGGTGGGCAGGGGTTTTCACACTACGGCTGCGGTTGAACTACCGTCTGTGGTAGAAACTTCAGGACGATGGCGCGTTTCATACGAAATGTGGCGCAATGTTTGTTTGCTTCCGAACTTGTACTGTTATTGCTGTGAATTCTTGAAGTGGGAGTGTTCCAATAACAATTTGTGGATTATTTGAGTTTCTTTATATAAACATAGAATAGTATTATGAAACATTGTGTGGAAACTGCAAATACTGATATGATCAATTACTTAGTTTGGGAATTGATACACATTTTATAGATTTGTCTGGCAAATGGTGTAACAAACCTCAAGCCTATCATGATCTGAAGCTGTTGTAACAAATCAAAATTGCTTTGATGTTACGTAGTACCTTGTTGGAAAGACTGGAGCATGGTTCAAGATGATGTGTAAAAATTCAAGATTTGTGGGAAAGCTTGTGACTGAAGAATGAAAACAGTTCAATATGATGGCTCAATCAAACATGGAAATGGACAACAAAAGTAGAGTTTCAACATTCCAGCATGTGAGAATAACTTCAGAAATTCATAATTCTTGTAGTATTGCATTCTTCTTATGTACAGTTATAGGTTTTGCTAGGGTATTTAAAATTCATTGTGTCAGTTGAGATATAGATGGATTGCGGACAAATTTTAGAATCATTGCATGGTAGCTAGGTATAAGGTACTTGTTCGGTAAAAAGGTATGTGATGAATGCCATGAGAAGGTTTTTTATGATTTAATATATGGTCGTTGTTGTACCTACAAAAATGCAAGCTTACTAGCAACTAGTTTCTGAATCAAATCGAAAGTGTTTGCCATGAATGTTAATATGTACCTGCAAAGTATGTTAATAAATTTGTGTGATGTTGACCAGAGAGCTTTATCATCTGGGCATTTATGTCGCTTCTTACATTAGGTGTTAAGCATAGTAATTACGGATGAACTTTGTGCCAATATCTTCAATGCACAATGTATGTAGCATGTCTACAACCCTCACTGATCCTGCTATAGCTATAGGCATTTGGCACCAGCAAGACCAAGGGCATGAACTTCACAGTTGCTCAACCTTTTGTCATGTAACACCAGTCACTTTTTTATAGTGCACATAGCAGTGCACACAACAATGTGCAGAGGGCCTACACAAAAACAGCATGATTAGTGTGCACTATGCACAGGATTGTACCCTGATAATTTGAATATTTTGATCACTCAACAGTCAACAGTCAGGAGATAACTATTAAATATCACATTTATTATACATCACTTGTCAAACAAGAGCATGATGATTGATGACACACATTTTGACAAGCAATCATGGTAGTATTCCAATAAGTTGGACAGCCATCTCCCTGGGCGTCATTTTTTTCCAGGAAGGTACCTCTGCAGGTGTTGTGGTAGGCCTAGGTTGAATTGGGCCAAGTTAGGCGAAGTAAGGTGGTTATGACCCGGTCAGACCGTAAGGCCTGGTCAGGTTGATTTTAATCTTTCATTCTAATTTGACATAGATACCTATTACCTATGTTTTTGCTCCAGCCTGAATTTCATTAGATAATGAGTTAATTTTGCTTTGTCCTTATCTGTCTTGTTTTGTGTTTTTGTCCCTTATATTTTGCCCCATAGGCAAGGGTGGAGCTTTTCCAGGGAAGGTGGTCCGTGGTGGAGCATGATTGGAGGCGCTCCACCAGACGGCATAGGAGGGCACGGTTTCTGAACGCGCACTGATGCCTGATTCAAGCCACGCTGTCTTCATGCGTGGCGGCGCGCTACTTAACCCTCGCCCGCACATGGGGGGGGGGGGGTGGTTGCCACCCCCCCCCCCAGGCAGTCTTTCTGCTCTGCACTCAACATTTTTAGAGCTAGAAGGCTGATTTTTCGTATAGCTGCTCGTCTATCCTTTCTTGATGTCCACTGAAAATTTCAAGTTTCTGTGATTTTTTGTTTCGGAGATATGACCTTGTTTTTCAGGTCATGTCATGACCCAAAGGGGCAATTCTCAACATCTTGCGTTTGCCATGGGCCTTGTGAGCTTTTGACACCCTGATTTCGGCCTTTTTTGCCAGTCTTACCTCCCACCTATCATGGAACATGTTGTTCGACGATGTACAGGGGTCAAGGTCAGGGTTAAGGTCAACCTAGGTCATCTAAGATAATTGCGTTTTAGGCAAGCTGAATTTACTTTTTGTGAAGTTTTTTGACTGCATTTTTGGTAAAACCTCAGATCATGATTTCATGTGATATGGACCCAAAAACAATCGGTGCACACATCAGTATACACACAGACACACACACACATACAAACACATATAATTGACCTTGACCTAACTTGACCTGAAATGACCTCAGCAGCAAAATTCTGGTCGGATAGTGTGACAAAGAGGTTCTAGCTGGCTTGGCACCAGAAAACAGCATCGTCATCGGTATTTGATAAGCAGCGCACTTGATATCCAACGGTGACCCAAAACAGCAACATTTTTTAGTTTGACCTGACCTGGAAGGTCAATGACTGACCTGAGAAGGTAAAACTGGGTATCATTGGATTTGTCTCTTCCCAAAGAATCTTTTTGGTCTTTACTGCTAAGCTCTATCTCCAACAGGAACGAAATGGCGCGGGGGGGTGGCAACCACCCCCCCCCCCCCATGTGCGTTCTAGGATGGGAAAATGGCATGTGCGGGCGAGGGTTAAAAGTCCCTAAAAGAACGGGAAGTGATGCCGATAGAACCTTCAATCATTCTGGGCTAACGCTTATTACTTGGAAAAAGTCGCGATCCCATTTCAATCGAAAACCTGTGGGCTCTTGTTTAGCAGGAGGTAATGAAGAGCCACCCGCCACTGCTCAACCGCAGGCACAGGTTTAGACGGCGTTGGTCCGCATCAAAGCCAGTGTGCTGGAAAATCCATTGGCTGAAATGCTCCAGAACATTCGCCACTGTGTGGGTTCCTCACTTCCTCTCTGACTGTCCCTTGAAACCACTCCAAAGATATGCAGAAACCAACGAGGTGAGTGAACGAGGTGAGTAAAGTGTGTTTTTTATGAAAGGTGGCTACAAGCTCAGTTAAAAGAAAAAGTACCAGATTGTTTTGCTTTTACAGCGGGAAGAAAGGTGTCCGGATAATTTCGTTACACCCCCTGTGATGTTCAAATGGTTGCTAAATTCGAAATCAGCTCCAAAAACTAGCCTAGAAACATGTAAAACTCGAAAAAGTGAACCGAGGTCATCAAAGGTCATTGAGCTGACCTGACCTTCAGGTGACCTTGACACCCACCCTAATGCATGGGACCAGCATCATATCACATGTTTCAAGGCTTGAAACCACGTGAAGACTGCAACCGCGCGGCTAATGCGAGCTGACATACGCCGAATCGCCATAACCGAGTATTCGGGCCAAACATGGTCTCGAGAAATAGGTCACAGGTCAAAGGTCATTTGGGTCAGGGCCATGAAATTTTCAGGGTAGGTGTAAAATTGATAAACTCGGGGGTATTGAAAGTTTCGTCGCGATCGGACGGTTTTTACGCGAGTTACTCACGAAAAACCGTTAAAGCGCACCCAAATAGGCAGAAATATGCACATGCGATATCCTATACTGCGAAAAAAGGTGCATCATTTTTGAACGTCGCGGACAAATTGTAATTACCCTAAGCTCAGGCAGATGTATGGTAGAAAATCCACCAAGTGAAATACACTACGGCGGAAAAAAATACCCTACGGCGGAGCTCGGTTGCAATTTGTAAATACGCCAACGGCACCAACGCTCTTGCCAAGCCCTATGTAAACCAGGGGGTACCAAGTGACAGTTGGTAGCATTAGGCCAAATGGGCGCTCAAAAACTACTACCCCATAGGGTTATCATGTTAAATCGACCTTTTTCAAGCGAGCCTCACACGTAACCCAAAAGAGAAAGTGCCAATTTAATTGTAGGAAAAGGTAGCCTCAGGCTTTCCCTACAACATTTTTTCTAGCGTTTTTCGATGCAGAGGCCAAAACCAGGGGGGCGACACGGCTATTCGCGCAATGTATTCAGTTTTGGGCCGCGCGGGGCCTCGGGATGACGCGGCTGGAGGCAACTGCTCAGCGCGCTAGGATACTTCTGGCGGGGCCGGGCGCTGAAGGGTGTGCAATGCATGGGTTATGGGCGGGCAGACAGAGATGAGGTATTGAGTTTTAATTGACATCAGCAATCGGGTGGGGAAGGAGAACGTTTCTAATCGAGCTTGGGCCGGGAAAGCCGAAAATGTCACGATCGGCTCAGAGCTGCGTCAGGGCCGGGTGCCGCACCATTGTGTAGTATATTTAGGCGGGCAGACAGAGATGAGTTATTGGATTTAAATTCACCTTACCATCGGTTTCTGGTGGGGTTTGAAGACGTTTTTAGTTAAGCTCGGGGTGTGGCAACCCACTGGCGGATCCAGGGGAAGGCATTTGGGGATGTCTTCCCCCACAACCGGGGCAGCGCCCGAAATCACTTTTCGAGAATAAAAGAAAACTTCACAACTTTTCTTAGGAAATGTTGGTTAATCACACTGCACAGCAGTACGCAAGAAATCGAAATCCGAATTTTTAAATTAATTCGGGGAAAGCTTTTTGGGGTAAGCCTCCGCAGTGTCCAAGAA
The DNA here is from genome assembly GCF_019059575.1 of Amphibalanus amphitrite. Classification (NCBI taxonomy): domain Eukaryota; kingdom Metazoa; phylum Arthropoda; class Thecostraca; order Balanomorpha; family Balanidae; genus Amphibalanus; species Amphibalanus amphitrite. The sequence goes on from NW_024881636.1 coordinate 589,508, forward strand.
CGCTTCCTGGATCCGCCAGTTATGAATAAGTCACGGTCGATACCGAGCTTCGGCGGGACCAGGCGCTGTATTACGTTGTACCTACAAGGAAGAGGTGGACAGACACCTAGCCCCACATCCTACTGCTATACCCGTGCTTCTGTGGGTGAAGCACTGAAGCATCACGGAATCCCACAGGACCTGCGAGTCGACGAGGTGGCCGCTTTGGCCGCCGGGTACTGCAGCTCCCTGGAGTTGCCTGGGACCGATGGTAAAACAACAGCTCCGGCGGTGCCCCTATGGGCCGTAGTAATTGGTGAATTCCCGTAATGTAGAGATCATATCCTCAATAATCTCCATTAAGATTTTATATTCCTAAACAATATGACAGACCAATTATGCTTGCCTACGTTCAGGCATTACCTTTGATGGTTATACGCCCATGAGTACAACATGTGTTCGGACGGGGTGATCTTTCTACAATGTGCGCACCATCCATGAGCCTAGGATGCATCGAGGTTTAAAAGAATGCAGTCTGTAGATGAATCAACATAACAATGGTGGTATGCAACCACATTAAAATATCTCCCCCGCTCCCGCAGCGTTCCAACGCCCCTCCGTTATGCATTCGCGTTATATGTCCGCCGAGCCGGCTTGCCTCCAATGACGTCATCGGCCGGCCGGCGGCGTTCAAGGTCAAACGGCTGGTGTCCTTACCTGGAGTTCATGATTTCCAGATCATGATTTCATGTAATATGGACACAAAAACAATCGGTGCACACATCAGTATACACACAGACACACACAGACATACAAACACATATAATTGACCTTGACCTAACTTGACCTGAAATGACCTCAGCAGCAAAAATCTGGTTGGGTAGTGTGACAAAGAGGTTCTAGCTGGCTTGGCACCAGAAAACAGCATCGTCATCGGTATTTGATAAGCAGCGCACTTGATATCCAACGGTGACCCAAACCAGCAACATTTTTTAGTTTGACCTGACCTGGAAGGTCAATGACTGACCTGAGAAGGTAAAACTGGGTATCATTGGATTTGTCTCTTCCCAAAGAATCTTTTTGGTCTTTACCGCTAAGCTCTATCTCCATCAGGAACGAAATGGCGCGGGGGGTGGCAACCCCCCCCCCCCCCCATGTGCGTTCTAGGATGGGAAAATGGCATGTGCGGGCGAGGGTTAAATGAAATTTCAAACGGTAATGGAAAAAATAACAATTTTTGGTCTCATTCTTACCATGCAACGCCCATAGGGCTAATGTTAAAATGCCAAAATCAAAGGGGGGCACGGTACCGCGGTGCCCCCCTCGTTCCGCCGCCTATGCTTTCCGTGGGTTACGGAACAGTGGCGACGGGCCGGAAATCCCATCATGGCTCATTCAAACGACTGCAAAGCGAACTACACATATAACTGTAGGTATAACTGGCAACCATAGAACTGTAGAACCAATAGAACTGTATAATTGGCAACCATCAGTTGGAGCTGACGTCAGTTGTGAGGGGCTGAAACGCGGGATGGCCACTTTGCCCCGGTGGCCCCACATACCTACTGCACCTGATCTTGGTTATTTACGCGTTCGGACTTGTGCGTGATCAATCTCAGTCAGTTCTTCGCCAACTGGGCTCCAATGCTAGAAGAAGCGGGCCTAACAGCATAAGGAAACAAATTGCCCTAAGAAGCGTCTTTTGTAATGCTTTTGACTGCCGTTTACCCTTTTTTCTACGACCAGATCCGTTCAGCGACTCCCTAGCCCTTGCAAGCTTCTAGCTCTCCTGACAATGTTTCGCATGCAGTGTTGACACCTAAATTATGGCACTCCGCGTGCGGCGTTGGGCAGTTGGCGGTCGGCTGTGACGGCCCATTTTCCGCTCGCCGATCTGTAGAAGCGCGTGGCGTCCTCCCGCAGGCGGCCAGCCGGCGTGGTCCCACCGCGTGGCCCGCGGACGTGGCAATCGCTGATGGGAACGGCCGCAGTCGGCGGAGCTATCGACGCCCGTCTGCCGCTGTTGCCACCTCAGACCACTGAGCGGGCGACAGGCGTGATGGCGGGTTCACTGCGCTGGCTGACCGTCCTGGCCCTCCTGGGGGCCGTGTGGGCCACCTGTCCGAATGTGAACTGGCTGGTCATCGACAGCAAGTGCTACTTGCCGCTGTCGGTGCCGCCCTTCTCTGAGGCCATGGAGCAGGACGCACGCGCCATGTGCAAGCACATTCATCCGACCTCGATGCTGCCCGAGATTTACGATAGTGATGATCTACTGGTGGTGAGTGGTGGACTGTGTAGTGAAACACGGAACGGTGAACTATATCCTACTTACCTATTTACCGATTGTCTTCAGACATCTGGGAGTGCAAGCAAATCAAAAGAAATTAGACCATGGATGCGTTTCGATTACTCAATCGTCATCAGCTATCAGCATGATACAAGTACCTAAAACAGAACAAGATATTACAAGATAAAAGTTATAATTAGGCTTATGTTTGATAATGTTGGCAAGCGCTTTTTTGAGGCTCATTGTAAATAAAATGATAATAAGAAACCGTAGCCTCATAATAAGGTTCAATATATTGCCGAATATAATTATAACAAAGTGAGACGACAGTTTCGGGCGTAGCCCATTATCAAGTATCATTATGACCTGATAATGTGGCTAATAACCTTATTATGAGGCTACGGTTTCTTATTATCATTTTATAAAAGTTATAAGTTATAACTTGCTTTTTTGTACCTAAAACAGAACAAGATATTACAAGATATAATTTATAAGTTATAACTTGCTTTCTTTGTACCTACTTGTGTCATGATGTTGACGACTGAATAATCGAAACGCGTCTAATGCTTTATTTATTTCGTGTTTACTATGCATTTCAGACCCCATGAGACCCTGTTTTTCGGCGATAATTTATTTAATATTTGTCCAATTTGCTTCAAATTTTCACAATGCACATTTCAGCTCAAGCGCCAATTTTTGTCAATATGGTCTCTTAACAAAATATCAAATTTTAGGGTACTTGTCGTTGCCTCGTAATGTTAAAATCGGCTCCGTAAATCCGTCAGTGGAGTAGAGGCTATCCGTGCGTAGGCGTGACGTCACAAACACGTGACCATTAAGCTCCGCCCTCCCGGCGGACGGGGCGGTGACCTTGGCCGGTCAGTCGGCTGCGTGGAGCGGGCGGGGCAGTAGCTGTCGCACCGGGGCGGCCCGCATGGAACGTAGCTGCCGTGCAGTTGTCGTTGCAGCCGTAACTTCATCGAATGAGCTAAATAGCGCGCATAAGTAACGCACTAGCTGAAACCCTCGACTTTGTATTTATCACAAATGTAAGTACACCTTGTTCAGTCACAACAAAATATCTATTTCCACACAAGATTCGGGGCTTGTGAAAAAAACGCACATAAAAGACGCTGTTGATTTCAAATGATTGCGTAAAATTATGTATCGCGTCAGACTACGTCCAAATTGCAAAATAGCATCACCATTAATAGGATGAAATTTATGTGTTTGATATATGAAATTTGATTAGGAATGTATGCCGGCGTGATCGATTTATATCATCCCGGTGCAACATAAGCAATGCATTGAACACCTTCAGGAGTAATCCATTTTGTCATCGACTTAGGTTGAGGAGGTCGCCGGACTAAGTTTACCCCCAGATCCTATGTGTTGAAATGCAAACATGGAAAGTAAAAGCCTAGAGATAGTTACCTCACCATTGAGGACATAACTACATTACCTACTGTTACATAAGTTTTACAAAAAGATACGTGTTTCTTGATGATTGTTCTCGTGTAGTGCACAACGTCCGTCTGCCACATTCCTATTTCTTTTTGTGCACGTCTTAACAATATAACACACACATGACACCGCGATAAAGGCCATTTCCACCATACGACACATTCGCTTCTGCCCCACCCGGCGCCCCGCACCGCTTCACGAATCACGAATACGGTCGTCTCACTGGAGCGATGCCCCAGGCAATCGGCCGTGCCCGAGACTCTTCATCCTACCTTGTTGCTTTCTGCGCCTTCCTCAGAAACATTTATTGACGCTGCCAAATATATCAATATTTTTGGGTCATACAGAGGCTTACGCATGATCTTATAGGTAATCGGGTAGTGACCTGACCCAACCTGACGATGAGATAGGTGCAACTCCGGCTTAAATAAATGTTCAGAGCAGGGATGCGGAGCCGTGGAAATTTCAGACGGCTCCGGCTCCGGCTCCGGCTCCGGAGAAAAAAATCGGCTCCGGCTCCGGCTCCGGCTCCGGGTGAAATGTCATGGCGGCTCCGGCTCCGGCTCCGGCTCCGAGTAAAATGATCCGGCTCCGGCGGCTCCGGCTCCGGCGGCTCCGGCTCCGGCTTCTACTCAGTACATCCCCTATGCGATCAATTAAATACGGGTGGAAGAAAAAAGGCGATGGGATTGGTACACGTTGCTTCTATATTTGTATAACAAGGCTATTTTGAATACCACATTGTTTTACGCCTTGTACTGTCAAACCGAACTAGGTAAATAACTGTTTCCTCTTAACCCGCGCCCTGATGGGGGGGGGGGCATTTTGGCCCCCCTGTGGTTTTTCTTAAATGCGAGAAAACCAAATTTTGGGTACCTTACCGAACATCACTTTGACACCTTCACACAAAATTTCAAGTCACGGGTCACCTCAGGTCAGGAGTTATTGAGGTCAAACTGAGGTCATGTTCGAGTAAAAATGAGCAAAAAAACATGACATCTTGAAACGCTCACCAATTCTACAGTTAACCCGCGCCCCACTGGGGGGGGGGGCTATTTATAGCCCCCCCTCCCGTTTTTCTGCAATAACTTCCAAACCGCTTGACGAATCGACGCCAAACTTTCAGTACCTTCGGCTGCATCAATTTGACACCTTGTGTCAAAATTTGAACTTCGTAGCTACCATAGGTCGGCCGGAAATGACGTCAGAGTGACGTCATGTTTGTCCGATTTCGACGCAAAACATTGAACCACGGCAATCGCTCCCAAGAGCTCAGTTTTTAAGCTAGATCCAATTTCTTTGCATGAAAGGACTCAGAATTGACCGCGCTATCAAACTGCTATCTCGGATTTTCAAAATTTTGAAAATTTTGAAAATTTTATATAATAATATTCAAAATTTATATTTTTATATTTTTTTTCAAAAAGTTTTTGACTTTTCGAAAAAACCGGAATATATGTGACAGAACGCATGATTATGACTAACTCTAGCAAGTTTTAGCTAAATAGCTTCAAAAATGGCCAAGTTATACGCATTATTGCAAAAAATTCACAATTATTAATTTTTCAAATCAATTTTTCAGTACGTATTTGGCATCGTACACCAATATAAATGGCACCATCGTGTTCCTGAGCTCAAACTGCATCCAATAGACACCTTTTTTGTTGACAAATTTCAACTTCAAAATTTGACCTTTTTTGACCTGAAAGTGACCTGACCTAAGCTAATTTCGACTCAAAATGACCTTGAATGGCACAGACGACATCAAATTCGAAATCTATGGCCTAAATGGACCATAAAGCATGTGTCACGTGACCGACGCATGATATAATATTTTCGTGACCTGTGATGACCTGACCCTGACCTGAAAATCAAAGTACAAGTTTGGTACCCTCAAGGTATCTAGAGCATCTGTTCACGAGTGTGGAAACCAAAAATGAGCCTGATCTGACTTGTAAGATGGCGGCCAGAGCCCAAAATGTGAACAAGCCAAAGTGCTAATAATTTTTACTTTGACCTGACCTGTGACGTCATCGGTGACCTCGAGGTCAATGAAATTAGGTTTCGCTCGACAGTTTTTCCGGGGCTATCAGACGCCGTTTGAATTTTGACGATCGGCCCAGTAGTTTCGGAGTTAGGAGGGGGGGCTATGAATAGCCCCCCCCCCCCAGTAGGGCGTGTTATACACAGACCCCAGTGGGGCGCGGGTTAACAAGCAATTTTAAAGTTCTCTATGTGGTTGTGTGGAGAAGAGACGGCGCTACAAAACTGCTGTCTCAGATTTTCGAAATTTTATGGGATTTTGACCCCCAAAAATAAAAAAATTTTTTTTTAGAAAAACTCAAAAAATTTCCAAAAAAAAATTTCGAATGTCGAAAAAACGGAATATATGTGATAGTCCCTGCGCTCTTCGATATACATACGTCACATAAAACTGCCAAAATAGCCGATTTTTTCGGTAACAGTTTTTCTGCAATAACCTTTGACCCAAGCCTTGTACGAGCTTACTTTTACCGGCATCGTGTTCCTCTCGTCAAGACGCATCGAATGAACTATAACTTGACCTTGAAAGGTCAACTTGAAAATTTGACCTCAGGTTAAGGTCATGACCTGACCGGAAAGGGTCATGTTGCATATCAGTCGATCCGTATCGTCGAGCTGAACACATCTAAGGCGTTTTCATCGCTCTAGCATGCCTCTATCAAAAGTTATTTGCGAAAAACTGTTAGATACCATTCGTGACCTAAGATGACCTCAGGGCATAAACAGGGGTCACGGACACCATTTTCATGTTCAGTGTGTCTAAACCACTTGTAATTCAGTGTTTGGGAGTGTTTATAATGTCTTTCGTCCAAAGGAGGCGCATTTCAATTTTCTCCCATTGACTTATAATGGGGAGGTCGCAAAATTGACCTGACCTTAGGTCATCGATATCAAAATTCTGAGATATACATTTTGTACATGCTATTGCTCTCAGCAATCGCTGAAAGTTTTAAAGCGATCGGTCACTCGGTGTAGCTATGACAGACATTGAAACTTTTTATGAGGTGAGGTCACTTCAAGTGACCTGGTGACCTGACCTTGAATGACCTTGGTCTGACATTTTCACAACATGTGTAGGATTGATGTATGATAAGGTGTACCAAAAACGGCGGCGCTCCGCGCCGCCGTTTTTGAGATATTCGCGAAAAACCGCAAGGGGGGGTGTTCAAACACCCCCCAGCAGGGCGCGGGTTAAACTAGGTACCTATCTACAAATATCTAGGCCGTTCCACACAATGAAGCTTGCTGTCAGCGGAAATTCATGAATCGATGTTTCACTCATGTATCGATGGAAAACGATTGATAGATAGACGTGAGTGAGGCCGTGAAGGAATATTGTACCGTAAGATATCTACTTGTAATATTATCGGAAGGTGGCACTAGTGTCGAGCGCCTGCAGTTAGGCTGTCCCGCACAACACACTCGGCGCTACGGAATACAGCCGAATGGTCATTGCTCATAGGCGACGGAACGTGGGGGCACCGGGGAACCGTGCCCTCTCTCCTGATTCTTAAAAGGGGGCACCAAAAGCAAGTGTCCCCTTAAATATTGCACAATAACAGAATAATATAGTAACAGTCAGTCAGCTCAAAGATGCATGGACAGGGATCAGAGGGCCATGAAGAAGGGTCACTAGATATTTAGTTCGTCCATTTGAAGAAAGAGGGGGCACTCGTAAGTGCCCCTCTTCCTTTTTTAAGAAAGGAGCGCCCTGCACTGAAGAAAGAGAGGGCACTCTGACTCATAGCCGGTGTCCCCTTTATAATCTTTTAGTGGAAGCTAAAATAAAGGCAAGGATATTACTAATATTGTGAGCATCCCACCTTATGGATTTTTACGGGTCACACCAGCGTGGAATTTTCCCGACATTCTGAGCATATGGCGATAGCTCGTCCTTTGAAGCATAAGCGTAACGGAGGGGGCGGGGGGCACCGGAGCACCTGTCCGTGTTCCTTGATATATCAAGGTAGGCAAGGGCCGGCAAGGCAACAAGAGCGAAGTGCCCCCCCCCCCCCCCGCTGAGTCTTATAAAAACCAGTCAGATTTTTGGTCAAAGATGTAATGATGTAGCCGAACAAACTATCCACAAATTCTTTACCATCACCAGCCTTCATTAGGAGAGCAAGGTGCCCGGATCTCCTACCCCAAACACGAATCCTATCCCGAAAAGGAACCACCCGCAGTTTGTTTTCAATAGAAAAACACAATTTTAAAGAATAGTGTTTGTCTAATGAAGAGACAACCTTCGGGTATGTACATATGAACTTCTGGGCCCAGTGCGCACCTCTAAGCGCATGGCCAATTCTGACCGGCCTTACCGACATCCCCTGACCCATCTGACACCGGTGCCGCTGCTCTGCCTACAGGTTGAGGAGCTGAGCCAAGGTCTGAGCACGTGGCTGGGTCTGTACCGCTCGGACTCGTACGGCACCTGGCGCTGGAGGTCGTCGTCCAGCAGTCTCAGCTACACCCACTGGGCCGAGGGGCAGCCCAACAACACCCACTCGTGCGCCGTGCAGCTCAAGAACGGCTACTGGGAGACGGCTAGCTGCAACACCACCTCCGTCAAACACCACGTCATCTGCTACGTCAACTCCGGCTACTAGCCGAATGGTGTCGTGGCACCCACAGGACATCGGCCAGTGGTCACATCAGCTAATCGTTTGAAATGAATGTAAATGTTCATTGTTCATGGAATTTTCATCTAAAGGCGTCTTATCTTTCCAAACGCGGTAACAAAGGGAATCGAGGATTGGTCGGTGTGATGCCCAACCCATCCCTTTGTCAACCCAGAGCCCATGTCCGATTCGCTCGACGGCACTCGTTCAGTGTTCTGTGGGTTCTGTTCAGTTGACAATGTATACGTCTGTGCCGGTGATGATTTCAACTCAGTAACATCGTTTCGATCGGAATCCGAGCTCTGCAGATAATCCATCGGCATCCTCCTCACCGAAATCACCAAAAGACGAGACAGTCGGTACACATGATGGTATTTCTCTCATTCTCCCTCCCTCCCCACTCGACTCCTGATATTGCAGAGTTCACCGACGCCGCGACGCCACCGTCCGCGGCCTGAACACACAGAAAGGCCACTGGTGGCCCGCGTCAGCCGAAACGCGGCGGTGAGTTGACAGTGGACACGGGGCGGACAGGAGACAGGGCCGGTTGGCCGGCGAGGTTCGGGATAGGCGGCGGTGGACGCTGACAGGGTACAGAGGGCTGCGACAGCGCACAGGAGGTTCTCACAGAGCACAGGGAGCTGTGACAGCGAGCACAAGGAGCTGTGACAGAGCACAGGGGCTGTCACAGAGCACATAAGCTGTGATAGGGAGCACAGGATGCTCTCACAGAGCACAGGGAGCTGTGACAGAGCACAGGGGCTGTGATAGGGAGCACACCGGACACGGAGAACACCAGAGGACAGACAGCGGCGGAGCAGAGGCACGGGCGGCGCACGAGACGACAGCGCGGAGACAGGGTGAACGGTGCAGACGGAGGGTGCGACAGTCGGCAGGTGGCGCTGGGCGTCACACGATCGCAGCGCCGCCTACCGGGCCACCACGGCATTAACGAGTCAGTCTGCAGCGCAGGCTGACACCGCACCGGCGCGACAGGCAGCGAAAACTACTGGGAAGACTATGCTCAACGACTGGGGAGCTGGCGGCACGGCGAGACACATACGGCACCGGCGCCCAGACAGCAGAGGTCGCAGGCTCACAACGGACGCTCTGAGCCGCAGAACAAGGGTGGGGCCGACGGCAGCGCCGCGCTGCGGCCGCGGGGCGAACCACGCCGCGCAGCTCCGGAATGTAGGCGACTTGAGCCGCGGGCGCAGCGCCGCAGCCCCACTACTCTCTCTCCGCCTCCTTCACTCTGTACACACGACATCTCCCCTCACTGCCGAACGGGGCAGTCCGGCTGTCGTTAATGGCACGAAGTTTACAGGTACCAATAGCAAACGCTTAAGGCTATTAAAATATTTCGTCTGAAATCTATGCAACAATGCAAACGCGATTCACACCAACTTTGATGACACATAGAAAACGTTAAATGACCACAGTCGCTTCGGCACGCGCACACGAGCATTCTACACACCCGTCGTCCCAAACTGAGCCTCTCTACATCAATACGACACATCTTAACGACAATCCAACCAAACGGGCGACGAGTCAGTGCCACCTACTGGCGACGAACGCAACCATACGTTCCGAATCTCAACACGCGCCGGCGAGGCAGCAGCTCCTCCTCTCGGGCACCTGTTCATAATTTACAACTCTCCCCGCCCTCGGACTCACTCCTGAAAACAGCGGCTCGCGTCCTGACCACGGCTCGCTTTCCGCGGAGACGCGCGTCACCGTCGGCAGCTACACCATGTTGATGTCGCCGCCGCTGAGCGTATCATCGAGCGCCAGCAGCGCCGCCAGCATCGGATCGTGCTCGTCGACACCGGGGCACAGCTCGGGCGCCAGCGTCAGCGAGCCGTTGTACGAGGAGAACATGGGGTCGAGCACGTCGTCGCCCTCCATGAGGCTGTCGAACATGGAGGTGTCCCCGAACAGATCGTCGGCACCGGGTGCCATGTCCAGCGGCTCCTGACTCGGCGGCTCCTGAGGGGGAACAGGGGCACGTTAGGGTGTGGTTGTGTAGGAGGGACGGAGGGAGAGGGAGAGAGAGAGAGAGAGGGGAGGGAGAAGAAGAAAGAGAAAGAGAGATCAGA